>NC_136631.1:0-600000 GCF_933228915.1 Telmatherina bonti | reverse complement strand
CTCCTCATGGGTGTAAACGACTCCTCCACCTCCTCGCGGGTGTAAAAGACTCCTTCACCTCCTCACGGGTGTAAACGACTCCTCCACCTCCTCGCGGGTGTAAATGACTCCACCACCTCCTCGCGGGTGTAAACGACGCGGGTGTAAACGACTCCTCCACCTCCTCGCGGGTGTAAACGACTCCACCACCTCCTCATGGGTGTAAACGACTGCTCCACCTCCTCATGGGTGTAAACGACTGCTCCACCTCCTCGCGGGTGTAAACGACTCCTCCACCTCCTCGCGGGTGTAAACGACTCCTCCACCTCCTCGCCGGTGTAAATGACTCCACCACCTCCTCGCCGGTGTAAACGACTCCACCACCTCCTCGCCGGTGTAAACGACTCCTCCACCTCCTCGCCGGTGTAAACGACTCCTCCACCTCCTCGCGGGTGTAAACGACTCCTCCACCTCCTCGTGGGTGTAAATGACTCCTCCACCTCCTCGCGGGTGTAAACGACTCCACCACCTCCTCGCGGGTGTAAACGACGCGGGTGTAAACGACTCCTCCACCTCCTCTCGGGTGTGAACATCTCCACCACCTCCTCATGGGTGTAAACGACTCCACCACCTCCTCATGGGTGTAAATGACTCCACCACCTCCTCGCGGGTGTAAACGACGTGGGTGTAAACGACTCCTCCACCTCCTCGCGGGTGTAAATGACTCCACCACCTCCTCACGGGTGTAAACGACGCGGGTGTAAACAACTCCTCCACCTCCTCGCAGGTGTAAACGACTCCACCACCTCCTCGCGGGTGTAAACGACTCCACCACCTCCGCATGGGTATAAACGACTCCACCACCTCCTCATGGGTGTAAACGACTCCTCCACCTCCTCGCGGGTGTAAACGACTCCTTCACCTCCTCACGGGTGTACACGACTCCTCCACTTCCTCGCGGGTGTAAACGACTCCTCCACCTCCTTGCGGGTGTAAACGACTGCTCCACCTCCTCGCCGGTGTAAACGACTCCTCCACCTCCTCGCGGGTGTAAACGACTCCTCCACCTCCTCGCTGGTGTAAACGACTCCTCCACCTCCTCGCGGGTATAAACGACTCCACCACCTCCTCGCGGGTGTAAACGACTCCTCCACCTCCTCGCGGGTGTAAACATCTCCACCACCTCCTCATGGGTGTAAACGACTCCACCACCTCCTCATGGGTGTAAATGACTCCACCACCTCCTCGCGGGTGTAAACGACGTGGGTGTAAACGACTCCTCCACCTCCTCGCGGGTGTAAACGACTCCTCCACCTCCTCGCAGGTGTAAACGACTCCACCACCTCCTCGCGGGTGTAAACGACTCCACCACCTCCTCATGGGTGTAAACGACTCCACCACCTCCTCATGGGTGTAAACGACTCCTCCACCTCCTCGCGGGTGTAAACGACTCCTTCACCTCCTCACGGGTGTAAACGACTCCTCCACCTCCTCGGGGGTGTAAATGACTCCACCACCTCCTCGCGGATGTAAACGACGCGGGTGTAAACGACTCCACCACCTCCTCGCCGGTGTAAACGACTCCTCCACCTCCTCGCGGGTGTAAACGACTCCACCACCTCCTCATGGGTGTAAACGACTCCTCCACCTCCTCGCGGGTGTAAACGACTCCTCCACCTCCTCGCGGGTGTAAACGACTCCACCACCTCCTCGCGGGTGTAAACGACGCGGGTGTAAACGACTCCTCCACCTCCTAGCGGGTGTAAACATCTCCACCACCTCCTCATGGGTGTAAACGACTCCACCACCTCCTCATGGGTGTAAATGACTCCACCACCTCCTCGCGGGTGTAAACGACGTGGGTGTAAACGACTCCTCCACCTCCTCGCGGGTGTAAATGACTCCACCACCTCCTCACGGGTGTAAACGACGCGGGTGTAAACAACTCCTCCACCTCCTCGCAGGTGTAAACGACTCCACCACCTCCTCGCGGGTGTAAACGACTCCACCACCTCCTCATGGGTATAAACGACTCCACCACCTCCTCATGGGTGTAAACGACTCCTCCACCTCCTCGCGGGTGTAAATGACTCCACCACCTCCTCGCGGGTGTAAACGACTCCTCCACCTCCTCGCGGGTGTAAACATCTCCACCACCTCCTCATGGGTGTAAACGACTCCACCACCTCCTCATGGGTGTAAATGACTCCACCACCTCCTCGCGGGTGTAAACGACGTGGGTGTAAACGACTCCTCCACCTCCTCGCGGGTGTAAATGACTCCACCACCTCCTTGCGGGTGTAAACGACGCGGGTGTAAACGACTCCTCCACCTCCTCGCGGGTGTAAACGACTCCTCCACCTCCTCGCAGGTGTAAACGACTCCACCACCTCCTCGCGGGTGTAAACGACTCCACCACCTCCTCATGGGTGTAAACGACTCCACCACCTCCTCATGGGTGTAAACGACTCCTCCACCTCCTCGCGGGTGTAAACGACTCCTTCACCTCCTCACGGGTGTAAACGACTCCTCCACCTCCTCGCGGGTGTAAATGACTCCACCACCTCCTCGCGGATGTAAACGACGCGGGTGTAAACGACTCCACCACCTCCTCGCCGGTGTAAACGACTCCTCCACCTCCTCGCGGGTGTAAACGACTCCACCACCTCCTCATGGGTGTAAACGACTCCTCCACCTCCTCGCGGGTGTAAACGACTCCTCCACCTCCTCGCGGGTGTAAACGACTCCTCCACCTCCTCGCCGGTGTAAACGACTCCACCACCTCCTCGCCGGTGTAAACGACTCCACCACCTCCTCGCCGGTGTAAACGACTCCTCCACCTCCTCGCCGGTGTAAACGACTCCTCCACCTCCTCGCGGGTGTAAACGACTCCTCCACCTCCTCGTGGGTGTAAATGACTCCTCCACCTCCTCGCGGGTGTAAACGACTCCACCACCTCCTCGCGGGTGTAAACGACGTGGGTGTAAACGACTCCTCCACCTCCTCGCGGGTGTAAACATCTCCACCACCTCCTCATGGGTGTAAACGACTCCACCACCTCCTCATGGGTGTAAATGACTCCACCACCTCCTCGCGGGTGTAAACGACGTGGGTGTAAACGACTCCTCCACCTCCTCGCGGGTGTAAATGACTCCACCACCTCCTCACGGGTGTAAACGACGCGGGTGTAAACAACTCCTCCACCTCCTCGCAGGTGTAAACGACTCCACCACCTCCTCGCGGGTGTAAACGACTCCACCACCTCCTCATGGGTATAAACGACTCCACCACCTCCTCATGGGTGTAAACGACTCCTCCACCTCCTCGCGGGTGTAAACGACTCCTCCACCTCCTCGCGGGTGTAAATGACTCCAACACCTCCTCGCGGGTGTAAACGACGTGGGTGTAAACGACTCCTCCACCTCCTCGCGGGTGTAAATGACTCCACCACCTCCTCGCGGGTGTAAACGACTCCTCCACCTCCTCGCGGGTGTAAACATCTCCACCACCTCCTCATGGGTGTAAACGACTCCACCACCTCCTCATGGGTGTAAATGACTCCACCACCTCCTCGCGGGTGTAAACGACGTGGGTGTAAACGACTCCTCCACCTCCTCGCGGGTGTAAATGACTCCACCACCTCCTTGCGGGTGTAAACGACGCGGGTGTAAACGACTCCTCCACCTCCTCGCGGGTGTAAACGACTCCTCCACCTCCTCGCAGGTGTAAACGACTCCACCACCTCCTCGCGGGTGTAAACGACTCCACCACCTCCTCATGGGTGAAAACGACTCCTCCACCTCCTCGCGGGTGTAAACGACTCCTTCACCTCCTCACGGGTGTAAACGACTCCTCCACCTCCTCGCGGGTGTAAATGACTCCACCACCTCCTCGCGGATGTAAACGACGCGGGTGTAAACGACTCCACCACCTCCTCGCCGGTGTAAACGACTCCTCCACCTCCTCGCGGGTGTAAACGACTCCTCCACCTCCTCATGGGTGTAAACGACTCCTCCACCTCCTCGCGGGTGTAAAAGACTCCTTCACCTCCTCACGGGTGTAAACGACTCCTCCACCTCCTCGCGGGTGTAAATGACTCCACCACCTCCTCGCGGGTGTAAACGACGCGGGTGTAAACGACTCCACCACCTCCTCGCCAGTGTAAACGACTCCTCCGCCTCCTCGCGGGTGTAAACGACTCCACCACCTCCTCGCGGGTGTAAACGACTCCACTGCCTCCTCCCGGGTATAAACGACTCCACCACCTCCTCGCGGGTGTAAACGACTCCTCCACCTCCTCGCGGGTGTAAACGACTCCTCCACCTCCTCGCGGGTGTAAACGACTCCACCACCTCCTCGCGGGTGTAAACGACTCCTCCACCTCCTCGCGGGTGTAAACGACTCCTCCATTTCCTCGCGGGTGTAAACGACTCCTCCACCTCCTCGCGAGTGTAAACGACTCCTCCGCCTCCTCGCGGGTGTAAACGACTCCACCACCTCCTCGCGGGTGTAAACGACTCCACCGCCTCCTCCCGGGTGTAAACGACTCCACCACCTCCTCGCGGGTGTAAACGACTCCTCCACCTCCTCGCGGGTGTAAACGACTCCTCCACCTCCTCGCGGGTGTAAACGAATCCACCACCTCCTCGCGGGAGTAAACGACTCCTCCACCTCCTCGCGGGTGTAAACGACTCCTCCACTTCCTCGCGGGTGTAAACGACTCCTCCACCTCCTCGCGGGTGTAAACGACTCCAACACCTCCTCGCGGGTGTAAACGACGTGGGTGTAAACGACTCCTCCACCTCCTCGCGGGTGTAAATGACTCCAACACCTCCTCGCGGGTGTAAACGACGTGGGTTTAAACGACTCCTCCACCTCCTCGCGGGTGTAAATGACTCCACCACCTCCTCGCGGGTGTAAACGACTCCTCCACCTCCTCGCGGGTGTAAACATCTCCACCACCTCCTCATGGGTGTAAACGACTCCACCACCTCCTCATGGGTGTAAATGACTCCACCACCTCCTCGCGGGTGTAAACGACGTGGGTGTAAACGACTCCTCCACCTCCTCGCGGGTGTAAATGACTCCACCACCTCCTTGCGGGTGTAAACGACGCGGGTGTAAACGACTCCTCCACCTCCTCGCGGGTGTAAACGACTCCTCCACCTCCTCGCAGGTGTAAACGACTCCACCACCTCCTCGCGGGTGTAAACGACTCCACCACCTCCTCATGGGTGAAAACGACTCCTCCACCTCCTCGCGGGTGTAAACGACTCCTTCACCTCCTCACGGGTGTAAACGACTCCTCCACCTCCTCGCGGGTGTAAATGACTCCACCACCTCCTCGCGGATGTAAACGACGCGGGTGTAAACGACTCCACCACCTCCTCGCCGGTGTAAACGACTCCTCCACCTCCTCGCGGGTGTAAACGACTCCTCCACCTCCTCATGGGTGTAAACGACTCCTCCACCTCCTCGCGGGTGTAAAAGACTCCTTCACCTCCTCACGGGTGTAAACGACTCCTCCACCTCCTCGCGGGTGTAAATGACTCCACCACCTCCTCGCGGGTGTAAACGACGCGGGTGTAAACGACTCCACCACCTCCTCGCCAGTGTAAACGACTCCTCCGCCTCCTCGCGGGTGTAAACGACTCCACCACCTCCTCGCGGGTGTAAACGACTCCACTGCCTCCTCCCGGGTATAAACGACTCCACCACCTCCTCGCGGGTGTAAACGACTCCTCCACCTCCTCGCGGGTGTAAACGACTCCTCCACCTCCTCGCGGGTGTAAACGACTCCACCACCTCCTCGCGGGTGTAAACGACTCCTCCACCTCCTCGCGGGTGTAAACGACTCCTCCATTTCCTCGCGGGTGTAAACGACTCCTCCACCTCCTCGCGAGTGTAAACGACTCCTCCGCCTCCTCGCGGGTGTAAACGACTCCACCACCTCCTCGCGGGTGTAAACGACTCCACCGCCTCCTCCCGGGTGTAAACGACTCCACCACCTCCTCGCGGGTGTAAACGACTCCTCCACCTCCTCGCGGGTGTAAACGACTCCTCCACCTCCTCGCGGGTGTAAACGAATCCACCACCTCCTCGCGGGAGTAAACGACTCCTCCACCTCCTCGCGGGTGTAAACGACTCCTCCACTTCCTCGCGGGTGTAAACGACTCCTCCACCTCCTCGCGGGTGTAAACGACTCCTCCACGTCCTCGCGGGTGTAAACGACTCCTCCACCTCCTCGCGGGTGTAAACGAATCCACCACCTCCTCGCGGGAGTAAACGACTCCTCCACCTCCTCGCGGGTGTAAACGACTCCTCCACTTCCTCGCGGGTGTAAACGACTCCTCCACCTCCTCGCGGGTGTAAACGACTCCTCCACCTCCTCGCGGGTGTAAACGACTCCTCCACCTCCTCGCGGGTGTAAACGACTCCTCCACCTCCTCGCGGGTGTAAACGACTCCTCCACCTCCTCGCGGGTGTAAACGACTCCACCACCTCCTTGCGGGTGTAAACGACTCCTCCACCTCCTCGCGGGTGTAAACGACTCCTCCACCTCCTCGCAGGTGTAAACGACTCCTCCACCTCCTCGCGGGTGTAAACGACTCCAACACCTCCTCGCGGGTGTAAGCGACTCCTCCACCTCCTCGGGGTTGTAAACGACTCCACCACCTCCTCGCGGGTGTAAACGACTTCTCCACCTCCTCGCGGGTGTAAACATCTCCACCACCTCCTCATGGGTGTAAACGACTCCACCACCTACTCATGGGTGTAAATGACTCCACCACCTCCTCGCGGGTGTAAACGACGTGGGTGTAAAAGACTCCTCCACCTCCTCGCGGGTGTAAGTGACTCCACCACCTCCTCATGGGTGTAAACGACTCCACCACCTCCTCATGGGTGTAAATGACTCCACCACCTCCTCGCGAGTGTAAACGACGTGGGTGTAAACGACTCCTCCACCTCCTCGCGGGTGTAAATGACTCCACCACCTCCTCACGGGTGTAAACGACGCGGGTGTAAACAACTCCTCCACCTCCTCGCAGGTGTAAACGACTCCACCACCTCCTCGCGGGTGTAAACGACTCCACCACCTCCTCATGGGTGTAAACGACTCCACCACCTCCTCGCGGGTGTAAACGACTCCTTCACCTCCTCACGGGTGTAAACGACTCCTCCACCTCCTCGCGGGTGTAAATGACTCCACCACCTCCTCACGGGTGTAAACGACGCGGGTGTAAACAACTCCTCCACCTCCTCGCAGGTGTAAACGACTCCTTCACCTCCTCACGGGTGTAAACGACTCCTCCACCTCCTCGCGGGTGTAAATGACTCCACCACCTCCTCGCGGGTGTAAACGACGCGGGTGTAAACGACTCCTCCACCTCCTCGCGGGTGTAAATGACTCCACCACCTCCTCGCGGGTGTAAACGTCTCCACCACCTCCTCAAGGGTGTAAACGACGCCTCCACCTCCTCGCGGGTGTAAACGACTCCTCCACCTCCTCGCGGGTGTAAATGACTCCACCACCTCCTCGCGGGTGTAAACGACGCGGGTGTAAACGACTCCTCCACCTCCTCGCGGGTGTAAATGACTCCACCACCTCCTCGCGGGTGTAAACGTCTCCACCACCTCCTCAAGGGTGTAAACGACGCCTCCACCTCCTCGCGGGTGTAAACGACTCCACCACCTCCTCGCCGGTGTAAACGACTCCTCCACCTCCTCGCGGGTGTAAACGACTCCTCCACCTCCTCGCGGGTGTAAACGACTCCACCACCTCCTCATGGGTCTAAACGACTGCTCCACCTCCTCGCGGGTGTAAACGACTCCTCCACCTCCTCGCGGGTGTAAACGACTCCTCCACCTCCTCGCCGGTGTAAATGACTCCACCACCTCCTCGCCGGTGTAAACGACTCCACCACCTCCTCGCCGGTGTAAACGACTCCTCCACCTCCTCGCCGGTGTAAACGACTCCTCCACCTCCTCGCGGGTGTAAACGACTCCTCCACCTCCTCGTGGGTGTAAATGACTCCTCCACCTCCTCGCGGGTGTAAACGACTCCACCACCTCCTCGCGGGTGTAAACGACGCGGGTGTAAACGACTCCTCCACCTCCTCGCGGGTGTAAACATCTCCACCACCTCCTCATGGGTGTAAACGACTCCACCACCTCCTCATGGGTGTAAATGACTCCACCACCTCCTCGCGGGTGTAAACGACGTGGGTGTAAACGACTCCTCCACCTCCTCGCGGGTGTAAATGACTCCACCACCTCCTCACGGGTGTAAACGACGCGGGTGTAAACAACTCCTCCACCTCCTCGCAGGTGTAAACGACTCCACCACCTCCTCGCGGGTGTAAACGACTCCACCACCTCCTCATGGGTGTAAACGACTCCACCACCTCCTCATGGGTGTAAACGACTTCTCCACCTCCTCGCGGGTGTAAACGACTCCACCACCTCCTCGCGGGTGTAAACGACTCCACCACCTCCTCATGGGTGTAAACGACTCCTCCACCTCCTCGCGGGTGTAAACGACTCCTTCACCTCCTCACGGGTGTAAACGACTCCTCCACCTCCTCGCGGGTGTAAATGACTCCACCACCTCCTCGCGGGTGTAAACGTCTCCACCACCTCCTCAAGGGTGTAAACGACTCCTCCACCTCCTCGCGGGTGTAAATGACTCCATCACCTCCTCGCGGGTGTAAACGACGCGGGTGTAAACGACTCCTCCACCTCCTCGCGGGTGTAAATGACTCCTCCACCTCCTCATGGGTGTAAACGACTCCACCACCTCCTCATGGGTGTAAACGACTGCTCCACCTCCTCGCGGGTGTAAACGACTCCTCCACGTCCTCGCGGGTGTAAACGACTCCTCCACCTCCTCGCTGGTGTAAATGACTCCACCACCTCTTTGCGGGTGTAAACGACTCCTCCACGTCCTCGCGGGTGTAAACGACTCCTCCACCTCCTCGCTGGTGTAAATGACTCCACCACCTCCTCGCGGGTGTAAACGACGCGGGTGTAAACGACTCCTCCACCTCCTCGCGGGTGTAAACGACTCCTCCACTTCCTCGCGGGTGTAAACGACTCCACCACCTCTTTGCGGGTGTAAATGACTCCACCACCTCCTCGCGGGTGTAAACGACTCCACCACCTACTCGCGGGTGTAAACGACTCCTCCACTTCCTCGCGGGTGTAAACGACTCCACCACCTCCTCATGGGTGTAAACGACTCCACCACCTCCTCATGGGTGTAAACGACTCCACCACCTCCTCGCGGGTGTAAACGACTCCACCACCTCCTCCCGGGTGTAAACGACTCCACCACCTCCTCGTGGGTGTAAACGACTCCTCCACCTCCTTGCGGGTGTAAATGACTCCACCACCTCCTCGTGGGTGTAAACGACGCGGGTGTAAACGACTCCTCCACCTCCTCGCGGGTGTAAACGACTCCACCACGTCCTCGCGGGTGTAAACAACTCCACCACCTCCTCGCGGGTGTAAACGACTCCTCCACCTCCTCGCGGGTGTAAACGACTCCTCCACCTCCTCGCGGGTGTAAACGACTCCTCCACCTCCTCGCGATTGTAAACGACTCCTCCACCTCCTCGCGGGTGTAAACGACTCCTCCACCTCCTCGCGGGTGTAAACGACTCCTCCACCTCCTCGCGGGTGTAAACGACTCCTCCACCTCCTCGCGGGTGTAAACGACTCCTCCACCTCCTCGCGGGTGTAAACGACTCCTCCACGTCCTCGCGGGTGTAAACGACTCCTCCACCTCCTCGCGGGTGTAAACGACTCCTCCACCTCCTCGCGGGTGTAAACGACTCCTCCACCTCCTCGCGGGTGTAAACGACTCCTCCACCTCCTCGCGGGTGTAAACGACTCCTCCACCTCCTCGCGGGTGTAAACGACTCCACCACCTCCTTGCGGGTGTAAACGACTCCTCCACCTCCTCGCGGGTGTAAACGACTCCTCCACCTCCTCGCAGGTGTAAACGACTCCTCCACCTCCTCGCGGGTGTAAACGACTCCAACACCTCCTCGCGGGTGTAAGCGACTCCTCCACCTCCTCGGGGTTGTAAACGACTCCACCACCTCCTCGCGGGTGTAAACGACTTCTCCACCTCCTCGCGGGTGTAAACATCTCCACCACCTCCTCATGGGTGTAAACGACTCCACCACCTACTCATGGGTGTAAATGACTCCACCACCTCCTCGCGGGTGTAAACGACGTGGGTGTAAAAGACTCCTCCACCTCCTCGCGGGTGTAAGTGACTCCACCACCTCCTCATGGGTGTAAACGACTCCACCACCTCCTCATGGGTGTAAATGACTCCACCACCTCCTCGCGAGTGTAAACGACGTGGGTGTAAACGACTCCTCCACCTCCTCGCGGGTGTAAATGACTCCACCACCTCCTCACGGGTGTAAACGACGCGGGTGTAAACAACTCCTCCACCTCCTCGCAGGTGTAAACGACTCCACCACCTCCTCGCGGGTGTAAACGACTCCACCACCTCCTCATGGGTGTAAACGACTCCACCACCTCCTCGCGGGTGTAAACGACTCCTTCACCTCCTCACGGGTGTAAACGACTCCTCCACCTCCTCGCGGGTGTAAATGACTCCACCACCTCCTCACGGGTGTAAACGACGCGGGTGTAAACAACTCCTCCACCTCCTCGCAGGTGTAAACGACTCCTTCACCTCCTCACGGGTGTAAACGACTCCTCCACCTCCTCGCGGGTGTAAATGACTCCACCACCTCCTCGCGGGTGTAAACGACGCGGGTGTAAACGACTCCTCCACCTCCTCGCGGGTGTAAATGACTCCACCACCTCCTCGCGGGTGTAAACGTCTCCACCACCTCCTCAAGGGTGTAAACGACGCCTCCACCTCCTCGCGGGTGTAAACGACTCCTCCACCTCCTCGCGGGTGTAAATGACTCCACCACCTCCTCGCGGGTGTAAACGACGCGGGTGTAAACGACTCCTCCACCTCCTCGCGGGTGTAAATGACTCCACCACCTCCTCGCGGGTGTAAACGTCTCCACCACCTCCTCAAGGGTGTAAACGACGCCTCCACCTCCTCGCGGGTGTAAACGACTCCACCACCTCCTCGCCGGTGTAAACGACTCCTCCACCTCCTCGCGGGTGTAAACGACTCCTCCACCTCCTCGCGGGTGTAAACGACTCCACCACCTCCTCATGGGTGTAAACGACTGCTCCACCTCCTCGCGGGTGTAAACGACTCCTCCACCTCCTCGCGGGTGTAAACGACTCCTCCACCTCCTCGCCGGTGTAAATGACTCCACCACCTCCTCGCCGGTGTAAACGACTCCACCACCTCCTCGCCGGTGTAAACGACTCCTCCACCTCCTCGCCGGTGTAAACGACTCCTCCACCTCCTCGCGGGTGTAAACGACTCCTCCACCTCCTCGTGGGTGTAAATGACTCCTCCACCTCCTCGCGGGTGTAAACGACTCCACCACCTCCTCGCGGGTGTAAACGACGCGGGTGTAAACGACTCCTCCACCTCCTCGCGGGTGTAAACATCTCCACCACCTCCTCATGGGTGTAAACGACTCCACCACCTCCTCATGGGTGTAAATGACTCCACCACCTCCTCGCGGGTGTAAACGACGTGGGTGTAAACGACTCCTCCACCTCCTCGCGGGTGTAAATGACTCCACCACCTCCTCACGGGTGTAAACAACTCCTCCACCTCCTCGCAGGTGTAAACGACTCCACCACCTCCTCGCGGGTGTAAACGACTCCACCACCTCCTCATGGGTGTAAACGACTCCACCACCTCCTCATGGGTGTAAACGACTTCTCCACCTCCTCGCGGGTGTAAACGACTCCACCACCTCCTCGCGGGTGTAAACGACTCCACCACCTCCTCATGGGTGTAAACGACTCCTCCACCTCCTCGCGGGTGTAAACGACTCCTTCACCTCCTCACGGGTGTAAACGACTCCTCCACCTCCTCGCGGGTGTAAATGACTCCACCACCTCCTCGCGGGTGTAAACGTCTCCACCACCTCCTCAAGGGTGTAAACGACTCCTCCACCTCCTCGCGGGTGTAAATGACTCCATCACCTCCTCGCGGGTGTAAACGACGCGGGTGTAAACGACTCCTCCACCTCCTCGCGGGTGTAAATGACTCCTCCACCTCCTCATGGGTGTAAACGACTCCACCACCTCCTCATGGGTGTAAACGACTGCTCCACCTCCTCGCGGGTGTAAACGACTCCTCCACGTCCTCGCGGGTGTAAACGACTCCTCCACCTCCTCGCTGGTGTAAATGACTCCACCACCTCTTTGCGGGTGTAAACGACTCCTCCACGTCCTCGCGGGTGTAAACGACTCCTCCACCTCCTCGCTGGTGTAAATGACTCCACCACCTCCTCGCGGGTGTAAACGACGCGGGTGTAAACGACTCCTCCACCTCCTCGCGGGTGTAAACGACTCCTCCACTTCCTCGCGGGTGTAAACGACTCCACCACCTCCTCATGGGTGTAAACGACTCCACCACCTACTCGCGGGTGTAAACGACTCCTCCACTTCCTCGCGGGTGTAAACGACTCCACCACCTCCTCATGGGTGTAAACGACTCCACCACCTCCTCATGGGTGTAAACGACTCCACCACCTACTCGCGGGTGTAAATGACTCCACCACCTCCTCGCGGGTGTAAACGACTCCACCACCTACTCGCGGGTGTAAACGACTCCTCCACTTCCTCGCGGGTGTAAACGACTCCACCACCTCCTCATGGGTGTAAACGACTCCACCACCTCCTCATGGGTGTAAACGACTCCACCACCTCCTCGCGGGTGTAAACGACTCCACCACCTCCTCCCGGGTGTAAACGACTCCACCACCTCCTCGTGGGTGTAAACGACTCCTCCACCTCCTTGCGGGTGTAAATGACTCCACCACCTCCTCGTGGGTGTAAACGACGCGGGTGTAAACGACTCCTCCACCTCCTCGCGGGTGTAAACGACTCCACCACGTCCTCGCGGGTGTAAACAACTCCACCACCTCCTCGCGGGTGTAAACGACTCCTCCACCTCCTCGCGGGTGTAAACGACTCCTCCACCTCCTCGCGGGTGTAAACGACTCCTCCACCTCCTCGCGGGTGTAAACGACTCCTCCACCTCCTCGCGGGTGTAAACGACTCCTCCACCTCCTCGCGGGTGTAAACGACTCCTCCACCTCCTCGCGGGTGTAAACGACTCCTCCACCTCCTCGCGGGTGTAAACGACTCCTCCACCTCCTCGCGGGTGTAAACGACTCCTCCACGTCCTCGCGGGTGTAAACGACTCCTCCACCTCCTCGCGGGTGTAAACGACTACTCCACCTTGTAGAGTGTGATATAAAAAATAAAAAAAAACGGAAAACGGCCCGTGGGCGGGCCGCCGACGGTTAAGGTGTTAAACACATCAGCAGGATGGTACAGGTGTTTGGTGAGTTCCTAATGGTAATAATGAAAACGAGTTGCTGTTACTGCTTCTGTAGCGTCCTCCAGACACCATTTCACTCGAGACAGACAACGGTGAGAAGAATAGCTGTGATGCCGGGAACTTCGAGCAACGTGAGAAACTCCAACAAAGCACGTATTCTTTATTTTTACATTTGTCACAATGTAATGAAAAGATTTGAAGGACTGACATCAGCGCAGCAGAAAGCTTGGTAACGACTGAGCACTTTGCGCGAGTTAACATGCAGCTGCTTTCTGTGCGTTTGGATATGAAGCATGTTGGAACCTACCAGCCTCCGTACGTTGGGGTTAATTACAACATATGTGAGCCTGGTAAATGATATCTTAGTTTTCTGTGTGCTGGAGGAGCCACTGGTGGCAGACTTGTTAAACCTCCCACAGAAACAAGTCTGGAAACAGACTTCATGTTAACGGTTAAAACAGGTGATCATAAACCCCGTCAGACAAGCCTGGAAAAATCTTTTTAATATAATCACAGCCAAATAAAAAACGGGGTCTCCCAAGGTTCTGTTCCAGGGTCCACATTGTTCACATTAACCCCGTCAGTGACACAAACACTGGAAAAGGTCATACAAGTTCATCTGGATTAAAATGAAAAGATGCTTTTACATTTTAATCCAGGTGAACTTGTGGCAGCGAGAAGACTTTTCCTTATCATGATTATATTAAAAATTATTCATTTATTCCAGGATTTTCACACTGGCCATGATAACGAAGAAATAGCATAATAACCCTTTAGATTATTCACTTCATTAGGTTTAAACTGTTAAAATGATTTCTTATTGGTTGCTATGGAGACCACTCTACATGCGAACGTTTCATCAGATGATTGCTGAAGATACCAGGACTTCCAGCATCTGCTGACAATGGGAAACCAGTTTAACTTGGTGGAAACCAGTAGAAAGGGCCCCGCAGCTGTTCCTGGGCTACACTGGAATGACTGGGAGAAGGAAACGGAAGTCAAAGGGACATGGAAGGTCTCCAGATGATCACTCGTCTCTGATCTCCAGTACCTCTCCCTGATATTCATGTGATAAAAATAATTCATGCTTTGGTTTTAAATGATTTATTAATTATTCAGAGGGTTTAAAGGTATGAGCTTATTTAGGGGAGTTATTCAGAAAAACAGCAGAAAATATGGCTATTTTATGATTTTAAAACCTTTTCATGAGTGTCACCAGAAAGTGGTATGTTGGACATTTTAGGATCGTTTCTGTGTTTTAATCAGACACTGAAGGAGATATGGACATCAAAGTGTTTTTCCATCTCAAGTAGTTTGACCATGTCCTCCATGCATCACTCCGGGACACTTCCACCCCTCCCGTCCCACCAGCCTCTCCCAGGACCTGATCCTCTGGAAGGTTTGGGATGAGAGGAAGCTGAAACAACAAGCCGGCTTTGACTCCTGAGGGTGGTGGGGTTATTTCTGCTGCACCAGCAGTCACAGCAGATGCTGAAGAGCAGGTGGAACAACTCCTCCACTTTCAGCCCCCAGGAAGAAGCGACACCATGTCCCACAGAGGGCCACGATGGGACGAGATGTTTGCCTGTCTTCTCTGTTAGACATGTCTCCTTTGGTCCCTGGTCCACTCTGTCTTTGATGATGTTCAAACATTCATTCATTTTTTATTCATTCTGATTAAGGTTTGCGAGGAAGCTGGAGTCTATCCCAGCAGTCATTGGTCATTTTCTTTTCCTTTCTCCAGTGGGATGTGTGTGGGTGTGTGTGTGTGAGGGGGGGGGTTAATTCCTGGTCCTGCAGGACAGAAACGGGGAGGACCGTGGGGGGGGGGGGGGGGGGGGGGGGGGCAAGTTCCAGGTGGTCAGGTGCAGATCAGATCGGTAGCAGTTCAGGATGGAGCGCTGGAAGGTCAGGTATGAAGGCGATGACGATCTGGCCATCTGTGAGTGGTGAAGGCTGCATAGATACAGGCTGAACTGATGACGATGGGCCTTCGGACCCGCTCCAGTCCCGCTGGGTGGCAGGTGAGGCCAGTTAACTGATGAGGGGTGTGTTTTAGCAGCACATCTTTCAGTCCACCCAGCATGGTGCCAGTTTGTTGAACTCGGTGGTGTCTGGTCTTCAGTATTACTGACACTTTTGTCTTGCTCTTGTTCCTCATCTAATAAAAATTCCCAAGTCTTTTGGACGTACTTCGTCCCCCAGTCCTGCACCACAAACCCTCCTGGCCTCAGCTCTACTGTCTGCCTGCTCTCAGCTCTACCATTTTCTTTTAAACTTTACTCTTTGGGTCTTTGAGTCTTTGACTCTTTGGCTCTTTGGCTCTTTGGCTCTTTGGCTCGTTGGCTCTTTGACTCTTTGTGTCTTTGAGTCTTTGACTCTTTGGCTCTTTGGGTGTTTGTGTCTTTGAGTCTTTGACTCTTTCGGTCTTTGTGTCTTTGGCTCTTTGGGTCTTTGAGTCTTTGGCTCTTTGTGCCTTTGACTCTTTGAGTCTTTGACTCTTTGCGTCTTTGACTCTTTGCGTCTTTGGCTCTTTGGGTCTTTGGTCTTTGGGTCTTTGTGTCGTTGAGTCTTTGTGTCGTTGAGTCTTTGACTCTTTGGGTCTTTGGGTCTTTGAGTCTTTGGCTCCTTGAGTCTTTGGCTCTTTGTGTCTTTGACTCTTTGACTCTTTGGGTCTTTGGGTCTTTGAGTCTTTGGCTCTTTGAGTCTTTGGGTCTTTGGCTCTTTGGGTCTTTGGGTCTTTGGGTCTTTGGCTCTTTGGGTCTTTGGCTCTTTGGCTCTTTGGGTCTTTGGCTCTTTGGGTCTTTGGCTCTTTGGGTCTTTGACTCTTTGGGTCTTTGAGTCTTTGACTCTTTGCTTCTTTGGCTCTCTGGGTCTTTGACTCTTTGGGTCTTTGGGTCTTTGGGTCTTTGGCTCTTTGGGTCTTTGTGTCTTTGGCTCTTTGGGTCTTTGGCTCTTTGGCTCTTTGGGTCTTTGTGTCTTTGGCTCTTTGGGTCTTTGGCTCTTTGGGTCTTTGACTCTTTGGGTCTTTGAGTCTTTGACTCTTTGCGTCTTTGGCTCGTTGGGTCTTTGAGTCTTTGACTCTTTGCTTCTTTGGCTCTCTGGGTCTTGGACTCTTTGCGTCTTTGGGTCTTTGAGTCTTTGACTCTTTGCGTCTTTGGCTCTTTGCGTCTTTGGGTCTTTGGATCTTTGTGTCTTTGGCTCTTTGTGTCTTTAACTCTTTGTGTCTTTGGCTCTTTGCGTCTTTGGCTCTTTGGGTCTTTGGCTCTTTGACTCTTTGGGTCTTTGAGTCTTTGACTCTTTGCGTCTTTGGCTCTTTGGGTCTTTGAGTCTTTGACTCTTTGCGTCTTTGGCTCTTTGGGTCTTTGACTCTTTGGGTCTTTGGGTCTTTGAGTCTTTGACTCTTTGCGTCTTTGGCTCTTTGCGTTTTTGGCTCTTTGTGTCTTTAACTCTTTGTGTCTTTGTGTCTTTGGCTCTTTGGGTCTTTGAGTCTTTGGCTCTTTGGGTCTTTGGCTCTTTGTGTCTTTGGCTCTTTGTGTGTTTAGCTCTTTGTGTCTTTTGCTCTTTGGGTCTTTGTGTCTTTGGCTCTTTGGGTCTTTGAGTCTTTGGGTCTTTGGCTCTTTGGGTCTTTGGGTCTTTGTGTCTTTGTGTCTTTGGCTCTTTGACTCTTTGGGTCTTTGGGTCTTTGACTCTTTGCGTCTTTGGCTCTTTGGGTCTTTGAGTCTTTGGGTCTTTGGCTCTTTGGGTCTTTGGGTCTTTGTGTCTTTGGCTCTTTGACTCTTTGGGTCTTTGGGTCTTTGACTCTTTGCGTCTTTGACTCTTTGGGTCTTTGGCTCTTTGGGTCTTTGAGTCTTTGGCTCTTTGCGTCTTTGGCTCTTTGGGTCTTTGGCTCTTTGTGTCTTTGGCTCTTTGGGTCTTTGAGTCTTTGGCTCTTTGGGTCTTTGAGTCTTTGGCTCTTTGGGTCTTTGTGTCTTTGGCTCTTTGGGTCTTTGAGTCTTTGGCTCTTTGCGTCTTTGGCTCTTTGGGTATTTGTGTCTTTGGGTCTTTGAGTCTTTGACTCTTTGCGTCTTTGGCTCTTTGTGTCTTTGGGTCTTTGACTCTTTGGGTCTTTGGGTCTTTGTGTCTTTGAGTCTTTGACTCTTTGCGTCTTTGGGTCTTTGCGTCTTTGGCTCCTTGAGTCTTTGGCTCTTTGGGTCTTTGGCTCTTTGTGTCTTTGGCTCTTTGTGTCTTTAACTCTTTGTGTCTTTGGCTCTTTGCGTCTTTGGCTCTTTGGGTCTTTGGCTCTTTGTGTCTTTGGCTCTTTGTGTGTTTAGCTCTTTGTGTCTTTGGATCTTTGGGTCTTTGGGTCTTTGGCTCTTTGGGTCTTTGAGTCTTTGGGTCTTTGGGTCTTTGACTCTTTGGGTCTTTGGGTCTTTGAGTCTTTGGCTCCTTGAGTCTCTGGCTCTTTGTGTCTTTGACTCTTTGACTCTTAGCGTCTTTGGGTCTTTGAGTCTTTGGCTCTTTGAGTCTTTGGCTCTTTGGGTCTTTGTGTCTTTGGGTCTTTGTGTCTTTGGCTCTTTGGGTCTTTGGGTCTTTGGCTCTTTGGGTCTTTGGGTCTTTGACTCTTTGGGTCTTTGAGTCTTTGACTCTTTGCGTCTTTGGCTCTTTGGGTGTTTGAGTCTTTGACTCTTTGCGTCTTTGGCTCTTTGGGTCTTTGGGTCTTTGACTCTTTGGGTCTTTGGGTCTTTGAGTCTTTGACTCTTTGCGTCTTTGGGTCTTTGCGTCTTTGGCTCTTTGCGTCTTTGGCTCTTTGGGTCTTTGGCTCTTTGTGTCTTTGGCTCTTTGTGTGTTTAGCTCTTTGTGTCTTTTGCTCTTTGGGTCTTTGTGTCTTTGGCTCTTTGGGTCTTTGAGTCTTTGGCTCTTTGGGTCTTTGTGTCTTTGGGTCTTTGTGTCTTTGGCTCTTTGTGTCTTTAACTCTTTGTGTCTTTGGCTCTTTGCGTCTTTGGCTCTTTGGGTCTTTGGCTCTTTGTGTCTTTGGCTCTTTGTGTGTTTAGCTCTTTGTGTCTTTTGCTCTTTGGGTCTTTGTGTCTTTGGCTCTTTGGGTCTTTGAGTCTTTGGGTCTTTGGGTCTTTGACTCTTTGGGTCTTGGGTCTTTGGCTCTTTGGGTCTTTGCGTCTTTGGCTCTTTGCGTCTTTGGCTCTTTGGGTCTTTGGCTCTTTGTGTCTTTGGCTCTTTGGGTCTTTGTGTCTTTGGCTCTTTGTGTGTTTAGCTCTTTGTGTTTTTGGCTCTTTGGGTCTTTGAGTCGTTGGCTCTTTGAGTCTTTGGCTCTTTGTGTCTTTGGCTCTTTGTGTGTTTAGCTCTTTGAGTCTTTGGCTCTTTGAGTCTTTGTCTCTTTGAGTCTTTGGCTCTTTGGGTCTTTGAGTCTTTGGCTCTTTGAGTCTTTTTCTCTTTGGGATTTTGAGTCTTTGGCTCTTTGGGTCTTTGAGTCTTTGGCTCTTTGAGTCTTTGGCTCTTTGGGTCTTTGAGTCTTTGGCTCTTTGGGTCTTTGTGTCTTTGGGTCTTTGAGTCTTTGGCTCGTTGCGTCTTTGGCTCTTTGGGTCTTTGTGTCTTTGGGTCTTTGAATCTTTGGCTCTTTGGGTCTTTGTGTCTTTGGCTCTTTGAGTCTTTGGCTCTTTGCGTCCTTGGCTCTTTGGGTCTTTGTGTCTTTGGCTCTTTGCGTCTTTGTGTCTTTGGGTCTTTGTGTCTTTGGCTCTTTGTGTCTTTGGCTCTTTGGGTCTTTGTGTCTTTGGCTCTTTGGGTCTTTGTGTCTTTGGCTCTTTGGGTCTTTGAGTCTTTGGCTCTTTGGGTCTTTGAGTCTTTGGCTCTTTGGGTCTTTGTCTCTTTGTGTCTTTGGCTCTTTGGGTCTTTGAGTCTTTGGCTCTTTGCGTCTTTGGGTCTTTGGGTCTTTGTGTCTTTGGCTCTTTGCGTCGTTGGCTCTTTGGGTCTTTGGCTCTTTGGGTCTTTGTGTCTTTGGCTCTTTGGGTCTTTGCGTCTTTAGCTCTTTGGGTCTTTGTGTCTTTGGTTCTTTGGGTCTTTGGTCTTTGGGTCTTTGTGTCTTTGAGTCTTTGACTCTTTGGGTCTTTGGGTCTTTAAGTCTTTGGCTCCTTGAGTCTCTGGCTCGTTGTGTCTTTGACTCTTTGACTCTTTGGGTCTTTGGGTCTTTGAGTCTTTGGCTCTTTGAGTCTTTGGCTCTATGGGTCTTTGGGTCTTTGTGTCTTTGGCTCTTTGGGTCTTTGGGTCTTTGACTCTTTGGGTCTTTGAGTCTTTGACTCTTTGCGTCTTTGGCTCTTTGGGTCTTTGAGTCTTTGACTCTTTGCGTCTTTGGCTCTTTGGGTCTTTGGGTCTTTGACTCTTTGGGTCTTTGGGTCTTTGAGTCTTTGACTCTTTGCGTCTTTGGGTCTTTGCGTCTTTGGCTCTTTGCGTCTTTGGCTCTTTGGGTCTTTGGGTCTTTGGCTCTTTGTGTCTTTGGCTCTTTGTGTCTTTAACTCTTTGTGTCTTTGGCTCTTTGCGTCTTTGGGTCTTTGGCTCTTTGTGTCTTTGGCTCTTTGTGTGTTTAGCTCTTTGTGTCTTTTGCTCTTTGGGTCTTTGTGTCTTTGGCTCTTTGGGTCTTTGAGTCTTTGGGTCTTTGGGTCTTTGACTCTTTGGGTCTTTGAATCTTTGACTCTTTGCGTCTTTGGCTCTTTGGGTCTTTGCGTCTTTGGCTCTTTGCGTCTTTGGCTCTTTGGGTCTTTGGCTCTTTGTGTCTTTGGCTCTTTGGGTCTTTGTGTCTTTGGCTCTTTGGGTCTTTGGCTCTTTGTGTCTTTGGCTCTTTGTGTGTTTAGCTCTTTGTGTCTTTGGCTCTTTGGGTCTTTGTGTCTTATGCTCTTTGGGTCTTTGAGTCTTTGGCTCTTTGAGTCTTTGGCTCTTTGTGTCTTTGGCTCTTTGTGTGTTTAGCTCTTTGAGTCTTTGGCTCTTTGAGTCTTTGGCTCTTTGGGTCTTTGAGTCTTTGGCTCTTTGGGTCTTTGAGTCTTTGGCTCTTTGTGTCTTTGGCTCTTTGGGTCTTTGTGTCTTTGGCTCTTTGAGTCTTTGGCTCTTTGCGTCTTTGGCTCTTTGGGTCTTTGTGTCTTTGGCTCTTTGCGTCTTTGGCTCTTTGTGTGTTTAGCTCTTTGTGTCTTTGAGTCTTTGGCTCTTTAGGTCTTTGGGTCTTTGAGTCTTTGGCTCTTTAGGTCTTTGGCTATTTGTGTCTTTGGCTCTTTGTGTGTTTAGCTCTTTGTGTCTTTGGCTTTTTGGGTCTTTGTTTCTTTTGCTCTTTGGGTCTTTGAGTCTTTGGCTCTTTGGGTCTTTGAGTCTTTTGCTCTTTGGGTCTTTGAGTCTTTGGCTCTTTGAGTCTTTTGCTCTTTGGGTCTTTGAGTCTTTGGCTCTTTGGGTCTTTGAGTCTTTGGCTCTTTGGGTCTTTGAGTCTTTGGCTCTTTGGGTCTTTGAGTCTTTGGCTCTTTGGGTCTTTGTGTCTTTGGCTCTTTGGCTCTTTGGGTGTTTGTACCTTTGACTCTTTGAGTCTTTGGGTCTTTGGTCTTTGGGTCTTTGGGTCTTTGGTCTTTGGGTCTTTGTGTCTTTGAGTCTTTGACTCTTTGGGTCTTTGGGTCTTTGAGTCTTTGGCTCCTTGAGTCTTTGGCTCTTTGTGTCTTTGACTCTTTGTGTCTTTGACTCTTTGACTCTTTGGGTCTTTGGGTCTTTGAGTCTTTGGCTCTTTGAGTCTTTGGCTCTTTGGGTCTTTGGGTCTTTGGCTCTTTCGGTCTTTGTGTCTGTGGCTCTTTGGGTCTTTGGCTCTTTGGGTCTTTGGGTCTTTGGCTCTTTGGGTCTTTGAGTCTTTGGCTCTTTGGGTCTTTGTGTCTTTGGCTCTTTGGGTCTTTGAGTCTTTGGCTCTTTGCGTCTTTGGCTCTTTGGGTCTTTGGCTTATTGGGTCTTTGTGTCTTTGGCTCTTTGGGTCTTTGGCTCTTTGGCTCTTTGGGTCTTTGGCTCTTTGGGTCTTTGGTCTTTGGGTCTTTGTGTCTTTGAGTCTTTGGCTCTTTGGGTCTTTGTGTCTTTGGCTCTTTGGGTCTTTGAGTCTTTGGCTCTTTGCGTCTTTGGCTCTTTGGGTCTTTGGCTTATTGGGTCTTTGTGTCTTTGGCTCTTTGGGTCTTTGGCTCTTTGGCTCTTTGGGTCTTTGGCTCTTTGGGTCTTTGGTCTTTGGGTCTTTGTGTCTTTGAGTCTTTGACTCTTTGGGACATTGGGTCTTTGAGTCTTTGGCTCCTTGAGTCTTTGGCTCTTTGTGTCTTTGACTCTTTGACTCTTTGGGTCTTTGGGTCTTTGAGTCTTTGGCTCTTTGGCTCTTTGGGTCTTTGAGTCTTTGAGTCTTTGGCTCTTTGGGTCTTTGTGTCTTTGGGTCTTTGAGTCTTTGAGTCTTTGGCTCTTTGCGTCTTTGGCTCTTTGGGTCTTTGTGTCTTTGGCTCTTTGGGTCTTTGCGTCTTTGGCTCTTTGGCTCTTTGGGTCTTTGGCTCTTTGGGTGTTTGGTCTTTGGGTCTTTGTGTCTTTGAGTCTTTGACTCTTTGGGACTTTGGGTCTTAAGTCTTTGGCTCCTTGAGTCTTTGGTTCTTTGTGTCTTTGACTCTTTGACTCTTTGGGTCTTTGGGTCTTTGAGTCTTTGGCTCTTTGAGTCTTTGGCTCTTTGGGTCTTTGTGTCTTTGGGTCTTTGTGTCTTTGGCTCTTTGGCTCTTTGGGTCTTTGTGTCTGTGGCTCTTTGGGTCTTTGGCTCTTTGGGTCTTTGGGTCTTTGGCTCTTTGGGTCTTTGAGTCTTTGGCTCTTTGGGTCATTGTGTCTTTGGCTCTTTGGGTCTTTGAGTCTTTGGCTCTTTGCGTCTTTGGCTCTTTGGGTCTTTGTGTCTTTGGCTCTTTGCGTCTTTGGCTCTTTGGGTCTTTGGGTCTTTGACTCTTCTGGTCTTTGGGTCTTTGAGTCTTTGACTCTTTGCGTCTTTGGGTCTTTGCGTCTTTGGCTCTTTGCGTCTTTGGCTCTTTGGGTCTTTGGCTCTTTGTGTCTTTGGCTCTTTGTGTCTTTGGCTCTTTGTGTCTTTAACTCTTTGTGTCTTTGGCTCTTTGCGTCTTTGGCTCTTTGTGTCTTTAACTCTTTGTGTGTTTAGCTCTTTGTGTCTTTTGCTCTTTGGGTCTTTGTGTCTTTGGCTCTTGGGGTCTTTGAGTCTTTGGGTCTTTGACTCTTTGGGTCTTTGAGTCTTTGACTCTTTGCGTCTTTGACTCTTTGGGTCTTTGAGTCTTTGACTCTTTGCGTCTTTGGGTCTTTGGGTCTTTGAGTCTTTGGCTCTTTGCGTATTTGGCTCTTTGGGTCTTTGGGTCTTTGGCTCTGTGTGTGTTTAGCTCTTTGTGTCTTTGGCTCTTTGGGTCTTTGTGTCTTTGGCTCTTTGTGTGTTTAGCTCTTTGAGTCTTTGGCTCTTTGAGTCTTTGGCTCTTTGGGTCTTTGAGTCTTTGGCTCTTTGGGTCTTTGAGTCTTTGGCTCTTTGGGTCTTTGAGTCTTTGACTCTTTGAGTCTTTTTCTCTTTGGGTCTCTGAGTCTTTGGCTCTTTGGGTCTTTGAGTCTTTGGCTCTTTGGGTCTTTGTGTCTTTGGCTCTTTGAGTCTTTGGCTCTTTGCGTCTTTGGCTCTTTGGGTCTTTGTGTCTTTGGGTCTTTGAATCTTTGGCTCTTTGGGTCTTTGTGTCTTTGGCTCTTTGAGTCTTTGGCTCTTTGTGTCTTTGGCTCTTTGGGTCTTTGTGTCTTTGGCTCTTTGCGTCTTTGTGTCTTTGGCTCTTTGGGTCTTTGAGTCTTTGGCTCTTTGGGTCTTTGAGTCTTTGGCTCTTTGGGTCTTTGTGTCTTTGTGTCTTTGGCTCTTTGGGTCTTTGAGTCTTTGGCTCTTTGCGTCTTTGGGTCTTTGGGTCTTTGGGTCTTTGTGTCTTTGGCTCTTTGCGTCTTTGGCTCTTTGGGTCTTTGGCTCTTTGGGTCTTTGTGTCTTTGGCTCTTTGGGTCTTTGCGTCTTTAGCTCTTTGGGTCTTTGTGTCTTTGGTTCTTTGGGTCTTTGGTCTTTGGGTCTTTGTGTCTTTGAGTCTTTGACTCTTTGGGTCTTTGGGTCTTTAAGTCTTTGGCTCCTTGAGTCTCTGGCTCGTTGTGTCTTTGACTCTTTGAGTCTTTGGCTCTTTGGGTCTTTGGGTCTTTGTGTCTTTGGCTCTTTGGGTCTTTGGGTCTTTGACTCTTTGGGTCTTTGAGTCTTTGACTCTTTGCGTCTTTGGCTCTTTGGGTCTTTGAGTCTTTGACTCTTTGCGTCTTTGGCTCTTTGGGTCTTTGGGTCTTTGACTCTTTGGGTCTTTGGGTCTTTGAGTCTTTGACTCTTTGCGTCTTTGGGTCTTTGCGTCTTTGGCTCTTTGCGTCTTTGGCTCTTTGGGTCTTTGGGTCATTGGCTCTTTGTGTCTTTGGCTCTTTGTGTCTTTAACTCTTTGTGTCTTTGGCTCTTTGCGTCTTTGGGTCTTTGGCTCTTTGTGTCTTTGGCTCTTTGTGTGTTTAGCTCTTTGTGTCTTTTGCTCTTTGGGTCTTTGTGTCTTTGGCTCTTTGGGTCTTTGAGTCTTTGGGTCTTTGGGTCTTTGACTCTTTGGGTCTTTGAATCTTTGACTCTTTGCGTCTTTGGCTCTTTGGGTCTTTGCGTCTTTGGCTCTTTGCGTCTTTGGCTCTTTGGGTCTTTGGCTCTTTGTGTCTTTGGCTCTTTGGGTCTTTGTGTCTTTGGCTCTTTGGGTCTTTGGCTCTTTGTGTCTTTGGCTCTTTGTGTGTTTAGCTCTTTGTGTCTTTGGCTCTTTGGGTCTTTGTGTCTTATGCTCTTTGGGTCTTTGAGTCTTTGGCTCTTTGAGTCTTTGGCTCTTTGTGTCTTTGGCTCTTTGTGTGTTTAGCTCTTTGAGTCTTTGGCTCTTTGAGTCTTTGGCTCTTTGGGTCTTTGAGTCTTTGGCTCTTTGGGTCTTTGAGTCTTTGGCTCTTTGTGTCTTTGGCTCTTTGGGTCTTTGTGTCTTTGGCTCTTTGAGTCTTTGGCTCTTTGCGTCTTTGGCTCTTTGGGTCTTTGTGTCTTTGGCTCTTTGCGTCTTTGGCTCTTTGTGTGTTTAGCTCTTTGTGTCTTTGGCTTTTTGGGTCTTTGTTTCTTTTGCTCTTTGGGTCTTTGAGTCTTTGGCTCTTTAGGTCTTTGGCTATTTGTGTCTTTGGCTCTTTGTGTGTTTAGCTCTTTGTGTCTTTGGCTTTTTGGGTCTTTGTTTCTTTTGCTCTTTGGGTCTTTGAGTCTTTGGCTCTTTGGGTCTTTGAGTCTTTTGCTCTTTTGGTCTTTGAGTCTTTGGCTCTTTGAGTCTTTTGCTCTTTGGGTCTTTGAGTCTTTGGCTCTTTGGGTCTTTGAGTCTTTGGCTCTTTGGGTCTTTGAGTCTTTGGCTCTTTGGGTCTTTGAGTCTTTGGCTCTTTGGGTCTTTGTGTCTTTGGCTCTTTGGCTCTTTGGGTGTTTGTACCTTTGACTCTTTGAGTCTTTGGGTCTTTGGTCTTTGGGTCTTTGGGTCTTTGGTCTTTGGGTCTTTGTGTCTTTGAGTCTTTGACTCTTTGGGTCTTTGGGTCTTTGAGTCTTTGGCTCCTTGAGTCTTTGGCTCTTTGTGTCTTTGACTCTTTGTGTCTTTGACTCTTTGACTCTTTGGGTCTTTGGGTCTTTGAGTCTTTGGCTCTTTGAGTCTTTGGCTCTTTGGGTCTTTGGGTCTTTGGCTCTTTCGGTCTTTGTGTCTGTGGCTCTTTGGGTCTTTGGCTCTTTGGGTCTTTGGGTCTTTGGCTCTTTGGGTCTTTGAGTCTTTGGCTCTTTGGGTCTTTGTGTCTTTGGCTCTTTGGGTCTTTGAGTCTTTGGCTCTTTGCGTCTTTGGCTCTTTGGGTCTTTGTGTCTTTGGCTCTTTGCGTCTTTGGCTCTTTGGGTCTTTGGCTTATTGGGTCTTTGTGTCTTTGGCTCTTTGGGTCTTTGGCTCTTTGGCTCTTTGGGTCTTTGGGTCTTTGGCTCTTTGGGTCTTTGGGTCTTTGGTCTTTGGGTCTTTGTGTCTTTGAGTCTTTGACTCTTTGGGACATTGGGTCTTTGAGTCTTTGGCTCCTTGAGTCTTTGGCTCTTTGTGTCTTTGACTCTTTGACTCTTTGGGTCTTTGGGTCTTTGAGTCTTTGGCTCTTTGAGTCTTTGGCTCTTTGGGTCTTTGTGTCTTTGGCTCTTTGCGTCTTTGGCTCTTTGGGTCTTTGGGTCTTTGACTCTTCTGGTCTTTGGGTCTTTGAGTCTTTGACTCTTTGCGTCTTTGGGTCTTTGCGTCTTTGGCTCTTTGCGTCTTTGGCTCTTTGGGTCTTTGGCTCTTTGTGTCTTTGGCTCTTTGTGTCTTTGGCTCTTTGTGTCTTTAACTCTTTGTGTCTTTGGCTCTTTGCGTCTTTGGCTCTTTGTGTCTTTAACTCTTTGTGTGTTTAGCTCTTTGTGTCTTTTGCTCTTTGGGTCTTTGTGTCTTTGGCTCTTGGGGTCTTTGAGTCTTTGGGTCTTTGACTCTTTGGGTCTTTGAGTCTTTGACTCTTTGCGTCTTTGACTCTTTGGGTCTTTGAGTCTTTGACTCTTTGCGTCTTTGGGTCTTTGGGTCTTTGAGTCTTTGGCTCTTTGCGTATTTGGCTCTTTGGGTCTTTGGGTCTTTGGCTCTGTGTGTGTTTAGCTCTTTGTGTCTTTGGCTCTTTGGGTCTTTGTGTCTTTGGCTCTTTGTGTGTTTAGCTCTTTGAGTCTTTGGCTCTTTGAGTCTTTGGCTCTTTGGGTCTTTGAGTCTTTGGCTCTTTGGGTCTTTGTGTCTTTGGCTCTTTGAGTCTTTGGCTCTTTGCGTCTTTGGCTCTTTGGGTCTTTGTGTCTTTGGGTCTTTGAATCTTTGGCTCTTTGGGTCTTTGTGTCTTTGGCTCTTTGAGTCTTTGGCTCTTTGTGTCTTTGGCTCTTTGGGTCTTTGTGTCTTTGGCTCTTTGCGTCTTTGTGTCTTTGGGTCTTTGTGTCTTTGGCTCTTTGTGTCTTTGGCTCTTTGGGTCTTTGTGTCTTTGGCTCTTTGTGTCTTTGGCTCTTTGGGTCTTTGTGTCTTTGGCTCTTTGCGTCTTTGTGTCTTTGGGTCTTTGTGTCTTTGGCTCTTTGTGTCTTTGGCTCTTTGGGTCTTTGCGTCTTTGGCTCTTTGTGTCTTTGGCTCTTTGGGTCTTTGTGTCTTTGGCTCTATGGGTCTTTGGCTCTTTGTGTCTTTGGCTCTTTGTGTGTTTAGCTCTTTGTGTCTTTGGCTATTTGGGTCTTTGTGTCTTTGGCTCTTTGAGTCGTTGGCTCTCTGTGTCTTTGGCTCTTTGTGTGTTTAGCTCTTTGTGTCTTTGGGTCTTTGGGTCTTTGGGTCTTTGTGTCTTTGGCTCTTTGGGTCTTTGAGTCTTTGGCTCTTTGAGTCTTTGGCTCTTTGGGTCTTTGAGTCTTTGGCTCTTTGGGTCTTTGAGTCTTTGGCTCTTTGAGTCTTTTGCTCTTTGGGTCTTTGAGTCTTTGGCTCTTTGGGTCTTTGAGTCTTTGGCTCTTTGGGTCTTTGTGTCTTTGGCTCTTTGGCTCTTTGGGTGTTTGTGTCTTTGAGTCTTTGACTCTTTCGGTCTTTGTGTCTTTGGCTCTTTGGGTCTTTGAGTCTTTGGCTCTTTGTGCCTTTGACTCTTTGAGTCTTTGACTCTTTGCGTCTTTGACTCTTTGCGTCTTTGGCTCTTTGGGTCTTTGGCTCTTTTGGTCTTTGGGTCTTTGGGTCTTTGGGTCTTTGGTCTTTGGGTCTTTGGGTCTTTGTTTCTTTGAGTCTTTGGGTCTTTGAGTCTTTGGCTCCTTGAGTCTTTGGCTCTTTGTGTCTTTGACTCTTTGACTCTTTGGGTCTTTGGGTCTTTGAGTCTTTGGCTCTTTGAGTCTTTGGCTCTTTGGGTCTTTGGGTCTTTGGGTCTTTGTGTCTTTGTGTCTGTGGCTCTTTGGGTCTTTGGCTCTTTTGGTCTTTGGGTCTTTGGCTCTTTGGGTCTTTGGCTCTTTGGGTTTTTGGGTCTTTGGCTCTTTGGGTCTTTGACTCTTTGGGTCTTTGAGTCTTTGACTCTTTGCGTCTTTGGCTCTTTGCGTCTTTGGCTCTTTGCGTCTTTGGCTCTTTGCGTCTTTGGCTCTTTGGCTCTTTGTGTCTTTGGCTCTTTGTGTCTAACTCTTTGTGTCTTTGGCTCTTTGGGTCTTTGGCTCTTTGGGTCTTTGGCTCTTTGGGTCTTTGGCTCTTTGACTCTTTGGGTCTTTGAGTCTTTGACTCTTTGCGTCTTTGGCTCTTTGGGTCTTTGAGTCTTTGACTCTTTGCGTCTTTGGCTCTTTGGGTCTTTGACTCTTTGGGTCTTTGGGTCTTTGAGTCTTTGACTCTTTGCGTCTTTGGCTCTTTGCGTTTTTGGCTCTTTGGGTCTTTGTGTCTTTGGCTCTTTGGGTCTTTGAGTCTTTGGGTCTTTGGCTCTTTGGGTCTTTGGGTCTTTGTGTCTTTGGCTCTTTGACTCTTTGGGTCTTTGGGTCTTTGACTCTTTGCGTCTTTGACTCTTTGGGTCTTTGGGTCTTTGGCTCTTTGGGTCTTTGCGTCTTTGGCTCTTTGCGTCTTTGGCTCTTTGCGTCTTTGGCTCTTTGGGTCTTTGGGTCTTTGGCTCTTTGTGTCTTTGGCTCTTTGGGTCTTTTTGTCTTTGGCTCTTTGGGTCTTTGGCTCTTTGTGTCTTTGGCTCTTTGTGTGTTTAGCTCTTTGTGTCTTTGGCTCTTTGTGTCTTTGGCTCTTTGGGTCTTTGTGTCTTTGGCTCTTTGGGTCTTTGGTCTTTGGGTCTTTGTGTCTTTGAGTCTTTGACTCTTTGGGTCTTTGGGTCTTTGAGTCTTTGGCTCCTTGAGTCTTTGGCTCTTTGTGTCTTTGACTCTTTGACTCTTTGGGTCTTTGGGTCTTTGAGTCTTTGGCTCTTTGAGTCTTTGGCTCTTTGGGTCTTTGGGTCTTTGTGTCTTTGGGTCTTTGTGTCTTTGGCTCTTTGGGTCTTTGGGTCTTTGGCTCTTTGGGTCTTTGCGTCTTTGGCTCTTTGGGTCTTTGGCTCTTTGGGTCTTTGGCTCTTTGGGTCTTTGGCTCTTTGGGTCTTTGCGTCTTTGGCTCTTTGGGTCTTTGTGTCTTTGGGTCTTTGTGTCTTTGGCTCTTTGGCTCTTTGGGTCTTTGAGTCTTTGACTCTTTGCGTCTTTGGCTCTTTGGGTGATTGTGTCTTTGGCTCTTTGGGTCTTTGTATCTTTGGGTTTTTGACATTGGCCTTGTGACCAGAATGAGGGGCACAGTTGTGTTTCTGCTTGGATCCATGCGGTGCCAGTCGGACCAGAGTTTCAGACGCCACCTGATAAAAGACCTGGACTGGAGGCTGGACATAAATTATAGATCATGTTTAGTCTCCATCCATTTGGATGTCTTGCAGACTGGGATAGTCAAGCAGGTGGTTGCCATGGCAACACGGCTATAAAGCCAGAAACAGTGGTTTTCCCAGAAACATGAGGGATCCTCATCCCACCTTCTTCCATCCATCCACACCTGGAGCTTCAGGTAAAAGACTTGCTGGATTTCCCACTGAAATGTGATGTTACGCCAGAAAAATGTTCAGATGTATTAATCTCTGTAGCTTGTTCCCACATCTTTCATTGATAAATCCCGCCTGACTCAGAACTGATCAGCATCAGAACCGGCTTGTTTCCTCACATTAATACACACAAATAATAATTACACCATGTGTTTTCGCCTAAGCCACAACCATAAAACCAGAAATGTCAAACACTGGAATATAAAACGGAACTGATGTGGTTGATTCAGAAGAACGAACAGCAACAGACACGTTTGGCGTGTTGAAGACAGGTGGGCGGAGCTTCCCAGCACGCTTTGCTTGCTTCTGCTGCCTGATAAGATTGACTTTAATCTAGTAGTTTGGCAGAAACAGTAATGTGTTGCGTGAAGTCATGATGAAGCATCATCCAGAAGGAAACTAAAGTTTGACTTCTGGTTTCCTCTCGGTTTTATATGAAAGGTCCTTTCAGCAATAATAAACACGCTGCAGAATCATTTTACATTCATCACCAGCATTGCTGATCATTTTAAATGCTGATCGATCTGACATGTCTAACGCTGTGAAGCAGCTCTGCTTCTGCTTCTTCTGCTTATCCTTCATTAAAACAGATCCAGACTTAGGCACATAGATCTGATGTGGACCTCCTCCTGGGGGACCCCAGTCTGTCCGGACACCGACCCACGCCGTGCCGGATCCAAGAGACTACTGTCCAAGATCCATACTAGTTTACGTGGCGGTAAGAACTTTCTCACGCCAGTCGGTCCAGAGACCAGGAACTGGTCCATATCAGGACCTGTGACATCACAGTCAGTTTTTATGGATCTGGATTTGAACTGAGATCTAATCTGTAGACGAACTCAGACATGGCTGCTAACAATCACTAAACATCTGTAGAAACATTCTGCATCTCCAGCTTGAATCACAATAGCAACAATCATGAGCAAATACATATATATTAAACAGGTATTTAATAAAAAAAATAAATAAATATATATATATATATATATATATATATATATATATATATATATATATATATACACATTTAAGAATACTTAAAAACAAATTTACTAGATTAAAATAAAAGAAATTGAAAAAGTTCAGAAGAGTTTTCGACAATAAAGCCGAACTTCTCAGAGATAATGAAGGTGTTTATTAAAGAGGACAGATTTTTGGATCTGAGGACAGGGATCCTGGACCGTCCAACAGCTGGACGTGAAGGCATGCGACCCCTCTGGTGGACCAGCAGCTTACTGATGCAACTGAGGAAAACAAAGCAGCTCCCAATAAAAATAAACGTCCTCAACATCTGCAGACGGACGGAGGAGACGCAGGGAAGTTAACTGCTGTCTCTGGATATGCCGTCTGAGCAGGAACATGTGACCAAAGAGCAAATAAAGCACACGGCATGTGGCCGGGACGCGGCGCGGGATTTGGACCCCTCAGGCGGACTGAAGCTCCAGCCTCCACCGCCGAGACGTCCACAGCTGTGTTTGTTCCTGAGGGCCGTATGTCGGGGCCACAGTTACCACCATGAGACGCCTGTTATCTGAAGAACAAAGACCTTTCCTTCTAAATGAAATGTAACCATAAGTAGTGTGTGATAGTGACAGATGTAAAAATCTCTTCTGTAAAATAATGAGAGATAAAAAAAAAAAAAAACTGCTGTAAAAAACTTAATTTATTTTAGCATGATACAAGCATAAATTTAGCATTGTGTGAGCATGATACAAACATAAATTTAGCATTATGTTAGCATGATACAAGCATAAATTTAGCATTGTGTGAGCATGATACAAACATAAATTTAGCATTATGTTAGCATGATACAAGCATAAATTTAGCATTGTGTGAGCATGATACAAACATAAATTTAGCATTATGTTAGCATGATACAAGCAGAAAATTTAGCCTTTTTTGTTAGCATGACAAAAGCATACATTTAGCATTATGTTTGTATGATACGTGCATACATTCAGCCTTTTTTGTTAGCATGATACAAGCATAAATTTAGCATTATGTTAGCATGATACAAGCATATATTCAGCATGGTGTTAGCATGATATAGGCATGTCAGCAGAATGTTAGCATGGGGGTGCATGCATATAGGGTTGCCACCTGTCCAGTAAAATATTAATCGTCTTTTAACTGACTGACAAACGTGGTGTTCCGGATTGAACCAAAATGAGATGCACTTTGTTCCGTATTTTCATAACTTTCCAGCCGCCTACCCATAACAGAAGGATAAGACGGTAGTTTAACTTGCCCAACTATCAGTGACCATGGTATGAATGATTCTCCTCCTCTGTTACCGCCGGCAGAGGAGGCAGGGTCTGCTCTCTCAGAGTGGGGGTGGGGTGGGGGTGAGCTGCTAGTAATGGAGACCAAACAGAGTTCAGCATCAGGAATGTCCCCAGAGCCTCTAAAAACACAACATACCAAAAGAGCCACGTATTTATACCAGTAAATACATGATGAAGTACTGATGAATACGTGGAAAATACATGCAAGTAGCCTGCTGTAAGGGATAATGCTCTCCGAGAACTTTTTAAAATTCGGTGGCAATCTGAATCCCTTTGGATCCAGATTCCAATCCGTTTGGATCAGAATCTGGATCGGAATCTGTTTGGATCAGAATCCATTTGGATCGTAATCTGTTTGGATCAGAATCTGGATCGGAATCTGTTTGGATCAGAATCCGTTTGGGTCGGAATCCGTTTGGGTCGGAATCCGTTTGGGTCGGAATCCGTTTGGATCAGAATCCGTTTGGATCAGAATCCGTTTGGATCGGAATCCATTTGGGTCGGAATCCGTTTGGATCGGAATCCGTTTGGGTCGGAATCCGTTTGGATCAGAATCCGTTTGGGTCGGAATCCGTTTGGATCAGAATCCGTTTGGATCGGAATCCGTTTGGGTCGGAATCCGTTTGGATCGGAATCCGTTTGGGTCGGAATCCGTTTGGATCAGAATCCGTTTGAATCGGAATCCGTTTGGGTCGGAATCCGTTTGGGTCGGAATCCGTTTGGATCGGAATCCGTTTGGGTCGGAATCCGTTTGGATCGGAATCCGTTTGGGTCGGAATCCGTTTGGATCGGAATCCGTTTGGGTCGGAATCCGTTTGGATCAGAATCCGTTTGGATCGGAATCCGTTTGGGTCAGAATCCGTTTGGGTCAGAATCCGTTTGGGTCAGAATCCGTTTGGATCGGAATCCGTTTGGGTCAGAATCCGTTTGGGTCGGAATCCGTTTGGGTCAGAATCCGTTTGGGTCAGAATCCGTTTGGGTCAGAATCCGTTTGGATCGGAATCCGTTTGGGTCAGAATCCGTTTGGATCGGAATCCGTTTGGGTTGGAATCCTTTTGGGTTGGAATCCGTTTGGATCAGAATCTGGATCGGAATCTGTTTGGATCAGAATCCCTTTGGATCGTAATCTGTTTGGATCAGAATCCCTTTGGGTCGGAATCCGTTTGGATCGGAATCCGTTTGGGTCGGAATCCGTTTGGATCGGAATCCGTTTGGATCGGAATCCGTTTGGGTCGGAATCCGTTTGGATCGGAATCCGTTTGGGTCGGAATCTGTTTGGATCAGAATCTGTTTGGATCGGAATCCGTTTGGATCGGAATCCGTTTGGATCGGAATCCGTTTGGGTCGGAATCCGTTTGGATCGGAATCCGTTTGGATCGGAATCTGTTTGGATCAGAATCTGTTTGGATCGGAATCCGTTTGGATCAGAATCCAGTCGGAAGGATTTCAGATCAAAACAGATCATCATTTGGATCTGAGAATCTTTTAAATAAATCTTTAACATTGTGCCTGTCGGAGGTTTCCGCTCTCCAAGTTTCTAGTTTCTTATTTAATGAGCAACTTTGTCCGCGGCGGGGCGGGGCGTGCACACGGCGGGGTCGGAGTGTTTTAATGCCACATGATGTAAAATTGTTGGTACTTTCTCAACACCTCGATCAGCTGTTTTATCAAAACAATCCGTTATACCTGCAACAGTAAAAACAGGGAAACAGCAACTCTGCTTCCTGTTTCTCCATGTTAACCACGCCCACCCATGTTAACCACGCCCATCTTACATGTCCGACCAATCACAGGATACTTCTCAGAGCCCGATGTGTCGAGAACTGTCTCCAAAAACATCCACGAGAACAAAATGACATCATTCTCTTCTCGAAGCCTCGAGAACAAGAAGAAAGTTCTGTCTTCTCGTGGAGGAGCTTCAGTCAGAATATGTGCCGAATGTGTGTGAATATGTTGAGATTAACTCTTTTAAACTCCTATATTTCCAGAATTTTCTCAGAGGTCTGCAGTGCTACCTGGCATGTGTCCTGCATGGAACCAAGTCTTTTAAATACGGGCTTTTAAAATGCTCTGTAATTGTAAAAACAAGCCGCTGTGGGCTCCTCTGTTTTCTAACTATTATGTTTTTCTAGCTAATTATGATAAAATACCACAAATGGCTGAGAGCCTCTGCACTTTTCTTTTGGCTATTAACAATTGAAATTACTGCCTGGCAGCCTTCGAGCATGCAATCAGTTTCTCTCATTTCGCTGCATGTGATTGGCCGCCGAGCATCAGGCGGAGTGGAGCTTTTCTTAGCGCATGGCTCCCATCATTAGCCCACATTAACAGCATAAACGACACTTTGACTGATGCTTTGAATTGAAATGTTTTTCTAGCTTCTGCTGTTGGAATGGATTCCCAACGATAGACGGGCAACATCAGCGACATCTTGTTTTCTTTTTCTTGGCATCTTTCCCACAAGAATGAATGAATTCAGTAAAAACTTGTCAAACGGTTTTACTGTCAGTCTGACCTGAAAAAGGTGTTTCTTCAGTTTCCAGACTTTTGACATGAACTGTCCTGTGGCTGGAAACATCTCCAAGAAATAAGCTGAAATCAGGAAAACAAGCTTATTTACAGAGTTTTCTACCTGCTGACTTAACTCCTCCAGAAATTGATAGGATGTTATCATCTCCACTCCCGGAGACCTGCTTCTACCTGCAGCTGGAATCTGTCCAGACTTCAGAAAAAACACTTAATTATCGCAAGCGGCCAAAGTACGATATGAATCCTTCAGATGCTAAAGAAAGCATTTGATATTGATGTGAGTTTTGTGACATGGTGCATCATCCTGCTGGAAGTTTTCATCAGAAGATGCTGCAAATTGCGTTACGAGGCGTAACGCCACGCCACGCGACGCCCCGCCACGCCACGCCATGCGACGCGACATCACGCGACGCCCCGCCACGCCATGCCACGCGACATCACGCCACGCCAAATCACGCCACGCCACGTGACGTCACGCCACGCCACGCCACGTGACGCCACGCCACGCCAAATCACGCCACGCCACGCGACGCCCCGCCACGCGACATCACACCACGCCACGTGACGCCACGCGACGCCTTTTCCTACAGTTCATCCAGAAAACTGTTTACTTCCACCTGAGCAGGTAAACCAGAGGACGGAGGGAACGCAGGCTGGATAAGTTTGCTCGACAAGCTGCATTAGATGTCCACCCATCCACTGATCCACCCATCCATCCACCCATCCATCCATCCACCCATCCATCCATCCATCCACCCATCCATCCATCCATCCACCCATCCATCCATCCATCCACCCATCCATCCACTCATCCATCCACTCATCCATCCATCCATCCATCCACTGATCAACCCATCCATCCATCCATCCACCCACCCATCCATCCATCCATCCACCCATCCACTGATCAACCCATCCATCCATCCATCCATCCACCCATCCATCCATCCATCGATCAACCCATCCACCCATCCATCCATCGATCCACCCATCCATCCACCCATCCATCCATCCACCCATCCATCTTCTGCCGCTTATCCGGAGTCGGGTCGCGGGGGCAGCAGCCTAAGCAGGGAAGCCCAGACTCCCCTCTCCCCAGCCACATTTACCAACTCTGCGGGGGGATCCCGAGGCGTTCCCAGGCCAGCCGAGAGATATAATCCCTCCAGTGTGTCCTGGGTCTTCCCCGGGGTCCTTCTCCTCCCAGAGGGACGTGCCTCTCCACCACCATCCATCCTCACCAGGGAGGTCCAGGAGGCATCCTGACCAGATGCCCGAGCCACCTCAACTGGTTCCTCTCGATGCGGAGGAGCAGCGGCTCTACTCTGATCTCCTCCCGGATGACCGAGCTCCTCACCCTATCTCTAAGGGAGAGCCTAACAGTCTGTAGAGAGATTAATTGACATCATCATCTCGGGACATGGTTGAAGCTCTGCAAGAGGTGGCGGATGAACGGTCCAGTAGAACTTCTTCTTCAGCTTGACGGCATTTTTAAATAGAGCAGGGACCCAATCCTGAGGCCACCAAGTCGGATCCCCTCAACACCTCTGCTGCACCTAGAAATTCTGTCCATATAAGTTATGAACAGAATCGGTGATAAAGGGCAGCCTTGGCGGAGTCCAACCCTCACTGGAAACAAATCTTACTTACTACCGGCAATGCGGACCAAGCTCTGACACCTGTCGTACAGGGACCGGACAGCTCGTACAAGGGGGTCCGGAACCCCATACTCCCGCAGCAGCTGGATGACTCATGTGATGGATTCCCAGTGCTGTCAGTGTTTAACTGCTCCATCATGCATGTGTTGTTTTTGACTTGGCTCAAATTTAAATGAGGCTTAGTGCCGCGTGGTGGTCTTACCGAAGATCAGTGTGTCTGGAAACATTTTGTCTTATTTATTTTATTATTATTTCTCTACTTTACATCTGTTCTAATTTACTTTTTAGTATTTTATCCTCCCATGTCTCACTGAACCCAAACTGGAACCAGACACCATCGGTCATCGGTCAGCTCGGTCATCCCCTTTTCCTCCCAGTAAAGTCTGATTCATTTATTCAGTTTTTATTTAAAAGGTTTGATTTAAAATGAAGAAACATTTACTGGGTTTGCTTATTAAAAAAAAAAAAAAAAGCGTAAAAAGAACTTTTTTTTGAGAAAACAACCAATAGAAGTTGCAAAGTCATGTTCATGTTTCCACCAGGGGGCGGTAAAGTTCTGACCCAACAGCCGACATCACCATGGCAACCACCAAGGCTTTAAACGTGTCAGGAAGCGGCGACATTGTACAAGGGGGTCGGGTTCTGGGCGGACAGAGCTTCTGATCCGAAAGTGGTCCTGGTTCTGGGCGGACAGAGCTTCTGGTTCTGATCCGAAAGAGGTCCTGGTTCTGGGCGGACAGAGCTTCTGGTTCTGATCCGAAAGAGGTCCTGGTTCTGGGCGGACAGAGCTTCTGGTTCTGATCCGAAAGAGGTCCTGGTTCTGGGCGGACAGAGCTTCAGGTTCTGATCCGACAGAGGTCCTGGTTCTGGGCGGACAGAGGATCTGAGAGGCATTCAGGCTCCAGCAGCTGGGACAGAAAAAGCAGTTCCAGCAGACTGCTGGTTGGAAACGTGTTCCTGATGACAGCTCCAAGTGGAACTGGGCCAAACTAAACTGAGTGCATGTTGTGTAAAGGCCCAGTGTTGTGGGCCTGCAGCAGAAAAAAGTCCAGAGATGCGTCGAGGGTTAGGGTTAGGTTCTGGGCCAACAGAGGTCCTGTTCTGATCCAACAGAGGGCCTGTTCTGGGCCAACAGAGGTCCTGTTCTGATCCAACAGAGGTCCTGGTTCTGGGCCAACAGAGGTCCTGGTTCTAGGCCAACAGAGGCCCTGTTCTGATCCAACAGAGGCCCTGTTCTGATCCAACAGAGGTCCTGGTTCTGGGCCAACAGAGGTCCTGTTCTGATCCAACAGAGGTCCTGGTTCTGGGCCAACAGAGGTCCTGGTTCTAGGCCAACAGAGGTCCTGTTCTGATCCAACAGAGGTCCTGTTCCAGGCCAACAGAGGTCCTGGTTCTAGGCCAACAGAGGTCCTGTTCTGATCCAACAGAGGGCCTGTTCTGGGCCAACAGAGGTCCTGGTTCTAGGCCAACAGAGGCCCTGTTCTGATCCAACAGAGGCCCTGTTCTGATCCAACAGAGGTCCTGGTTCTGGGCCAACAGAGGTCCTGTTCTGATCCAACAGAGGTCCTGGTTCTGGGCCAACAGAGGTCCTGGTTCTAGGCCAACAGAGGTCCTGTTCTGATCCAACAGAGGTCCTGTTCCAGGCCAACAGAGGTCCTGGTTCTAGGCCAACAGAGGTCCTGGTTCTGGGCCAACAGAGGTCCTGGTTCTGGGCCAACAGAGGTCCTGGTTCTAGGCCAACAGAGGCCCTGTTCTGATCCAACAGAGGCCCTGTTCTGGGCCAACAGAGGTCCTGGTTCTGGGCCAACAGAGGTCCTGTTCTGATCCAACAGAGGTCCTGGTTCCAGGCCAACAGAGGTCCTGGTTCTAGGCCAACAGAGGTCCTGGTTCTAGGCCAACAGAGGTCCTGGTTCTGGGCCAACAGAGGTCCTGGTTCTAGGCCAACAGAGGTCCTGGTTCTAGGCCAACAGAGGTCCTGGTTCTGGGCCAACAGAGGTCCTGGTTCTGATCCAACAGAGGGCCTGTTCTGGGCCAACAGAGGGCCTGTTCTGGGCCAACAGAGGTCCTGGTTCTAGGCCAACAGAGGTCCTGTTCTGATCCAACAGAGGCCCTGTTCTGATCCAACAGAGGTCCTGGTTCTGGGCCAACAGAGGTCCTGTTCTGATCCAACAGAGGTCCTGTTCCAGGCCAACAGAGGTCCTGGTTCTAGGCCAACAGAGGTCCTGGTTCTAGGCCAACAGAGGTCCTGGTTCTGGGCCAACAGAGGTCCTGGTTCTGGGCCAACAGAGGTCCTGTTCTAGGCCAACAGAGGTCCTGGTTCTAGGCCAACAGAGGTCCTGGTTCTGGGCCAACAGAGGTCCTGTTCTGATCCAACAGAGGTCCTGGTTCTAGGCCAACAGAGGTCCTGGTTCTGGGCCAACAGAGGTCCTGGTTCTGGGCCAACAGAGGTCCTGGTTCTAGGCCAACAGAGGTCCTGGTTCTAGGCCAACAGAGGTCCTGGTTCTAGGCCAACAGAGGTCCTGGTTCTGGGCCAACAGAGGTCCTGTTCTGATCCAACAGAGGTCCTGTTCCAGGCCAACAGAGGTCCTGGTTCTGGGCCAACAGAGGTCCTGTTCTGATCCAACAGAGGTCCTGTTCTAGGCCAACAGAGGTCCTGTTCTGATCCAACAGAGGTCCTGTTATGGGCCAACAGAGGTCCTGGTTCTGGGCCAACAGAGGTCCTGGTTCTGGGCCAACAGAGGTCCTGTTCTGATCCAACAGAGGTCCTGTTCCAGGCCAACAGAGGTCCTGGTTCTAGGCCAACAGAGGTCCTGGTTCTAGGCCAACAAAGGTCCTGGTTCTGGGCCAACAGAGGTCCTGGTTCTAGGCCAACAGAGGTCCTGGTTCTAGGCCAACAGAGGTCCTGGTTCTGGGCCAACAGAGGTCCTGTTCTGGGCCAACAGAGGGCCTGTTCTGATCCAACAGAGGGCCTGTTCTGGGCCAACAGAGGTCCTGGTTCTAGGCCAACAGAGGTCCTGTTCTGATCCAACAGAGGCCCTGTTCTGATCCAACAGAGGTCCTGGTTCTAGGCCAACAGAGGTCCTGGTTCTAGGCCAACAAAGGTCCTGGTTCTGGGCCAACAGAGGTCCTGGTTCTAGGCCAAAAGAGGTCCTGGTTCTAGGCCAAAAGAGGTCCTGGTTCTAGGCCAACAGAGGTCCTGTTCTGATCCAACAGAGGGCCTGTTCTGGGCCAACAGAGGTCCTGGTTCTAGGCCAACAGAGGCCCTGTTCTGATCCAACAGAGGCCCTGTTCTGATCCAACAGAGGTCCTGGTTCTGGGCCAACAGAGGTCCTGTTCTGGGCCAACAGAGGTCCTGTTCTGATCCAACAGAGGTCCTGTTCCAGGCCAACAGAGGTCCTGGTTCTAGGCCAACAGAGGTCCTGGTTCTGGGCCAACAGAGGTCCTGGATCTAGGCCAACAGAGGTCCTGGTTCTAGGCCAACAGAGGTCCTGTTCTGATCCAACAGAGGTCCTGTTCCAGGCCAACAGAGGTCCTGGTTCTAGGCCAACAGAGGTCCTGGTTCTGGGCCAACAGAGGTCCTGGTTCTAGGCCAACAGAGGTCCTGGTTCTAGGCCAACAGAGGTCCTGGTTCTGGGCCAACAGAGGTCCTGGTTCTGGGCCAACAGAGGTCCTGTTCTGATCCAACAGAGGTCCTGTTCCAGGCCAACAGAGGTCCTGGTTCTGGGCCAACAGAGGTCCTGGTTCTGGGCCAACAGAGGTCCTGTTCCAGGCCAACAGAGGTCCTGTTCTGGGCCAACAGAGGTCCTGTTCTGATCCAACAGAGGTCCTGTTCTGATCCAACAGAGGTCCTGTTATGGGCCAACAGAGGTCCTGGTTCTGGGCCAACAGAGGTCCTGTTCCAGGCCAACAGAGGTCCTGTTCCAGGCCAACAGAGGTCCTGGTTCTAGGCCAACAGAGGTCCTGTTCTGATCCAACTGAGGTCCTGGTTCTGGCCCAACTGAGGTCCTGGTTCTGGCCCAACTGAGGTCCTGGTTCTGGCCCAACTGAGGTCCTGGTTCTGGCCCAACTGAGGTCCTGGTTCTGATCCGACAGAGGCTCTGGTTATGGGCCGGCTCTGCACATGCAGAAAAAGTCTTTCCTCTGCCTGGACTCAGTCCAGATCCATGTGGACCACCGGTGTCCAACATACGGTCCAGGGACCAAAAGCAGCCCGCAGCAACAGCTACAATAAAAGTACCTAACACTGTAATATAGTAAAGGTATTATTACATAATATTACTGCAGTTGTCTGTCCAGAAGTATTTATATCAGATATGTGTATTCTGATTTCATCTAAAGGTAATTTGACCCAAACTTGCAGATTTATTTACATTCATGTCCATCATCTCCACCACTTCTCTATTGCACAGCAACATCTCCGTATATCTTCATGAGAGGAGGGCGGATGAAGAGGAGGAAGGGTATGGCAAGCGAGGTGGGACATGTTGGGATGTAAACTAATAACTTCTACAGACGACTTCTTTGTTTCAAATATAGTTTAATAAAAAGATTAAATGTGTTGTATGATGGTTGTGTAACAATTAGATTGTTTCATGTTGTGGACACATCCCGCCTGGAGGACATGGATGGAAAATGGTTAAGGGATAAGGGATGGATGGATGGATGGATTAAGGATGGATGAGGGATGGATGGATGGATGGATTAAGGATGAATGGATGGATGAAGAATGGATGGATGGATGGATGGATGATGCATGGGTTGATGGATGGATTGATAGATCAATGAATGGATGAGGAATGGATGGATGAAGAATGGATGGATGGATGGATGGATGGATTGATAGATCAATGAATGGATGATGGATGATGCATGGGTTGATGGATGGATGGATGGATGTATGGATGAGGTATGAATGATGGACGATGGATGGATGGATGGATGGATGGATGAGAGATTGATGGATGGATGTTGCAAGGATGGATGGATGGACGGATGGGTGGATGAGAGATGGATGGATGGATGGATGAGAGCTGGATGGATGGATGGATAGATGGAAGAGAGATGGATGATGGATGTGGACAATGAATGGATGGATGGATGAGAGAGGGATGGATGGATGGATGGATGGATGAGGGATCGATGGATGGATGGATGGACGGATGGATGATATAAGGATTGATGGGTTGATGAATGATGGATTGATGAGGGATGAAAGGGTGAATGGATGAGGGATGGATGATGAATAATGGACGATGAATGGATGGATGAGAGATGGCTGGATGGATGAATGAAGGATGGATGATACAAGGATTGATGCATGGATGGATGGATGGATGAGGGATGGATGATGGATGATGGATGATGAATGGATGGATGGATGGATGAGGGATGATGAATGGATGGATGGATGGATGGATGGATAGATGGATGGATGGATGAGGGATGGATGAGAGACGGCTGGATGGATGAATGAAGGATGGATGATACAAGGATTGATGCATGGATGGATGGATGGATGAGGGATGGATGATGGATGATAGATGATGAATGGATGGATGGATGAGGGATGATGAATGGATGGATGGATGGATGGATAGATGGATGGATGGATGAGGGATGGATGAGGGATGAGGGATGATGAATTGATAGATGGAAGGATGGATGGATAATGGATGGATGATGCAAGGATGAATAAGGGATGGATGGATAATGATGATGATAACGATGATGATGGATGGATAGATGGATGGTTTGATGGATGGATGGATGGATTAGGGATGGATGACAGACCTTTAATGGATGGATGGATAGATGGATGGATGGATAGATGTAAGAGATGGGTGGATGTATTGATGGGTGGATGAGAGATAATGGATGGATGCTGGATGGATGGATGGAAGAGGGATGGATGATGGATGGATGGATGGATGGATGAGGGATGGATGGGTGGATTGATGGATGGATGGATGAAGGATGGATGGATGGATGGATGGACGATGGAAGATGGATGGATGATGGACAATAAATGGATGGATGGATGGATGAGAGATGCATGGATGGATGAGCAGGGCCTTCTGGACTTTCCCTCCAAGTTCAATATCCCTGGACTTTATGTTTCCCCTGGTCCCTCCTCCAGGCCCCGGATGGATGGATGGACAATTGGTAGCCTCCATGCTGCTAGCCTCTATACTAATTACCCTCCATGCTGCTAGCCTCCATGCTGCTAGCCTCCATGCTGCTAGCGTCCATGCTGGTAGCGTCCATGCTGCCAGCCTCCATGCAGCTAGCCTCCATGCTGCCAGCCTCCATGCTGCCAGCCTCCATGCTGCTAGCCTCCATGCTGCCAGCCTCCATGCTGCCAGCCTCCATGCTGCCAGCCTCCATGCTGCCAGCCTCCATGCTGCCAGCCTCCATGCTGCCAGCCTCCATGCTGCCAGCCTCCATGCTGCCAGCCTCCATGCTGCCAGCCTCCATGCTGCCAGCCTCCATGCTGCCAGCCTCCATGCTGCCAGCCTCCATGCTGCTTGTCTCCATGCTGCTAGTGTCACGGCAGGCGGTGGAGATGGTGAAGGAGTGGACCCAAACACAGAGAAGACGGAACAGGGATGCAGATTTCCAGATTTATTGGGGACTACAGCAACCAAGATACAAACCAAGGACACTAACAAACCTAACGAAATGATCCAGCCACAAGACAAAAAACTGAGGGACATAAATTCACAGAACAAAACGAGACACAGGTGAAACAAATTAACTAAATGAACCCAGGTGAACTAAACCAATAGGAAATCTATGAAGCTAAACAAGAACCAAGGGAACTAAACAGGAAAAACTACAAAATAAAACAGGAAGCCCGAAAACAAAGCAAAGGGAAAAACCCAAATCATGACAGCTAGTCTCCATGCTGCTAGTCTCCATACTACTAGCCTCCATGCTGCCAGCCTCCATGCTGGTAGCCTCCATGCTGCTAGCCTCCATGCAGCTAGCCTCCATGCAGCTAGCCTCCATGCAGCTAGCCTCCATGCAGCTAGCCTCCATGCAGCTAGCCTCCATGCTGCTAGCCTCCATGCTGCTAGCCTCCATGCTGCTAGCCTCCATGCTGCTAGCCTCCATGCTGCTAGCCTCCATGCTGCTAGCCTCCATGCTGCCAGCCTCCATGCTGCCAGCCTCCATGCTGGTAGCCTCCATGCAGCTAGCCTCCATGCTGCTAGCCTCCATGCTGCTAGCCTCCATGCTGCTAGCCTCCATGCTGCTAGCCTCCATGCTGCTAGCCTCCATGCAGCTAGCCTCCATGCTGCTAGCCTCCATGCTGCTAGCCTCCATGCTGCTGTGCAGAAATCTAAACGTCACACCTTGATTTATGTAAAGCATTCTTTTTTTAAGTGCAGATGAAAGCTGCCGTCAAGTGTTTGTCCTGGTTCAGCCATCGTCTTTTCATACATGTTGACTTTCTATTAAAGGCAGCAGTGACTCAGCGGGAAGTCGATCCATCAAACAACGGTGCTGATACAGGATTTTACTAATTTAGATCAATCATGGAGGAGCAGGGTGTGCCAGCTCTTCAGAAGCCATTCATCACTGGCAGGAGTGAGACTGGCCAGGTGGGGTCCAGTTTAACTTCAACTTTATTTGTACAGCGCCACTTCACAACAATGTTGCCACAGGACACTTTACAGACACATCATTTCAAGCCAGTTCATACATATCCTATAATAGAAACCAACTGATTGCATCCATTCATGACTTGGATCCAATCCCCAATCCTGAGCTGCACGAGGCGACAGTGGGAAGGAAAAAACTCCCCTTTAACAGGAAGAAAACCTCCGGCAGAACCCGGCTCAGGGAGGGCAGCCATCTGCCTCAACTGGTTGGGGTGGAGAGGACAGGAAAGACAGATCAACATGTACAACGGCACTTATTCAGGAAGACCTGCGGAAAAAAGGAGAAATAAGTTAGAGACGGCAATATTGACATATGTTTATACATTAATATATTAGAGAAATAGAGCGAGGTACTTCTCAGTGCATCAGGTAACATCCCCATTGCTACATAAGTAATGGATGGCTAGACTACCCATAACTATAAGAGCAATGAGCAGAACCTGGACAGTTGGGTCCCGTACATGCAGACTCCAACTCAGGAGATGCTCATATCCTAACTATAAGAATCATGGAAAAGGAAGGTTTTCAGCTCCATCTTAAAGGTGTGGAGGGAGTCTGCCTCCTGAACCCACGGTGGGAGCTGGTTCCATAAGAGAGGAGCCTGATGGCTAAAGGCCCTTCCTCCCATAGGACTCTTTGAGACTCTGGGAACCACCAGTAAACCTGCAGTCTGAGAGCCAAGTGCTCTATTTGGAATATATGGAACTATAAGATCTTTTATGTACAATGGAGCTTGGTCATGGAGAGCTTTATATGTGAGGAGAAGAATTTTAAACTTTATCTTGGATTTAACAGGGAGCCAGTGTAGAGAGGCTAAAACTGGTGAAATATGATCTCTCCTGCTAGTCCTCATCAGAACCCTCGCTGCAGCATTTTGCAGCTCCTGAGTGGACAGCAGGTATTGTATACATCTCTTCATCGCACAGCCAATATATATACATACACATTATATTGAAGAATAAAAAAGAGTTTTAGACAAGAGAAGCTTGGATATCGGTTTATAAAAGCAGGACAAGACAGAAACGGTCCAGTCAAAAAGTAGATTCTACACCAATGTGGACCGGTTTGGACCAGTGTGGACCAGTTTGGACCAGTTTGGACCAGTGTGGACAAGTGTGGACCGGTTTGGACCGGTTTGGACCAGTGTGGACCGTTTTGGACCGTTTTGGACCAGTCTGGACCAGTCTGGACTACTGTGGATCAGTTTGGACCAGTGTGAACCAGTTTGGACCAGTGTGGACCAGTGTGGACCAGTGTGGACCAGTCTGGACCAGTGTGGACCGGTTTGGACCAATGTGGACCGGTTTGGACCAATGTGGACTGGTATGGACTAGTTTGGACCAGTGTGGACCAGTGTGGACCAGTGTGGACCAGTTTGGACCAGTGTGGACCAGTGTGGACCAGTTTGGACCAATTTGGACCAGTGTGAACCAGTGTGAACCAGTGTGGACCAGTGTGGACCAGTGTGGACCAGTTTGGACCAGTTTGGACCAGTGTGCACCAGTGTGCACCAGTGTGGACCGGTTTGGACCGGTTTGGACCAGTCTGGACCAGTCTGGACCAGTCTGGACCAGTGTGGACCAATGTGGACCAGTGTGGACCAATGTGGACCAATGTGGACCAATGTGGACCAGTGTGGACCAATGTGGACCAATGTGGACCAATGTGGACCGGTATGGACTAATGTGGACCGGTATGGACCAATGTGGACCGGTATGGACTAGTGTGGACCAGTGTGGACCAGTGTGGACCAATGTGGACCAGTTTGGACCAATGTGGACCGGTATGGACTAGTGTGGACCGGTGTGGACCGGTGTGGACCAGTGTGGACCAGTGTGGACCAGTGTGGACTAGTGTGGACCAATGTGGACCGGTTTGGACTAGTGTGGACCAGTGTGGACCAGTGTGGACCAATGTGGACCAATGTGGACCAATGTGGACCAGTGTGGACCAATGTGGACCAATGTGGACCAATGTGGACCGGTATGGACTAATGTGGACCGGTATGGACCAATGTGGACCGGTATGGACTAGTGTGGACCAGTGTGGACCAGTGTGGACCAATGTGGACCAGTTTGGACCAATGTGGACCGGTATGGACTAGTGTGGACCGGTGTGGACCGGTGTGGACCAGTGTGGACCAGTGTGGACCAGTGTGGACCAGTGTGGACTAGTGTGGACCAATGTGGACCGGTTTGGACTAGTGTGGACCAGTGTGGACCAGTGTGGGGATGGGGGTAATGTGCTGAAATAATGGGGTTCTGGTGATTCTATGAGCAGCAGAGTTCTGGACCAGTCGTGGTTTACGGAGAGACCAAAGAGAAGAGAACTCTAGTAGTCGAGGCGAGAGGCGACCAGGCTGGGAACGAGGACTTCAGTGGGGGGACGGGGTCCAGTAATGTGACGAGGATGGAAGTAGGAAGATCGTGTTCTGTTATTCATGTGTGCTTGAAAGACAAGGTGCTACCGAGGAAACCTGAGGGAAGGTGGGACAGAGACGTCAACAGAAGGTGAAACCTTGCTGGTTTTAGGTAGAACTGAAGCTGAACCGATGAGAATAAACTCAAAAGTTTTATTGCCATTAAAGTTGAGTAAATTTGAGGAGAACCAAGACTTAAGATCCGGTAAACGGTTGGAGAGGGAGGGAGGCGGAGACGAGGAGCCAGGTTCACCAGAGTCATGGTTTGGACTTTGTCTTTTTGGTTCCAGATTCCAGTTTTATTTAGAAGTTTTCCAGGGTTGGTGTCCTGTTTCCTGTTTTGTTTACCCGTTGGTTAGATTCACCAGGACTTCATCAAGTCACTCCTCCTGTCTTGTTCTGTTTCTGTCTGTATTTATATCCCCTGGTTTCAGTTCTGTTTGCTTCAACGTGTCAGTTTGCCTTTTGTTTAGTTTTTTTTTCATAAAAGACGTCTTGGTTCTGCCTCATCTGGAACCACACCTCCACCACACCGTGACATAACAGACCAGAGCCAGACCCCATGCCTTCCAGCTGTCCCCCTTCACATGCCAGGAGGAGGGGACCATCCAAGCGCCGCAAGCAAAAACCCCCCAGAGACCATTAAAACTGGTGGGAATGCTGCTTGGGCTAGATGATGAACTGGAGCCGGTGGAAAAGGAGCATCGCTGTTCTGGAGAACCAGACTGGCTATCAAGCCACCAGCTCCATGGTCCGTGGCGCCAGTGTCAACGCCAGCGCCCATGGCCCGTCGGCACCATGGATGTCCCAGCCCTGGTCCACGCCTGCATCCGAAGACGGCAGGGAAAGGAACGCTCCTCCTCTGATTCCTGTGCTCAAGGACGTTGCTCGTCCTCCACCGGCTGCTCCAGGGTCTGAGGAAGCCGATTCCCCTGCCGCCTTTGTTCCTGCTGTCTTTACAGAGAATTTTTCTGTTTTTCTTAAAAAAAATAATCAATAGTCCACCATTTACTACCGTCCTCTTCTTCATATGAAACGTATTACCATACAGATGTTAGCATGCAGATGTTAGCAGGCAGATATTAGAATGCAGATGCTGGTGTGCAGATGTTAGCATGCAGATGTCATGCAGATGTTAGCATGCAGATGTTGGTGTGCAGATATTAGCATGCCGATGTTAGCATACAGATGTTAGCATACAGTTGTTAGAATGCAGATGTTAGCATGCAGATGTTGGTGTTCAGATGCTAGCATGCAGATGTCATGCAGATGTTAGCATGCAGATTTTAGCATGCAGATGTTGGTGTGCAGATATTAGCATGCCGATGTTAGCATACAGATGTTCGCATGCAGAGGTTAGCATGCAGATGTTGTGTGCAGATATTAGCATGCCGATGTTAGCATACAGATGTTAGCATACAGATGTTAGCATGCAGATGACTGCAGGTCAGTGGAATCAGGCTTTTCGGTGGCGGCGTGTGAAGAAACAATGCATTGAGTGTCCAACCTTTGATAACAGTTTCATCCTGCTGAGATGCTAAACATCTTATTGTCACAAAAACTGTGAGACATGATTCACGTTTTATCACGTGGAAACCAGCAGGTCACCAAAAAGAAAAACCTCCACCAGGACCAGAACCCAGAATGAAAACCTCCATCAGGACCAGAACTGGGAAGGAAAACCTTCCAGACAGAGTGATATAAAGGTAGTGTAACCTGCCTGCAGGTGTGTCATGTTTACCTGTCGGATGGATTTATTGCTGTAATAACAGGGAGCTGTGGGAGGTGCGGACACCTGGAGGAATGTCTCGTATGAAGGAATCTTTCACAGCTTCCAGGTTTCACACAAAGCCTGTCTGTCAGAGATGCTGCTGGAAAACACCGTCTGGCACAAGTCCTGCATCCTGCTGCCAGGTCCACAATGTGGCTTTGTCTCCTCACATGGAGGATCAGGGTTACACTGGCTGTTGTACAGCAGGACCCGGACCTGGACCAGGACCAGGACCAGGACTGCGACCTGGACCAGGACCTGAACCGGGATCTGGACCAGGACCATGACCTGGACTGGGATCTGGACCAGGACCATGACCTGGACTGGGACCTGGACCGGGACATGGATCTGGACCAGGACCAGGACCATGACCTGGACTGGGACCAGGACCGGGACATGGACCTGGACCTGGACCTGGACCAGGACCGGGACCAGGACCAGGACCAAGAACTGGACCTGGAACTGGACCAAGAACTGGACCTGGAACTGGGACCAGAACCGGGACCGGGACCAGGACCTGGACTGGGACCAGGACCAGGACCGGGACCGGGACCGGGACTGGGACTGGGACCAGGACCATGACCTGGACCTGGACCTGGACTGGGACGAGAACCTGGACCAGGACCAGGACTGGGACCAGTTTCAGGCCCGTTCTGTACACATGCAGCGGTTCTAAATGAGACCTGTGTCTCAGGTGTCTCAGGTGTTCCTGGTGGGCGGAGCCATCGTGTTCAGTCCTGCTGTCTTCAGAGACAAACAGGTTTTTAGGATGTTTGTTGGTTTAAGACATTTTCTCACGTTGACTCGGGTTCAGGTTCCTGATCTTGGTCTGGACCTGGTCTGGCTGACGTCTGACACCCTGCAGACGGGAACAGTTCCAACCCGGTAAATAATCCTGTTTCTAACAGATCAGAACCAGCATGTCATACGTGTGTTGTGGGTCATCCTACAGCATCCTGGTCCTGAAGGTCCCCAACCCTGCAGGTTTTACACGAGTCCTGCTGAAGAATCAGGTGTGATGCAGCCGGGAAACCCTTATCCCTGCAGAATGGTGGACGTCCGGTACCGGAGACAGTGAAAGGCTGGAAACTGTCTGGATCTGCAGAAAGGAGGAGAAAGCAGTTATTGATGGATTCAGTCCAAGCTGTAAAGCAGAACCTAAAAGCATCAAACCGTCGGTCGGAGATCAGTGTGTGTGCAGACTGACATATGATGTGGAATAACTTCATGTGCTGGACACTAGAAGTCGGACTTTATGGTAAATATCCCACATTTATTTGACTATCATCTGAGAAGCACTGCTGTGACGACCTGGAAGGCCAACCTGAAGGGACCGGCATGGAAGGACTGACCTGTCCGTCTCCTAGCAACCCAGCTTAAGCCTCCTTTATAGAGCTGCGTAGCAAAGACGGCTCCAGGTGGCGTCCGACGGAAAACAGGACATGTAGTGATTTAGAAAGCAGTGCGTCAAACGTCTGTTTCACTTTATCAATCAGGATGAACACAAAATGTGGCGACGTGAGGGAGCGTCTAGCCACGCCCACACGCTATCGGACCACGCCCACATGCCTGACCACGCTCACGAGTTGGCTAGGAAATGTCATGTGACCCCTGAGAAACATGAATCCGTGTCATTTCCATTCTCAGCAGGGAAACAAAGGAACCTTCTGGAATGTCAGGTAAAACGGATCAGGTGGATGCAGGATGGACATCAGCACCACCAGGAAGGTGGAGGAGAGTCGGTGTCAAACTTCCGGACTCCCCCTTACAATACAAGCGGTTGAACATTACAGTGGAGGGATAAAGCACATGGCCATGCAAGGAGGAGGGGGGGCGCTGGATCCTCCATCAAAGACAGGTAGACCATGTCCTCCATCAGGGACAGGTAGACCATGTCCTCCATCAGGGACAGGTAGACCATGTCCTCCATCAGGGACAGGTAGACCGGATCCTCCATCAAGGACAGGTAGACCGGATCCTCCATCAAGGACAGGTAGACCGGATCCTCCATCAGGGACAGGTAGACCGAGTCCTCCATCAGGGACAGATAGACCGAGTCCTCCAGCAAGGACAGGTAGACCATGTCCTCCATCAGGGACAGGTAGACCATGTCCTCCATCAGGGACAGGTAGACCATGTCCTCCATCAGGGACAGGTAGACCGGATCCTCCATCAGGGACAGGTAGACCGGATCCTCCATCAAGGACAGGTCGACCGGGTCCTCCATCAAGGACAGATAGACCGAGTCCTCCATCAGGGACAGGTAGACCGAGTCCTCCATCAGGGACAGGTAGACCAGGTCCTCCATCGAGGACAGGTAGACCAGGTCCTCCATCGAGGACAGGTAGACCAGGTCCTCCATCGAGGACAGGTAGACCAGGTCCTCCATCGAGGACAGGTAGACCAGGTCCTCCATCGAGGACAGGTAGACAAGGTCCTCCATCAAGGACAGGTAGACAAGGTCCTCCATCAAGGACAGGTAGACCTGGTCCTTCATCAAGGACAGGTAGACCTGGTCCTTCATCAAGGACAGGTAGACCAAGTCCTCCATCAAGGACAGGTAGACAAGGTCCTCCATCAAGGACAGGTAGACCTGGTCCTTCATCAAGGACAGGTAGACCAAGTCCTCCATCAAGGACAGGTAGACAAGGTCCTCCATCAAGGACAGGTAGACCTGGTCCTTCATCAAGGACAGGTAGACCAAGTCCTCCATCAAGGACAGGTAGACAAGGTCCTCCATCAAGGACAGGTAGACAAGGTCCTCCATCAAGGACAGGTAGACCTGGTCCTCCATCAAGGACAGGTAGACCAAGTCCTCCAGCAAGGACAGGTAGACCAAGTCCTCCATCAGGGACAGGTAGACCGGATCCTCCATCAAGGACAGGTAGACCGAGTCCTCCATTAAGGACAGGTAGACAAAAGTCCTCCATCAGGGACAGGTAGACAAGGTCCTCCATCGAGGACAGGTAGACCAGGTCCTCCATCGAGGACAGGTAGACCAGGTCCTCCGTCAAGGACAGGTAGACCAGGTCCTCCGTCAAGGACAGGTAGACCAGGTCCTCCATCAAGGACAGGTAGACCAGGTCCTCCGTCAAGGACAGGTAGACCAGGTCCTCCGTCAAGGACAGGTAGACCAAGTCCTCCATCAAGGACAGGTAGACCAGGTCCTCCGTCAAGGACAGGTAGACCAGGTCCTCCATCGAGGACAGGTAGACCAAGTCCTCCATCAGGGACAGGTAGACCAGGTCCTCCATCGAGGACAGGTAGACCAAGTCCTCCATCAAGGACAGGTAGACCAGGTCCTCCATCGAGGACAGGTAGACCAAGTCCTCCATCAGGGACAGGTAGACCAGGTCCTCCATCGAGGACAGGTAGACCAAGTCCTCCATCAAGGACAGGTAGACAAGGTCCTCCATCAAGGACAGGTAGACCTGGTCCTTCAAGGACAGGTAGACCAAGTCCTCCATCAAGGACAGGTAGACAAGGTCCTCCATCAAGGACAGGTAGACCTGGTCCTTCATCAAGGACAGGTAGACCAAGTCCTCCATCAAGGACAGGTAGACCAGGTCCTCCGTCAAGGACAGGTAGACCAGGTCCTCCATCGAGGACAGGTAGACCAAGTCCTCCATCAGGGACAGGTAGACCAGGTCCTCCATCAGGGACAGGTAGACCATGTCCTCCATCAGGGACAGGTAGACCATGTCCTCCATCAGGGACAGGTAGACAAGGTCCTCCGTCAAGGACAGGTAGACAAGGTCCTCCGTCAAGGACAGGTAGACCAAGTCCTCCATCAAGGACAGGTTGACCAGGTCCTCCATCGAGGACAGGTAGACCTGGTCCTTCATCAAGGACAGGTAGACAAGGTCCTCCGTCAAGGACAGGTAGACAAGGTCCTCCGTCAAGAACAGGTAGACCAAGTCCTCCATCAAGGACAGGTTGACCATGTCCACGACTCGCTTCATAGCATGTAGAACTGCTTTTCTTCAGAACATGTTTTACTGGTTCAGTTTTTATTGCATATCTAATGTATCCTTAATTTTTTTTTTATGTCAGATATGCATATTCTTAATTTTTGCAAATGCTTTTAACAACATATTGTGTCAAACTTTATATGTTTGAATTTGTACAAATGTCTCAAATTTCACACCATTTCTGTGGTTTTATTTTCACCCATTGGTGTTGCCGTTTCACGTTTCTCCAGATCTTGTGCGTACAGCAGGTCAGAGTTGGCGTAGGGGTAGGGACATTTTAGCACCAAGTCAGGTTTTTCTAAATTCCAAAAGCTGACTATAATGCCGGATTTTGAGTGTGCAACAGCTCTTGGCCTCTGGTCTTAAAGTCAAACAGGCCCGCAAACTTACAGCAGCAGGGTTAATAGGGCCAGGTCCCATTAGCACTGGCTAATGCAGTTAGTTTCTGTATCTGCAGATACCTTCTACAGCTGCAGCTAGCTTCCATATCTACAGCTAACTTCCATACATACAGCTAACTTTCATGCCTATAGCTAGCTTCCATACCTGCATATATATATATATATATATATATATATATATATATATATATATATATATATATATATATATATATATATATATATATATATATATATATATATATATATATATATATATATATATATATATATATATATACACACACATAGATATACTACATACATACATACACATACATACACACACACACACACACACACAAACATAAATATATATATACACCCACACAAGCCAACTCTAGATTCATGGTCCCTGTGGAGAACAGAACCATTGACAATCAGAAGGACCAGAAACTAGCAAGTTAAATCAGAAAGACAGAAAGAGAGGTACCTGCTGTTAATGAATAAACTTGCTGGATGACTCAGTGACTGTGACACATGCAGAACATTCATGCAGAACATTTAGAGTGGAACGTGTTCAGAGAAGAGTGAACAAACTTTTGTGCCACACATCCAGGACCTGAGATAAGGCCACACTAGTCAATCACAGATTTCGCATTGCAGTTTATGCTCCCGCAACATTGTTAAAACAATAATGAAAAGGTCTGTTCTAGAAATTTTTACAAGCTTTAAGATAGCATGCTCTGGGTGTTAACTGATTTACATGTGAATGATCAGTGATGGATGGATTCATTTATCTGTCTATCTAAGCAATTATTCTAAAGAATATTCTAATAATATTGATATGGCATTAGTAAAATATGTAATTGTTTGTGTAGTGAAGCCTTTTTCCTACATTTACTTTTAAAAAAGGAATTTACCAAAGTAAAAGGAAAGTAGAAAAGGTTGTACCAATATTTAAAGCCAGTGATGAACATAAACTCTCCATGCCAATTTCTTTAGTTCCTTGGTTCTCTAAAATAATACAGTAGTCAACCTATAAAGTGGATCAAGACATTCTAGCAGTTGTGACATAATTTGTTGTTACTGCACAATTTTGGTATAAAATGTTAACTTGATGTCTCAGCAGTGTTTTTGACCAAGATTGTCATGCTTCAGTGACTGTGATGGTCACCTGGCACAGTTTTATGGAGCAAATGCAAAATGGCTTGTTACACACTGGTAAAGTCACTGTGAAACTAAATAAAGAGTAGTTCATCCAGAACTTGTCAGAATTGACTGAAAATGTGTCTGATATTTCCTTGCCACTATGCAATGTGAACATCACTGCGGAATGCCCCAAGGATTCATGGAGGTGCCATATAGTGGATGCACTAACATTGCTTCACCAATTGGGTCAACAAAACAATGTCTGATTTATTGTAAAGTTGCAAAAGATGTGAAGTGAATAACGTGAGAAGAGCTCACAAGAGCTCAGAAGAGCAACAGCCATTTAAAACTCAATTGTCAGTGTTAGTACCTTGAACTTCCATCAGTCGGTCGCGTCTGTGCATGCTGGAGATCAGGTTGTCTGTTGAGGGATGGCTTGCCATTTTTCCAGTAAAGCTGTGTGCAGCTCTACTCAGGCACTTAAAGGGGTCAGATGCACACTAAGTAGATTCTGCAGTTCAGCCCAAACATGCTCAATTGGTTTGAGGTCAGGGGACAGTACTGCCCACTCCATTCTTTAGATGCCCTCTTCTTCAAGAAACTCTTAAACCAACTTTGCTCAATGTGGCCATATGGTCATCCATCAGCAGGAAATCTGGCCACATTGCTCCTGCATAAGGTCGAACAACAGGCCTTAGGATTTCTGCCTTGTATCTCTGTCCAGTGATGCTGTCATTTTTTATGTCTTGCCTTCCACGGAGATTCCTCCCCACACTGTGACTGAAGCTCCCCCCAAGCTGTAATGCTGCACAATGTTCTGCTGCAAATTGTACTCTCCAATGTTGTCAAACTCTCCTGCACCTCTCCAAGAAGTCCCTCTGTCATCCACCACCATAACTTTGGGTGATACTATCAGACCTCCTGTATCAAACTCATGCCCTGGAAATGACACTTGGTGCTGTCCCCAATGGCAACTGAAACTCCCCTCTGCATCAGTCCTCCATGCAGCAACATGATAGCCCTAGTCAGGTCAACATCACTCATTCTTTCTTAATGATTTGCATATGGCATTGTTGATATTTTCCTTCAAAAGAAGCTGTTAAAGCCTTAAACGATCATCCATGCTCTGTTTAGATTATCATTGCTTGCATTACCTTGCGTCAAACAATGTTTGGAGGTGACACAAATTATTGAAGCATTAAGTTTGGATTCACACACCAACAAGCTGCATAGAAATAATGTAACAACAGTTTTTTTGTGTGCATTTACCTTCTATGAGAAATCTTGGTCCACTTAGAAGTTGACTACTGTAGAAAAAATATTCAGTATCAGACCAGATGACTTCATAATGAAGCACAACATGTTACATCAATCTCCAGTGGTTCCAGTTTTACCTGAGTGGGAGGTCTTTTTCAGTCAGACTGGGGGACTCCTCCTCATCTCCTGCTCCTCTGCACTGAGGAGTCCCCCAGGGTTCTATCCTGGGGCCAATTCTTTTTGCCATATATCTCCTCCCACTCAGGGAAATCTTCAAAAAGCATGGTATGTCATATCACTTCTATGCTGATGACTGCCAAATGTACATCTCCAAAAGCGATTGTTGCCTCCACACACCCTTACTCAATTGTCTTGGTGATGTCAAGGCCTGGTTAGCTCAAAACCTTTTGAAATTAAATGAGGAAAAGACTGAGATCTTGCTGTTGGGAAATTCCCCCGTTGACTTGGGACCTCTTTAACATTAGCAGCCTTGGCGTCACAATGGATGGTGATCTTAAGCTTGATAAACAGGTCAATGCTGCTTTAAAGTTTTTATCTCCTTTGTCTTTTATCAAAAGTGAAAGCTTTTTTTTTATCTTTTCATGTTCTGGAAAAGTTTATTTTATTCTTTTATTTCTTCTCGACTGGATGACGGCAACGGTCTTTATGCAGGTATCGGCCAACACGCTCGTTCACGCTTGCAGTTAGTCCAGAATTCTGCTGCACGACTTTTAACTGGGACCAGTAAACGTGAACAGATCACCCGATTTTAGCTTCTCTCCACTGGCTGCCTGGACATTTCAGAACTGATTTTAAGATCTGTTTGTTTTTAAAGTTTTAAATGGACCGGCCCCTCAATACATCACTGATTGCCTCAAAATTTAAACTCCATTGCACACTGTGATGTCTCAGGGCCAGTCCCAGCTTGTGATGCCTAAGACAAGACTTAAGACAAGAGGGGGCCGGGCTTTCTCCGTAGTCGGTCCGAGACTCTGGAATGCTCTATGCCTCCATGTCCGAACTGCTCTCACAGTTTTAAGTCTCGTCTAAGGGCCCACTTTTATTCTTTGGCTTTTAACACTGCGTGAGTTGTGTGGTCCTCTGTGTCTTTTACTTGTTTTATTTGTTCTTTATTGGGGATCTATTTTTGTTTTACCTGTTATTTTAAATACATTATCTTATTTTATTATATTTCATTTTAATTTTGTGATATTTGACTCAGTGCAGAATTTTGGAGACACTCTGTTTTTAAAAATGTGATTTAAAAATAAAGTGGATCGGATTGAATTTGGCTTCAGCAAAAACCAGACCTCTCCATTGAGCTTGTGGAAGACTGTTGGATTTTCTTGGATTGTAAAAAAGCTTTGGATTCCATAGATCATAAATTATTGATAAAGAAACTGAAGACATATGGGTTTAGAGGAATGGCCCTCAGTTGGCTTAGTAGTGACCGTAATGATAGAACAATATGCTAGAAAAAAATCAAACTTCGAAATGCTGAAGTGTCTCAAAGCATCCAGAAGCTTTTTTGCTGGAGGGAGAGTAAAGTCAGCCTGAGAGGAACATGCATGTTCAACAAAGCAGCTGCAAGAACAAATGAAAGTGAAAAAACAGCTGTAGGAGGATATAAAACATGTTGGTCAATAGGGAAACTGAAACAGAAGATTACTCTCAGATGTTGCTCTCCTGCAGACTGATGTGGGCAATGACAGTGAGACCTGGAGTGACTTGGAGGCATGGACCCCCCTCTGAACCCAAATGGTGTTTTGTTTTTGGACTTCAGTGCTCATCATGGAGAACCACACGAACCATCACGAAAAACCTGTTTAAAGATAAGAGTGTCCATATGCTCACCCCGCATCAGGACCCCCTGAACGTCATAGGTGTTGTGGAACATAACGGAAGCGGTGGAACGTAATGGAAGCGGTGGAATGTAGCGGAAGCGGTGGAACGTAACGGAAGCGGTAGAATGTCGTGGATGCGGTGGAACGTAACGGAAGCGGTAGAATGTCGTGGATGCGGTGGAACGTAACGGAAGCGGTAGAATGTCGTGGATGCGGTGGAACGTAACGGAAGCGGAGGAAGGTAACGGAAGCAGTGGAACATAATGAAAGCGGTGGAACGTAACGGAAGCAGTGGAACGTAGCGGAAGCGGTGGAACGTAACGGAAGCAGTGGAAGGTAACGGAAGCGGTGGAATGCAACAGAAGCGGTGGAATGCAACGGAAGCGGTTGAACGTCGTAGATGCGGTGGAATGTAATGGAAACGGTGGAACGTAACGGAAGTGGTGGAATGTAACGGAAGCGTTGGAATGTAACGGAAGCGTTGGAATGTAACGGAAGCGTTGGAATGTAATGGAAGTGGTGGAATGTTGTAGATGCGGTGGAATGTAACGGAAGCGATGGAACGTCGTAGATACGGTGGAACGTAACGGAAGCGATGGAACGTCGTAGATACGGTGGAACGTAACGGAAGCGGTGGAACGTCGTCGATGCGATGGAATGTAACGGAGGTGGTGGAACATCGTAGATACGGTGGAATGTAACGGAAGCGATGGAACGTCGTAGATACGGTGGAACGTAACGGAAGCGGTGGAACGTCGTCGATGCGGTGGAATGTAATGGAAACGGTGGAACGTAACGGAAGTGGTGGAATGTAACGGAAGCGGTGGAATGTAACGGAAGCGTTGGAATGTAACGGAAGCGTTGGAATGTAATGGAAGTGGTGGAATGTTGTAGATGCGGTGGAACGTCGTAGATGGGGTGGAATGTAACGGAAGCAGTGGAACGTCGTTGATGCGATGGAATGTAACGGAGGTGGTGGAACGTCGTAGATACGGTGGAATGTAACGGAAGCGATGGAACGTCGTAGATACGGTGGAACGTAACGGAAGCGGTGGAACGTCGTCGATGCGGTGGAATGTAACGGAAGCAGTGGAACGTCGTTGATGCGATGGAATGTAACGGAGGTGGTGGAACGTCGTAGATACGGTGGAATGTAACGGAAGCGATGGAACGTCGTAGATACGGTGGAATGTCACAGAAGTGGTGGAACGTAATGGAAGCGGTGGAACATCGTAGATGCGTGGAATGTACCGGAAGCGGTGGAACGTAACGGAAGCGGTGGAAGGTAACGGAAGTAGTGGAACATAATGAAAGCGGTGGAACGTAACGGAAGCAGTGGAACGTAGCGGAAGGGGTGGAACGTAACGGAAGCGGTAGAATGTCGTGGATGCGGTGGAACGTAACGGAAGCAGTGGAACGTAATGGAAACGATGGAATGTAACTGAAGAGGTGGAACGTAACGGAAGCGGTGGAATGCAACGGAAGCGGTTGAACGTCGTAGATGCGGTGGAATGTAATGGAAACGGTGGAACGTAACGGAAGCGGTGGAATGTAACGGAAGCGGTGGAACGTCGTAGATGCGGTGGAACGTCATTGATGCGGTGGAATTTATTTGATGCGGTGGAAGGTAATGGAAGCGGTGGAACGTTGTGGATGTGGTGGAACGTAACGGAAGCGATGGAACGTCGTAGATGGGGTGGAACGTGACGGAAGCGGTGGAACGTCGTAGATGCGGTGGAACGTCATTGATGCGGTGGAATTTAATTGATGCGGTGGAAGGTAATGGAAGCGGTAGAACGTTGTGGATGTGGTGGAACGTAACGGAAGCGATGGAACGTCGTAGATGGGGTGGAACGTGACGGAAGCGGTGGAACGTCGTAGATGCGGTGGAATGTAACGGAAGCAGTGGAACGTCGTTGATGCGATGGAATGTAACGGAGGTGGTGGAACGTCGTAGATACGGTGGAATGTAACGGAAGCGATGGAACGTCGTAGATACGGTGGAACGTAACGGAAGCGGTGGAACGTCGTAGATGTGGTGGAATGTAATGGAAACGGTGGAACGTAACGGAAGCGGTGGAACGTCGTAGATGCGGTGGAATGTCGATGCGGTGGAATTTAATGGAAGCGGTGAAAGGTAACGGAAGCGGTAGAACGTTGTGGATGTGGTGGAACGTAACGGAAGCGATGTAACGTCGTAGATGGGGTGGAACGTCGTTGATGCGGTGGAACGTAATGGAAGCGGTGGAATGTAACGGAAGCGGTGGAACGTCGTAGATGCGGTGGAACGTCGATGCGGTGGAATTTAATGGAAGCGGTGGAAGGTAACGGAAGCGATGGAACGTCGTTGATACGGTGGAATGTCACAGAAGTGGTGGAACGTAATGGCAGCGGTGGAACGTCGTAGATGCGTGGAACGTAACGGAAGTGGTGGAATGTAACAGAAGTGGTGGAATGTTGTAGATGCGGTGGAATGTAACGGAAGCAGTGGAACGTAACGGACGCGGTGGAACGTAACCGACGCGGTGGAACGTAACCGACGCGGTGGAACGTAACCGACGCGGTGGAACGTAACCGACGCGGTGGAACGTAACCGACGCGGTGGAACGTAAAGGTAGAAGTGGAATGTAACGGAAGCGGTGGAACGTCGTAGATGCGGTGGAACGTAACGAATGTGGTGGAACGTAACGGAAGCGGTGGAACGTCGTAGATGCGGTGGAATTTAACAGAAGCGGTGGAACATAACGGAAGCAGTTATGTAAAGGAAGTAACGGAAGTGGTGGGACGTAAGGGAAGCGTTGGAACGTAACGGAAGCGGTAGAACGTAACGGAAGCAATGAAATGTAATGGAAGCGGTAGAACGTAACGGAAGCGGTGGAACGTAACGGAAGCAGTTGAACGTAACGGAAGTGGTGTAACGTAACGGAAGCGGTGGAACGTAACGGAAGCGGTAGAACGTAACCAAAGCGGTGGGACGTCGTAGATGCGGTGGAATGTAACAGAAGCGGTAAAATGTAAGGGAAGCGTCGGAATGTTGTAGATGCGGTGGAACGTAACAGAAGCGGTGGAACATAACGGAAGCGGTGGAACATAACAGAAGCGGTGGAACATAACGGATGCGGTGGAACGTAAAGGAAGTGGTGGCATGTAACGGAAGAGGTGGAACGTCGTAGATGCGGTGGAACGTAACGGAAGTGGTGGAATTATCGGAAGTGGTGGAATGTAACGGAAGCGTTGGAATGTAATGGAAGTGGTGGAACGTAACAGAAGTGGTGGAATGTAACAGAAGTGGTGGAATGTTGTAGATGCGGTGGAATGTAACGGAAGCAGTGGAACGTCGTAGATGCGGTGGAACGTAACGAAAGTGGTGGAACATAACGGAAGCGGTGGAACGTAATGGAAGCTGTGGAACGTCGTAGATGCGGTGGAATTTAACGGAAGCGGTGGAACATAACGGAAGCAGTTATGTAAAGGAAGTAACGGAAGTGGTGGGACGTAACAGAAGTGGTGGAATGTAACAGAAGTGGTGGAATGTTGTAGATGCGGTGGAATGTAACGGAAGTGGTGGAACGTAAAGGAAGTTGTGGAACGTAACGGAAGCAGGGGAACATATGGGAAGCAGTGGAACGTAACGGAAGTGGTGGAATGTCGTAGATGCGGTAGAACGTAACGGAAGCGGTGGAACGTAATGGAAGCCGTGGAATGTAACGTAAGCGGTGGGGCGTCGTAGATGCGGTGGAAAGTAACGGAAGCGGTGGAACGCAACGGAAGCAGTGAAACCAAACAAAAGCGATGAAACGTCTTGGATGCGGGGGAACGTAACGGAAGCGGTGGTACGTCCTAGATGCGGTGGAATGTTAAGGAAGTGGTGGAACGTAACGGAAGTGGTGGAACGTAACAGAAGCGGTGGAACATAACGGATGCGGTGGAACGTAAAGGAAGTGGTGGCATGTAACGGAAGCGGTGGGTCGTAGATGCGGTGGAACGTAACGGAAGTGGTGGAATTATCGGAAGTGGTGGAATGTAACGGAAGTGGTGGAATGTTGTAGATGCGGTGGAATGTAACGGAAGTGGTGGAACGTAAAGGAAGTTGTGGAACGTAACGGAAGCAGGGGAACATAAGGGAAGCAGTGGAACGTAACGGAAGTGGTGGAATGTCGTAGATGCGGTAGAACGTAACGGAAGCGGTGGAACGTAATGGAAGCGGTGGAATGTAACGTAAGCGGTGGGGCGTCGTAGATGCGGTGGAATGTAATGGAAGCGGTGGAACGTAAAGGAAGTGGTGGAATGTAACGGAAGCGGTGGAATGTCATAGCTGCGGTTTGAAGTAACGGAAGCGGTGGAACGTCGTAGATGCAGTGGAAAGTAATGGAAGCGGTGGAACGTCGAAGATGCAGTGGAATGTAACGGAAGCGGTGGAACGTAAAGGAAGTGGTGGAATGTAACGGAAGCGGTGGAATGTCATAGCTGCGGTTTGAAGTAACGGAAGCGGTGGAACGTCGTAGATGCAGTGGAAAGTAATGGAAGCGGTGGAACGTAAAGGAAGTGGTGGAATGTAACGGAAGCGGTGGAATGTCATAGCTGCGGTTTGAAGTAACGGAAGCGGTGGAACGTCGTAGATGCAGTGGAAAGTAACGGAAGCGGTGGAACGTCGAAGATGCAGTGGAAAGTAACGGAAGCGGTGGAACGTCGAAGATGCAGTGGAATGTAACGGAAGCGGTGGAACGTAATGGAAGCGGTGGAATGTAACGGAAGTTGTGGAACGTAACGGAAGCAGTGGAACCTGACGGAAGCGGTGGAACGTAACAGAAGTGGTTTTTCCCTTTGGTTACACCCTCCCCTCTGAAACCTATGAACGTCCCGTTGCATAATTCAAAGGACAACTAACTAGTCGAAGTCGAAGTTCCTAAAGCATCGGATAAACTATGTAACAGAGTCTGAACGACAGAGATCAGTGGATTACCTAAGGAAACGTACTTTAGTCTCCTAGGGGGTGATCTATGATGAGTTGAGCGTCTAAGGCCGGACTCAGTAAGTTGGTTGTTTATACTGTCATTATCAGGTAAGTCGTTTATGCCTTCAAAGTGAGTTGGCTCAGCCAAATCGACTTCAGGGCTGTTCATTCCTTCATATCCATTTTCCCCAGGTACATCGTTAGGGACTGGATGATCCTCTTCAGGTAAGTTTTCAGGTAGATTTATCTCCATAGGATCAGGTTCATTTTCAGGTAAGTGAATCTCTCCAAAAGAAGGTAAGAGTTCAGATAAATCTTCCACAGGTGTTTCCACTGGCTCATCTTCAGATCCAGAAGACAATACAACAGCAGGAAAATTATTTTGTGGAACAAGCCCTTTATCCATAAGAGGTAAATCCTTTAGCGTTTGAAATTTCTTCACTGAAAACCTCATAGCATTCGGAACTAGGTGGACTGAAATCTCTTCCGGCGTTTCATCCTCCTCAGCCGATTTCTTAGACAAAAGCTGAGCTCGGTTTTGTTGACGAGTTTGTCTAGGTTCTACAGCAGGAATGGACTCAGACGAAGCACTCAATTCAACCTCCGGAAGAAACCCACATGGCAACAATAAGTCACAGTGTAAAGTACGGGTTGGACCATCCTTTCCTTCTGGCCTCACGGTATAAACCGGTAAATCTCCAGCTCTCTTCACAACAATGAAAATGTCTTGTTCCCATTTGTCGCTCAATTTGTGTTTGCCTCTAATCCGCACATTTCTAACCAGCACTCTGTCACCAACTTCGAGTTGAGAAGGTCGGATATGCTTATCAAAGCGAACTTTGTTGCGACCACTGCTCCTCGCAGCATTCTTTGAAGCAATTTTATAACTCTCCTCAAGTCTCGATTTCAGGTCTTTCACGTACTGAGTGTGTGGTTGATGTTCTTTTGCATGCACTGGGAGTTGAAAAGCCAAATCCACGGGAAGACGGTGAGATCTCCCGAACATTAGCTCATATGGCGTGAATCCGGTTACTTCATTCCTCGTGCAGTTATAAGCATGTACTAGCGGTTTGACAAACTCGCGCCATTTTGATTTTTGTTTAGTCTCCAGAGTACCCAGCATGTTTAGCAAAGTCCTGTTAAATCGCTCGACGGGATTCCCTCGAGGATGGTAAGGTGTTGTTCTACACTTCTGAATCCCAGCAACATCACAAAGTTCATAAATCAGCTTAGACTCAAAATCTGGGCCTTGGTCAGTATGTAGCCTTTCTGGAATCCCATAACAGACTATGAAGTTGTCCATAAGGCACTTGGCCACAGTCTTTGCCTTCTGATTCGGCGTTGGAATTGCCACAGCGAACTTTGTAAAGTGGTCTGTAAGTACTAGAACATCCTTTGTGTTGCTGGTGTCAGGTTCTATGCTGAGGAAATCCATACAGAGAAGTTCCAATGGGCGTGATGTTCGAATGCTAACCAGAGGGGCAGCTTTCTCTGGCAAGGTCTTCCGACGTATACAACGTCCACAAGTCTTTACTTTGCGTTCAACATCAGTAGACATTCGTGGCCAGAAGAATCGGGTGCGAACTAGATCGAGAGTTCTTCCGGCAGAACAAGTTGGTAAGATGGTTGCTCATTGTCATGACGTTTGCGATACAGGATGCCATCGAGAATTTCCAACTTGCTCAGCTCCCTCAAGAAGAGTGAAAGCTCCGGCAACTCCTCTCTAACAGTTGGAGATACTCTGTCACCAGTCTCCAACTGATGGATAACCTCTCGAATGCTCTGATCAGCCCGTTGCATGTCTCGGAGTTCGTCGTTAGAAAATGCAGGGACAACAGGGAGCCCATGCAGATCTCCAGTGAAGGCTTCAGAAACTGACTCAGCTGTGATGGAGAGAGATTCAACAAGAGAGGTTTCCGCTTGAGTTCGGAGAAGACTGCTTTGACAAATTGCTTCCACGACTGCAGGAGAGATCTGTTCATCACCATCTGGAAGATGTTGTTCAGCAAATTGGTGCAGGAGCTCGTAGTCTTTTTGTATGAATTCATTCTGCGTGCTCTCATGAGGACGACGAGAAAGGGCGTCGGCATCCAAGTTATGTCAGCCAGCTCTGTACTGCAACTTAAATGAGAAAGTTGAAAGAGCTGCCAACCAGCAGTGGCTGGTGGCATCGAGTTTAGCGGATGTCAGAACATAAGTAAGGGGATTACTATCCGTAACCACTGTAAAGTTTGACCCATACAAATAATCAGGAAATTTCTCTGTCACACTCCACTTTAGTGCCAGAAATTCGAGTTTGTGTGCCGGATAACGGCTCTCGCTCTGTGACAATCCCCGACTGGCATATGCTATCACCTTTAGCCTCCCCTCTTGTTCTTGGTAAAGGGCAGCGCCAAGACCAGTGGTGCTAGCATCAGTGTGGAGTATGTAAGGCAAGGCAGGATTAGCAAACCCAAGGACAGGTGCGCTAGTGAGCTGTTCAATGAGAGTAGAGAAAGCAAGTTGGCACTCTGCAGTCCACCGGGCACCGAATGGCTGACTAGGATCCATCTGTCGGGCATTAGAAACTTTCTTCACTAATTTGTGAAGCGAATATCCCTTTGTCAGGTCATTGAGAGGTTTGACAATTTTGGCATACCCTTTGATAAATCGCTGATAATAACCTGCAAAACCCAGAAATGATCGCAAGGTCTTCAGGTTGGTTGGAATTGGCCAGGATTTCAAGGCAGCAACCTTATCTGGGTCCGTTTCCACACCTCTCTCCGACACAATGTGACCCAAATATCGCACAGACGACTGGAAAAATTTGCATTTGTCCGGGGAAAGTTTCAACCCGTATTCTTTCAGACAGTTCAGCACTCGCAAAAGGCGGTTCTCATGTTCTTCTAGAGTATTCGAGAACACAATCAAATCATCAATGAACACCAAGACCTCTTTTAGGTGAAGACTCCCCATGCACTTTTCCATTATACGTTGGAAGGTAGAAGGTGCATTGGTGACACCTTGTGGCATTCTGTTAAATTCCCAGAAGCCAAGGGGAGTTACAAAGGCTGTCTTGGCCTTGTCTTCTTCGTGCATTTCGATCTGATAGTAACCTGATTTGAGGTCGAGCACTGAGAACCATTTAGATCCAGTGAGGGCTGAAAAAGACTCTTCCAGGTTGGGCAATGCGTAAGCATCTTTTATTGTTTGAAGATTGAGTTTCCGATAATCGATGCACAGCCGGATATTCCCATTCTTCTTTTTGACCACCACAATCGGAGAAGAAAAAGGGGATTCTGACTCCCTAATAATACCAGCATCCAAGAGCTCCCGCAGATGTTTCCGTACAGCCTCAACATCATGTGGATGTATAGGTCTGGTTCTGTGCTTAAAAGGGGTTGGGTCATGAAGATTAATGTGATGTTTCACTCGGCTTGTGCAACCAAAGTCCAGATCATGATGGGAAAAGACTTCTGGCATGGCATTGAGCTTTGATGTGATGCGCTCTTTCCACTCTGGAGGTATCAGCGAATTGTCAAAGTTGAACTTCAATGGAGCAGTTGAGTGTTCAGTAGAGGTGGAGTTTATCACACTATGCTCCGAAATAACACAGTCGTATGCTCCGAGCTCTCCTATGATCGTGGAAGGGGAGATGAACACGTCTTGCTCGGATTCATTCGTCACAATTACCGGAATCTTGTGAGGTGAATGAGCAGGAAGCGATATCAGACAGCTGCTTACACACAAACCACCCGGCAGGCCTGACTCCGGATGCTGTAAGAGAGCAGACTGACTGGTCGAAACATGAACTTTTGCAGATCCTTCAATCACAACTGTGCGGCCAGCTGGAATAACCACTGGAGCTTTACTGAATAAAGTTACAACTCCCAAAGTGTCTCTACAACTCTGCTGGTAAATTAGCTGAAGTGTGTTTAGCACAGCCTTGTAGCCATGTGAGAGTGGTTGAAAGGTTGGGTCCCCACTTTCACAAAACTGATCGTAAAGAGTTTCAAGTGTGTTCATACCAACAAGAATGGAAGTCGGAAACCCTGGTCTCACATCGGGAACTACCAGAGCAAGTGTAGGAATGGTAAATTCCCTCCCAACAAAATCTTCAGAAAAAGTCACTGTGGTCTCCACATATCCCAGATATGGCACACTCTGGCCAGCAGCACCTTCTACATGAAGGAGCTCATTGATTGGATGAACAGGCTGGTCAGAGAGGTGGTCATTATAAAATGAGACTGGCACCGTAGTGACTTGAGATCCGGTATCCAGCAGGCATTGACATTTATGACCAGCGACGTTGATCTCTGCGGTGCATCGTGATCCAATTAAACCTTTTGGTATGTGTGGTTTCTTGTTCAGACTGGACTTCAGCTCTGCACACTGAACTGACAGTGACTTCTTGGCGGGACTGGATTGGTCCGGCTCAGTTCCTGGGTGTCCCACACCAGGAACTCGAACTAGTTTAAAGATCCAGTCGAGTGAGAACTTTGCTTCTTCCATTTTTGCTGTTTCTCCTGAAGTTGTTTACGTTTGGTTGCCACTAATAAAGGGTTTGGTTCCGAGTCACATTGGGGCTTAATGTGCCCGTCCCCTCCACAGCGGAAACAAAATCCAGGCTTAACATGTTTAACAGATTTTCCAGGCTTGGGTCCTTCAACTTGTGTGACAGCAGGAGCTTTAAGGCTGCACTGACTGGTAGTCAGCATGGCCAGCTGCTGCTGTATAGCAGTCATTTGTTCGATGAGCTGCTTAGTGAATGACATGAAAGTAGCACACAAATTAGATTCCTCGCCGGGTTGTACATATTGTGCATGGCTTGTGACTTTATGCTTTGCCACACCCAGGTGCTGCTTCATTCTTATTGCCTTTGATGCATCCTGATCTTCCTCGGTACGAAGGAGTAGGAGAAGCTCGGCAAACTGTGGTGGATCATTTTTCCTCTGCTTTAACTGCAGCTCGACAATAAGGTTGTTGTCCCAACATCCTCTACAAAATTGGGTCAACAGCCGTTTATTCACATCACTTACAGGAACTCCTCCCCTTCTCACGGCATGCTGCAAGGCAACCTGGAGGCGCTGGAGGTATGTGGATGGTTTCTCACCTATATTCTGGTAAGTATCGAGGAACTTCGCGTACAATTCATCTCCATCCTGCACCGTCCCATATGCAGATTCCAATTGTTGCAGGTACACCCCAGGTAAAGTGTCAGGACTGAGATGTTTTACCATATCCGCAGCAGGAGGCAGCAGACTGTCCCGGATCAATCTAGTGCGTTGCAGGTCAGAAATAGATCTCTCAAAAACAACTCAACGCCAGATCTCCAGGTATCATAGTCCGTTTCCTGTGCTGGTCTTGGCACTTTTCCAGAGAATGTCCTCAGCTTATGGGATGACTGTGAACTGTCTCCACTCCGTACAACGTGTTCTACCACATAGCGTTGAACTTCCGGAGGGTTCAGATCACTGGCAGCCATGTTCACAGTGGGTTGCCTTTCTTCCCTCTGTTGATTCTCTGCTGGAACGCTGGGTGCAGATAAAACATTTGTTAATGGAGGTCCTGATTTTGTCACTGTTACAGGAAAAGTCTGTTGCTGTATGACAGCATTGGTAGCAGCCGCAGGATGGTAAAGCTCAGCAATGGACTTATTAATTTGTGCCATCATTTCCTGGAGAATTTCTCCATATTCCTTTCCGGAAAATTTAGCCATGTTCTTCACATCCTCCATAAAAGTTTCAGTTTTTGAAGCACAACCCTTTGAAGCATAAACGTCAGATAGTTTTTCAATAAAATATTTATTGCCCAGCTCAGAAATGTGAATATATGGTCATTTTGGTAAAAGCTCAAAAACAGAGCCCGACATATATTCAACGACAAGTCGACCTGAAAATTCAGAATCGGTACCAGTAATCGGAACGGTTCGTTTTATTGCGCCATGCGATTCTAGAAACTCAAAAACATCGTCGCGCAATTCAGACTCTGTGGCCCCATCTACCAAAAGTGCATTCGGAATTTTTACTTCAAGACTTTCAAAGATTTCCATCTTGGAATTGGTAAGTTTGAATGAGCAAAATAAAACAAAAAAAAATTTGTATTCACTGTACCAAATGCCCTCCTGGCTAGCTCGCCAAGAATATAGCAAGTGTGAATTTAAATATGCATTACTGTTATAATTTCTAATTTATATATAAGTTGCAATAGGCTAGTAAATATTAATCAGAAGACTAGATACAGCTACTAGAGGGCAAAGGTAAGTGACACAAGACAATTAGGTTGCTTTAGAAGTAATATATTTTGAAAGTAGTTGCAACAAAACAATAACTAAAACCATTAACCACAAAACCCCCCCAAAAAATACAATATTTACAATGAGAAATATCAAATACACTTCTTATTTGTTACATCCTCAACCATTTCACAGAAAAGGAATAAAAATAAATCAGACATAATTTCCAAAGTCCATAGTCCTGAGTTCTTTTTCCTGTTCGGGGGATATTCAACAGTTCGTTTGCACCGGTGGAATGTCCATAGAGTTATTCTAATTTAGAATGATGGGAAACGCGTGATTAACTGTTGAAAGATTGAGAAGTGGACTGGTGAAACGGGTGGAGAATAGGTGGGAGAGAGACAGGCTACTTTAGCCTCCTACCCAACCAGTGAAAGGGACTCAGGGTCTTCAAGCTCCTGGATAATAGCTCGCCATCACATCACCCATTAAAGGGCACCTGGCCTGCATTGGAGAACAGGACCAATTAAATATCTGATAATTCATATTGTTAACAATAAATCCTGTGTACACATTCATATCAAAGTTTCAAATAAATGTTCAATATCTGTACATTTGGAAATGCTCAGGTTTTACACTGCAACCAAACCCATAAATAAAACAGTACAAGCAGCAAAAAGCAAGATGGCTAATGCTATAGCTAATGCTAATGCTAAAGCCAGTATTTAACCCACCAGGCTAACATGAACAACAGGATAAAGGCCTGGTCCACAATCACATGTTAGCATTAGCATGCTAATTTTAGCTAATGGTGGCTAACACCACAAACAAATTACATAGGCTCAGACAAAGCTCAGACTCACCAATTCCAAAGATCATAGATGCCCAAATGACAGGCACAGTCCCCCAGTCCTTAGATCAAGTTGGCCTCTACAAAGTTACAATGATGCATAGTTGACTTTATACAAGATTTACTAAATAGATTGTATGTCTGTTTGAAACCAACCTTCAAAGCAGCTGTCCTCAACTCCTCTCCCACACTACTGAGCTGAGAGGAAGTGAGGTAGCATAAGTATGGACCCATGATTGGCTGGAGAGACCAGGTGAACTGTCATGTGACCAGTGCATTCAAGGACTGAGTGGAAGAGTGGGAATTTTGAATCTCTCATGGAGAAAACATGTTAGATGTTACATTTTTCCCTTTGGTTACAGGTGGAACGTAACGGAAACAGTGGAACGTAGCGGAAGCGGTGGAACGTAACGGAAGCGGTAGAATGTCGTGGATGCGGTGGAACGTAACGGAAGCAGTGGAACGTAATGGAAACGATGGAATGTAACTGAAGAGGTGGAACGTAACGGAAGCGGTGGAATGCAACGGAAGCGGTTGAACGTCGTAGATGCGGTGGAATGTAATGGAAACGGTGGAACGTAACGGAAGCGGTGGAATGTAACGGAAGCGGTGGAACGTCGTAGATGCGGTGGAACGTCGTTGATGCGGTGGAATTTAATGGAAGCGGTGGAAGGTAACGGAAGCGGTAGAACGTTGTGGATGTGGTGGAACGTAACGGAAGCGATGGAACGTCGTAGATGGGGTGGAACGTGACGGAAGCGGTGGAACGTCGTAGATGCGGTGGAATGTAACGGAAGCAGTGGAACGTCGTTGATGCGATGGAATGTAACGGAGGTGGTGGAACGTCGTAGATACGGTGGAATGTAACGGAAGCGATAGAACGTCGTAGATACGGTGGAACGTAACGGAAGCGGTGGAACGTCGTAGATGCGGTGGAATGTAACGGAAGCAGTGGAACGTCGTTGATACGGTGGAATGTCACAGAAGTGGTGGAACGTAATAGCAGCGGTGGAAAGTCGTAGATGCGTGGAATGTACCGGAAGCGGTGGAACGTAACGGAAGTGGTGGAATGTAACGGAAGTGGTGGAATGTCGTAGATGCGGTTGAATGTATTGGAAGTGGTGGAACGTAGCGGAAGCGATGGAACGTCGTAGATGCGGTGAAATGTAACGGAAGCGATGGAACGTCGTAGATGCGGTGGAATGTAACGGAAGTGGTGGAATGTAACGGAAGCGATGGAACGTCGTAGATGCGGTGAAATGTAACGGAAGCGATGGAACGTCGTAGATGCAGTGGAACGTAACGGAAGCGGTGGAACGTCGTAGATGCGGTGGAATGTAACGGAAGCGGTGGAACGTCGTAGATGCGGTGGAACTTAATGGAAGCGATGGAACGTCGTAGATGGGGTGGAACGTAACCGAACTGGTGGAACGTAACAGAAGTGGTGGAATGTAACGGAAGTGGTGGAATGTTGTAGATGCGGTTGACTGTAACAGAAGTGTTGGAACGTAACGGAAGTGGTGGAATGTCATAGATACGGTGGAATGTAACGGAAGCGATGGAACGTCGTAGATACGGTGGAATGTAACGGAAGTGGTGGAACGTAATGGAAGCGGTGGAACGTCGTAGATGCGTGGAATGTACCGGAAGCGGTGGAATGTAACGGAAGCGGTGGAATGTAACGGAAGTGGTGGAATGTCGTAAATGCGGTTGAATGTATCGGAAGTGGTGGAACGTAACGGAAGCTGTGGAAAGTCGAAGATACGGTGGAACGTAACGGAAGCTGTGGAAAGTCGAAGATACGGTGGAATGTAACGGAAGTGGTGGAATGTAACGGAAGCGATGGAACGTCGTAGATGAGGTGAAATGTAACGGAAGCGATGGAACGTCGTAGATGCGGTGGAACGTATCGGAAGCGGTGGAACGTCGTAGATGCGGTGGAATGTAACGGAAGCGGTGGAACGTCGTAGATGCGGTGGAACATAACGGAGGAGGTGGAACGTCGTAGATGCGGTGGAACTTAATGGAAGCGATGGAACGTCGTAGATGGGGTGGAATGTAACGGAAGTGGTGGAACGTCGTAGATACGGTGGAATGTAACGGAAGCGATGGAACGTCGTAGATACGGTGGAATGTAAAGGAAGTGGTGGAACGTCATAGATACGGTGGAATGTAAAGGAAGTGGTGGAACGTAACGGAAGTGGTGGAATGTAACGGAAGTGGTGGAATGTTGTAGATGCGGTGGAATGTAACGGAAGCGATGGAACGTCGTAGATACGGTGGAATGTAACGGAAGTGGTGGAACGCCGTAGGTGCGGTGGAACTTAATGGAAACGGTGGATTGTCGTACATGCGGTGGAACGTAACGGAAGCGGTGGAACGCCGTAGGTGCGGTGGAACTTAATGGAAACGGTCGATTGTTGTACATGCGGTGGAACGTAATGGAAGCGATGGAATGTTGTAGATGCGGTGGAATGTAACGGAAGGGGTGGAACGTCATGGAAGCGATGGAACGTCGTACATACGGTGGAAAGTAACCGAAGTGGTGGAACGTAACGGAAGAGGTTGACTGTAAAGGAAGCGGTGGAACGTCGTACATGCGGTGGAATGTAACGGAAGTGGTGGAATGTAACGGAAGCGGTGGAACGTCGTAGATACGGTGGAATGTAACGGAAGCGGTGGAATGTGGTAGGTGTGGTGGAACGTAATGGAAACGGTGGATAGTCGTACATGCGGTGGAACGTAATGGAAGCGGTGGAACATCGTAGATGCGGTGGAATGTAACGGAAGCGATGGAATGTCGTACATGCGGTGGAATGTAACGGAAGCGGTGGAACGTCCTAGATGCGGTGGAATGTAACGGAAGTGGTGGAACGTAACGGAAGCGGTGGAATGTCACGGAAGCAGTGGAACCAAACAAAAGCGATGAAAAGTCCTGGATGCAGTGGAACGTAATGGAAGCGGGGGAACGTAAATGAAGCGGTGGAACATATCGGAAGCGGAGGAACGTAATGGAAGTGGTAGTATGTAACGGAGGTTTTGGAATGTAACGGAAGCGGTGGAATATTTTAGATGCGGTGGAATGTAACGGAAGCAGTGGAACGTCGTAGATGCGGTGGAACGTAACGGATGCGGTGGAACGTAACCGACGCGGTGGAACGTAAAGGTAGAAGTGGAATGTAACGGAAGCGGTGGAACGTCGTAGATGCGGTGGAACGTAACGAAAGTGGTGGAACATAACGGAAGCGGTGGAATGTAATGGAAGCGGTGGAACGTAATGGAAGCGGTGGAACGTAATGGAAGCAGTGGAACATCGTAGATGCGGTGGAATGTAACGGAAGCGATGGAATGTCGTACATGCGGTGGAATGTAACGGAAGCGGTGGAACGTCCTAGATGCGGTGGAATGTAACGGAAGTGGTGGAACGTAACGGAAGCGGTGGAATGTCACGGAAGCAGTGGAACCAAACAAAAGCGATGAAAAGTCCTGGAGACAGTGGAACGTAATGGAAGCGGGGGAACGTAAATGAAGCGGTGGAACATATCGGAAGCGGAGGAACGTAATGGAAGTGGTAGTATGTAACGGAGGTTTTGGAATGTAACGGAAGCGGTGGAATATTTTAGATGCGGTGGAATGTAACGGAAGCAGTGGAACGTCGTAGATGCGGTGGAACGTAACGGATGCGGTGGAACGTAACCGACGCGGTGGAACGTAAAGGTAGAAGTGGAATGTAACGGAAGCGGTGGAACGTCGTAGATGCGGTGGAACGTAACGAAAGTGGTGGAACGTAACGGAAGCGGTGGAATGTAATGGAAGCGGTGGAACGTAATGGAAGCTGTGGAACGTAATGGAAGCGGTGGAACGTCGTAGATGCGGTGGAATTTAACGGAAGCGGTGGAACATAACGGAAGCAGTTATGTAAAGGAAGTAACGGAAGTAGTGGGACGTAAGGGAAGCGTTGGAACGTAACGGAAGCGGTAGAACGTAACGGAAGCGATGAAATGTAATGGAAGCGGTAGAACGTAACGGAAGCGGTGGAACGTAACGGAACCAGTTGAGCGTAACGGAAGTGGTGTAACGTAACGGAAGTGGTGTAACGTACGGAAGCGGTGGAACGTAACGGAAGCGGTGCAACGTTAACGGAAGTGGTGGAATGTAATGGAAGCGGTGGAATGTAACAGAAGCGGTAGAACGTAACCGAAGCGGTGGGACATCGTAGATGCGGTGGAATGTAACGGAAGCGGTGGAACGTAAAGGAAGTGGTGGAATGTAACGGAAGCGGTGGAATGTCATAGCTGCGGTTTGAAGTAACGGAAGCGGTGGAACGTCGTAGATGCGGTGGAAAGTAATGGAAGCGGTGGAACGTCGAAGATGCAGTGGAATGTAACGGAAGCGGTGGAACGTAAAGGAAGTGGTGGAATGTAACGGAAGCGGTGGAATGTCATAGCTGCGGTGTAAAGTGTCGGAAGCGGTGGAACTTCGTAGATGCTGTGGAACATAACGGAAGCGGTGGAACGTAATGGAAGCGGTGGAATGTAACGGAAGTGGTGGAACGTAACGGAAGCAGTGGAACCTGACGAAAGCGGTGGAACGTAACAGAAGTGGTGGAATGTAACGGAAGCGGTGGAATGTTGTAGATGCGCTGGCATCTAACGGAAGCGGTGGAACGTAATGGAAGCGGTGGAATGTAACGGAAGCGGTGCAATGTCGTAGATGCGGTAGAAAGTAACGGAAGCGGTGGAACGTCGTAGATGCGGTGGAACGTGACGAAAGTGGTGGAACGTAACGGAAGCGGTCGAACGTAACGGAAGCGGTGGAATGTAACGGAAGCGGTGGAATGTCGTAGATGCGGTGGAATGTAACGGAAGCAATGGAACATCATAGATGCGGTGGAATTTAAGGGAAGCAGTGGAATTTTACGGAAGCAGTGGAACATAACGGAAGCGGACGAACGTCGTAGATGCGGTGGAACGTAACGGAAGCGGTGGAACGTAACGAAAGTTGTGGAACGTAACGGAAGTGGTGGAATGTAACGGAAGCGGACGAACGTCGTAGATGTGGCGGAACGTAACGGAAGCGGTGGAACGTGACGGAAGCAGTGGAACGTTGTAGATGCGGTGGAACGTAACTGAAGTGGTGGAACGTATCGGAAGCGGTGGAATGTAGCAGAAGCGGTGGAATGTAACGGAAGTGGTGGAACGTCGTAGATGAGGTGGAACGTAACGGAAGTGGTGGAACGTAACGGAAGCGGTGGAACGTAATGGGAGCGGTGGAACGTCGTATATGCGGTGGAACGTAACGGAAGCTGTGGAACGTAACGAAAGCGATGGAACGTCATAGATGCGGTGAAATCTGACGGAAGCGGTGGAACGTAATGGAAGCGGTGGAATGTAACGGAAGCGGTGGAACGTCGTAGATGCGGTGGAACGTGACGAAAGTGGTGGAACGTAACGGAAATGGTGGAACGTAACGGAAGCGGTGGAACGTAACGGAAGTTGTGGAACGTAACACAAGTGGTGGAATGTAACAAAAGTGGTGGAATGTAGTGGAAGCGGTGGAACGTCGTAGATGCGGTGGAATGTGACGGAAGTTGTGGAACGTAACGGAAATGGTGGAACGTAACGGAAGCGGTGGAATGTAGCGGAAGCGGTGGAACATCATAGATGCGGTGGAACGTAACAGAAGTGGTGGAACGTAACGGAAGCGGTGGAACATAACGGAAGCAGTGGAACGTAACAGAAGTGGTGGAATGTAACGGAAGAGGTGGAACGTAACGGAAGCGGTGGAATGTAACGGAAGTGGTGGAACGTCGTAAATGAGGTGGAACGTAACCGAAGTGGTGGAACTTAACGGAAGCGGTGGAATGTAACGGAAGCGGTGAAATGTCGTAGATGCGGTGGAATGTAACGGAAGCGGTAGAACGTCATAGATGCGGTGGAATGTAACGGAAGCGGTGGAATTTTACGGAAGTAGTGGAACATAACGGAAGCGGTCGAACGTCGTAGATGCGGTGGAACGTAAAGGAAGCGATGGAACGTCTTAGATCCGGTGGAATGTAACGGAAGCGGTGGAATGTCGTAGATGCGTTGGAATGTAACAGAAGCGGTGGAACGTCATTGATGCGGTGGAATTTAACGGAAGCGGTGGAATTTTACGGAAGCAGTGGAACGTAACAAATGCGATGGAAAGTCGTGGATGCGGTGGAATGTAACGGAAGCGGTGGAACGTCCTAGATGCGGTGGAACGTCCTAGATGCCGTGGAATGTCGTAGATGAGGTGGAACGTAACGGAAGTGGTGGAACGTAACGGAAGCGGTGGAACGTAACGGAAGTGGTGGAACGTAACGGAAGTGGTGGAATTATCGGAAGCAGTGAAACGTAACGGAAGCGGTTGAACGTCCTAGATGCGGTGGAACGTAACGGAAGCGGTGGAACGTAACGAAAGCGATGGGACGTCGTAGATGCCGTGGAATGTAATGGAAGCGTTTGAACGTCGTAGATGCGGTGGAATGTAACGGAAGTGGTGGAACGTAACGGAAGCGGTGGAACGTAACGGAAACGGTGGAACGTAACAGAAGTGGTGGAATGTAACAGAAGCGGTGGAATGTCATAGATGAGGTGGAAAGTAACGGAAGCGGTGGAACGTAACGGAAGTAGTGGAATGTAACGGAAGCGGTGGAACGTTGTAGATGCGGTGGAACGTAACGCAAGCGGTGGAACGTAACGGAAGTGGTGGAATTATCGGAAGTGGTGGAATGTAACGGAAGTGGTGGAATGTAACGGAAGCGGTGGAATGTAATGGAAGCGGTGGAAAGTAACGGAAGTGGTGGAATGTAACGGAAGCGGTGGAACGTAACAGAAGCGGTGGAACGTCCTAGATGCGGTGGAACGTAACAGAAGCGGTGGAACGTCCTAGATGTGGTAGAACATAACGAAAGCGGTGGAACGTAACAGAAGTGGTAGAACGTCGTAGATACAGTGAATTAGGAAACTCATCAAGGTTTGAGGTGGAGCGGGAGAAGCCGTTCTATTGGCCAGAGCAGGAAGTCGTTTCCATTTTTCAGTTTCATGTTTGTGTTTGATTCGTTGTTCCTCTGCGTTGCAGAAGAAGCCAGTTCTGGTTCCGTCCAGCAGAAGTTTGCATGTAGTTTTTTATGTTAATGTGACTTGACAGCAGCTCTTAGCCATGGTTTCCAGTAAAGCTTCCATTTTTCATCGTATTTGATCAGTTCCTCCCCGTCGCTGACAGAGATGGCTGCAGGATATTTCTGCTTTTCATTTTAAACCTTAAAGGCTGAACAGATTCCCCCTGTGTTAAAATGAGAAGATCAGCTCCAGTTGTCACAGTAAAGAGATTCCCATGAACTACTCTTACTGTCCAATCAAAGACAAAGTATATTTACTTTGTCTCAAATGTCCAACATGCTTCTGTTGAGGAATGAACAGTTGATTAATCAAAACACGAGGCTGAAAGTGAAACGGACACTTCAGGACAAACCCAGTCCATTTCCAACATAAATGTTAGTTTGAAAAATGTTATAGTTGAAGAAATGAATAACAATCAGCTGATAATAGACTGGAGTTAGCATGGAGGTGAAAGCAGGGACGCCCCAGCTGGACACGGACCTGAAGAAGCCGGATCACAGTCGCTTTCTAACAGAAACATGAAAAGTTAAACATGACGCTCAGTGTCACCCTTCATTTGAGAGAAGAAAATTAAACAAATCATCGCATCAGAGAAGGAAACAGAAAGTAATCTCAGCTCAGCAGAGGGAACAGGACCGATCTTAGGAATGAGTCAAGTACTCCAAGGAACAAGTAAGAAGCGAAGCCAGAGAAGGTTTATGATGGAAGACAGTACTTCAAGATAAAACCACCTTCATCTCTATGGAAAACAGCCCATATTTTATTCTGCGGATATTTCATGAATTCATCTCAAACATCTGGACTGTAGAACCACGTGCTGCCCTGTAGGACCTGACGGTGGACCCTTTAGAGGCGTGGGACCTGACGGTGGACCCTTTAGAGGCGTGGGACCTGACGGTGGACCCTTTAGAGGCGTGGGACCTGACGGTGGACCCTTTAGAGGCGTGGGACCTGACGGTGGACCCTTTGGAGGCGTGGGACCTGACAGTGGACCCTTTGGAGGCGTGGGACCTGACAGTAGACCCTTTGGAGGCGTGGGACCTGACAGTAGACCCTTTGGAGGCGTGGGACCTGACAGTAGACCCTTTGAAGGCGTGGGACCTGACAGTGGACCCTTTGGAGGCGTGGGACCTGACAGTGGACCCTTTGGAGGCGTGGGACCTGACAGTAGACTCTTTGGAGGCGTGGGACCTGACAGTAGACCCTTTGGAGGCGTGGGACCTGACAGTAGACCCTTTGAAGGCGTGGGACCTGACAGTAGACTCTTTGGAGGCGTGGGACCTGACAGTAGACTCTTTGGAGGCGTGGGACCTGACAGTAGACTCTTTGGAGGCGTGGGACCTGACAGTAGACCCTTTGAAGGCGTGGGACCTGACAGTGGACCCTTTGGAGGCGTGGGACCTGACAGTGGACCCTTTGGAGGCGTGGGACCTGACAGTGGACCCTTTGGAGGCGTGGGACCTGACAGTGGACCCTTTGGAGGCGTGGGACCTGACAGTGGACCCTTTGGAGGCGTGGGACCTGACAGTGGACCCTTTGGAGGCGTGGGACCTGACAGTAGACCCTTTGGAGGCGTGGGACCTGACGGTGGACCCTTTGGAGGCGTGGGACCTGACAGTGGACCCTTTAGAGGCGTGGGACCTGACAGTGGACCCTTTGGAGGCGTGGGACCTGACGGTGGACCCTTTGGAGGCGTGGGACCTGACAGTGGACCCTTTGGAGGCGTGATGAAGAGGTTAGAAGGTTAGGTGAACGTAAATAAGGAAATCCTGGTGTTCTGAGAGGTTTGCTGAGCTATTGGGTCACATCAGAACTGAACCGAACTAAACCGACAATTCCAGAGAATCCACTTCCACATGGTCTGTTGAAAGACCTCCAGGACAGGACTAGAAGCCAACACCGTGCTGGTTTCATCCACTGGCTCTGGAGGGGATAAAGAACATAGAAGAAGAAGAGGGTGGGCTGTTTCTCTAAGGTTACCCACGTTGGTCTTGGAGAGGGATCAAACCCTGAAGAGGCCCTTCCTCATCATGCTTGATTCCTGCTGCTCTTGTTATGTTTGAGATTTTAGATAAACTCCAACTCCCTGGGTCAGCCCCACACAGGGCTGGGGGGGGGTTCTTCTTGACTGTCACATTTCTAGAAATAAAAACACTGGTGGGTTTGAAGGAGGCAGCTGCAGGTGAGCTGAGGAGGATAAAACTCATCTCCGGTTCATTCAGATGCTCACATAATACAAACATGTGTGACTGCAGCCTGCAGAGGAAAACCAGGTCTTACTTTAACCCCTTATTACCTGGAAATGGAGATATACCTGCATCCATCTTCTGACTCGGTTCTGGCCCATGTGGCCAAGCCAAGGTGCAGGTTGTAAGGGCTGGCACTGATGGGAAGCTGTGGATGATCAGGTCTGATCCAGACATTCAGTCACGGCCATTAGTTAACAGAAGAGTCGGAACACCGTAAATCCTGGAAAGCTCTGATTACATCTCTATAGACCTGGATTCTGCATATTGCCAGGACCTGCCTGGGTTGTAGGCCTCTGTCCCAGAAAGCCCGCTTGCTGCATCCTGCTGGGTTTGCCATTTATAAAGTCAGCAAGGAGAGGTGAGAAGGACGTCTCCACCCACACATGCTGCTTCACCTTCACTCAGGACTCTGCACTGAAACAGTAGAAGCACATAGACTGCAGTAGACGGCTTCTAGTCCATGTCTGAACCTAAAACCACCAAATAGAGAATAAAGATTCAGACTTGGGAGTCTGCCTGATCTGCAGATTTCTGCACATTAAAACTGAGAATTGGACCTTCTGATCACATTATTTCTTGACCTATATTCCTCACAATGAGGTTGTTTTTACCAGTGGCTGTGTCTGTTAGCATCTTCACATGTACGCAACGCTGCTGAGATCATTCTGCATCGCCTAAACGTGGTTAGTCAGTTCATCCACTAGTGGGCAGTGCTGAGTTCAGAGACAGCTTGTTTAGCCAATTAAAAACCCCAGAATGACCAACCAACCATCAAGGTTTCCGTTGAACTTCAACTTGAAGGAAAAGAAGATGAGAACAAGTTTATTTATATCACTCATTTTTGTAGCAGCAACTGCCCAAACAAAACAACAAGCAACAAAAACTCCACAATTTTAAAGCAAACACTGCTCAGTCAAAAACAAAATCTGGAATAAAAAAGGGGAATAAATGTAAAATAAAACACACAAAGGAGAAGCTCAGTTTGGATAAAATGCCAGCAGAAGAAAGTTGGTTTTAAGTAGAGCCGTAAACCCAGAGCCGGACTGGACATGAGGAAGGCTGCTCCACGTCTGAGGAGCAGTCAGAGAAGCTCCGTCACCATGGGATCCTTCAGTAAGAGCTGTGAAGAGGACCTCAGAGTCCTGGTTGGAGGTGGAGCATCTCTGACCAACACCACGGAGTCAAAACCATTTAAGGCTTTAAAAACGATTTAAAAGATCTTGTACCGCATCCTAAAAAGAACTCCAAGCCAATCCAGAGAAGGAGGCAGGCTTCCTCCTGTGTTTGTTTCTGGCTGAGACGCTAAAGAAGATGTTAGCATAGCAGTAAAGGTAATACAGCTGGTCCATTCCAGAGACCCTATATTAAAGCTGGACGGAGCCTTCAGCGGTTAAAAGTGAAGCCGATGCAGAAGTGCATGAAACTGCAGTTCCCCCTTCATCCACTAGAGGCTGCAGAACAGAGCAAATCCCCATAGACTCCCATGTTAAAAAGACCAACTTCACAGGAGGAATAAACATGTTTACAGCATAAATAAACATGTTTACAGCAGAAATAAACACGTTTACAGCAGGAATAAACATGTTTACAGCAGAAATAAACATGTTTACAACAGAAATAAACATGTTAACCGCAGAAATAAACATGTTTACAGCAGAAATAAACACGTTTACAGCAGAAATAAACACGTTTACAGCAGAAATAAACATGTTTAGAGCAGGAATAAACATGTTTACAGCAGAAATAAACATGTTTACAGCAGAAATAAACAAGTTTACTGCAAGAATAAACATGTTTACAATAGAAGTAAACACGTTTACAGCAGAAATAAACATGTTTACAGCAGAAATAAACACGTTTACTGCTAGAATAAACATGTTTACAGCAGAAATAAACATGTTTACAGCAGAAATAAACACGTTTACTGCAAGAATAAACATGTTTACAGCAGAAATAAACACGTTTACTGCAAGAATAAACATGTTTACAGCAGAAGTAAACACGTTTACAGCAGAAATAAACATGTTTACAGCAGAAATAAACACGTTTATTGCAAGAATAAACATGTTTACAGCAGAAATAAACATGTTTACAGCAGAAATAAACACGTTTACAGCAGAAATAAACACGTTTACAGCAGGAATAAACACGTTTACTGCTAGAATAAACATGTTTACAGCAGAAATAAACATGTTTACAGCAGAAATAAACACGTTTACTGCAAGAATAAACATGTTTACAGCAGAAATAAACATGTTTACAGCAGAAATAAACACGTTTACAGCAGAAATAAACACGTTTACAGCAGGAATAAACACGTTTACAGCAGGAATAAACATGTTTACAGCAGAAATAAACATGTTTACAGCAGAAATAAACACGTTTACTGCTAGAATAAACATGTTTACACCAGAAATAAACATGATCTCCCGCTTCAAGTCAGAAGAACGTAGAACAACCGCGGTTTTTAGCCGGTTAACAACGTGACTTAGCTTTAGCCCGCTTACCTCCGTTAGCTGGTTAGCTCCTGTTATCTCCGGGTTAGCTCGGTTAGCTCTTAGCTACAGAAAGCTTGGAGTTCGCTAGATGTCAATCATCCACCATGACGCTCACAGCCCCCCTCTCAGCTCCACCTCTTTGCCCATATTTGTATTTTCCAGGTGAGATGACACGCATGCCCTGCCAAGATGTTGATGGTAGGAACCGCCCATCGAGCTTCAATTCAGCTCTTCAGAAACCTACGGGACAAATGGCAGGACTAGGGTCTATGGGCAAGACTGGGTTCTACAGGGAGGTCTAGGGACTATCGGCAGGACTATGGTCTACAGGGAGGTTTAAGGACAAATAGCAGGACTAGGGTCTACGGGCAGGACTAGGGTCTACAGGGAGTTCCAGGGTCTGCAGGTAGGACCAGGATTAGACATGTAGAAAGCTGGAGGAGCCGGAGCAGTCCATGCTGGATCCTGGTCCAGTCCGGTTGTTCTGGAGGATTCTGACCCAGGTGGGGAGCTCAGGGCAGCCTGGTCCCCTATCGTTTCAACAGAAATGTTGTGTATCTGATCAGGCAGCAGGGAAGTCCTCGCTGCTGTTTTTCTACTGGCTGTTGTGTTTGTGGAACCAAACACTGTAACTTTGATACCGACCCCCCTGTGTATGTTAACTTTGGCAGCGCTCAAAGGGTTCTGGGGATACTTTTCCTGCACATTGCTGCACCTCCACCGTCCACCACCCACCCTCTCCTCAGGTGGTGGTATTCCCTGCAGCCACTGCCGTCGGGTGGAGGAGGAAGGACAGGGAGGACACTGTGATACATCTCATCTCCAGTGTCTTGAAGGCTTTTACAGAAAACATTTTATTGTGGGATTTTTTTTTTTGCTTGGGACAGGTGAGCTATCTTCTGCTGATACACTCTGCTTCATGTCGTCTCTGGAGCCACAGAGGGGGGACATGCTGCAGCTCGGACTCCCCCAGCCCAGAACGGGTCCCAAAAGGACAGGTCCCAGCTGGACAAGTCACGACTGGACGACTCCAAAAAGGATGGGTCCCAACTGGACGGGTCCCAACTAGACGGGTCCCAACTGGACAGGTCCCGGCTGGACAGGTCCCAACTAGACGGGTCCCAACTGGACGGGTCCTAACAGAACGGGTCCCAACTTGGACAGGTCCCAGCTGGACAGGTCCCAACTAGACGGATCGCGACAGAACGGGTTCCAAAAGGTGGGCGCCAAAAGGACAGGTCCTGGCTGGACAAGTCACGACTGAACGACTCCAAAAAGGACGAGTCCCAACTGGACAGGTCCCAACTAGATGGGTCCCAACAGAACGGGTCCCTGCTGGATGGGTCCCAACTGGACAGGTCCCGGCTGGACGGGTCCCAACTGGACGGATCCCAACTAGACGGGTCCCAACAGAACGGGTCCCTGCTGGATGGGTCCCAACTGGACAGGTCCCAACTAGACGGGTCCCAACAGAACGGGTTCCAAAAGGTGGGCGCCAAAAGGACAGGTCCTGGCTGGACAGGTCCTGGCTGGAAGGGTCCCAACTGGACGGGTCCCAACAGAAAGGGTCCCAACTGGACAGTCCCAGCTGGACAGGTCCCAACTGGACGGATCCCGACTGAACGGGTTCCAAAAGGTGGGCGCCAAAAGGATGGGTCCTGGCTGGACAAGTCACGACTGGACAACTCCAAAAAAGACAGGTCCCAACTGGACAGGTTCCAACTAGACGGGTCCCAACTAGATGGATCCCAACAGAAGGGGTCCCAACTGGACAGGTCCCGGCTGGACAGGTCCCAACTGGGCGGATTCCAACTAGACGGGTCCCGACAGAACGGGTCTCATTTGGAGAGGTTCCAAAAGGAGGGGCGCCAAAAGGACGGGCCCTACTGGCCCTATTGTCCCAGCTGGGCAGGTCGCAACTAGACGGGTCCCAACAGAACAGGTCCCAAAAGGACGAGTCCCTGCTGGACAGGTTCCAACTGGACGGTTCCAACTGGACGGTCCCAGCAGAACAGGTCCCATAAGGACAAGTCCCGGCTGGACAGCTTTCAACTGGACAGGTCCCGGTTCCAAAAGGAGGGGCGCCAAAAGGACGGGCCCTACTTGCCCTATTGTCCCAGCTGGGCAGGTCGCAACTAGACGGATCCCGACAGAACGGGTTCCAAAAGGAGGGGCGCCAAAAGAATGGGTCCTGGCTGGACAAGTCACGACTGGATGACTCCAAAAAGGACGGGTCCCAACTGGACAGGTTCCAACTAGGCGGATCCCAACTAGATGGGTCCCAGCAGAACGGGTCCCAAAAAGGACGGGTCCCAACTGGATGGGTCCCAGCAGAACGGGTCCCAAAAAGGACGGGTCCCAACTGGACAGGTCCTAGCAGAACGCGTCCCGTTAGCCAATGCTAGCCAATGTTGGCACGTTTAGACTTTCAACTTTTGTTAAGTTTGGGCCAGTGAGGCTCCTGTCTCATAGGATCTGGTTGGTTTGAACCCATTGTTCAGTTTCATATAGGCTCCGCCCTTTAAGGCTACAGCTAGTGAGTTACAGTTGAATCTGGATGTAGTCTAAACCTCACTGGGTCCCGTAACTACCACAAGCGCAATCTCACCAGTTATTAAATTGGAAAATCTTCAAGTAATCCGAGAGGCCGAGGTAGGTCCTCCCAGTAGAAGGGCTGACTAGCCATTGCCTGGAAACAAGTAGATGCTGGTTTGCCTGCAGACAACCGATGTTTGGAGTAAATCCGGCATCCAGCCTGGACACCTCTGCTTGATCTGCTCATTATGTTTGCACGCCGTTTTACAGCAGTTTGATTGGATCTGCAGCAGCGGTTCTGTCAGCAACACCCATAAACAGTTCTGATATGATATCCACCAATTACATGAAAATACGAACCAGATGGAAGAAGTTCTCTCTGGAAACGTGCTGCATCAAACCTGATAAACTGTTTCTCGTTAGTAGGTTTTATCTAAGCTGCATCTCAGCTCAAACACGACTGTCAACAAAATAGCATCAAACTGATAAAAATGGTTGCCAGAACCTCCACATAGCGAGTCAAGCAGGCTGGTCTGGCAGCTGGCCCACATCAGGATCTGATGTAGGCAGAACTCCCCCTCCAGCCAGGCCGGCTGCCAGTTGGACCAGTCTTTGATGGGGGAGAGTAAGTCCAGGGGGCATTACAATATGCACGAGCATGAAATGAAGGGAGTGTCATGCTAACATGCTAATTAGAATCAGGTTTCTCAGGATGGACCCGTCCTCCTTTTGTTGCAGTTCTAGGATCAGACTCACAGCGATGGTGACGGCTAAAGGATCCTGAGATCCGTCAGCTGAAATTACAAATTCTCAGAATGAGCTTGTCCTCTTTTCATGTTCAACAGAAAGACACGGCAGGTTCTCCGACACATCTGGAAGGAAGAAGTTTAACTCTGCAGCAGCTGGATGGATCTGAACCCTGATCCGATACATTCAGGAACATGAAAACAATGAATACCTTTTACTTTCTCTGTGTATGTCGGCAAACACGCCACCGTTACGCTACAGAGGATAAACTCACAAGAGACAACGTTTCCTGCAGCAGACACTCCATACAAGATGGGCGGAGCCTCCGTGGCGTCACCCGGAGGTCTCTGAAGGCCTGCAGGAGTTAAATTACTGGAGGTTTGTATTTCAATCTAGTGCATTGTAGCAGGGAAACACTAAATCCTGAATCTGTGGGACCAGGAGGTGAGGACCATTGCCGTAGACCAGGAACCGTTGACGAGACCAGATGGTGGATCTGTTCAAGGTCGTCGGGCCGTGTGCTGGTCCACAGGACCTGGCTTTCCTAAGTGAAACAGAGGAAGTAAGAGAACAGGAAAGTTTACATCAGACAGCGGTTTATTGAACCGGACCATGGTCACCACCATCCTGCAGGCCGTCAATTTACTGCTTGGGGTTTCATGTGATGAAAGAACGATGCATAAATCAGAGATCATCCAGCATCCTGGTTCCAGCTGTGTTCTCCATCCCGGATCACAGAACCAGCGGCAGAAACATGTCTGTATGAACTAAACGGGTTACCAGAACCTAACTGCAATCAGCGCAAGCTTTGTAAAGACTCCTTCTGGCCTTCACCATGAAGGTGCAGAAACAAACTCATCATCACTACAATTAGGAAAGACTCCGAATAAATCCCCGTTCTGCCATCTTTTCCTGTCTGTATTCCAATGGGGTCGTCTCTCCGGTGTTAAATCTTTACCTGTCTGTGTTCCTGTGGGGGCGTCGCCCCGGTCTGCCACTTTGACCTGTCTGTGTTCCTGTGGGGGCGTCGCCCCGGTCTGCCACCTTGACCTGTCTGTGTTCCTGTGGGGGTGTCGCCCCGGTCTGCCACTTTGACCTGTCTGTGTTCCTGTGGGGGCGTCGCCCCGGTCTGCCACCTTGACCTGTCTGTGTTCCTGTGGGGGCGTCGCCCCGGTCTGCCACTTTGACCTGTCTGTGTTCCTGTGGGGGCGTCGCCCCGGTCTGCCACTTTGACCTGTCTGTGTTCCTGTGGGGGCGTCGCCCCGGTCTGCCACCTTGACCTGTCTGTGTTCCTGTGGGGGTGTCGCCCCGGTCTGCCACCTTGACCTGTCTGTGTTCCTGTGGGGGCGTCGCCCCGGTCTGCCACCTTGACCTGTCTGTGTTCCTGTGGGGGCGTCGCCCCGGTCTGCCACCTTGACCTGTCTGTGTTCCTGTGGGGGTGTCGCCCCGGTCTGCCACTTTGACCTGTCTGTGTTCCTGTGGGGGCGTCGCCCCGGTCTGCCACTTTGACCTGTCTGTGTTCCTGTGGGGGCGTCGCCCCGGTCTTCCACCTTGACCTGTCTGTGTTCCTGTGGGGGCGTCGCCCCGGTCTTCCACCTTGACCTGTCTGTGTTCCTGTGGGGGCGTCGCCCCGGTCTGCCACCTTGACCTGTCTGTGTTCCTGTGGGGGCGTCGCCCCGGTCTGCCACCTTGACCTGTCTGTGTTCCTGTGGGGGCGTCGCCCCGGTCTGCCACTTTGACCTGTCTGTGTTCCTGTGGGGGCGTCGCCCCGGTCTGCCACTTTGACCTGTCTGTGTTCCTGTGGGGGCGTCGCCCCGGTCTGCCACTTTGACCTGTCTGTGTTTCTGTGGGGGCGTCGCCCCGGTCTGCCACTTTGACCTGTCTGTGTTCCTGTGGGGGCGTCGCCCCGGTCTGCCACCTTGACCTGTCTGTGTTCCTGTGGGGGCGTCGCCCCGGTCTGCCACTTTGACCTGTCTGTGTTCCTGTGGGGGCGTCGCCCCGGTCTTCCACCTTGACCTGTCTGTGTTCCTGTGGGGGCGTCGCCCCGGTCTGCCACCTTGACCTGTCTGTGTTCCTGTGGGGGCGTCTCTCCGGTCTGCCACCTTGACCTGTCTGTGTTCCTGTGGGGGCGTCGCCCCAGTCTGCCACCTTGACCTGTCTGTGTTCCTGTGGGGGCGTCGCCCCAGTCTGCCACCTTGACCTGTCTGTGTTCCTGTGGGGGCGTCGCCCCAGTCTGCCACTTTGACCTGTCTGTGTTCCTGTGGGGGCGTCTCTCCGGTCTGCCACCTTGACCTGTCTGTGTTCCTGTGGGGGCGTCGCCCCAGTCTGCCACCTTGACCTGTCTGTGTTCCTGTGGGGGCGTCGCCCCAGTCTGCCACCTTGACCTGTCTGTGTTCCTGTGGGGGCGTCGCCCCGGTCTGCCACTTTGACCTGTCTGTGTTCCTGTGGGGGCGTCGCCCCGGTCTGCCACTTTGACCTGTCTGTGTTCCTGTGGGGGCGTCGCCCCGGTCTGCCACTTTGACCTGTCTGTGTTCCTGTGGGGGCGTCGCCCCGGTCTGCCACTTTGACCTGTCTGTGTTCCTGTGGGGGCGTCGCCCCGGTCTGCCACTTTGACCTGTCTGTGTTCCTGTGGGGGCGTCGCCCCGGTCTGCCACTTTGACCTGTCTGTGTTTCTGTGGGGGCGTCGCCCCGGTCTGCCACTTTGACCTGTCTGTGTTCCTGTGGGGGCGTCGCCCCGGTCTGCCACTTTGACCTGTCTGTGTTTCTGTGGGGGCGTCGCCCCGGTCTGCCACTTTGACCTGTCTGTGTTCCTGTGGGGGCGTCGCCCCGGTCTGCCACTTTGACCTGTCTGTGTTCCTGTGGGGGCGTCGCCCCGGTCTGCCACCTTGACCTGTCTGTGTTCCTGTGGGGGCGTCGCCCCGGTCTGCCACTTTGACCTGTCTGTGTTCCTGTGGGGGCGTCGCGCCGGTCTTCCACTTTGACCTGTCTGTGTTCCTGTGGGGGCGTCGCTCCGGTCTTCCACCTTGACCTGTCTGTGTTCCTGTGGGGGCGTCGCCCCGGTCTTCCACCTTGACCTGTCTGTGTTCCTGTGGGGGCGTCGCTCCGGTCTTCCACCTTGACCTGTCTGTGTTCCTGTGGGGGCGTCGCCCCGGTCTGCCACTTTGACCTGTCTGTGTTCCTGTGGGGGCGTCGCCCCGGTCTGCCACCTTGACCTGTCTGTGTTCCTGTGGGGGCGTCGCCCCGGTCTGCCACTTTGACCTGTCTGTGTTCCTGTGGGGGCGTCGCCCCGGTCTGCCACTTTGACCTGTCTGTGTTCCTGTGGGGGCGTCGCGCCGGTCTTCCACTTTGACCTGTCTGTGTTCCTGTGGGGGCGTCGCCCCGGTCTGCCACTTTGACCTGTCTGTGTTCCTGTGGGGGCGTCGCGCCGGTCTTCCACCTTGATCTGTCTGTGTTCCTGTGGGGGCGTCGCCCCGGTCTTCCACCTTGACCTGTCTGTGTTCCTGTGGGGGCGTCGCCCCGGTCTGCCACTTTGACCTGTCTGTGTTCCTGTGGGGGTGTCGCCCCGGTCTTCCACCTTGACCTGTCTGTGTTCCTGTGGGGGCGTCGCCCCGGTCTGCCACCTTGACCTGTCTGTGTTCCTGTGGGGGCGTCGCCCCGGTCTGCCACTTTGACCTGTCTGTGTTCCTGTGGGGGTGTCGCCCCGGTCTGCCACTTTGACCTGTCTGTGTTCCTGTGGGGGCGTCGCCCCGGTCTGCCACTTTGACCTGTCTGTGTTCCTGTGGGGGCGTCGCCCCGGTCTGCCACCTTGACCTGTCTGTGTTCCTGTGGGGGTGTCGCCCCGGTCTTCCACCTTGACCTGTCTGTGTTCCTGTGGGGGCGTCGCCCCGGTCTTCCACCTTGACCTGTCTGTGTTCCTGTGGGGGCGTCGCCCCGGTCTTCCACCTTGACCTGTCTGTGTTCCTGTGGGGGCGTCGCCCCGGTCTGCCACCTTGACCTGTCTGTGTTCCTGTGGGGGCGTCGCCCCGGTCTGCCACTTTGACCTGTCTGTGTTCCTGTGGGGGCGTCGCCCCGGTCTGCCACCTTGACCTGTCTGTGTTCCTGTGGGGGCGTCACCCCGGTCTGCCACCTTGACCTGTCTGTGTTCCTGTGGGGGCGTCGCCCCGGTCTTCCACTTTGACCTGTCTGTGTTCCTGTGGGGGTGTCGCCCCGGTCTGCCACTTTGACCTGTCTGTGTTCCTGTGGGGGCGTCGCCCCTGTCTGCCACTTTGACCTGTCTGTGTTCCTGTGGGGGCGTCGCCCCGGTCTGCCACTTTGACCTGTCTGTGTTCCTGTGGGGGCGTCGCCCCGGTCTTCCACCTTGACCTGTCTGTGTTCCTGTGGGGGCGTCGCCCCGGTCTGCCACTTTGACCTGTCTGTGTTCCTGTGGGGGTGTCGCCCCGGTCTTCCACCTTGACCTGTCTGTGTTCCTGTGGGGGCGTCGCCCCGGTCTGCCACCTTGACCTGTCTGTGTTCCTGTGGGGGCGTCGCCCCGGTCTGGCATAATAAGACCGTCTTCATCACCACTGGGAGCAGGTTTCTTCTTTGTGTCAAAGAAGGACCAGATGCTTCAACCGTGTATTGATTATCGGGTTTTGAAAAAAATCACTGTCTGAAATAAATACCCTCTGATTGATTACGCCTTTGATGCCCTCTCAGGTTCTACCATCTTCACCAAACTTGATCTTCGGAATGCTTACTACCTGGTTCGAGTCAGGGAAGGGGATGAGTGGAAAACAGCTTTTAACACCCACCTGGGTCACTTTGAATATCTTGTGATGCCCTTTGGGCTCACCAATGCCCCTGTGGTTTTCCAAGCGCTGGTAAATGACGTTCGCCGAGATTTCCTCAACCGGTTTGTCTTCGTGTACCTAGATGATATCCTCATTTTTTCAAAAAGATCTGTCAGAACACATTTCCCATGTCCGGCTAGTACTCCAGAGACTATTGGAGAATAAACTCTATGTAAAGGCGGAGAAATGCAAATTCCATTCAAGCTCCATTGGCTTTTTGGGATACATTTTCAGCAGTGGGCAGATGAAGACTGACCCAGAAAAAATAAGAGCGGTCCTGAGTCTGTGAAGCAGTTGCAACGCTTCATTGGATTTGCCAACTTCTATCGTAGATTTATTCAGAGCTTTAGTCAAGTTGTATCACCCCTAACCAAACTCACTTCACCCAAGTCTCCAGCCATCCTGTCTCAGAGATCACCAAGGTCAGTCCAGCTTCATCCATGTGCCTTCTTCTCTCGTCGTCTCTCTCCAGCAGAGAGGAGTTATGATGTGCGTGACCGTGAATTGCTGGCAGTGAAGTTGGCTCTTGAGGAATGGCGATATTGGTTGGAGGGGATGGCATTACCTTTCATGGTTTGGACAGACCATAGGAATCTGGAATATCTTCAGTCAGCCAAGAGATTGAACCCCCGACAGGCCAGATGGTCTCTGTTTTTTGGTCGTTTTAACTTCTGTATCACCTTCAGGCCAGGTACCAAGAATATCAAACCGGATGCCCTGTCCCGGCAGTTTTAGCCCTGATGACACGTCTGATGACCCTGACTCTATACTGCCTGCTTCATGTCTGGTGGCTGCTGTGACCTGGGAGGTGGAGGAAGCTGTCAGAGACGCCCTTCAAAACAACCCGGATCCAGGTCCTGACCCACCAGATCTATTGTATGTACCCGATAACGTTCACTCCCGGATAATCCAGTGGGGGCACGCCTCTCGAATTGCCTGTCACCCTGGCGCACCACTGACCATGTCACTCATCCGGAGATGCTTTTGGTGGCCCACTATGGACAGGGATGTAAGAGAATATGTGGCTGCCTGTCCGACCTGTGCTCGGAGTAAAACATCTGATCAGGCCCCAGCCGGACTTCTTCGTCCACTCCCTGTGCCTGGTAGGCCTTGGTCCCACATAGCACTGGACTTTGTCACCGGCCTGCCCCCTTCCCGAGGTAACTCAACCATCCTTACCATTGTTGACCGGTTCTCTAAGGCAGCTCATTTTGTCGCTATTCCTAAGTTGCCTACTGCTTTAGAGACGGCTGAACTTATTTCTCAGCATGTTTTCCGTCTCCATGGAATTCCCACAGACATTGTCTTGGACCGTGGTCCTCAATTCGTCTCTCGTGTGTGGAAGGCTTTCTGCAATGCTTTGGGTCTGTCAGTCTCAGTTCTGGTTACCACCCACAGACCAACAGCCAGGCTGAGCGGATGAATCAGGAACTGGAGTCAGCCTTGCGATGCCTTGCAGCTGAGAATCCTTCTACCTGGAGCAACCATCTATGCTGGATAGAATATGCTCATAACTCTCACGTTTCTTCAGCCACAGGTCTCTCTCCATTCGAGGCTTCTCTAGGATATTCACCACCGCTCTTCCCCATTAACGAAAACGACATTGCTGTCCCCTCCGCACTTCATCATCTGAGGCGATGCCACAGGGTCTGGAGATCCGCTAAGGCAGCACTTGTCCAAACGACTGAAAGGAACAAGCACATGGCAGACCAGCGCAGGACCCCAGCTCCTGCATACGTTCCAGGTCAGAAGGTCTGGTTATCGTCTAAAAACATTCCATTACGGCCTGAGTCTCGGAAACTGTCTCCCAGGTTTCTCGGACCCTTTGAGGTTTTGGAGGTCATCAATCCCGTGGTGGTGAAGCTGCAGTTGCCATCTTCTATGAAGATCCATCATTTCATGTTTCCCAGCTGAAACCAGTTTCCCTTGGTCCATCCTTCCAGGCCCCCTCCACCCCGCCGGGTTGTCGATGGTCATCCTGCCTACTCCGTTCGCCATTTGTTGGCTGTCCATTGGCCGGGGTCTGCAGCACCTGGTGGACTGGGCGGGGTATGGCCCTGAGGAGCGCTCCAGGGTTCCCCGTTCCTTCATCCTGGATGGTTGGCTCATCCTGGACTTCATCGATCCCGTACTGGTGGGTCGCCTGGGGGCTCCCCTTGAGGGGTGAGTGGTACTGTCATGGATTTCCAAGCTGTGTGTAGCTCTCTGTGGTATCTGGCGGAGGCGTGGCCTGTGGTTAAGGCAGCACAGCTGAGCAGAATCAGGATCATGCTCTTCACCTGCTTTAAAACCCCGGGCTGTTCACCATTCGATGCTGGATCGTTGCCTCTTCTAGGTGTCAAACTAAGCTGAGACAAACCACAGCCCTGCCTTGCCTGTTCAGACCATCTGACGTCCTACCCAGCCAATCCTGTCTGTCTGCCTGGGTCAATTCCTTGCCTTCCCAGATTCTGCCGAGATCCTTGGACATCAGCCATCTGGTCCTCTTGGTGATTACTCAATTAAACAGTTAAACTGCTAACCTATTCCGTGGGTTCATTATCTTTTGTGACACCTCCCTGTTCTGGTTCATGTCTTTTTAATTTGTAGTTGTGGTGTGCACTTCATGGACACCATTAAAATCAGCTGTGATTCTCAGTTTGAGATGACAAGATTGTGTTTCTCTTCAGTTTTTACATTCAGCAGCTCAGCCTGACGGAGTCAACAGGACTTACATGTTCTGGTTTTGGTGATTTATGAAGCGCCCCGCCCCTTTCCTGCTTCAGAGTTCTGAACCGCTACATGGCAGGAACTGGTCTCCCACTGCCGGTCCAGACTCAATGCTCCAACTGGATTCGCTTGTATGTAAAAGCAATTTGACAGCGATTGTTTACTGGACTACGAGTCGTAGCCGTGCAGATTCGTCAGCTGAACAAACTGGTTTCTGAACTTTATCAGCGGCATTCTTACGCTGCAGAAAGCTGTGCTATACTGAGACGATGCCAAATGACTGTTTTTTCAGAGGGTAGGACGCAAACGCAGGCCGCTCTGCTGGGCTTTTGAACATTCCTCCACCGCCTTTACATTAATGATACATTTCACTTCGCTCTTACCTTAAACATGATTAATTCTAACGATTACATTACGTCTGGGTCTTTAGCGTCTGGAATCAGGGCAATTACTAAAACATTTGAGGGGCTATTTTTAGTTTGAAAATCCACCTAAAGCAGCAAATAGTTTTCTCCTGATAGAAACCTGGTTTACAACTTGCAGCAGAAAGTTTTCATGTGTTCAAACAGAACAAACAGGAAGCGGGTGCTTCATGGTGACTTTCAGTTGTTGTTGGGTTAATGAAGCTGCTGATGGGACAGCCATGAAGACTTCCAGTCCTGGGGGGTCCAGGTCTAACAGAGGCCAGATTACAGTCAATCACTCTCTCAGCTGACTGGACGCAGGTCCCGGATCTAAGAACCCCTGGTTTGGGAACCACAGGTCTGAGACTAGCAGGTCAGTGACTTGAAGGTCTAAGACTAACTGGTCTTAAACTTGCAGGTCGGAGACTTGTTGGAGACTCGCAGATTGAGATCTGCATATTTGAGACCCACAGGCCTGAGACTTTCTTGTCGAAGACGCCCATGTCTAAGACTCGCAGACCTGAGATTCAGAGGTCTGGGACTTGCAGGTCTGACAATTGCTAGTCTGAGACTTGTTTGTGTTAGATTCACAATTCAATTCAACTTTATTTATATAGCATCAAATCACGGCAATGCCATCTCAAGCTTTACAGACAGAGGGGAAAACATAATGAAGGCCAATTCATAACAGCCTATATAAGGAAACCAACAGGTTGAGTTGAGTCCAACTCAATCTCCCATCCTGAGCAAGCACACTGGCGACAGTGGGAAGGAAAAAACTCCCTTTTAACAGGAAGGAAACCTCCGGCAGAACCCGGCTCAGGACAGGCAGCCATCTGCCTCTGCTGTGTGGGGGGAAGAGGACAGAAAGACAACAGACAACAGGAACTGCTACTCCCGGCCAGGGAGACCTGCTGAGACAGGAGACATACATGTTAATGATGCAACACTGTTATGGGGGGGGGGGGGGGGGGGGGTAAAAGAAAGAGATAAAGAGAAAAAGAAAGAAGCTCAGTGTATCAGGAAATGTCCCTCAGCAGTCTAAACCTATAGCAGCATAACTAAGGGATGCTAACCATCCCTAGCTATAGGACTTATCAAAAAGATAAGTCTTCAGCCTAGTCTTAAAGGTGGGGAGGGTGTCTGCTTCCCTAACACTAACTGGGAGCTTATTCCATAAGAGAGGGGCCTGATAACCAAAGGCTCTGCCTCCTGCTTGGCTCTTTGAGACTCTAGGAACCACAAGTAAGCCTGCAGTCAGTGAACGAAGTACTCTGCTTGGTATATAAGGAACAATGAGGTCTTTGATATATAGTGGTGCCTGGTTGTGGAGGGCTTTATATGTAAGGAGAAGGATTTTAAATTCTATTCTAGATTCAACAGGCAGCCAATGAAGAGAGGCTAAAACTGGAGAAATATGATCTCTCCTGCTGGTTCTGGTCAGGACTCTGGCTGCAGAATTCTGGATCAGCTGAAGGCTTTTCAGGGCATATTTAGGACAGCCCAGTAATAGAGAGTTACGGTAATCTAGTCTCGAAGTAACAAAAGCGTGAACCAGTTTTTCTGCATCACTCTGAGACAGAATGTCCCTAATTTTGGCTTTATTACGTAAATGAAAGAAGGCTGTTTTAGTAACCTGCTTAATATGTGGGCCAAAGGACAGGTCAGGGTCAAATATTACTCCAAGGTTTCTCACTGTAGCACTGGAAGCTAAAGTAATGCCATCCAGGTTCATTACAAAACCGGAAAATTTAGCTCTGAGTTTTTCAGATCCAACGAGAATTACTTCCAGCATAAGAGTGTCCATATGTACACCTGGCATCAGGACTCCCTGGGCCGCAGTTCCATGATGGATTTTGTAGTCGTATCGTCGGACCTGCGGCCACATGCCTTGGACACTCGGGTGAAGAGGGGAGCGGAGCTTCAACTGATCACCACCTGGTGGTGAGTTGGCTCAGATGGTGGGGGAGGAAGCCGGTCAGATCTGGCAGGCCCAAACGTGTTGTGAGGGTCTGCTGGGAACGTCTGGCTGAGTCCCCCGTCAGAGCGAGCTTCAACTCCCACCTTCAGCAAAGCTTCAACCATGTCCCGAGTGAGGCGGGGGACATTGAGTCCGAATGGGCTGTGTTCCATTGTGAGGAGATTCTGGTCCACCATCCGGCGGCTCAGGAGGGGGAAGCAGTGCTTCATCAACACTGTGTACAGTGGAGATGGGGAGCTGCTGACCTCAACTCGGGACGTTGTGGGTCGGTGGAGGGAATACTTCGAAGACCTCCTCAATCCTACCAACACGTCTTCCGATGAGGAAGCAGAGCTGGTGGACTCAGGGGTGGACTCTCCTATCTCTGGGGCTGAAGTCGCTGAGGTGGTTAAAAAGCTCCTTGGCGGCAAGGCCCCGGGGGTGGATGAGATCTGCCTGGAGTTCCTTAAGGCTCTGGATGCTGTGGGGCTGTCCTGGCTGACACGTCTCTGCAGCATTGCGTGGACATTGGGGGCAGTACCACTGGACTGGCAGACTGAGGTGGTGGTCCCCATTTTTAAGAAGGGGGACCGGAGGGTGTGTTCCAATTACAGGGGAATCACACTCCTCAGCCTCCCTGGTAAGGTCTATTCAGGGGTCCTGGAGAGGAGGGTCCGTCGGATAGTCGAATCCCGGATTGAAGAGGAGCAGTGTGGTTTTCGTCCTGGTCGTGGAACAGTGGACCAGCTCTATACCCTCTTTGGGGTCCTGGAGGGGGCATGGGAGTTTGCCCAATCAGTCTACATGTGTTTTGTGGACCTGGAGAAGGCATTTGACCGTGTCCCCCGGGGGCTCCTGTGGGGAGTACTCCGGGAGTATGGGGTACCGGACCCCCTTGTGCGAGCTGTCCGGTGGGAGCGGCTGGGATGAGAATCGGCACCTCCAAATCTGAGACCATGGTCCTCAGCCGGAATAGGGTGGATTGTCCTCTCCGGGTCGGGAGTCAGGTCCTGCCTCAAGTGGAGGAGTTTAAATATCTCGGGGTCTTGTTCACGAGTGAGGGAAGGATGGAGCGCGAGATCGACAGACGGATCGGTGCGGCGTCTGCAGTAATGCGGACTCTGCGCCGGTCTGTCGTGGTGAAGAAGGAGCTGAGCCAGAAGGTGAAGCTCTCGATTTACCAGTCGATCTACGTTCCTACCCTCACCTATGGTCATGAGCTGTGGGTCGTGACCGAAAGAAGGAGATGTCGTATACAGGCGGCTGAAATGGGTTTCCTCCGCAGGGTGGCCGGGCTCTCCCTTAGAGATAGGGTGAGGAGCTCGGTCATCCGGGAGGAGATCAGAGTAGAGCCGCTGCTCCTCCGCATTGAGAGGAACCAGTTGAGGTGGCTCGGGCATCTGGTCAGGATGCCTCCTGGACGCCTCCCTGGTGAGGTGTTCCAGGCACGTCCCTCTGGGAGGAGACCCCGGGGAAGACCCAGGACACGCTGGAGGGATTATATCTCTCTGCTGGCCTGGGAACGCCTCGGGATCCCCCCCGCAGAGTTGGCAAATGTGGCTGGGGAGAAGGAAGTCTGGGCTTCCCTGCTTAGGCTGCTGCCCCCGCGACCCGACCCTGGATAAGCAGCAGAAGATGAAGATGAAGATGAAGATGAAGTTACCGCAACGTCAGCACATCAAACTAAGACTCCCAGGTCTGAGACTCGCAGGTCTGGGACTCGCAGGTCTGGGACCTGCTATCTGGGACTCTCAGACCTGCTTTCATCTTGCTGGTCTGGTCTGAAGCTGGTCTCGGTCAGCGTGGAGGGCCTCTTTCCGACCGGGAGGTGGATCCTGGTCAGCTCTATATCTGTCAGTGCAGCGGGTGTCCATCCTGCCACCCGGACTCAAACGGCCGGTGGAAGCTGTAAACGTGTCAGTGTGCCGGAGCCACATCTACTGTGTGTAGCAGCCCTTCCTAAATGTTGAGGTGAGGACAGTAGCAGTGAAGGACATTTCCCCCAAAGTCCGAGGACGGCGAGGTGAAGGCAAGGTCAACCCTCCACCAGTAAACATCCATCTGCAGCTTCACCGTGTCTTCTCTGCTGTGTCAGGACATAAACGACATGAAGGAAAAGCTGCTTTTGGTCCGGTTTAACCCCATCCTGTCCATGGACACTGGTTTATTGATTCATTGGATATTAATCAAGGACCCGATACGACCAAAAAAAGGAACAAAGAGACAAAAATCTGTTGAACCAAAAAAAGAAACGAGCTGCAGAGGCTTCTGTCCGACAGAAAGCAGACAATCGTCAGAAGGAAAACCCATGGTGGTCTCAGACCCGCTGCTCTGATCTGCCTCCTGCAGATCTAAAAGGTCTGGATGAAGAATCAGGAATCTTACAGTCAGAGTCTACAAGGACACGACATGATGGGCGTGTCTGTGTGTGTAGTAATCCGAATCTCCTCTAGGGGTCAGAAGCAGAGTTGATGACAAAAGCGGACAAGCCATCGTTAGGGGACGTCTCGGGAAAGAGACGGGACGAAGACGACGGCAGACTAGACGTCTTTAGGGGACGTCTCGGGAAAGAGACGGGACGAAGACGACGGCAGACTAGACGTCTTTAGGGGATGTCTCGGGAAAGAGACGGGACGAAGACGACGGCAGACTAGCCGTCTTTAGGGGACGTCTCGGGAAAGAGACGGGACGAAGACGACGGCGGACTAGACGTCTTTAGGGGACGTCTCGGGAAAGAGACGGGACGAACCGTGGTTAGGGGAGGTCTCGGGGAGGAGACGGGACGAACCGTCGTTAGGGGACGTCTCGGGGAGGAGACGGGACGAACCGTCTTTAGGGGACGTCTCGGGAAAGAGACGGGACGAAGACGACGGCGGACTAGAAGTCTTTAGGGGACGTCTCGGGAAAGAGACGGGACGAAGACGACGGCAGACTAGACGTCTTTAGGGGACGTCTCGGGAAAGAGACGGGACGAAGACGACGGCGGACTAGACGTCTTTAGGGGACGTCTCGGGAAAGAGACGGGACGAACCGTGGTTAGGGGACGTCTCGGGGAGGAGACGAAAACGAGCCGTCGTTAGGGGACGTCTCGGGGAAGAGACGGGACGAAGACGACGGCGGACTAGACGTCTTTAGGGGACGTCTCGGGGAAGAGACGGGACGAACCGTGGTTAGGGGACGTCTCGGGGAGGAGACGGGACGAACCGTCGTTAGGGGACGTCTCGGGGAGGAGACGGGACGAACCGTCGTTAGGGGACGTCTCGGGGAGGAGACGGGACGAACCGTCGTTAGGGGACGTCTCGGGGAAGAGACGGGACGAAGACGACGGGGAACTAGCCGTCTTTAGGGGACGTCTCGGGAAAGAGACGGGACGAAGACGACGGCAGACTAGACGTCTTTAGGGGACGTCTCGGGGAAGAGACGGGACGAAGACGACGGTGGAATAGACGTCTTTAGGGGACGTCTCGGGGAAGAGACGGGACGAACCGTCGTTAGGGGACGTCTCGGGGAGGAGACGGGACGAACCGTCGTTAGGGGACGTCTCGGGGAAGAGACGGGACGAAGACGACGGCGGACTAGACGTCTTTAGGGGACGTCTCGGGGAAGAGACGGGACGAACCGTGGTTAGGGGACGTCTCGGGGAGGAGACGGGACGAACCGTCGTTAGGGGACGTGTCGGGGAGGAGACGGGACGAACCGTCGTTAGGGGACGTCTCGGGGAGGAGACGGAAACGAGCCGTCGTTAGGGGACGTCTCGGGGAAGAGACGGGACGAACCGTGGTTAGGGGACGTCTCGGGGAGGAGACGGGAGGAACCATCGTTAGGGGACGTCTCGGGGAAGAGACGGGACGAACCGTCGTTAGGGGACGTCTCGGGGAAGAGACGGAACGAAGATGATGGCGGACTAGCCGTCTTTAGGGGACGTCTCGAGGAAGAGATGGGACGACGACGACGGCGGTCTAGCCGTCTTTAGGGGACGTCTCGGGGAAGAGACGGGACGAAGATGACGGCGGACTAGCTGTCTTTAGGGGACGTCTCGGGGAAGAGACGGGACGAAGACGACGGCGGACTAGCCGTCTTTAGGGGACGTCTCGGGGAAGAGACGGGACGAAGACGACGGCGGTCTAGCCGTCTTTAGGGGACGTCTCGGGGAAGAGACGGGACGAAGAAGAGACGGGATGAACAATTGTTAGGTGACGTCTCGGGGAGGAGACGGGACGAACCGTCGTTAGGGGACATCTCGGGGAAGAGACGGGATGAACCGTCGTTAGGGGACGTCTCGGGGAAGAGACGGAAACGAGCCGTCGTTAGGGGACGTCTCGGGGAAGAGACGGGACAAACCGTGGTTAGGGGACGTCTTGGGGAGGAGACGGGACGAACCATCGTTAGGGGACGTCTCGGGGAAGAGACGGGGCGAAGACGACGGCGGTCTGGCCGTCTTTAGGGGATGTCTCGAGGAAGAGACGGGACGAAGACGACGGCGGTCTGGCCGTCTTTAGGGTACTTCTCGGGGAAGAGACGGGACAAAGAAGAGAAGGGATGAGCCATCGTTAGGGGACGTCTCGGGGAAGAGACGGGACGAACCGTTGTTAGGGGACGTCTCGAGGAAGAGACGGGACGAAGATGATGGCGGACAAGCCGTCGTTAGGGGACGTCTCGGAGAAGAGATGGGACGAACCGTTATTAGGGGACATCTCGGGGAAGAGATGGGACGAACCGTTATTAGGGGACATCTCGGGGAAGAGACGGGAATAGCTGTCGTTAGGGGACGTCTAGAGGAAGAGATGGGACGAACCGTTATTAGGGGACGTCTCGGGGGAGAGACGGGACGAAGACGACAGCGGACTAGCCGTCTTTAGGGGACGTCTCGGGAAAGAGACGGGACGAAGACGACGGCGGACTAGCCGTCTTTAGGGGACGTCTCGGGAAAGAGACGGGACGAAGACAACGGAGGACTAGCCATCGTTAGGGGACTTCTCGAGGAAGAGACGGGACGAACCGTTATTAGGGGACGTCTAGGGGGAGAGACGGGACGAAGACGACGGCGGACTAGCCGTCGTTAGGGGACGTTTCGGGGAAGAGACGGGATGAACCGTTATTATTGGACATCTCGGGGAAGAGACGGGACGAAGACGACGGTGGACTAGCCGTCGTTAGGGGACGACTCGGGGAAGAGACGGGACTAGCTGTCGTTAGGGGACGTTTCGGGGAAGAGACGGGACGAACCGTTATTAGGGGACGTCTCGGGGGAGAGACAGGACGAAGACGACGGCGGACTAGCCGTCTTTAGGGGACGTCTCGGGGAAGACACGGGACGAAGACGAGAGTGGACTAGCCGACGTTAGGGGACGTTTCGGGGAAGAGACGGGACGAAGACGACAGCGTACTAGCCGTCGTTAGGGGACGTTTCGGGGAAGAGACGGGACGAAGACGACAGCGTACTAGCCTTCGTTAGGGGACGTCTCGGGGAATAGACGGGACGAAGACAAAGGCGGACTAGCCATCGTTAGGGGACGTCTCGAGGAAGAGACGGGACTAGCCGTCTTTAGGGGACATCTCGGGGAAGAGACGGGACGAGCCGTCGTTAGGGGACATCTCGGGGGAGAGACGGGACGAAGACGACAGCGGACTAGCCGTCTTTAGGGGACGTCTCGGGGAAGAGACGGGACGAAGACGACGGCAGACTAGCCGTCTTTAGAGGACGTCTCGGGGAAGAGACGGCACGAGCTGTCGTCAGGGGACATCTCGAGGAAGACACGGGACGAAGACGACGGCGGCCTAGCCGTCTTTAGGGGACGTCTCGGGGAAGAGACGGTACGAAGACGACGGCGGACTAGCCGTCTTTAGGGGACGTCTCGGGGAAGAGACGGGACGAAGAAGAGACGGGACGAACAATCGTTAGGGGACGTCTCGGGGAAGAGACGGGACGAACAATCGTTAGGTGACGTCTCGGGGAAGAGACGGAAACGAGCCGTCGTTAGGGGACGTCTCGGGGAGGAGACGGGACGAACCGTCGTTAGGGGACGTCTCGGGGAAGAGACGGGACGAACCGTGGTTAGGGGACGTCTCGGGGAGGAGACGGGAGGAACCATCGTTAGGGGACCTCTCGGGGAAGAGACGGGACGAAGATGATAGCGGACTAGCTGTCTTTAGGGGACGTCTCGGGGAAGAGACGGGACGAAGAAGAGACGGGACGAACATCCGTTAGGTAACGTCTCGGGGAAGAGACGGGACGAGCCATTGTTAGGGGACGTCTCGGGGACGAGACGGGACGAACAATCGTTAGGTGACGTCTCGGGGAAGAGACGGGACGAGCCATTGTTAGGTGACGTCTCGGGGAAGAGACGGGACGAACATCCGTTAGGTAACGTCTCGGGGAAGAGACGGGACGAGCCATTGTTAGGGGACGTCTCGGGGACGAGACGGGACGAACAATCGTTAGGTGACGTCTCGGGGAAGAGACGGAAACGAGCCGTCGTTAGGGGACGTCTCGGGGAAGAGACGGGACGAAGATGATGGCGGACTAGCTGTCTTTAGGGGACGTCTCGAGGAAGAGACGGGACGAACAATCGTTAGGTGACGTCTCGGGGAAGAGACGGGACGAGCCGTCGTTAGGGGACGTCTCGGGGAAGAGACGGGACGAACCGTGGTTAGGGGACGTCTCGGGGAGGAGACGGGAGGAACCGTCGTTAGGGGACGTCTCGGGGAAGAGACGGAAACGAGCCGTCGTTAGGGGATGTCTCGGGGAAGAGACGGGACGAACCGTCGTTAGGGGACGTCTCGGGGAAGAGACGGGACGAAGATGATGGCGGACTAGCTGTCTTTAGGGGACGTCTCGAGGAAGAGACGGGACGAAGACGACGGCGGTCTAGCCGTCTTTAGGGGACGTCTCGGGGAAGAGACGGGACGAAGAAGAGACCGGATGAACAATTGTTAGGTGACGTCTCGGGGAGGAGACGGGACGAACCGTCATTAGGGAACGTCTCGGGGAAGAGACGGGATGAACCGTCGTTAGGGGACGTCTCGGGGAAGAGACGGGACGAACCGTCATTAGGGAACGTCTCGGGGAAGAGACGGGATGAACCGTCTTTAGGGGACGTCTCGGGGAAGAGACGGGACGAACCGTCGTTAGGGGACGTCTCGGGGAAGAGACGGAAACGAGCCGTCGTTAGGGGACGTCTCGGGGAAGAGACGGGACAAACCGTGGTTAGGGGATGTCTCGGGGAAGAGACGGGACGAACCGTCGTTAGGGGACGTCTCGGGGAAGAGACGGAAACGAGCCGTCGTTAGGGGACGTCTCGGGGAAGAGACGGGACAAACCGTGGTTAGGGGACGTCTTGGGGAGGAGACGGGACGAACCGCCGTTAGGGGACGTCTCGGGGAAGAGACGGGGCGACGATGATGGCGCACTAGCCGTCTTTAGGGGACGTCTCGAGGAAGAGACGGGACGAAGACGACGGCGGTCTGGCCGTCTTTAGGGTACTTCTCGGGGAAGAGACGGGACAAAGAAGAGAAGGGATGAGCCATCGTTAGGGGACGTCTCGGGGAAGAGACGGGACGAACCGTTGTTAGGGGACGTCTCGAGGAAGAGACGGGACGAAGATGATGGCGGACAAGCCGTCGTTAGGGGACGTCTAGAGGAAGAGATGGGACGAACCGTTATTAGGGGACGTCTCGGGGGAGAGACGGGACGAAGACGACAGCGGACTAGCCGTCTTTAGGGGACGTCTCGGGAAAGAGACGGGACGAAGACGACGGCGGACTAGCCGTCTTTAGGGGACGTCTCGGGAAAGAGACGGGACGAAGACAACGGAGGACTAGCCGTCGTTAGGGGACGTTTCGGGGAAGAGACGGGATGAACCGTTATTATTGGACATCTCGGGGAAGAGACGGGACGAAGACGACGGTGGACTAGCCGTCGTTAGGGGACGTTTCGGGGAAGAGACGGGACGAACCGTTATTAGGGGACGTCTCGGGGGAGAGACAGGACGAAGACGACGGCGGACTAGCCGTCTTTAGGGGACGTCTCGGGGAAGACACGGGACGAAGACGAGAGCGGACTAGCCGACGTTAGGGGACGTTTCGGGGAAGAGACGGGACGAACCGTTATTAGGGGACGTCTCGGGGAAGAGACGGGACGAAGACGACGGCGGTCTAGCCGTCTTTAGGGGACGTCTCGGGGAAGAGACGGGACGAAGAAGAGACGGGATGAACAATTGTTAGGGGACGTCTCGGGGAGGAGACGGGATGAACCATCGTTAGGGGACGTCTCGGGGAAGAGACGGAAACGAACCGTCGTTAGGGGATGTCTCGGGGAAGAGACGGGACGAACCGTCGTTAGGGGACGTCTCGGGGAAGAGACGGGACGAAGAAGAGACCGGATGAACAATTGTTAGGTGACGTCTCGGGGAGGAGACGGGACGAACCGTCATTAGGGAACGTCTCGGGGAAGAGACGGGATGAACCGTCGTTAGGGGACGTCTCGGGGAAGAGACGGGACGAACCGTCATTAGGGAACGTCTCGGGGAAGAGACGGGATGAACCGTCTTTAGGGGACGTCTCGGGGAAGAGACGGGACGAACCGTCGTTAGGGGACGTCTCGGGGAAGAGACGGAAACGAGCCGTCGTTAGGGGACGTCTCGGGGAAGAGACGGGACAAACCGTGGTTAGGGGACGTCTTGGGGAGGAGACGGGACGAACCGCCGTTAGGGGACGTCTCGGGGAAGAGACGGGGCGACGATGATGGCGCACTAGCCGTCTTTAGGGGACGTCTCGAGGAAGAGACGGGACGAAGACGACGGCGGTCTGGCCGTCTTTAGGGTACTTCTCGGGGAAGAGACGGGACAAAGAAGAGAAGGGATGAGCCATCGTTAGGGGACGTCTCGGGGAAGAGACGGGACGAACCGTTGTTAGGGGACGTCTCGAGGAAGAGACGGGACGAAGATGATGGCGGACAAGCCGTCGTTAGGGGACGTCTAGAGGAAGAGATGGGACGAACCGTTATTAGGGGACGTCTCGGGGGAGAGACGGGACGAAGACGACAGCGGACTAGCCGTCTTTAGGGGACGTCTCGGGAAAGAGACGGGACGAAGACGACGGCGGACTAGCCGTCTTTAGGGGACGTCTCAGGAAAGAGACGGGACGAAGACAACGGAGGACTAGCCGTCGTTAGGGGACGTTTCGGGGAAGAGACGGGATGAACCGTTATTATTGGACATCTCGGGGAAGAGACGGGACGAAGACGACGGTGGACTAGCCGTCGTTAGGGGACGTTTCGGGGAAGAGACGGGACGAACCGTTATTAGGGGACGTCTCGGGGGAGAGACAGGACGAAGACGACGGCGGACTAGCCGTCTTTAGGGGACGTCTCGGGGAAGACACGGGACGAAGACGAGAGCGGACTAGCCGACGTTAGGGGACGTTTCGGGGAAGAGACGGGACGAACCGTTATTAGGGGACGTCTCGGGGAAGAGACGGGACGAAGACGACGGCGGTCTAGCCGTCTTTAGGGGACGTCTCGGGGAGGAGACGGGACGAACCGTCGTTAGGGGACATCTCGGGGAAGAGACGGGATGAACCATCGTTAGGGGACGTCTCGGGGAAGAGACGGAAACGAGCCGTCGTTAGGGGACGTCTCGGGGAAGAGACGGGACAAACCGTGGTTAGGGGACGTCTTGGGGAGGAGACGGGACGAACCATCGTTAGGGGACGTCTCGGGGAAGAGACGGGGCGAAGATGATGGCGGACAAGCCGTCGTTAGGGGACGTCTCGGAGAAGAGATGGGACGAACCGTTATTAGGGGACATCTCGGGGAAGAGACGGGAATAGCTGTCGTTAGGGGACGTCTAGAGGAAGAGATGGGACGAACCGTTATTAGGGGACGTCTCGGGGGAGAGACGGGACGAAGACGACAGCGGACTAGCCGTCTTTAGGGGACGTCTCGGGAAAGAGACGGGACGAAGACGACGGCGGACTAGCCGTCTTTAGGGGACGTCTCGGGAAAGAGACGGGACGAAGACAACGGAGGACTAGCCATCGTTAGGGGACGTCTCGGGGAAGAGACGGGACGAAGACGACGGCGGACTAGCCGTCTTTAGGGGACGTCTCGGGAAAGAGACGGGACGAAGACAACGGAGGACTAGCCGTCTTTAGGGGACGTCTCGGGAAAGAGACGGGACGAAGACAACGGAGGACTAGCCATCGTTAGGGGACTTCTCGAGGAAGAGACGGGACGAACCGTTATTAGGGGACGTCTAGGGGGAGAGACGGGACGAAGACGACGGCGGACTAGCCGTCGTTAGGGGACGTTTCGGGGAAGAGACGGGATGAACCGTTATTATTGGACATCTCGGGGAAGAGACGGGACGAAGACGACGGTGGACTAGCCGTCGTTAGGGGACGACTCGGGGAAGAGACGGGACTAGCTGTCGTTAGGGGACGTTTCGGGGAGGAGACGGGACGAACCGTTATTAGGGGACGTCTCGGGGGAGAGACAGGACGAAGACGACGGCGGACTAGCCGTCTTTAGGGGACGTCTCGGGGAAGACACGGGACGAAGACGAGAGTGGACTAGCCGACGTTAGGGGACGTTTCGGGGAAGAGACGGGACGAAGACGACAGCGTACTAGCCGTCGTAAGGGGACGTTTCGGGGAAGAGACGGGACGAAGACGACAGCGTACTAGCCTTCGTTAGGGGACGTCTCGGGGAATAGACGGGACGAAGACAAAGGCGGACTAGCCATCGTTAGGGGACGTCTCGAGGAAGAGACGGGACTAGCCGTCTTTAGGGGACATCTCGGGGAAGAGACGGGACGAGCCGTCGTTAGGGGACATCTCGGGGGAGAGACGGGACGAAGACGACAGCGGACTAGCCGTCTTTAGGGGACGTCTCGGGGAAGAGACGGGACGAAGACGACGGCGGACTAGCCGTCTTTAGAGGACGTCTCGGGGAAGAGACGGCACGAGCTGTCGTCAGGGGACATCTCGAGGAAGACACGGGACGAAGACGACGGCGGCCTAGCCGTCTTTAGGGGACGTCTCGGGGAAGAGACGGTACGAAGACGACGGCGGACTAGCCGTCTTTAGGGGACGTCTCGGGGAAGAGACGGGACGAAGAAGAGACAGGACGAACAATCGTTAGGGGACGTCTCTGGGAAGAGACGGGACGAACAATCGTTAGGTGATGTCTCGGGGAAGAGACGGGACGAACCGTCGTTAGGGGACGTCTCGGGGAAGAGACGGGACGAAGAAGAGACCGGATGAACAATTGTTAGGTGACGTCTCGGGGAGGAGACGGGACGAACCGTCATTAGGGAACGTCTCGGGGAAGAGACGGGATGAACCGTCGTTAGGGGACGTCTCGGGGAAGAGACGGGACGAACCGTCATTAGGGAACGTCTCGGGGAAGAGACGGGATGAACCGTCTTTAGGGGACGTCTCGGGGAAGAGACGGGACGAACCGTCGTTAGGGGACGTCTCGGGGAAGAGACGGAAACGAGCCGTCGTTAGGGGACGTCTCGGGGAAGAGACGGGACAAACCGTGGTTAGGGGACGTCTTGGGGAGGAGACGGGACGAACCGCCGTTAGGGGACGTCTCGGGGAAGAGACGGGGCGACGATGATGGCGCACTAGCCGTCTTTAGGGGACGTCTCGAGGAAGAGACGGGACGAAGACGACGGCGGTCTGGCCGTCTTTAGGGTACTTCTCGGGGAAGAGACGGGACAAAGAAGAGAAGGGATGAGCCATCGTTAGGGGACGTCTCGGGGAAGAGACGGGACGAACCGTTGTTAGGGGACGTCTCGAGGAAGAGACGGGACGAAGATGATGGCGGACAAGCCGTCGTTAGGGGACGTCTAGAGGAAGAGATGGGACGAACCGTTATTAGGGGACGTCTCGGGGGAGAGACGGGACGAAGACGACAGCGGACTAGCCGTCTTTAGGGGACGTCTCGGGAAAGAGACGGGACGAAGACGACGGCGGACTAGCCGTCTTTAGGGGACGTCTCAGGAAAGAGACGGGACGAAGACAACGGAGGACTAGCCGTCGTTAGGGGACGTTTCGGGGAAGAGACGGGATGAACCGTTATTATTGGACATCTCGGGGAAGAGACGGGACGAAGACGACGGTGGACTAGCCGTCGTTAGGGGACGTTTCGGGGAAGAGACGGGACGAACCGTTATTAGGGGACGTCTCGGGGGAGAGACAGGACGAAGACGACGGCGGACTAGCCGTCTTTAGGGGACGTCTCGGGGAAGACACGGGACGAAGACGAGAGCGGACTAGCCGACGTTAGGGGACGTTTCGGGGAAGAGACGGGACGAACCGTTATTAGGGGACGTCTCGGGGAAGAGACGGGACGAAGACGACGGCGGTCTAGCCGTCTTTAGGGGACGTCTCGGGGAGGAGACGGGACGAACCGTCGTTAGGGGACATCTCGGGGAAGAGACGGGATGAACCATCGTTAGGGGACGTCTCGGGGAAGAGACGGAAACGAGCCGTCGTTAGGGGACGTCTCGGGGAAGAGACGGGACAAACCGTGGTTAGGGGACGTCTTGGGGAGGAGACGGGACGAACCATCGTTAGGGGACGTCTCGGGGAAGAGACGGGGCGAAGATGATGGCGCACTAGCCGTCTTTAGGGGACGTCTCGAGGAAGAGACGGGACGAAGACGACGGCGGTCTGGCCGTCTTTAGGGGACGTCTCGGGGAAGAGACGGGACGAAGATGATGGCGGACAAGCCGTCGTTAGGGGACGTCTCGGAGAAGAGATGGGACGAACCGTTATTAGGGGACATCTCGGGGAAGAGACGGGAATAGCTGTCGTTAGGGGACGTCTAGAGGAAGAGATGGGACGAACCGTTATTAGGGGACGTCTCGGGGGAGAGACGGGACGAAGACGACAGCGGACTAGCCGTCTTTAGGGGACGTCTCGGGAAAGAGACGGGACGAAGACGACGGCGGACTAGCCGTCTTTAGGGGACGTCTCGGGAAAGAGACGGGACGAAGACAACGGAGGACTAGCCATCGTTAGGGGACGTCTCGGGGAAGAGACGGGACGAAGACGACGGCGGACTAGCCGTCTTTAGGGGACGTCTCGGGAAAGAGACGGGACGAAGACAACGGAGGACTAGCCGTCTTTAGGGGACGTCTCGGGAAAGAGACGGGACGAAGACAACGGAGGACTAGCCATCGTTAGGGGACTTCTCGAGGAAGAGACGGGACGAACCGTTATTAGGGGACGTCTAGGGGGAGAGACGGGACGAAGACGACGGCGGACTAGCCGTCGTTAGGGGACGTTTCGGGGAAGAGACGGGATGAACCGTTATTATTGGACATCTCGGGGAAGAGACGGGACGAAGACGACGGTGGACTAGCCGTCGTTAGGGGACGACTCGGGGAAGAGACGGGACTAGCTGTCGTTAGGGGACGTTTCGGGGAGGAGACGGGACGAACCGTTATTAGGGGACGTCTCGGGGGAGAGACAGGACGAAGACGACGGCGGACTAGCCGTCTTTAGGGGACGTCTCGGGGAAGACACGGGACGAAGACGAGAGTGGACTAGCCGACGTTAGGGGACGTTTCGGGGAAGAGACGGGACGAAGACGACAGCGTACTAGCCGTCGTAAGGGGACGTTTCGGGGAAGAGACGGGACGAAGACGACAGCGTACTAGCCTTCGTTAGGGGACGTCTCGGGGAATAGACGGGACGAAGACAAAGGCGGACTAGCCATCGTTAGGGGACGTCTCGAGGAAGAGACGGGACTAGCCGTCTTTAGGGGACATCTCGGGGAAGAGACGGGACGAGCCGTCGTTAGGGGACATCTCGGGGGAGAGACGGGACGAAGACGACAGCGGACTAGCCGTCTTTAGGGGACGTCTCGGGGAAGAGACGGGACGAAGACGACGGCGGACTAGCCGTCTTTAGAGGACGTCTCGGGGAAGAGACGGCACGAGCTGTCGTCAGGGGACATCTCGAGGAAGACACGGGACGAAGACGACGGCGGCCTAGCCGTCTTTAGGGGACGTCTCGGGGAAGAGACGGTACGAAGACGACGGCGGACTAGCCGTCTTTAGGGGACGTCTCGGGGAAGAGACGGGACGAAGAAGAGACAGGACGAACAATCGTTAGGGGACGTCTCTGGGAAGAGACGGGACGAACAATCGTTAGGTGATGTCTCGGGGAAGAGACGGAAACGAGCCGTCGTTAGGGGACGTCTCGTGGAGGAGACGGGACGAACCGTCGTTAGGGGACGTCTCGGGGAAGAGACGGGACGAACCATGGTTAGGGGACGTCTCGGGGAGGAGACGGGAGGAACCATCGTTAGGGGACGTCTCGGGGAAGAGACGGGACGAAGAAGAGACGGGACGAACAATCGTTAGGTGACGTCTCGGGGAAGAGACGGAAACGAGCCGTCGTTAGGGGACGTCTCGGGGAGGAGACGGAAACGAGCCGTCCTTAGGGGACGTCTCGGGGAAGAGACGGGACGAACCGTGGTTAGGGGACGTCTCGGGGAGGAGACGGGAGGAACCATCGTTAGGGGACGTCTCGGGGAGGAGACGGGACGAACCGTCGTTAGGGGACCTCTCGGGGAAGAGACGGGACGAAGATGATAGCGGACTAGCTGTCTTTAGGGGACGTCTCGGGGAAGAGACGGGACGAAGAAGAGACGGGACGAACAATCGTTAGGTAACGTCTCGGGGAAGAGACGGGACGAGCCATTGTTAGGGGACGTCTCGGGGACGAGACGGGACGAACAATCGTTAGGTGACGTCTCGGGGAAGAGACGGAAACGAGCCGTCGTTAGGGGACGTCTCGGGGAAGAGACGGGACGAACCGTCGTTAGGGGACGTCTCGGGGAAGAGACGGGACGAAGAAGAGACGGGACGAACAATCGTTAGGTAACGTCTCGGGGAAGAGACGGGACGAGCCGTCGTTAGGGGACGTCTCGGGGAAGAGACGGGACGAACCGTCGTTAGGGGACGTCTCGGGGAAGAGACGGGACGAAGATGATGGCGGACTAGCTGTCTTTAGGGGACGTCTCGAGGAAGAGACGGGACGAAGACGACGGCGGTCTAGCCGTCTTTAGGGGACGTCTCAGGGAAGAGACGGGACGAAGAAGAGACGGGATGAACAATTGTTAGGTGACGTCTCGGGGAAGAGACGGGACGAGCCGTCGTTAGGGGACGTCTCGGGGAAGAGACGGGACGAACCGTGGTTAGGGGACGTCTCGGGGAGGAGACGGGACGAACCGTCGTTAGCGGACGTCTCGGGGAGGAGACGGGACGAACCGTCGTTAGGGGACGTCTCGGGGAAGAGACGGAAACGAGCCGTCGTTAGGGGATGTCTCGGGGAAGAGACGGGACGAACCGTCGTTAGGGGACGTCTCGGGGAAGAGACGGAAACGAGCCGTCGTTAGGGGACGTCTCGGGGAAGAGACGGGACGAACCGTCGTTAGGGGACGTCTCGGGGAAGAGACGGGACGAAGATGATGGCGGACTAGCTGTCTTTAGGGGACGTCTCGAGGAAGAGACGGGACGAAGACGACGGCGGTCTAGCCGTCTTGAGGGGACGTCTCGGGGAAGAGACGGAAACGAGCCGTCGTTAGGGGACGTCTCGGGGAAGAGACGGGACAAACCGTGGTTAGGGGACGTCTTGGGGAGGAGACGGGACGAACCGCCGTTAGGGGACGTCTCGGGGAAGAGACGGGGCGACGATGATGGCGCACTAGCCGTCTTTAGGGGACGTCTCGAGGAAGAGACGGGACGAAGACGACGGCGGTCTGGCCGTCTTTAGGGTACTTCTCGGGGAAGAGACGGGACAAAGAAGAGAAGGGATGAGCCATCGTTAGGGGACGTCTCGGGGAAGAGACGGGACGAACCGTTGTTAGGGGACGTCTCGAGGAAGAGACGGGACGAAGATGATGGCGGACAAGCCGTCGTTAGGGGACGTCTCGGAGAAGAGATGGGACGAACCGTTATTAGGGGACGTCTCGGGGGAGAGACGGGACGAAGACGACAGCGGACTAGCCGTCTTTAGGGGACGTCTCGGGAAAGAGACGGGACGAAGACGACGGCGGACTAGCCGTCTTTAGGGGACGTCTCGGGAAAGAGACGGGACGAAGACAACGGAGGACTAGCCGTCGTTAGGGGACTTCTCGAGGAAGAGACGGGACGAACCGTTATTAGGGGACGTCTAGGGGGAGAGACGGGACGAAGACGACGGCGGACTAGCCGTCGTTAGGGGACGTTTCGGGGAAGAGACGGGATGAACCGTTATTATTGGACATCTCGGGGAAGAGACGGGACGAAGACGACGGTGGACTAGCCGTCGTTAGGGGACGTTTCGGGGAAGAGACGGGACGAACCGTTATTAGGGGACGTCTCGGGGGAGAGACAGGACGAAGACGACGGCGGACTAGCCGTCTTTAGGGGACGTCTCGGGGAAGACACGGGACGAAGACGAGAGCGGACTAGCCGACGTTAGGGGACGTTTCGGGGAAGAGACGGGACGAAGACGACAGCGTACTAGCCGTCGTTAGGGGACGTTTCAGGGAAGAGACGGGACGAAGACGACAGCGTACTAGCCGTCGTTAGGGGACGTCTCGGGGAATAGACGGGACGAAGACGAAGGCGGACTAGCCATCGTTAGGGGACGTCTCGAGGAAGAGACGGGACTAGCCGTCTTTAGGGGACATCTCGGGGAAGAGACGGGACGAGCCGTCGTTAGGGGACGACTCGGGGAAGAGATGTGACTAGCCGTCGTTAGAGGACATCTCGGGGGAGAGACGGGACGAAGACGACAGCGGACTAGCCGTCTTTAGGGGACGTCTCGGGGAAGAGACGGGACGAAGACGACGGCGGACTAGCCGTCTTTAGAGGACGTCTCGGGGAAGAGACGGCACGAGCTGTCGTCAGGGGACATCTCGAGGAAGACACGGGACGAAGACGACGGCGGCCTAGCCGTCTTTAGGGGACGTCTCGGGGAAGAGACGGTACGAAGACGACGGCGGACTAGCCGTCTTTAGGGGACGTCTCGGGGAAGAGACGGGACGAAGACGACGGCGGACTAGCCGTCTTTAGGGGACGTCTCCGGGAAGAGACGGGACGAAGACGACGGCGGACTAGCCGTCGTTATAGGACGTCTCGGGGAAGAGACGGTACGACGACGACGGCGGACTAGCCGTCGTTAGGGGACGTCTCCGGGAGGAGATGGGACGAAGACGACGGCGGACTAGCCGTCGTTAGGGGACGTCTCGAGGAAGAGACTGGACGAAGACGACGGTGGACTTGCCGTCTTTAGGGGACTTCTCGGGGAAGAGACGGGACGAAGACAACGGCGGACTAGCCTTCGTTAGGGGACGTCTCGAGGAAGACACGGGACGAAGACGACGGCGGCCTAGCCGTCTTTAGGGGACGTCTCGGGGAAGAGACGGTACGAAGACGACGGCGGACTAGCCGTCGTTATAGGACGTCTCGGGGAAGAGACGGTACGACGACGACGGCGGACTAGCCGTCGTTAGGGGACGTCTCCGGGAAGAGACGGGACGAAGACGACGGCGGACTAGCCGTTGTTAGGGGACGTCTCGAGGAAGAGACGGGACGAAGACGACGGTGGACTAGCCGTCTTTAGGGGACGTCTCGGGGAAGAGACGGGACGAACCGTTATTAGGGGACGTCTCGGGGGAGAGACTGGACGAAGACGACGGCGGACTAGCCGTCGTTAGGGGACGTCTCCGGGAAGAGACGGGACGAAGACGACGGCGGACTAGCCGTCGTTAGGGGACATCTCCGGGAAGAGACGGGACGAAGACGACGGCGGACTAGCCGTCGTTAGGGGACGTCTCCGGGAAGAGACGGGACGAAGACGACGGCGGACTAGCCGTCGTTAGGGGACGTCTCGCGGAAGAGACTGGACGAAGACGACGGCGGACTTGCCGTCTTTAGGGGACGTCTCGGGGAAGAGACGGGACGAAGACGACGGCGGACTAGCCGTCTTTAGGGGACGTCTCGGGGAAGAGACGGGACGAAGACGACGGCGGACTAGCCGTCGTTAGGGGACGTCTCGGGGAAGAGACGGGACGAAGACGACGGCGGACTAGCCGTCGTTAGGGGACGTCTCGGGGAAGAGACGGGACGAAGACGACGGCGGACTAGCCGTCGTTAGGGGACGTCTCGGGGAAGAGACGGGACGAAGACGACGGCGGACTAGCCGTCGTTAGGGGACGTCTCCGGGAAGAGACGGGACGAAGACGACGGCGGACTAGCCGTCGTTAGGGGACGTCTCGGGGAAGAGACGGGACGAAGACGACGGCGGACTAGCCGTCGTTAGGGGACGTCTCGGGGAAGAGACGGTACGAAGACGACGGCGGACTAGCCGTCTTTAGGGGACGTCTCGGGGAAGAGACGGGACGAAGACGACGGCGGACTAGCCGTCTTTAGGGGACGTCTCCGGGAAGAGACGGGACGAAGACGACGGCGGACTAGCCGTCGTTATAGGACGTCTCGGGGAAGAGACGGTACGACGACGACGGCGGACTAGCCGTCATTAGGGGACGTCTCCGGGAGGAGACGGGACGAAGACGACGGCGGACTAGCCGTCGTTAGGGGACGTCTCGAGGAAGAGACTGGACGAAGACGACGGTGGACTTGCCGTCTTTAGGGGACTTCTCGGGGAAGAGACGGGACGAAGACAACGGCGGACTAGCCGTCTTTAGAGGACGTCTCGGGGAAGAGACGGCACGAGCTGTCGTCAGGGGACATCTCGAGGAAGACACGGGACGAAGACGACGGCGGCCTAGCCGTCTTTAGGGGACGTCTCGGGGAAGAGACGGTACGACGACGACGGCGGACTAGCCGTCGTTAGGGGACGTCTCCGGGAAGAGACGGGACGAAGACGACGGCGGACTAGCCGTCGTTATAGGACGTCTCGGGGAAGAGACGGTACGACGACGACGGCGGACTAGCCGTCGTTAGGGGACGTCTCCGGGAAGAGACGGGACGAAGACGACGGCGGACTAGCCGTTGTTAGGGGACGTCTCGAGGAAGAGACGGGACGAAGACGACGGTGGACTAGCCGTCTTTAGGGGACGTCTCGGGGAAGAGACGGGACGAACCGTTATTAGGGGACGTCTCGGGGGAGAGACTGGACGAAGACGACGGCGGACTAGCCGTCGTTAGGGGACGTCTCCGGGAAGAGACGGGACGAAGACGACGGCGGACTAGCCGTCGTTAGGGGACATCTCCGGGAAGAGACGGGACGAAGACGACGGCGGACTAGCCGTCGTTAGGGGACGTCTCCGGGAAGAGACGGGACGAAGACGACGGCGGACTAGCCGTCGTTAGGGGACGTCTCGCGGAAGAGACTGGACGAAGACGACGGCGGACTTGCCGTCTTTAGGGGACGTCTCGGGGAAGAGACGGGACGAAGACGACGGCGGACTTGCCGTCTTTAGGGGACGTCTCGGGGAAGAGACGGGACGAAGACGACGGCGGACTAGCCGTCTTTAGGGGACGTCTCGGGGAAGAGACGGGACGAAGACGACGGCGGACTTGCCGTCTTTAGGGGACGTCTCGGGGAAGAGACGGGACGAAGACGACGGCGGACTAGCCGTCTTTAGGGGACGTCTCGGGGAAGAGACGGGACGAAGACGACGGCGGACTAGCCGTCGTTAGGGGACGTCTCGGGGAAGAGACGGGACGAAGACGACGGCGGACTAGCCGTCGTTAGGGGACGTCTCGGGGAAGAGACGGGACGAAGACGACGGCGGACTAGCCGTCGTTAGGGGACGTCTCGGGGAAGAGACGGGACGAAGACGACGGCGGACTAGCCGTCGTTAGGGGACGTCTCGGGGAAGAGACGGGACGAAGACGACGGCGGACTAGCCGTCGTTAGGGGACGTCTCGGGGAAGAGACGGGACGAAGACGACGGCGGACTAGCCGTCGTTAGGGGACGTCTCCGGGAAGAGACGGGACGAAGACGACGGCGGACTAGCCGTCGTTAGGGGACGTCTCGGGGAAGAGACGGGACGAAGACGACGGCGGACTAGCCGTCGTTAGGGGACGTCTCGGGGAAGAGACGGGACGAAGACGACGGCGGACTAGCCGTCGTTAGGGGACGTCTCGGGGAAGAGACGGGACGAAGACGACAGCGGTCTAGCCGTCGGTGAAAACAGTCCATGAAAGAACCAGAACCAGAACCCCCAGAAGGCATGGTCCCGACCCGGCTCGGCTGTAGAAAGCCTTAATCTGGACATTCATGAGTCGATGATGGACGCGGTCCTGGTCCAGGTTCTTTTAGGAGTTTTTATCCTCTCATGAACTGAAGCGGGTACTGACCACTGTCTCGGTCTTCCAGCTGGAGGACCGAGACTATGTTTGTCCCAGCAAAGCTGCAGTGACACCGTTCACCCCCCCAGAACAAAACCCAAGCAGCAGGTCACGTACGCCATCAGGTCAGTGGGATGATGTGTGTGTGTGTGTGTGTGTGTGTGTGTGTGTGTGTGTGTGTGTGTGTGTGTGTGTGTGTGTGTGTTGATGACAGACTGATGAGTTCCTGACCACAAGAGAAACGGTGATCTGGCTGGATGTCCTCTCAGATCCTGTCCTTCCGCTGGACCCGCAGCCGCTTTCCTGCATGACGCATAAGCCACGGCATCACACTGGAAATAAACTAAACCCAGTACCAGCTCCTGGAAAAAACTAAACCCAGAACCAGGTTCTGAAACAAACTAAACCCAGAACCAGGTCCTGGAACAAACTAAACCCAGTACCAGGTCCTGAAACAAACTAAACCCAGAACCAGGTTCTGGAACAAACTAAACCCAGAACCAGGTCCTGGAACAAGCTTGAACCAGGTCCAAGTCCTGACGAGCTAAACCCAGAACCAGGTCATGGAACAAACTCAACCCATAACCAGGTCATGGAACAGGCTAAAAGCAGAACCAGGTCCTGGAACAAGCTAAATCCATAACCAGGTCCTGGAACAGGCTAAATCCATAACCAGGTCCTGGAACAAGCTAATCCCAGAACCAGGTCCTGGAACAAGCTAAACCCAGAACCAGGTCCTGGAACAAGCTAAACCCATAAGCAGGTCCTGGAACAAGCTAAACCCAGAACAAGGTCCTGGAACAAGCTAAACCCAGAACCAGGTCCTGGAACAAGCTAAACCCAGAACCTAGTTCTGGAAAAAGCTAAACCCAGAACTAGGTGCTGGAACAAACTAAACCCAGAACCAGGTCCTGGAACAAGCTAAACCCAGAACCAGGTCCCGAAACAAGCTTGAACCAGGTCCAAGTCCTGGCGAGCTAAAACCAGAACCAGGTCCTGAAACAAGCTTGAACCAGGTCCAAGTCCTGGCGAGCTAAAACCAGAACCAGGTCCTGAAACAAGCTAAACCCAGAACCAGGTCATGGAACGACCGAAAACCAGAACCAGATGCTGGAACGACCGAAAACCAGAACCAGATGCTGGAACGAGCTAAAACCAGAACCAGGTCCTGGAACAAGCTAAACCCAGAACCAGGTCCTGCAACAAGCTAAAACCAGAACCAGGTGCTGAAACAAGTAAAACCCATAACCAGGTCCTGAAACAAACTAAACCCAGAACCAGGTCCTGGAACAAGCTAAAACCAGAACCAGGTCCTGGAACAAGCTAAACCCAGAACTAGGTCCTGAAACAAGCTAAACCCAGAACCAGGTCCTGAAACAAGCTAAAACCAGAACAAGGTGTTGGAGCAGGCTAAAAGCAGAACCAGGTCCTGGAACAAACTCAACCCATAACCTGGTCATGGAACAAGCTAAACCCAGAACAAGGTCCTGGAACAAGCTAAACCCAGAACCAGGTCCTGGAACAAGCTAAACCCATAAGCAGGTCTTGGAACAAGCTAAACCCAGAACAAGGTCCTGGAACAAGCTAAACCCAGAACCAGGTCCTGGAACAAGCTAAACCCAGAACCTAGTTCTGGAAAATGCTAAACCCAGAACTAGGTGCTGGAACAAACTAAACCCAGAACCAGGTCCTGGAACAAGCTAAACCCAGAACCAGGTCCCGAAACAAGCTTGAACCAGGTCCAAGTCCTGGCGAGCTAAAACCAGAACCAGGTCCTGAAACAAGCTTGAACCAGGTCCAAGTCCTGGCGAGCTAAAACCAGAACCAGGTCCTGAAACAAGCTAAACCCAGAACCAGGTCATGGAACGACCGAAAACCAGAACCAGATGCTGGAACGACCGAAAACCAGAACCAGATGCTGGAACGAGCTAAAACCAGAACCAGGTCATGGAACAAGCTAAACCCAGAACCAGGTCCTGCAACAAGCTAAAACCAGAACCAGGTCTTGGAACAAGCTAAACCCAGAACCAGCTCCTGGAACAAGCTAAAACCAGAACCAGGTGCTGAAACAAGTAAAACCCATAACCAGGTCCTGAAACAAACTAAACCCAGAACCAGGTCCTGGAACAAGCTAAAACCAGAACCAGGTCCTGGAACAAGCTAAACCCAGAACTAGGTCCTGAAACAAGCTAAACCCAGAACCAGGTCCTGAAACAAGCTAAAACCAGAACAAGGTGTTGGAGCAGGCTAAAAGCAGAACCAGGTCCTGGAACAAGCTAAACCCAGAACCAGGTCCTGGAACAAGCTAAACCCAGAACCAGGTGCTGGAACAAGCTAAACCCAGAACAAGGTCCTGGAACAAGCTAAACCCAGAACCAGGTCCTGGAACAAGCTAAACCCAAAACCAGGTTCTGGAAAAAGCTAAACCCAGAACCAGGTTCTGGAACAAGCTAAACCCAGAACCAGGTCCTGGGACGAGCTAAACCAAGAACCAGTTCCTGGAAGCAGCTAAACCCATAACCAGGTCCTGGAACAAGCTAAACCCAGAACCAGGTCCTGGAACAAGCTAAACCCAGAACCAGGTCCTGAAACAAGCTAAACCCAAAAGCAGGTGCTGGAACAAGCTAAACCCAGAACAAGGTCCTGGAACAAGCTAAACCAAGAACCAGATCCTGGAACAAGCTAAACCCAGAAACAGATCCAGGAACAAGCTAAATCCATAAGCAGGTGCTTGAACAAGCTAAACCCAGAACAAGGTCCTGGAAAAAGCTAAACCCAGAACCAGGTCCTGGAACAAGCTAAACCCAGAACCAGGTTCTGGAAAAAGCTAAACCCAGAACTAGGTCCTGGAACAAATTGAACCCAGAACCAGGTCCTGGAACAAGCTGAACCCAGAACCAGGTCCTGAAACAAGCTTGAACCAGGTCCAAGTCCTGGCGAGCTAAAACCAGAACCAGGTCCTGAAACAAGCTAAACCCAGAACCAGGTCATGGAACGAGCGAAAACCAGAACCAGGTCCTGGAACAAACTAAACCCAGAACCAGGTCCTGAAACAAGCTAAACCCAGAACCAGGTCCTGGAACAAGCTAAACCCAGAACCAGGTCCTGGAACAAGCTAAACCCAAAACCAGGTTCTGGAAAAAGCTAAACCCAGAACCAGGTTCTGGAACAAGCTAAACCCAGAACCAGGTCCTGGGACGAGCTAAACCAAGAACCAGTTCCTGGAAGCAGCTAAACCCATAACCAGGTCCTGGAACAAGCTAAACCCAGAACCAGGTCCTGGAACAAGCTAAACCCAGAACCAGGTCCTGAAACAAGCTAAACCCAAAAGCAGGTGCTGGAACAAGCTAAACCCAGAACAAGGTCCTGGAACAAGCTAAACCAAGAACCAGATCCTGGAACAAGCTAAACCCAGAAACAGATCCAGGAACAAGCTAAAACCAGAACCAGGTCCTGAAACAAGCTAAACCCAGAACCAGGTCATGGAACGACCGAAAACCAGAACCAGATGCTGGAACGACCGAAAACCAGAACCAGATGCTGGAACGAGCTAAAACCAGAACCAGGTCCTGGAACAAGCTAAACCCAGAACCAGGTCCTGCAACAAGCTAAAACCAGAACCAGGTGCTGAAACAAGTAAAACCCATAACCAGGTCCTGAAACAAACTAAACCCATAACCAGGTCCTGGAACAAGCTAAACCCAGAACCAGGTTCTGGAAAAAGCTAAACCCAGAACTAGGTCCTGGAACAAATTGAACCCAGAACCAGGTCCTGGAACAAGCTGAACCCAGAACCAGGTCCTGAAACAAGCTTGAACCAGGTCCAAGTCCTGGCGAGCTAAAACCAGAACCAGGTCCTGAAACAAGCTAAACCCAGAACCAGGTCATGGAACGAGCGAAAACCAGAACCAGGTCCTGGAACAAACTAAACCCAGAACCAGGTCCTGAAACAAGCTAAACCCAGAACCAGGTCCTGGAACAAGCTAAAACCAGAACCAGGTGCTGGAGCAGGCTAAAACCAGAACCAGGTCCTGGAACAAGCTAAACCCAGAACCAGGTCCTCAAACAAGCTTGAACCAGGTCCAAGTCCTGGCGAGCTAAAACCAGAATCAGGTCCTGAAACAAACTAAACCCAGATCGAGGTCATGGAACGAGCGAAAACCAGAACCAGGTCCTGGAACAAGCTAAACCCAGAACCAGGACCTGAAACAAGCTAAAACCAGAACCAGGTGCTGAAACAAGTAAAACCCAGGACCAGGTCCTGGAACAAGCTAAAACCAGAACCAGGTCCTGGAACAAGCTAAACCCAGGACCAGGTCCTGGAACAAGCTAAACCCAGAACCAGGTCCTGGAACAAGCTAAACCCAGAACCAGGTGCTGGAACAAGCTAAACCCAGAACAAGGTCCTGGAACAAGCTAAACCCAGAACCAGGTCCTGGAACAAGCTAAACCCAGAACCAGGTTCTGGAAAAAGCTAAACCCAGAACCAGGTTCTGGAACAAGCTAAACCCAGAACCAGGTTCTGGAAAAAGCTAAACCCAGAACAAGGTCCTGGAACAAGCTAAACCCAGAACCAGGTCCTGGAACAAGCTAAACCCAGAACCAGGTTCTGGAAAAAGCTAAACCCATAACCAGGTCCTGGAACAAGCTAAACCCAGAACCAGGTTCTGGAAAAAGCTAAACCCAGAACGAAGTCCTGGAACAAACTAAACCCAGAACCAGGTCCTGGAACAAGCTAAACCCAGAACCAGGTCCTGAAACAAGCTAAACCCGAAACCAGGTCATGGAACGAGCGAAAACCAGAACCAGGTCCTGAAGCAAAATGAACCCAGTACCAGGTGCTGAAACAAGCTAAACCCAGAACCAGGTCCTGGAACAAGCTAAACCCAGAACCAGGTCCTGGAACAAGCTAAACCCAGAACCAGGTCCTGGAACAAGCTAAACCCAGAACCAGGTCCTGGAACAAGCTTAACCCAGAACCAGGTGCTGGAACAAGCTAAACCCAGAACCAGGTCCTGAAACAAGCTAAACCCGAAACCAGGTCATGGAACGAGCGAAAACCAGAACCAGGTCCTGAAGCAAAATGAACCCAGTACCAGGTGCTGAAACAAGCTAAACCCAGAACCAGGTCATGGAACGACCGAAAACCAGAACCAGATGCTGGAACGACCGAAAACCAGAACCAGATGCTGGAACGAGCTAAAACCAGAACCAGGTCCTGGAACAAGCTAAACCCAGAACCAGGTCCTGCAACAAGCTAAAACCAGAACCAGGTGCTGAAACAAGTAAAACCCATAACCAGGTCCTGAAACAAACTAAACCCATAACCAGGTCCTGGAACAAGCTAAACCCAGAACCAGGTTCTGGAAAAAGCTAAACCCAGAACTAGGTCCTGGAACAAATTGAACCCAGAACCAGGTCCTGGAACAAGCTGAACCCAGAACCAGGTCCTGAAACAAGCTTGAACCAGGTCCAAGTCCTGGCGAGCTAAAACCAGAACCAGGTCCTGAAACAAGCTAAACCCAGAACCAGGTCATGGAACGAGCGAAAACCAGAACCAGGTCCTGGAACAAACTAAACCCAGAACCAGGTCCTGAAACAAGCTAAACCCAGAACCAGGTCCTGGAACAAGCTAAAACCAGAACCAGGTGCTGGAGCAGGCTAAAACCAGAACCAGGTCCTGGAACAAGCTAAACCCAGAACCAGGTCCTCAAACAAGCTTGAACCAGGTCCAAGTCCTGGCGAGCTAAAACCAGAATCAGGTCCTGAAACAAACTAAACCCAGATCGAGGTCATGGAACGAGCGAAAACCAGAACCAGGTCCTGGAACAAGCTAAACCCAGAACCAGGACCTGAAACAAGCTAAAACCAGAACCAGGTGCTGAAACAAGTAAAACCCAGGACCAGGTCCTGGAACAAGCTAAAACCAGAACCAGGTCCTGGAACAAGCTAAACCCAGGACCAGGTCCTGGAACAAGCTAAACCCAGAACCAGGTCCTGGAACAAGCTAAACCCAGAACCAGGTGCTGGAACAAGCTAAACCCAGAACAAGGTCCTGGAACAAGCTAAACCCAGAACCAGGTCCTGGAACAAGCTAAACCCAGAACCAGGTTCTGGAAAAAGCTAAACCCAGAACCAGGTTCTGGAACAAGCTAAACCCAGAACCAGGTTCTGGAAAAAGCTAAACCCAGAACAAGGTCCTGGAACAAGCTAAACCCAGAACCAGGTCCTGGAACAAGCTAAACCCAGAACCAGGTTCTGGAAAAAGCTAAACCCATAACCAGGTCCTGGAACAAGCTAAACCCAGAACCAGGTTCTGGAAAAAGCTAAACCCAGAACGAAGTCCTGGAACAAACTAAACCCAGAACCAGGTCCTGGAACAAGCTAAACCCAGAACCAGGTCCTGAAACAAGCTAAACCCGAAACCAGGTCATGGAACGAGCGAAAACCAGAACCAGGTCCTGAAGCAAAATGAACCCAGTACCAGGTGCTGAAACAAGCTAAACCCAGAACCAGGTCCTGGAACAAGCTAAACCCAGAACCAGGTCCTGGAACAAGCTAAACCCAGAACCAGGTCCTGGAACAAGCTAAACCCAGAACCAGGTCCTGGAACAAGCTTAACCCAGAACCAGGTGCTGGAACAAGCTAAACCCAGAACCAGGTCCTGAAACAAGCTAAACCCGAAACCAGGTCATGGAACGAGCGAAAACCAGAACCAGGTCCTGAAGCAAAATGAACCCAGTACCAGGTGCTGAAACAAGCTAAACCCAGAACCAGGTCCTGAAACAAACTAAACCCAGAACCAGGTCCTGGAACAAGCTAAACCCAGAACCAGGTCCTGGAACAAGCTAAACCCAGAACCAGGTCCTGGAACAAGCTTAACCCAGAACCAGGTGCTGGAACAAGCTAAACCCAGAACAAGGTCCTGGAACAAGCTAAACCCAGAACCAGGTCCTGGAACAAGCTAAACCCAGAACAAGGTCCTGGAACAAGCTAAACCCAGAACCAGGTTCTGGAACAAGCTAAACCCAGAACCAGGTCCTGGGACGAGCTAAACCAAGAACCAGTTCCTGGAAGCAGCTAAACCCATAACCAGGTCCTGGAACAAGCTAAACCCAGAACTAGGTCCTGGAACAAACTAAACCCAGAACCAGGTCCTGGAACAAGCTAAACCCAGAACCAGGTCCTGAAACAAACTAAACCCATAAGCAGGTCCTGGAACAAGCTAAACCCAGAACAAGGTCCTGGAACAAGCTAAACCCAGAACCAGGTCCTGGAACAAGCTAAACCCAGAACCTAGTTCTGGAAAAAGCTAAACCCAGAACTAGGTGCTGGAACAAACTAAACCCAGAACCAGGTCCTGGAACAAGCTAAACCCAGAACCAGGTCCCGAAACAAGCTTGAACCAGGTCCAAGTCCTGGCGAGCTAAAACCAGAACCAGGTCCTGAAACAAGCTAAACCCGTAACCAGGTCATGGAACGAGCGAAAACCAGAACCAGGTCCTGGAACAAACTAAACCCATAAGCAGGTCCTGGAACAAGCTAAACCCAGAACAAGGTCCTGGAACAAGCTAACCCAGAACCAGGTCCTGGAACAAGCTAAACCCAGAACTAGGTGCTGGAACAAACTAAACCCAGAACCAGGTCCTGGAACAAGCTAAACCCAGAACCAGGTCCCGAAACAAGCTTGAACCAGGTCCAAGTCCTGGCGAGCTAAAACCAGAACCAGGTCCTGAAACAAGCTAAACCCAGAACCAGGTCATGGAACGAGCGAAAACCAGAACCAGGTCCTGGAACAAACTAAACCCAGAACCAGGTCCTGAAACAAGCTAAACCCGAAACCAGGTCATGGAACAAGCGAAAACCAAAACCAGGTCCTGAAGCAAAATGAACCCAGTACCAGGTGCTGAAACAAGCTAAACCCAGAACCAGGTCCTTAAACAAACTAAACCCAGAACCAGGTCCTGGAACAAGCTAAACCCAGAACCAGGTCCTGGAACAAGCTAAACCCAGAACCAGGTCCTGGAACAAGCTTAACCCAGAACCAGGTGCTGGAACAAGCTAAACCCAGAACAAGGTCCTGGAACAAGCTAAACCCAGAACCAGGTCCTGGAACAAGCTAAACCCAGAACCAGGTTCTGGAAAAAGCTAAACCCAGAACCAGGTTCTGGAACAAGCTAAACCCAGAACCAAGTCCTGGGACGAGCTAAACCAAGAACCAGGTCCCGAAACAAGCTAAACCCAGAACCAGGTGCAGGACCAAGCTAAACCCCGAACAAGGTCCTGGAACAAGCTAAACCCAGAACCAGGTCCTGAAACAAGCTAAACCCAGAACCAGGTGCTGGAACAAGCTAAACCCAGAACCAGGTGCTGGAGCAGGGTAAAAGCAGAACCAGGTCCTGGAACAAGCTAAACCCAGAACAAGATCCTGGAACAAGCTAAATCCATAAGCAGGTCCTGGAACAAGCTAAACCCAGAACCAGGTTCTGGAAAAAGCTAAACCCAGAACCAGGTTCTGGAACAAGCTAAACCCAGAACCAGGTCCTGGAACAAGCTAAACCCAGAACCAGGTCCTGGAACAAGCTAAACCCAGAACCAGGTCCTGAAACAAGCTTGAACCAGGTCCAAGTCCTGGCGAGCTAAAACCAGAACCAGGTCATGAAACAAGCCAAACCCAGAACAAGGTCCTGGAACGAGCTAAAACCAGAACCAGGTCCTGAAATAAGCTTGAACCAGGTCCAAGTCCTGAAACGAGCTAAAACCAGAACCAGGTGCTGCAGCAGGCTAAAAGCAGAAACAGGTCCTGGAAAAAGCTAAACCCAGAACCAGGTCCTGCAACAAGCTAAAACCAGAACCAGGTCCTGGAACAAGCAAAACCCAGAACCAGGTCCTGGAACAAGCTAAAACCAGAACCAGGTGCTGGAACAAGCTAAACCCAGAACCAGGTCCTGAAACAAACTAAACCCAGAACCAGGTTCTGGAACAAGCTAAACCCAGAACCAGGTCCTGGAACAAGCTAAACCCAGAACCAGGTCCTGGAAAGAGCTAAACCCATAAGCAGGTCCTGGAACAAGCTAAACCCAGAACCAGGTCCTGGAACAAGCTAAACCCAGAACCAGGTTCTGGAAAAAGCTAAACCCAGAACCAGGTTCTGGAACAAGCTAAACCCAGAACCAGGTCCTGGAACAAGCTAAACCCAGAACCAGGTCCTGGAACAAGCTAAACCCAGAACCAGGTCCTGGAACAAACTAAATCCAGAACCAGGTTCTCAAACATGCTAAACCCAGAACCAGGTCCTAGAACGAGCTAAAACCAGAACCAGGTCCTGAAATAAGCTTGAACCAGGTCCAAGTCCTGAAACGAGCTAAAACCAGAACCAGGTCCTGAAACAAGCTAAACCCAGAACCAGGTCCTGGAACAAGCTAAAACCAGAACCAGGTCCTGGAACAACCTAAACACAGAACCAGGTCCTGGAACAAGCTAAAACCAGAACCAGGTGCTGAAACAAGCTAAACCCAGAACCAGGTCCTGAAACAAACTAAACCCAGAACCAGGTCCTGGAATAAGCTAAAACCAGAACCAGGTCCTGGAAAAAACTAAACCCAGAACCAGGTCCTGGAACAAGCTAAACGCAGAACCAGGTCCTGGAACAAGCTAAAACCAGAACCAGGTCCTGGGACAAGCTAAAACCAGAACCAGGTCCTGGAAAAAGCTAAACCCAGAACCAGGTCCTGGAACAAGCTAAACCCAGAACCAGGTCCTGGAACAAGCTAAACCCAGAACCAGGTCCTGGAACGAGCTAAAACCAGAACCAGGTCCTGAAATAAGCTTGAACCAGGTCCAAGTCCTGAAACGAGCTAAAACCAGAACCTGGTGCTGGAGCAGGCTAAAAGCAGAACCAGGTCCTGGAACAAGCTAAACCCATAACAAGGTCCTGGAACAAGCTAAACCCAGAACCAGGTCCTGGAACAAGCTAAACCCAGAACCAGGTCCTGGAACAAGCTAAACCCAGAACCAGGTCCTGAAACAAACTAAACCCAGAACCAGGTTCTGGAACAAGCTAAACCCAGAACCAGGTCCTGGAACAAGCTAAACCCAGAACCAGGTCCTGGAAAGAGCTAAACCCATAAGCAGGTCCTGGAACAAGCTAAACCCAGAACCAGGTCCTGGAACAAGCTAAACCCAGAACCAGGTTCTGGAAAAAGCTAAACCCAGAACCAGGTTCTGGAACAAGCTAAACCCAGAACCAGGTCCTGGAACAAGCTAAACCCAGAACCAGGTCCTGGAACAAGCTAAACCCAGAACCAGGTCCTGGAACAAACTAAATCCAGAACCAGGTTCTCAAACATGCTAAACCCAGAACCAGGTCCTAGAACGAGCTAAAACCAGAACCAGGTCCTGAAATAAGCTTGAACCAGGTCCAAGTCCTGAAACGAGCTAAAACCAGAACCAGGTCCTGAAACAAGCTAAACCCAGAACCAGGTCCTGGAACAAGCTAAAACCAGAACCAGGTCCTGGAACAACCTAAACACAGAACCAGGTCCTGGAACAAGCTAAAACCAGAACCAGGTGCTGAAACAAGCTAAACCCAGAACCAGGTCCTGAAACAAACTAAACCCAGAACCAGGTCCTGGAATAAGCTAAAACCAGAACCAGGTCCTGGAAAAAACTAAACCCAGAACCAGGTCCTGGAACAAGCTAAACGCAGAACCAGGTCCTGGAACAAGCTAAAACCAGAACCAGGTCCTGGGACAAGCTAAAACCAGAACCAGGTCCTGGAAAAAGCTAAACCCAGAACCAGGTCCTGGAACAAGCTAAACCCAGAACCAGGTCCTGGAACAAGCTAAACCCAGAACCAGGTCCTGGAACGAGCTAAAACCAGAACCAGGTCCTGAAATAAGCTTGAACCAGGTCCAAGTCCTGAAACGAGCTAAAACCAGAACCTGGTGCTGGAGCAGGCTAAAAGCAGAACCAGGTCCTGGAACAAGCTAAACCCATAACAAGGTCCTGGAACAAGCTAAACCCAGAACCAGGTCCTGGAACAAGCTAAACCCAGAACAAGGTCCTGGAACAAGCTAAACCCAGAACCAGGTCATGGAACAAACTAAACCCAGAACCAGGTTCTGGAACAAACTAAACCCAGAACCAGGTCCTGGAACAAGCTAAAACCAGAACCAGGTGCTGGAGCAGGCTAAAAGCAGAACCAGGTCCTGGAACAAGCTAAACCCAGAACCAGGTCCTGCAAAAAGCTAAAACCAGAACCACGTCCTGGAACAAGCTAAACCCAGAACCAGGTCCTGGGACAAGCTAAAACCAGAACCAGGTTCTGGAACAAGCTAAACCCAGAACCAGGTCCTGGAACAAGCTAAAACCAGAACCAGGTCCTGGAAAAAGCTAAACCCAGAACCAGGTCCTGGAACAAGCTAAACGCAGAACCAGGTGCTGGAACAAGCTAAACCCAGAACAAGGTCCTGGAACAAGATAAACCCAGAACTAGGTCCTGGAACAAGCTAAACCCAGAACCAGGTCCTGCAACAAGCTAAAACCAGAACCAGGTCCTGGAACAAGCTAAAACCAGAACCAGGTCCTTTAGCAAGATAAACCCAGTACCAGGTCCTGAAACAAACTAAACCCAGAACCAGGTTCTGGAAAAAGCTAAACCCAGAACCAGGTCCTGGAACAAGCTAAACCCAGAACCAGGTCCTGGAAAGAGCTAAACCCAGAACAAGGTCCTGGAACAAGCTAAACCCAGAACCAGGTCCTGGAACAAGCTAAACCCAGAACCAGGTTCTGGAAAAAGCTAAACCCAGAACCAGGTTCTGGAACAAGCTAAACCCAGAACCAGGTCCTGGAACAAGCTAAACCCAGAACCAGGTCCTGGAACAAGCTAAACCCAGAACCAGGTCCTGGAACAAACTAAATCCAGAACCAGGTACTGAAACATGCTAAAACCAGAACCAGGTCCTGAAATAAGCTTGAACCAGGTCCAAGTCCTGAAACGAGCTAAGACCAGAACCAGGTCCTGAAACAAGCTAAACCCAGAACAAGGTCATGGAACAACCTAAACCCAGAACCAGGTCCTGGAAAAAGCTAAACCCAGAACCAGGTTCTGGAAAAAGCTAAACCCAGAACCAGGTTCTGGAACAAGCTAAACCCAGAACCAGGTCCTGGAACAAGCTAAACCCAGAACCAGGTCCTGAAACAAGCTTGAACCAGGTCCAAGTCCTGGCGAGCTAAAACCAGAACCAGGTCATGAAACAAGCCAAACCCAGAACCAGGTCCTGAAACATGCTGAACCCAGAACCAGGTCCTGGAACAAGCTAAAACCAGAACCAGGTCCTGAAATAAGCTTGAACCAGGTCCAAGTCCTGAAACGAGCTAAAACCAGAACCAGGTGCTGCAGCAGGCTAAAAGTAGAAACAGGTCCTGGAACAAGCTAAACCCAGAACCAGGTCCTGCAACAAGCTAAAACCAGAACCAGGTCCTGGAACAAGCTAAACCCAGAACCAGGTCCTGGAACAAGCTAAAACCAGAACCAGGTGCTGGAACAAGCTAAACCCAGAACCAGGTCCTGAAACAAACTAAACCCAGCACCAGGTTCTGGAACAAGCTAAACCCAGAACCAGGTCCTGGAACAAGCTAAACCCAGAACCAGGTCCTGGAAAGAGCTAAACCCAGAACCAGGTCCTGGACCAAGCTAAACCCAGAACCAGGTCCTGGAACAAGCTAAACCCAGAACCAGGTTCTGGAAAAAGCTAAACCCAGAACCAGGTTCTGGAACAAGCTAAACCCAGAACCAGGTCCTGGAACAAGCTAAACCCAGAACCAGGTCCTGGAACAAGCTAAACCCAGAACCAGGTCCTGGAACAAACTAAATCCAGAACCAGGTTCTGAAACATGCTAAACCCAGAACCAGGTCCTAGAACGAGCTAAAACCAGAACCAGGTCCTGAAATAAGCTTGAACCAGGTCCAAGTCCTGAAACGAGCTAAAACCAGAACCAGGTCCTGAAACAAGCTAAACCCAGAACCAGGTCCTGAAACAAGCTAAACCCAGAACCAGGTCCTGGAACAAGCTAAACACATAACCAGGTGCTGGAACAAGCTAAACCCAGAACCAGGTCCTGAAACAAGCTTGAACCAGGTCCAAGTCCTGGCAAGCTAAAACCAGAACCAGGTCCTGAAACAAGCTAAACCCAGAACCAGGTCATGGAACGAGCGAAAACCAGAACCAGATGCTGGAACAAGCTAAACCCGGAACCAGGTCCTGGAAGAAGCTAAAACCAGAACCAGGTCCTTGAGCGACATAAACCCAGTACCAGGTCTTGGAACGAGCTAAAACCAGAACCAGGTCCTGGAACAAGCTAAACCCAGAACCAGGTCCTGGAACAAGCTAAAACCAGAAACAGGTCCTGGAACAAGCTAAACACAGAACCAGGTCCTGGAACAAGCTAAAACCAGAACCAAGTGCTGAAACAAGCTAAACCCAGAACCAGGTCCTGAAACAAACTAAACCCAGAACCAGGTCCTGGAATAAGCTAAAACCAGAACCAGGTCCTGGAACAAACTAAACCCAGAACCAGGACCTGGAACAAGCTAAACCCAGAACCAGGTTCTGGAACAAGCTAAACGCAGAACCAGGTCCTGGAACAAGCTAAACGCAGAACCAGGTCCTGGAACAAGCTAAACCCAGAACCAGATGCTGGAACAAACTAAACCCAGAACCAGGTCCTGGAACAAGCTAAACCCAGTACCAGGTCATGAAACAAGCTAAACCCAGAACCAGGTCCTGAAAAAAACTAAAACCAGAACCAGGTCCTGGAACAAGCTAAACCCAGAACCAGGTCCTGGAACAAGCTAAACCTAGAACCAGGTCCTGAAACAAGCTTGAACCAGGTCCAAGTCCTGGCGAGCTAAAACCAGAACCAGGTCCTGAAACAAGCTAAACCCAGAACAAGGTCATGGAACAACCTAAACCCAGAACAAGGTCCTGGAAAAAGCTAAACCCAGAACCAGGTTCTGGAAAAAGCTAAACCCAGAACCAGGTTCTGGAACAAGCTAAACCCAGAACCAGGTCCTGGAAAAAGCTAAACCCAGAACCAGGTCCTGGAACAAGCTAAACCCAGAACCAGGTCCTGAAACAAGCTTGAACCAGGTCCAAGTCCTGGCGAGCTAAAACCAGAACCAGGTCATGAAACAAGCCAAACCCAGAACCAGGTCCTGAAAAATGCTGAACCCAGAACCAGGTCCTGGAACGAGCTAAAACCAGAACCAGGTGCTGCACCAGGCTAAAAGCAGAAACAGGTCCTGGAACAAGCTAAACCCAGAACCAGGTCCTGCAACAAGCTAAAACCAGAACCAGGTCCTGGAACAAGCTAAACCCAGAACCAGGTCCTGGAACAAGCTAAAACCAGAACCAGGTGCTGGAACAAGCTAAAACCAGAACCAGGTCCTGAAACAAACTAAACCCAGAACCAGGTTCTGGAACAAGCTAAACCCAGAAGCAGGTCCTGGAACAAGCTAAACCCAGAACCAGGTCCTGGAACAAGCTAAACCCAGAACCAGGTCCTGGAACAAGCTAAACCCAGAACCAGGTCCTGGAACAAGCTAAACCCAGAACCAGGTTCTGGAAAAAGCTAAACCTAGAACCAGGTCCTGAAACAAGCTAAACCCAGAACCAGGTCATGGAACGAGCGAAAACCAGAACCAGATGCTGGAACAAGCTAAACCCGGAACCAGGTCCTGGAAGAAGCTAAACCCAGAACCAGGTCCTTGAGCAAGATAAACCCAGTACCAGGTCTTGGAACGAGCTAAATCCAGAACCAGGTCCTGGAACAAGCTAAACCCAGAACCAGGTCCTGGAACAAGCTAAAACCAGAACCAGGTCCTGGAACAAGCTAAACACAAAACCAGGTCCTGGAACAAGCTAAAACCAGAACCAGGTGCTGAAACAAGCTAAACCCAGAACCAGGTCCTGAAACAAACTAAACCCAGAACCAGGTCCTGGAATAAGCTAAAACCAGAACCAGGTCCTGGAACAAACTAAACCCAGAACCAGGTCTTGGAACAAGCTAAAACCAGAACCAGGTGCTGGAGCAGGCTAAAAGCAGAACCAGGTCCTGGAACAAGCTAAACCCAGAACCAGGTCCTGCAACAAGCTAAAACCAGAACCAGGTCCTGGAACAAGCTAAACCCAGAACCAGGTCCTGGAACAAGCTAAAACCAGAACCAGTTTCTGGAACAAACTAAACCCAGAACCAGGTCCTGGAACAAGCTAAAACCAGAACCAGGTCCTGGAAAAAGCTAAACCCAGAACCAGGTCCTGGAACAAGCTAAACCCAGAACCAGGTCCTGGAACAAGTTAAACCCAGAACCAGGTCCTGGACCAAGCCAAACCCAGAACCAGGTTCTGGAAAAAGCTAAACCCAGAACCAGGTTCTTGAAAAAGCTAAACCCAGAACCAGGTTCTGGAACAAGCTAAACCCAGAACCAGGTCCTGGAACAAGCTAAACCCAGAACCAGGTCCTGGAACAAGCTAAACCCAGAACCAGGTGTTGGAACAAACTAAACCCAGAACCAGGTCCTGGAACAAGCTAAACCCAGTACACGGTCATGAAACAAGCTTGAACCAGGTCCATGTCCTGGCGAGCTAAAACCAGAACCAGGTCCTGAAACAAGCTAAACCCAGAACCAGGTCCTGAAAAAAACTAAAACCAGAACCAGGTCCTGGAACAAACTAAACCCAGAACAAGGTCATGGAACAACCTAAACCCAGAACCAGGTCCTGGAACAAGATAAACCCAGAACCAAGTGTTGGAACAAGCTAAACACAGAACCAGGTCCTGAAACAAGCCAAACCAAGAACAAGGTCCTGAAACATGCTAAACCCAGAACCAGGTCCTGGAACGAGCTAAAACCAGAACCAGGTCCTGAAATTAGTTTGAAACCAGGTCCAAGTCCTTAAACGAGCTAAAACCAGAACCAGGTCCTAAAACAAGCTAAACCCAGAACCAGGTCCTGGAACAAGCTAAACCCAGAACCAGGTCCTGGAACAAGCTAAACCCATAACCAGGTGCTGGAACAAGCTAAACCCAGAACCAGGTCATGAAACAAGCTTGAACCAGGTCCAAGTCCTGGCAAGCTAAAACCAGAACCAGGTCCTGAAACAAGCTAAACCCAGATCCAGGTCATGGAACGAGCGAAAACCAGAACCAGATGCTGGAACAAGCTAAACCCGGAACCAGGTCCTGGAAGAAGCTAAAACCAGAACCAGGTCCTGGAGCAAGATAAACACAGAACCAGGTCCTGGAACAAGCTAAAACCAGAACCAGGTCCTGAAACAAGCTAAACCCAGAACCAGGTCCTGAAATAAACTAAACCCAGAACCAGGTCCTGGAATAAGCTAAAACCAGAACCAGGTCCTGGAACAAGCTAAACCCAGAACCAGGTCCTGAAACAAGCTAAACCCAGAACCAGGTCCTGGAACAAGCTAAAACCAGAACCAGGTGCTGGAGCAGGCTAAAAGCAGAACCAGGTCCTGAATCGAGCTAAAACCAGAACCAGGTCCTGAAACAAGCTAAACCCAGAACCAGGTCCTGGAACAAGCTAAACCCAGAACCAGGTCCTGGAACAAACTAAACCCATAACCAGGTGCTGGAACAAGCTAAACCCAGAACCAGGTCCTGAAACAAGCTTGAACCAGGTCCAAGTCCTGGCAAGCTAAAACCAGAACCAGGTCCTGAAACAAGCTAAACCCAGAACCAGGTCATGGAACGAGCGAAAACCAGAACCAGATGCTGGAACAAGCTAAACCCGGAACCAGGTCCTGGAAGAAGCTAAAACCAGAACCAGGTCCTGGAGCAAGATAAACCCAGTACCAGGTCTTGGAACGAGCTAAAACCAGAACCAAGTCCTGGAACAAGCTAAACCCAGAACCATGTCCTGGAACAAGCTAAAACAAGAACCAGGTCCTGGAACAAGCTAAACACAGAACCAGGTCCTGGAACAAACTAAATCCAGAACCAGGTTCTGGAAAAAGCTAAACCCAGAACCAGGTCCTTGAACAAGATAAACCCAGAACCAGGTGCTGGAACAAGCTAAACCCAAAACCAGGTTCTGGAAAAAGCTAAACCCAGAACCAGGTTCTGGAAGAAGCTAAACCCAGAACCAGGTCCTGGAAAAAGCTAAACCCAGAACAAGGTCCTGGAACAAGCTGAACCCAGAACCAGGTGCTGGAACAAACTAAACCCAGAACCGGGTTCAGGAAAAAGCTAAAACCCATAACCAGGTGCTGGAACAAGCTAAACCCAGAACCAGGTCCTGGAACAAGCTAAATCCAGAACCAGGTCCTGAAACAAGCCAAACCAAGAACCAGGTCCTGAAACATGCTACACCCAGAACCAGGTCCTGGAACGAGCTAAAACCAGAACCAGGTCCTAGAAATAAGCTAGAACCAGGTCCAAGTCCTGAAACGAGCTAAAACTAGAACCAGGTCCTGAAACAAGCTAAACCCAGAACCAGGTCCTGGAACAAGCTAAACCCAGAACCAGGTCCTGGAACAAGCTAAACACATAACCAGGTGCTGGAACAAAATAAACCCAGAACCAGGTCGTGAAACAAGCTTGAACCAGGTCCAAGTCATGGCAAGCTAAAACCATAACCAGGTCCTGAAACAAGCTAAACCCAGAACCAGGTCAGGGAACGAGCGAAAACCAGAACCAGATGCTGGAACAAGCTAAACCCGGAACCAGGTCCTGGAAGAAGCTAAAACCAGAACCAGGTCCTTGAGCAAGATAAACCCATTACCAGGTCTTGGAACGAGCTAAAACCAGAACCAGGTCCTGGAACAAGCTAAACCCAGAACCAGGTCCTGGAACAAGCTAAAACCAGAACCAGGTCCTGGAACAAGCTAAACACAAAACCAGGTCCTGGAACGAGCTAAAACCAGAACCAGGTGCTGAAACAAGCTAAAACCAGAACCAGGTTCTGGAACAAACTAAACCCAGAACCAGGTCCTGGAACAAGCTAAAACCAGAACCAGGTGCTGGAGCAGGCTAAAAGCAGAACCAGGTCCTGGAACAAGCTAAACCCAGAACCAGGTCCTGCAAAAAGCTAAAACCAGAACCACGTCCTGGAACAAGCTAAACCCAGAACCAGGTCCTGGGACAAGCTAAAACCAGAACAAGGTTCTGGAACAAGCTAAACCCAGAACCAGGTCCTGGAACAAGCTAAAACCAGAACCAGGTCCTGGAAAAAGCTAAACCCAGAACCAGGTCCTGGAACAAGCTAAACCCAGAACCAGGTGCTGGAACAAGCTAAACCCAGAACAAGGTCCTGGAACAAGATAAACCCAGAACTAGGTCCTGGAACAAGCTAAACCCAGAACCAGGTCCTGCAACAAGCTAAAACCAGAACCAGGTCCTGGAACAAGCTAAAACCAGAACCAGGTCCTTTAGCAAGATAAACCCAGTACCAGGTCTTGGAACGAGCTAAAACCAGAACCAGGTCCTGGAACAAGCTAAACCCAGAACCAGGTCCTGGAACAAGCTAAAACCAGAACCAGGTCCTGGAACAAGCTAAACACAGAACCAGGTCCTGGAACAAGCTAAAACCAGAACCAGGTGATGAAACAAGCTAAACCCAGAACCAGGTCCTGAAACAATCTAAACCCAGAACAAGGTCCTGGAATAAGCTAAAAATAGAACCAGGTCCTGAAATGAGCTAAAACCAGAACCTGGTGCTGGAGCAGGCTAAAAGCAGAACCAGGTCCTGGAACAAGCTAAACCCATAACAAGGTCCTGGAACAAGCTAAACACAGAACCAGGTCCTGGAACGAGCGAAAACCAGAACCAGATGCCGGAACAAGCTAAACCCGGAACCAGGTCCTGGAAGAAGCTAAAACCAGAACCAGGTCCTGGAGCAAGATAAACCCAGTTCCAGGTCTTGGAACGAGCTAAAACCAGAACCAGGTCCTGCAACAAGCTAAAACCAGAACAAGGTCCTGGAACGAGCTAAACCCAGAACCAGGTCCTGAAACAAACTAAACCCAGAACCAGGTTCTGGAACAAACTAAACCCAGAACCATGTCCTGAAACAAGCTAAACCCAGAACCAGGTCCTGGAAAAAGCTAAACCCCGAACCAGGTCCTGGAACAAGCTAAACCCAGAACCAGGTCCCGGAACAAGCTAAAACCAGAACCAGGTCCTGGAAAAAGCTAAACCCAGAACCAGGTCCTGGAACAAGCTAAACCCAGAACCAGGTCCTGGAACAAGTTAAACCCAGAACCAGGTGCTGGAACAAGCTAAACCCAGAACAAGGTCCTGGAACAAGATAAACCCAGAACCAGGTCCTGGACCAAGCCAAACCCAGAACCAGGTTCTGGAAAAAGCTAAACCCAGAACCAGGTTCTGGAACAAGCTAAACCCAGAACCAGGTCCTGGAACAAGCTAAACCCAGAACCAGGTCCTGGAACAAGCTAAACCCAGAACCAGGTGTTGGAACAAACTAAACGCAGAACCAGGTCCTGGAACAAGCTAAACCCAGAACCAGGTCCTGAAAAAAACTAAAACCAGAACCAGGTCCTGGAACAAACTAAACCCAGAACCAGGTCCTGAAAAAAACTAAAACCAGAACCAGGTCCTGAAAAAAACTAAAACCAGAACCAGGTCCTGGAACAAACTAAACCCAGAACAAGGTCATGGAACAACCTAAACCCAGAACCAGGTCCTGGAAAAAGCTAAACCCAGAACCAGGTCCTGGAACAAGATAAACCCAGAACCAGGTGTTGGAACAAGCTAAACACAGAACCAGGTCCTGAAACAAGCCAAACCAAGAACAAGGTCCTGAAACATGCTAAACCCAGAACCAGGTGCTGGAACGAGCTAAAACCAGAACCAGGTCCTGAAATAAGTTTGAAACCAGGTCCAAGTCCTTAAACGAGCTAAAACCAGAACCAGGTCCTAAAACAAGCTAAACCCAGAAGCAGGTCCTGGAACAAGCTAAACCCAGAACCAGGTCCTGGAACAAGCCAAACCCATAACCAGGTGCTGGAACAAGCTAAACCCAGAACCAGGTCCTGAAACAAGCTTGAACCAGGTCCAAGTCCTGGCAAGCTAAAACCAGAACCAGGTCCTGAAACAAGCTAAACCCAGAACCAGGTCATGGAACGAGCGAAAACCAGAACCAGGTCCTGGAGCAAGATAAACACAGAACCAGGTCCTGGAACAAGCTAAAACCAGAACCAGGTCCTGAAACAAGCTAAACCCAGAACCAGGTCCTGAAATAAACTAAACCCAGAACCAGGTCCTGGAATAAGCTAAAACCAGAACCAGGTCCTGGAACAAGCTAAACCCAGAACCAGGTCCTGAAACAAGCTAAACCCAGAACCAGGTCCTGGAACAAGCTAAAACCAGAACCAGGTGCTGGAGCAGGCTAAAAGCAGAACCAGGTCCTGAAACGAGCTAAAACCAGAACCAGGTCCTGAAACAAGCTAAACCCAGAACCAGGTCCTGGAACAAGCTAAACCCAGAACCAGGTCCTGGAACAAACTAAACCCATAACCAGGTGCTGGAACAAGCTAAACCCAGAACCAGGTCCTGAAACAAGCTTGAACCAGGTCCAAGTCCTGGCAAGCTAAAACCAGAACCAGGTCCTGAAACAAGCTAAACCCAGAACCAGGTCATGGAACGAGCGAAAACCAGAACCAGATGCTGGAACAAGCTAAACCCGGAACCAGGTCCTGGAGCAAGATAAACCCAGTACCAGGTCTTGGAACGAGCTAAAACCAGAACCAGGTCCTGGAACAAGCTAAACCCAGAACCATGTCCTGGAACAAGCTAAAACAAGAACCAGGTCCAGGAACAAGCTAAACACAGAACCAGGTCCTGGAACAAACTAAATCCAGAACCAGGTTCTGGAACAAGCTAAACCCAGAACCAGGTCCTTGAAAAAGATAAACCCAGAACCAGGTGCTGGAACAAGCTAAACCCAGAACCAGGTTCTGGAAAAAGCTAAACCCAGAACCAGGTTCTGGAACAAGCTAAACCCAGAACCAGGTCCTGGAAAAAGCTAAACCCAGAACCAGGTCCTGGAACAAGCTAAACCCAGAACCAGGTGCTGGAACAAACTAAACCCAGAGCCGGGTTCAGGAAAAAGCTAAAACCCATAACCAGGTGCTGGAACAAGCTAAACCCAGAACCAGGTCCTGGAACAAGCTAAACCCAGAACCAGGTCCTGAAACAAGCCAAACCAAGAACCAGGTCCTGAAACATGCTAAACCCAGAACCAGGTCCTGGAACGAGCTAAAACCAGAACCAGGTCCTAGAAACAAGCTAGAACCAGGTCCAAGTCCTGAAACGAGCTAAAACTAGAACCAGGTCCTGAAACAAGCTAAACCCAGAACCAGGTCCTGGAACAAGCTAAACCCAGAACCAGGTCCTGGAACAAGCTAAACACATAACCAGGTGCTGGAACAAGCTAAACCCAGAACCAGGTCGTGAAACAAGCTTGAACCAGGTCCAAGTCCTGGCAAGCTAAAACCAGAACCAGGTCAGGGAACGAGCGAAAACCAGAACCAGATGATGGAACAAGCTAAACCCGGAACCAGGTCCTGGAAGAAGCTAAAACCAGAACCAGGTCCTTGAGCAAGATAAACCCATTACCAGGTCTTGGAACGTGCTAAAACCAGAACCAGGTCCTGGAACAAACTAAACCCAGAACCAGGTCCTGGAACAAGCTAAAACCAGAACCAGGTCCTGGAACAAGCTAAACACAAAACCAGGTCCTGGAACGAGCTAAAACCAGAACCAGGTGCTGAAACAAGCTAAAACCAGAACCAGGTTCTGGAACAAACTAAACCCAGAACCAGGTCCTGGAACAAGCTAAAACCAGAACCAGGTGCTGGAGATGGCTAAAAGCAGAACCAGGTCCTGGAACAAGCTAAACCCAGAACCAGGTCCTGCAACAAGCTAAAACCAGAACCACGTCCTGGAACAAGCTAAACCCAGAACCAGGTCCTGGGAAACGCTAAAACCAGAACCAGGTTCTGGAACAAACTAAACCCAGAACCAGGTCCTGGAACAAGCTAAAACCAGAACCAGGTCCTGGATAAAGCAAAACCCAGAACCAGGTCCTGGATCAAGCTAAACCCAGAACCAGGTCCTGGAACAAGCTAAACCCAGAACCAGGTGCTGGAACAAGCTAAACCCAGAACAAGGTCCTGGAACAAGATAAACCCAGAACTAGGTCCTGGAACAAGCTAAACCCAGAACCAGGTCCTGCAACAAGCTAAAACCAGAACCAGGTCCTGGAACAAGCTAAAACCAGAACCAGGTCCTTTAGCAAGATAAACCCAGTACCAGGTCTTGGAACGAGCTAAAACCAGAACCAGGTCCTGGAACAAGCTAAACCCAGAACCAGGTCCTGGAACAAGCTAAAACCAGAACCAGGTCCTGGAACAAGCTAAACACAGAACCAGGTCCTGGAACAAGGTAAAACCAGAACCAGGTGCTGAAACAAGCTAAACCCAGAACCAGGTCCTGAAACAAACTAAACCCAGAACAAGGTCCTGGAATAAGCTAAAAATAGAACCAGGTCCTGGAACGAGCTAAAACCAGAACCAGGTCCTGAAATAGGCTTGAACCAGGTCCAAGTCCTGAAACGAGCTAAAACCAGAACCTGGTGCTGGAGCAGGCTAAAACCAGAACCAGGTCCTGGAACAAGCTAAACCCATAACAAGGTCCTGGAACAAGCTAAACCCAGAACCAGGTCCTGGAACAAGCTAAAACCAGAACCAGGTCCTGGAACAAGCTAAACACAGAACCAGGTCCTGGAACAAGCTAAAACCAGAACCAGGTGCTGAAACAAGCTAAACCCAGAACCAGGTCCTGGAACAAGCTAAACCCAGAACCAGGTCCTGAAACAAACTAAACCCAGAACCAAGTCCTGAAACAAGCTAAACCCAGAACCAGGTCCTGGAACAAGCTAAACCCAGAACCAGGTCCTGAAACAAACTAAACCCAGAACCAGGTCCTGGAATAAGCTAAAACCAGAACCAGGTCCTGGAACAAACTAAAACCAGAACCAGGTCCTGGAACAAGCTAAACACAAAACCAGGTCCTGGAACGAGCTAAAACCAGAACCAGGTGCTGAAACAAGCTAAACCCAGAACCAGGTCCTGGAACAAGCTAAACCCAGAACCAGGTCCTGGAACAAACTAAACCCATAACCAGGTGCTGGAACAAGCTAAACCCAGAACCAGGTCCTGAAACAAGCTTGAACCAGGTCCAAGTCCTGGCAAGCTAAAACCAGAACCAGGTCCTGAAACAAGCTAAACCCAGAACCAGGTCATGGAACGAGCGAAAACCAGAACCAGATGCTGGAACAAGCTAAACCCGGAACCAGGTCCTGGAAGAAGCTAAAACCAGAACCAGGTCCTGGAGCAAGATAAACCCAGTACCAGGTCTTGGAACGAGCTAAAACCAGAACCAGGTCCTGGAACAAGCTAAACCCAGAACCATGTCCTGGAACAAGCTAAAACAAGAACCAGGTCCTGGAACAAGCTAAACACAGAACCAGGTCCTGGAACAAACTAAATCCAGAACCAGGTTCTGGAACAAGCTAAACCCAGAACCAGGTCCTTGAAAAAGATAAACCCAGAACCAGGTGCTGGAACAAGCTAAACCCAGAACCAGGTTCTGGAAAAAGCTAAACCCAGAACCAGGTTCTGGAACAAGCTAAACCCAGAACCAGGTCCTGGAAAAAGCTAAACCCAGAACCAGGTCCTGGAACAAGCTAAACCCAGAACCAGGTGCTGGAACAAACTAAACCCAGAGCCAGGTCCTGAAACATGCTAAACCCAGAACCAGGTCCTGGAACGAGCTAAAACCAGAACCAGGTCCTAGAAACAAGCTAGAACCAGGTCCAAGTCCTGAAACGAGCTAAAACTAGAACCAGGTCCTGAAACAAGCTAAACCCAGAACCAGGTCCTGGAACAAGCTAAACCCAGAACCAGGTCCTGGAACAAGCTAAACACATAACCAGGTGCTGGAACAAGCTAAACCCAGAACCAGGTCGTGAAACAAGCTTGAACCAGGTCCAAGTCCTGGCAAGCTAAAACCAGAACCAGGTCAGGGAACGAGCGAAAACCAGAACCAGATGATGGAACAAGCTAAACCCGGAACCAGGTCCTGGAAGAAGCTAAAACCAGAACCAGGTCCTTGAGCAAGATAAACCAATTACCAGGTCTTGGAACGTGCTAAAACCAGAACCAGGTCCTGGAACAAACTAAACCCAGAACCAGGTCCTGGAACAAGCTAAAACCAGAACCAGGTCCTGGAACAAGCTAAACACAAAACCAGGTCCTGGAACGAGCTAAAACCAGAACCAGGTGCTGAAACAAGCTAAAACCAGAACCAGGTTCTGGAACAAACTAAACCCAGAACCAGGTCCTGGAACAAGCTAAAACCAGAACCAGGTGCTGGAGATGGCTAAAAGCAGAACCAGGTCCTGGAACAAGCTAAACCCAGAACCAGGTCCTGCAACAAGCTAAAACCAGAACCACGTCCTGGAACAAGCTAAACCCAGAACCAGGTCCTGGGAAACGCTAAAACCAGAACCAGGTTCTGGAACAAACTAAACCCAGAACCAGGTCCTGGAACAAGCTAAAACCAGAACCAGGTCCTGGATAAAGCAAAACCCAGAACCAGGTCCTGGAACAAGCTAAACCCAGAACCAGGTCCTGGAACAAGCTAAACCCAGAACCAGGTGCTGGAACAAGCTAAACCCAGAACAAGGTCCTGGAACAAGATAAACCCAGAACTAGGTCCTGGAACAAGCTAAACCCAGAACCAGGTCCTGCAACAAGCTAAAACCAGAACCAGGTCCTGGAACAAGCTAAAACCAGAACCAGGTCCTTTAGCAAGATAAACCCAGTACCAGGTCTTGGAACGAGCTAAAACCAGAACCAGGTCCTGGAACAAGCTAAACCCAGAACCAGGTCCTGGAACAAGCTAAAACCAGAACCAGGTCCTGGAACAAGCTAAACACAGAACCAGGTCCTGGAACAAGGTAAAACCAGAACCAGGTGCTGAAACAAGCTAAACCCAGAACCAGGTCCTGAAACAAACTAAACCCAGAACAAGGTCCTGGAATAAGCTAAAAATAGAACCAGGTCCTGGAACGAGCTAAAACCAGAACCAGGTCCTGAAATAGGCTTGAACCAGGTCCAAGTCCTGAAACGAGCTAAAACCAGAACCTGGTGCTGGAGCAGGCTAAAAGCAGAACCAGGTCCTGGAACAAGCTAAACCCATAACAAGGTCCTGGAACAAGCTAAACCCAGAACCAGGTCCTGGAACAAGCTAAAACCAGAACCAGGTCCTGGAACAAGCTAAACACAGAACCAGGTCCTGGAACAAGCTAAAACCAGAACCAGGTGCTGAAACAAACTAAACCCAGAACCAGGTCCTGGAACAAGCTAAACGCAGAACCAGGTCCTGGAACAAGCTAAAACCAGAACGAGGTCCTGGGACAAGCTAAAACCAGAACCAGGTCCTGGAAAAAGCTAAACCCAGAACCAGGTCCTGGAACAAGCTAAACCCAGAACCAGGTCCTGAAACAAACTAAACCCAGAACCAGGTCCTGGAATAAGCTAAAACCAGAACCAGGTCCTGGAACAAACTAAAACCAGAACCAGGTCCTGGAACAAGCTAAACACAAAACCAGGTCCTGGAACGAGCTAAAACCAGAACCAGGTGCTGAAACAAGCTAAAACCAGAACCAGGTTCTGGAACAAACTAAACCCAGAACCAGGTCCTGGAACAAGCTAAAACCAGAACCAGGTGCTGGAGCAGGCTAAAAGCAGAACCAGGTCCTGGAACAAGCTAAACCCAGAACCAGGTCCTGCAAAAAGCTAAAACCAGAACCACGTCCTGGAACAAGCTAAACCCAGAATCAGGTCCTGGAACAAGCTAAAACCAGAACCAGGTCCTGGAAAAAGCTAAACCCAGAACCAGGTCCTGGAACAAGCTAAACCCAGAACCAGGTGCTGGAACAAGCTAAACCCAGAACAAGGTCCTGGAACAAGATAAACCCAGAACTAGGTCCTGGAACAAGTAAAACCCAGAACCAGGTCCTGCAACAAGCTAAAACCAGAACCAGGTCCTGGAACAAGCTAAAACCAGAACCAGGTCCTTTAGCAAGATAAACCCAGTACCAGGTCTTGGAACGAGCTAAAACCAGAACCAAGTACTGGAACAAGCTAAACCCAGAACCAGGTCCTGGAACAAGCTAAAACCAGAACCAGGTCCTGGAACAAGCTAAACCCAGAATCAGGTCCTGGAACAAGCTAAACCCAGAACAAGGTCCTGGAACAAGCTAAACCCAGAACCAGGTCCTGGAACAAGCTAAACCCAGAACAAGGTCCTGGAACAAGCTAAACCCAGAACCAGGTCCTGGAACAAGCTAAACCCAGAACAAGGTCCTGGAACAAGCTAAACCCATAACAAGGTCCTGGAACAAGCTAAACCCAGAACCAGGTCCTGGAACAAGCTAAACCCAGAACAAGGTCCTGGAACAAGCTAAACCCAGAACCAGGTCCTGGAACAAGCTAAACCCAGAACAAGGTCCTGGAACAAGCAAAACCCATAACAAGGTCCTGGAACAAGCTAAACCCAGAACCAGGTCCTGGAACAAGCTAAACCCAGAACCAGGTCCTGGAACAAGCTAAACCCAGAACAAGGTCCTGGAACAAGCTAAACCCAGAACCAGGTCCTGGAACAAGCTAAACCCAGAACCAGGTCCTGGAACAAGCTAAACCCAGAACCAGGTCCTGGAACAAGCTAAACCCAGAACAAGGTCCTGGAACAAGCTAAACCCAGAACCAGGTCCTGGAACAAACTAAACCCAGAACCAGGTTCTGGAAAAAGCTAAACCCAGAACCAGGTCCTGGAACAAGCTAAACCCAGAACCAGGTCCTGAAACAAGCTTGAAACAGGTCCAAGTCCTGGAAAGCTAAAACCAGAACCAGGTCCTGAAACAAGCTAAACCCAGAACCAGGTCATGGAACGAGCGAAAACCAGAACCAGATGCCGGAACAAGCTAAACCCGGAACCAGGTCCTGGAAGAAGCTAAAACCAGAACCAGGTCCTGGAGCAAGATAAACCCAGTTCCAGGTCTTGGAACGAGCTAAAACCAGAACCAGGTCCTGCAACAAGCTAAAACCAGAACAAGGTCCTGGAACAAGCTAAACCCAGAACCAGGTCATGGAACGAGAGAAAACATGAACCAAATGCTGGAAAAAGCTAAACCCCGAACCAGGTCCTGGAACAAACTAAACCCAGAACCAGGTCCCGGAACAAGCTAAAACCAGAACCAGGTCCTGGAAAAAGCTAAACCCAGAACCAGGTCCTGGAACAAGCTAAACCCAGAACCAGGTCCTGGAACAAGTTAAACCCAGAACCAGGTGCTGGAACAAGCTAAACCCAGAACAAGGTCCTGGAACAAGATAAACCCAGAACCAGGTCCTGGACCAAGCCAAACCCAGAACCAGGTTCTGGAAAAAGCTAAACCCAGAACCAGGTTCTGGAACAAGCTAAACCCAGAACCAGGTCCTGGAACAAGCTAAACCCAGAACCAGGTGTTGGAACAAACTAAACGCAGTACCAGGTCCTGGAACAAGCTAAACCCAGTACCAGGTCATGAAACAAGCTTGAACCAGGTCCAAGTCCTGGCGAGCTAAAACCAGAACCAGGTCCTGAAACAAGCTAAACCCAGAACCAGGTCCTGAAAAAAACTAAAACCAGAACCAGGTCCTGGAACAAACTAAACCCAGAACAAGGTCATGGAACAACCTAAACCCAGAACCAGGTCCTGGAAAAAGCTAAACCCAGAACCAGGTCCTGGAACAAGATAAACCCAGAACCAGGTGTTGGAACAAGCTAAACACAGAACCAGGTCCTGAAACAAGCCAAACCAAGAACAAGGTCCTGAAACATGCTAAACCCAGAACCAGGTGCTGGAACGAGCTAAAACCAGAACCAGGTCCTGAAATAAGTTTGAAACCAGGTCCAAGTCCTTAAACGAGCTAAAACCAGAACCAGGTCCTAAAACAAGCTAAACCCAGAACAAGGTCCTGGAACAAGCTAAACCCAGAACCAGGTCCTGGAACAAGCTAAACCCAGAACAAGGTCCTGGAACAAGCTAAACCCATAACAAGGTCCTGGAACAAGCTAAACCCAGAACCAGGTCCTGGAACAAGCTAAACCCAGAACAAGGTCCTGGAACAAGCTAAACCCAGAACCAGGTCCTGGAACAAGCTAAACCCAGAACAAGGTCCTGGAACAAGCAAAACCCATAACAAGGTCCTGGAACAAGCTAAACCCAGAACCAGGTCCTGGAACAAGCTAAACCCAGAACAAGGTCCTGGAACAAGCTAAACCCAGAACCAGGTCCTGGAACAAACTAAACCCAGAACCAGGTTCTGGAAAAAGCTAAACCCAGAACCAGGTCCTGGAACAAGCTAAACCCAGAACCAGGTCCTGAAACAAGCTTGAAACAGGTCCAAGTCCTGGAAAGCTAAAACCAGAACCAGGTCCTGAAACAAGCTAAACCCAGAACCAGGTCCTGGAACAAGCTAAACCCAGAACAAGGTCCTGGAACAAGCTAAACCCAGAACCAGGTCCTGGAACAAGCTAAACCCAGAACAAGGTCCTGGAACAAGCTAAACCCATAACAAGGTCCTGGAACAAGCTAAACCCAGAACCAGGTCCTGGAACAAGCTAAACCCAGAACAAGGTCCTGGAACAAGCTAAACCCAGAACCAGGTCCTGGAACGAGCTAAACCCAGAACAAGGTCCTGGAACAAGCAAAACCCATAACAAGGTCCTGGAACAAGCTAAACCCAGAACCAGGTCCTGGAACAAGCTAAACCCAGAACAAGGTCATGGAACAAGCTAAACCCAGAACCAGGTCCTGGAACAAACTAAACCCAGAACCAGGTTCTGGAAAAAGCTAAACCCAGAACCAGGTCCTGGAACAAGCTAAACCCAGAACCAGGTCCTGAAACAAGCTTGAAACAGGTCCAAGTCCTGGAAAGCTAAAACCAGAACCAGGTCCTGAAACAAGCTAAACCCAGAACCAGGTCATGGAACGAGCGAAAACCAGAACCAGATGCCGGAACAAGCTAAACCCGGAACCAGGTCCTGGAAGAAGCTAAAACCAGAACCAGGTCCTGGAGCAAGATAAACCCAGTTCCAGGTCTTGGAACGAGCTAAAACCAGAACCAGGTCCTGCAACAAGCTAAAACCAGAACAAGGTCCTGGAACAAGCTAAACCCAGAACCAGGTCATGGAACGAGAGAAAACATGAACCAAATGCTGGAAAAAGCTAAACCCCGAACCAGGTCCTGGAACAAACTAAACCCAGAACCAGGTCCCGGAACAAGCTAAAACCAGAACCAGGTCCTGGAAAAAGCTAAACCCAGAACCAGGTCCTGGAACAAGCTAAACCCAGAACCAGGTCCTGGAACAAGTTAAACCCAGAACCAGGTGCTGGAACAAGCTAAACCCAGAACAAGGTCCTGGAACAAGATAAACCCAGAACCAGGTCCTGGACCAAGCCAAACCCAGAACCAGGTTCTGGAAAAAGCTAAACCCAGAACCAGGTTCTGGAACAAGCTAAACCCAGAACCAGGTCCTGGAACAAGCTAAACCCAGAACCAGGTGTTGGAACAAACTAAACGCAGTACCAGGTCCTGGAACAAGCTAAACCCAGAACCAGGTCCTGGAACAAGCTAAACCCAGAACCAGGTCATGGAACGAGCGAAAACCAGAACCAGATGCTGGAACAAGCTAAACCCGGAACCAGGTCCTGGAAGAAGCTAAAACCAGAACCAGGTCCTGGAGCAAGATAAACACAGAACCAGGTCCTGGAACAAGCTAAAACCAGAACCAGGTCCTGAAACAAGCTAAACCCAGAACCAGGTCCTGAAATAAACTAAACCCAGAACCAGGTCCTGGAATAAGCTAAAACCAGAACCAGGTCCTGGAACAAGCAAAACCCAGAACCAGGTCCTGAAACAAGCTAAACCCAGAACAAGGTCCTGGAACAAGCTAAAACCAGAACCAGGTGCTGGAGCAGGCTAAAAGCAGAACCAGGTCCTGAAACGAGCTAAAACCAGAACCAGGTCCTGAAACAAGCTAAACCCAGAACCAGGTCCTGGAACAAGCTAAACCCAGAACCAGGTCCTGGAACAAACTAAACCCATAACCAGGTGCTGGAACAAGCTAAACCCAGAACCAGGTCCTGGAATAAGCTAAACCCAGAACCAGGTCATGGAACGAGCGAAAACCAGAACCAGATGCTGGAACAAGCTAAACCCGGAACCAGGTCCTGGAAGAAGCTAAAACCAGAACCAGGTCCTGGAGCAAGATAAACCCAGTACCAGGTCTTGGAACGAGCTAAAACCAGAACCAGGTCCTGGAACAAGCTAAACCCAGAACCATGTCCTGGAACAAGCTAAAACAAGAACCAGGTCCTGGAACAAGCTAAACACAGAACCAGGTCCTGGAACAAACTAAATCCAGAACCAGGTTCTGGAACAAGCTAAACCCAGAACCAGGTCCTTGAAAAAGATAAACCCAGAACAAGGTGCTGGAACAAGCTAAACCCAGAACCAGGTTCTGGAAAAAGCTAAACCCAGAACCAGGTTCTGGAACAAGCTAAACCCAGAAGCAGGTCCTGGAAAAAGCTAAACCCAGAACCAGGTCCTGGAACAAGCTAAACCCAGAACCAGGTGCTGGAACAAACTAAACCCAGAACAGGGTTCAGGAAAAAGCTAAAACCCATAACCAGGTGCTGGAACAAGCTAAACCCAGAACCAGGTCCTGGAACAAGCTAAACCCAGCACCAGGTCCTGAAACAAGCCAAACCAAGAACCAGGTCCTGAAACATGCTAAACCCAGAACCAGGTCCTGGAACGAGCTAAAACCAGAACCAGGTCCTAGAAACAAGCTAGAACCAGGTCCAAGTCCTGAAACGAGCTAAAACTAGAACCAGGTCCTGAAACAAGCTAAACCCAGAACCAGGTCCTGGAACAAGCTAAACCCAGAACCAGGTCTTGGAACAAGCTAAACACATAACCAGGTGCTGGAACAAGCTAAACCCAGAACCAGGTCGTGAAACAAGCTTGAACCAGGTCCAAGTCCTGGCAAGCTAAAACCAGAACCAGGTCCTGAAACAAGCTAAACCCAGAACCAGGTCAGGGAACGAGCGAAAACCAGAACCAGATGATGGAACAAGCTAAACCCGGAACCAGGTCCTGGAAGAAGCTAAAACCAGAACCAGGTCCTTGAGCAAGATAAACCCATTACCAGGTCTTGGAACGAGCTAAAACCAGAACCAGGTCCTGGAACAAACTAAACCCAGAACCAGGTCCTGGAACAAGCTAAAACCAGAACCAGGTCCTGGAACAAGCTAAACACAAAACCAGGTCCTGGAACGAGCTAAAACCAGAACCAGGTGCTTAAACAAGCTAAAACCAGAACCAGGTTCTGGAACAAACTAAACCCAGAACCAGGTCCTGGAACAAGCTAAAACCAGAACCAGGTGCTGGAGAAGGCTAAAAGCAGAACCAGGTCCTGGAACAAGCTAAACCCAGAACCAGGTCCTGCAACAAGCTAAAACCAGAACCACGTCCTGGAACAAGCTAAACCCAGAACCAGGTCCTGGGAAACGCTAAAACCAGAACCAGGTTCTGGAACAAACTAAACCCAGAACCAGGTCCTGGAACAAGCTAAAACCAGAACCTGGTCCTGGAAAAAGCAAAACCCAGAACCAGGTCCTGGAACAAGCTAAACCCAGAACCAGGTCCTGGAACAAGCTAAACCCAGAACCAGGTGCTGGAACAAGCTAAACCCAGAACAAGGTCCTGGAACAAGATAAACCCAGAACTAGGTCCTGGAACAAGCTAACCCCAGAACCAGGTCCTGCAACAAGCTAAAACCAGAACCAGGTCCTGGAACAAGCTAAAACCAGAACCATGTCCTTTAGCAAGATAAACCCAGTACCAGGTCTTGGAACGAGCTAAAACCAGAACCAGGTCCTGGAACAAGCTAAACCCAGAACCAGGTCCTGGAACAAGCTAAAACCAGAACCAGGTCCTGGAACAAGCTAAACACAGAACCAGGTCCTGGAACAAGCTAAAACCAGAACCAGGTGCTGAAACAAGCTAAACCCAGAACCAGGTCCTGAAACAAACTAAACCCAGAACAAGGTCCTGGAATAAGCTAAAAATAGAACCAGGTCCTGGAACGAGCTAAAACCAGAACCAGGTCCTGAAATAAGCTTGAACCAGGTCCAAGTCCTGAAACGAGCTAAAACCAGAACCTGGTGCTGGAGCAGGCTAAAAGCAGAACCTAGTTCTGGAACAAGCTAAACCCATAACAAGGTCCTGGAACAAGCTAAACCCAGAACCAGGTCCTGGAACAAGCTAAAACCAGAACCAGGTCCTGGAACAAGCTAAACACAGAACCAGGTCCTGGAACAAGCTAAAACCAGAACCAGGTGCTGAAACAAGCTAAACACAGAACCAGGTCCTGGAACAAGCTAAACCCAGAACCAGGACCTGGAACAAGCTAAACACAGAACCAGGTCCTGGGACAAGCTAAAACCAGAACCAGGTCCTGGAAAAAGCTAAACCCAGAACCAGGTCCTGGAACAAGCTAAACCCAGAACCAGGTCCTGAAACAAACTAAACCCAGAACCAGGTCCTGGAATAAGCTAAAACCAGAACCAGGTCCTGGAACAAACTAAAACCAGAACCAGGTCCTGGAACAAGCTAAACACAAAACCAGGTCCTGGAACGAGCTAAAACCAGAACCAGGTGCTGAAACAAGCTAAAACCAGAACCAGGTTCTGGAACAAACTAAACCCAGAACCAGGTCCTGGAACAAGCTAAAACCAGAACCAGGTGCTGGAGCAGGCTAAAAGCAGAACCAGGTCCTGGAACAAGCTAAACCCAGAACCAGGTCCTGCAAAAAGCTAAAACCAGAACCACGTCCTGGAACAAGCTAAACCCAGAACCAGGTCCTGGGACAAGCTAAAACCAGAACCAGGTTCTGGAACAAGCTAAACCCAGAACCAGGTCCTGGAACAAGCTAAAACCAGAACCAGGTCCTGGAAAAAGCTAAACCCAGAACCAGGTCCTGGAACAAGCTAAACCCAGAACCAGGTGCTGGAACAAGCTAAACCCAGAACAAGGTCCTGGAACAAGCTAAACCCAGAACCAGGTCCTGGAACAAGCTAAACCCAGAACCAGGTCCTGCAACAAGCTAAAACCAGAACCAGGTCCTGGAACAAGCTAAAACCAGAACCAGGTCCTTTAGCAAGATAAACCCAGTACCAGGTCTTGGAACGAGCTAAAACCAGAACCAGGTCCTGGAACAAGCTAAACCCAGAACCAGGTCCTGGAACAAGCTAAAACCAGAACCAGGTCCTGGAACAAGCTAAACACAGAACCAGGTCCTGGAACAAGCTAAAACCAGAACCAGGTGCTGAAACAAGCTAAACCCAGAACCAGGTCCTGAAACAATCTAAACCCAGAACAAGGTCCTGGAATAAGCTAAAAATAGAACCAGGTCCTGGAACGAGCTAAAACCAGAACCAGGTCCTGAAATAAGCTAAAACCAGAACCTGGTGCTGGAGCAGGCTAAAAGCAGAACCAGGTCCTGGAACAAGCTAAACCCATAACAAGGTCCTGGAACAAGCTAAACCCAGAACCAGGTCCTGGAACAAGCTAAAACCAGAACCAGGTCCTGGAACAAGCTAAACACAGAACCAGGTCCTGGAACAAGCTAAAACCAGAACCAGGTGCTGAAACAAGCTAAACCCAGAACCAGGTCCTGAAACAAACTAAACCCAGAACCAGGTCCTGGAATAAGCTAAAACCAGAACCAGGTCCTGGAACAAACTAAACCCAGAACCAGGTCCTGGAACAAGCTAAACGCAGAACCAGGTCCTGGAACAAGCTAAAACCAGAACCAGGTCCTGGGACAAGCTAAAACCAGAACCAGGTCCTGGAAAAAGCTAAACCCAGAACCAGGTCCTGGAACAAGCTAAACCCAGAACCAGGTCCTGGAACAAGCTAAACCCAGAACCAGGTCCTGGAACGAGCTAAAACCAGAACCAGGTCCTGAAATAAGCTTGAACCAGGTCCAAGTCCTGAAACGAGCTAAAACCAGAACCTGGTGCTGGAGCAGGCTAAAAGCAGAACCAGGTCCTGGAACAAGCTAAACCCATAACAAGGTCCTGGAACAAGCTAAACCCAGAACCAGGTCATGGAACAAACTAAACCCAGAACCAGGTTCTGGAACAAACTAAACCCAGAACCAGGTCCTGGAACAAGCTAAAACCAGAACCAGGTGCTGGAGCAGGCTAAAAGCAGAACCAGGTCCTGGAACAAGCTAAACCCAGAACCAGGTCCTGCAAAAAGCTAAAACCAGAACCACGTCCTGGAACAAGCTAAACCCAGAACCAGGTCCTGGGACAAGCTAAAACCAGAACCAGGTTCTGGAACAAGCTAAACCCAGAACCAGGTCCTGGAACAAGCTAAAACCAGAACCAGGTCCTGGAAAAAGCTAAACCCAGAACCAGGTCCTGGAACAAGCTAAACGCAGAACCAGGTGCTGGAACAAGCTAAACCCAGAACAAGGTCCTGGAACAAGATAAACCCAGAACTAGGTCCTGGAACAAGCTAAACCCAGAACCAGGTCCTGCAACAAGCTAAAACCAGAACCAGGTCCTGGAACAAGCTAAAACCAGAACCAGGTCCTTTAGCAAGATAAACCCAGTACCAGGTCTTGGAACGAGCTAAAACCAGAACCAGGTCCTGGAACAAGCTAAACCCAGAACCAGGTCCTGGAACAAGCTAAAACCAGAACCAGGTCCTGGAACAAGCTAAACACAGAACCAGGTCCTGGAACAAGCTAAAACCAGAACCAGGTGCTGAAACAAGCTAAACCCAGAACCAGGTCCTGAAACAATCTAAACCCAGAACAAGGTCCTGGAATAAGCTAAAAATAGAACCAGGTCCTGGAACGAGCTAAAACCAGAACCAGGTCCTGAAATAAGCTTGAACCAGGTCCAAGTCCTGAAATGAGCTAAAACCAGAACCTGGTGCTGGAGCAGGCTAAAAGCAGAACCAGGTCCTGGAACAAGCTAAACCCATAACAAGGTCCTGGAACAAGCTAAACCCAGAACCAGGTCCTGGAACAAGCTAAAACCAGAACCAGGTCCTGGAACAAGCTAAACACAGAACCAGGTCCTGGAACAAGCTAAAACCAGAACCAGGTGCTGAAACAAGCTAAACCCAGAACCAGGTCCTGAAACAAACTAAACCCAGAACCAGGTCCTGGAATAAGCTAAAACCAGAACCAGGTCCTGGAACAAACTAAACCCAGAACCAGGTCCTGGAACAAGCTAAACCCAGAACCAGGTCCTGGAACAAGCTAAAACCAGAACCAGGTCCTGGGACAAGCTAAAACCAGAACCAGGTCCTGGAAAAAGCTAAACCCAGAACCAGGTCCTGGAACAAGCTAAACCCAGAACCAGGTCCTGGAACAAGCTAAACCCAGAACCAGGTCCTGGAACGAGCTAAAACCAGAACCAGGTCCTGAAATAAGCTTTAACCAGGTCCAAGTCCTGAAACGAGCTAAAACCAGAACCTGGTGCTGGAGCAGGCTAAAAGCAGAACCAGGTCCTGGAACAAGCTAAACCCATAACAAGGTCCTGGAACAAGCTAAACCCAGAACCAGGTCCTGGAACAAGCTAAACCCAGAACCAGGTCCTGGAACAAGCTAAACCCAGAACCAGGTCCTGGAACAAACTAAACCCAGAACCAGGTTCTGGAAAAAGCTAAACCCAGAACCAGGTCCTGGAACAAGCTAAACCCAGAACCAGGTCCTGAAACAAGCTTGAAACAGGTCCAAGTCCTGGAAAGCTAAAACCAGAACCAGGTCCTGAAACAAGCTAAACCCAGAACCAGGTCATGAAACGAGCGAAAACCAGAACCAGGTCCTGAAACAAGCTAAACCCAGAACCAGGTCATGAAACGAGCGAAAACCAGAACCAGATGCCGGAACAAGCTAAACCCGGAACCAGGTCCTGGAAGAAGCTAAAACCAGAACCAGGTCCTGGAGCAAGATAAACCCAGTTCCAGGTCTTGGAACGAGCTAAAACCAGAACCAGGTCCTGCAACAAGCTAAAACCAGAACAAGGTCCTGGAACAAGCTAAACCCAGAACCAGGTCCTGAAACAAACTAAACCCAGAACCAGGTTCTGGAACAAACTAAACCCAGAACCATGTCCTGAAACAAGCTAAACCCAGAACCAGGTTATGGAACGAGCGAAAACATGAACCAAATGCTGGAACAAGCTAAACCCAGAACCAGGTCCTGGAACAAACTAAACCCAGAACCAGGTCCTGGAACAAGCTAAAACCAGAACCAGGTCCTGGAAAAAGCTAAACCCAGAACCAGGTCCTGGAACAAGCTAAACCCAGAACCAGGTCCTGGAACAAGTTAAACCCAGAACCAGGTGCTGGAACAAGCTAAACCCAGAACAAGGTCCTGGAACAAGATAAACCCAGAACCAGGTCCTGGACCAAGCCAAACCCAGAACCAGGTTCTGGAAAAAGCTAAACCCAGAACCAGGTTCTGGAACAAGCTAAACCCAGAACCAGGTCCTGGAACAAGCTAAACCCAGAACCAGGTCCTGGAACAAGCTAAACCCAGAACCAGGTGTTGGAACAAACTAAACGCAGAACCAGGTCCTGGAACAAGCTAAACCCAGTACCAGGTCATGAAACAAGCTTGAACCAGGTCCAAGTCCTGGCGAGCTAAAACCAGAACCAGGTCCTGAAACAAGCTAAACCCAGAACCAGGTCCTGAAAAAAACTAAAACCAGAACCAGGTCCTGGAACAAACTAAACCCAGAACAAGGTCATGGAACAATCTAAACCCAGAACCAGGTCCTGGAAAAAGCTAAACCCAGAACCAGGTCATGGAACAACCTAAACCCAGAACCAGGTCCTGGAAAAAGCTAAACCCAGAACCAGGTCCTGGAACAAGATAAACCCAGAACCAGGTGTTGGAACAAGCTAAACACAGAACCAGGTCCTGAAACAAGCCAAACCAAGAACAAGGTCCTGAAACATGCTAAACCCAGAACCAGGTGCTGGAACGAGCTAAAACCAGAACCAGGTCCTGAAATAAGTTTGAAACCAGGTCCAAGTCCTTAAACGAGCTAAAACCAGAACCAGGTCCTAAAACAAGCTAAAATCAGAACCAGGTCCTGGAACAAGCTAAACCCAGAACCAGGTCCTGGAACAAGCTAAACCCATAACCAGGTGCTGGAACAAGCTAAACCCAGAACCAGGTCCTGAAACAAGCTTGAACCAGGTCCAAGTCCTGGCAAGCTAAAACCAGAACCAGGTCCTGAAACAAGCTAAACCCAGAACCAGGTCATGGAACGAGCGAAAACCAGAACCAGATGCTGGAACAAGCTAAACCCGGAACCAGGTCCTGGAAGAAGCTAAAACCAGAACCAGGTCCTGGAGCAAGATAAACACAGAACCAGGTCCTGGAACAAGCTAAAACCAGAACCAGGTCCTGAAACAAGCTAAACCCAGAACCAGGTCCTGAAATAAACTAAACCCAGAACCAGGTCCTGGAATAAGCTAAAACCAGAACCAGGTCCTGGAACAAGCTAAACCCAGAACCAGGTCCTGAAACAAGCTAAACCCAGAACCAGGTCCTGGAACAAGATAAAACCAGAACCAGGTGCTGGAGCAGGCTAAAAGCAGAACCAGGTCCTGGAACAAGCTAAACCCAGAACCAGGTCCTGGAACAAACTAAACCCATAACCAGGTGCTGGAACAAGCTAAACCCAGAACCAGGTCCTGAAACAAGCTTGAACCAGGTCCAAGTCCTGGCAAGCTAAAACCAGAACCAGGTCCTGAAACAAGCTAAACCCAGAACCAGGTCATGGAACGAGCGAAAACCAGAACCAGATGCTGGAACGAGCTAAAACCAGAACCAGGTCCTGGAACAAGCTAAACCCGGAACCAGGTCCTGGAAGAAGCTAAAACCAGAACCAGGTCCTGGAGCAAGATAAACCCAGTACCAGGTCTTGGAACCAGCTAAAACCAGAACCAGGTCCTGGAACAAGCTAAACCCAGAACCATGTCCTGGAACAAACTAAATCCAGAACCAGGTTCTGGAACAAGCTAAACCCAGAACCAGGTCCTTGAACAAGATAAACCCAGAACCAGGTGCTGGAACAAGCTAAACCCAGAACCAGGTGCTGGAACAAGCTAAACCCAGAACCAGGTTCTGGAAAAAGCTAAACCCAGAACCAGGTTCTGGAACAAGCTAAACCCAGAACCAGGTCCTGGAAAAAGCTATACCCAGAACCAGGTCCTGGAACAAGCTAAACCCAGAACCAGGTGCTGGAACAAACTAAACCCAGAACCGGGTTCAGGAAAAAGCTAAAACCCAGAACCAGGTGCTGGAACAAGCTAAACCCAGAACCAGGTGCTGGAACAAGCTAAACCCAGAACCAGGTCCTGGAACAAGCTAAACCCAGAACCAGGTCCTGAAACAAGCCAAACCCAGAACCAGGTCCTGGAACAAGCTAAACCCAGAACCAGGTCCTGAAACAAGCCAAACCAAGAACCAGGTCCTGAAACATGCTAAACCCAGAACCAGGTCCTGGAACGAGCTAAAACCAGAACCAGGTCCTAGAAACAAGCTAGAACCAGGTCCAAGTCCTGAAACGAGCTAAAACTAGAACCAGGTCCTGAAACAAGCTAAACCCAGAACCAGGTCCTGGAACAAGCTAAACCCAGAACCAGGTCCTGGAACAAGCTAAACACATAACCAGGTGCTGGAACAAGCTAAACCCAGAACCAGGTCGTGAAACAAGCTTGAACCAGGTCCAAGTCCTGGCAAGCTAAAACCAGAACCAGGTCCTGAAACAAGCTAAACCCAGAACCAGGTCAGGGAACGAGCGAAAACCAGAACCAGATGATGGAACAAGCTAAACCCGGAACCAGGTCCTGGAAGAAGCTAAAACCAGAACCAGGTCCTTGAGCAAGATAAACCCATTACCAGGTCTTGGAACGAGCTAAAACCAGAACCAGGTCCTGGAACAAACTAAACCCAGAACCAGGTCCTGGAACAAGCTAAAACCAGAACCAGGTCCTGGAACAAGCTAAAACCAGAACCAGGTGCTGAAACAAGCTAAACCCAGAACCAGGTCCTGAAACAAACTAAACCCAGAACAAGGTCCTGGAATAAGCTAAAAATAGAACCAGGTCCTGGAACGAGCTAAAACCAGAACCAGGTCCTGAAATAAGCTTGAACCAGGTCCAAGTCCTGAAACGAGCTAAAACCAGAACCTGGTGCTGGAGCAGGCTAAAAGCAGAACCAGGTCCTGGAACAAGCTAAACCCATAACAAGGTCCTGGAACAAGCTAAACCCAGAACCAGGTCCTGGAACAAGCTAAAACCAGAACCAGGTCCTGGAACAAGCTAAACACAGAACCAGGTCCTGGAACAAGCTAAAACCAGAACCAGGTGCTGAAACAAGCTAAACCCAGAACCAGGTCCTGAAACAAACTAAACCCAGAACCAGGTCCTGGAATAAGCTAAAACCAGAACCAGGTCCTGGAACAAACTAAACCCAGAACCAGGTCCTGGAACAAGCTAAACGCAGAACCAGGTCCTGGAACAAGCTAAACCCAGAACCAGGTCCTGGAATAAGCTAAAACCAGAACCAGGTCCTGGAACAAACTAAACCCAGAACCAGGTCCTGGAACAAGCTAAACGCAGAACCAGGTCCTGGAACAAGCTAAAACCAGAACGAGGTCCTGGGAAAAGCTAAAACCAGAACCAGGTCCTGGAACAAGCTAAACCCAGAACCAGGTCCTGGAACAAGCTAAACCCAGAACCAGGTGCTGGAACAAGCTAAACCCAGAACCAGGTCCTGGAACGAGCTAAAACCAGAACCAGGTCCTGAAATAAGCTTGAACCAGGTCCAAGTCCTGAAACGAGCTAAAACCAGAACCTGGTGCTGGAGCAGGCTAAAAGCAGAACCAGGTCCTGGAACAAGCTAAACCCATAACAAGGTCCTGGAACAAGCTAAACCCAGAACCAGGTCCTGGAACAAGCTAAACCCAGAACAAGGTCCTGGAACAAGCTAAACCCAGAACCAGGTCCTGGAACAAACTAAACCCAGAACCAGGTTGTGGAAAAAGCTAAACCCAGAACCAGGTCCTGGAACAAGCTAAACCCAGAACCAGGTCCTGAAACAAGCTTGAAACAGGTCCAAGTCCTGGAAAGCTAAAACCAGAACCAGGTCCTGAAACAAGCTAAACCCAGAACCAGGTCATGGAACGAGCGAAAACATGAACCAAATGCTGGAACAAGCTAAACCCGGAACCAGGTCCTGGAACAAACTAAACCCAGAACCAGGTCCTGGAACAAGCTAAAACCAGAACCAGGTCCTGGAAAAAGCTAAACCCAGAACCAGGTCATGGAACGAGCTAAAACCAGAACCAGGTCCTGAAATAAGCTTGAACCAGGTCCAAGTCCTGAAACGAGCTAAAACCAGAACCTGGTGCTGGAGCAGGCTAAAAGCAGAACCAGGTCCTGGAACAAGCTAAACCCATAACAAGGTCCTGGAACGAGCTAAACCCAGAACCAGGTGCTGGAACAAGCTAAACCCAGAACCAGGTCATGGAACGAGCAAAAACCAGAACCAGATGCCGGAACAAGCTAAACCCGGAACCAGGTCCTGGAAGAAGCTAAAACCAGAACCAGGTCCTGGAGCAAGATAAACCCAGTACCAGGTCTTGGAACGAGCTAAAACCAGAACCAGGTCCTGCAACAAGCTAAAACCAGAACCAGGTCCTGGAACAAGCTAAACCCAGAACCAGGTCCTGAAACAAACTAAACCCAGAACCAGGTTCTGGAACAGACTAAACCCAGAACCATGTCCTGAAACAAGCTAAACCCAGAACCAGGTTATGGAACGAGCGAAAACATGAACCAAATGCTGGAACAAGCTAAACCCGGAACCAGGTCCTGGAACAAGCTAAACCCAGAACCAGGTCCTGCAACAAGCTAAAACAAGAACCAGGTCCTGGAACAAGCTAAACCCAGAACCAGGTCCTGGAATAAGCTAAAACCAGAACCAGGTTCTGGAACAAACTAAACCCAGAACCAGGTCCTGGAACAAGCTAAAACCAGAACCAGGTCCTGGAAAAAGCTAAACCCAGAACCAGGTCCTGGAACAAGCTAAACCCAGAACCAGGTCCTGGAACACGCTAAACCCAGAACCAGGTGCTGGAACAAGCTAAACCCAGAACAAGGTCCTGGAACAAGATAAACCCAGAACCAGGTCCTGGAACAAGCTAAACCCAGAACCAGGTCCTGCAACAAGCTAAAACCAGAACCAGGTCCTGGAACAAGCTAAAACCAGAACCAGGTCCTTGAGCAAGATAAACCCAGTACCAGGTCTTGGAACGAGCTAAAATCAGAACCAGGTCCTGGAACAAGCTAAACCCAGAACCAGGTCCTGGAACAAGCTAAGACCAGAACCAGGTCCTGGAACAAGCTAAACACAGAACCAGGTCCTGGAACAAGCTAAAACCAGAACCAGGTGCTGAAACAAGCTAAACCCAGAACCAGGTCCTGGAACAAGCTAAACCCAGAACCAGGTCCTGGAACAAGCTAAGACCAGAACCAGGTCCTGGAACAAGCTAAACACAGATCCAGGTCCTGGAATAAGCTAAAACCAGAACCGGGTCCTGGAACAAACTAAACCCAGAACCAGGTCCTGCAACAAGCTAAAACCAGAACCAGGTCCTGGAACAAGCTAAACCCAGAACCAGATTCTGGAACAGGCTAAAACCAGAACCAGGTCCTGGAACAAGCTAAAACCAGAACCAGGTTCTGGAACAAACTAAACCCAGAACCAGGTCCTGGAACAAGCTAAAACCAGAACCAGGTCCTGGAAAAAGCTAAACCCAGAACCAGGTCCTGGAACAAGCTAAACCCAGAACCAGGTCCTGGAACAAGCTAAACCCAGAACCAGGTGCTGGAACAAGCTGAACCCAGAACCAGGTCCTGGAACGAGCTAAAACCAGAACCAGGTCCTGAAATAAGCTTGAACCAGGTCCAAGTCCTGAAACGAGCTAAAACCAGAACCAGGTGCTGGAGCAGGCTAAAAGCAGAACCAGTTCCTGGAACAAGCTAAACCCATAACAAGGTCCTGGAACAAGCTAAACCCAGAACCAGGTCCTGGAACAAGCTAAACCCAGAACCAGGTCCTGGAACAAGCTAAACCCAGAACCAGGTCCTGGAACAAGCTAAACCCAGAACCAGGTTCTGGAAAAAGCTAAACCCAGAACCAGGTCCTGGAACAAGCTAAACCCAGAACCAGGTCCTGAAACAAGCTTGAAACAGGTCCAAGTCCAGGAAAGCTAAAACCAGAACCAGGTCCTGAAAAAAGCTAAACCCAGAACAAGGTCATGGAACGAGCGAAAACCAGAACCAGATGCCGGAAAAAGCTAAACCCGGAACCAGGTCCTGGAAGAAGCTAAAACCAGAACCAGGTCCTGGAGAAAGATAAACCCAGTACCAGGTCTTGGAACAAGCTAAACCCAGAACCAGGTCCTGAAACATGCTGAACCCAGAACCAGGTCCTGGAACAAGCTAAAACCCAGAACCAGGTCCGGGAACAAACTAAACCCAGAACCAGGTCCTGGAAATAGCTAAACCCAGAACCGGGTCCTGAAACAAGCTTGAACCAGGTCCATGTCCGGGCGAGCTAAAACCAGAACCAGGTCCTGAAACAAGCTAAACCCAGAACCAGGTCATGGAACGAGCAAAAACCAGAACCAGATGCTGGAATAAGCTAAACCCAAAACCAGGTCCTGGAACAAGCTAAAACCAGAACCAATTCGTGGAGCAAGATAAACCCAGTACCAGGTCTTGGAACGAGCTAAACCCAGAACCAGATCCTGGAACAAGCTAAAACCAGAACCAGGTGCTGAAACAAGTAAAACCCAGAACCAGGTCCTGAAACAAGCTAAACCCAGAACAAGGTACTGAAACAAACTAAACCAGAACCAGGTCCTGGAAAAAGCTAAACCCAGAACCAGGTCCTGGAACAAGCTAAACCCAGAACCAGGTCCTGGAACAAACTAAACCCAGAACCAGGTGCTGGAACAAGCTAAACCCAGAACCAGGTCCTGGAACGAGCTAAAACCAGAACCAGGTCCTGAAATAAGCTTGAACCAGGTCCAAGTCCTGAAACGAGCTAAAACCAGAACCAGGTGCTGGAGCAGGCTAAAAGCAGAACCAGGTCCTGGAACAAGCTAAACCCATAACAAGGTCCTGGAACAAGCTAAACCCAGATCCAGGTCCTGGAACAAGCCAAATCCAGAACAAGGTCCTGGAACAAGCTAAACCCAGAACCAGGTCCTGGAACAAGCTAAACCCAGAACCAGGTTCTGGAAAAAGCTAAACCCAGAACCAGGTCCTGGAACAAGCTAAACCCAGAACCAGGTCCTGAAACAAGCTTGAAACAGGTCCAAGTCCTGGAAAGCTAAAACCAGAACCAGGTCCTGAAAAAAGCTAAACCCAGAACTAGGTCATGGAACGAGCGAAAACCAGAACCAGATGCCGGAAAAAGCTAAACCCGGAACCAGGTCCTGGAAGAAGCTAAAACCAGAACCAGGTCCTGGAGAAAGATAAACCCAGTACCAGGTCTTGGAACAAGCTAAACCCAGAACCAGGTCCTGAAACATGCTGAACCCAGAACCAGGTCCTGGAACAAGCTAAAACCCAGAACCAGGTCCGGGAACAAACTAAACCCAGAACCAGGTCCTGGAAATAGCTAAACCCAGAACCGGGTCCTGAAACAAGCTTGAACCAGGTCCAAGTCCGGGCGAGCTAAAACCAGAACCAGGTCCTGAAACAAGCTAAACCCAGAACCAGGTCATGGAACGAGCAAAAACCAGAACCAGATGCTGGAATAATCTAAACCCAAAACCAGGTCCTGGAACAAGCTAAAACCAGAACCAATTCGTGGAGCAAGATAAACCCAGTACCAGGTCTTGGAACGAGCAAAAACCAGAACCAGATGCTGGAATAAGCTAAACCCAGAACCAGATCCTGGAACAAGCTAAAACCAGAACCAGGTGCTGAAACAAGTAAAACCCAGAACCAGGTCCTGAAACAAACTAAACCTAGAACCAGGTCCTGAAAGAAACGAAACCCAGAACCAGATTCTGGAACAAGCTAAACCCATAACAAGGTCCTGGAACAAGCTAAACCCAGAACCAGGTCCTGGAACAAGCTAAACCCAGAACCAGGTCCTGGAACAAGCTAAACCCAGAACCAGGTCCTGGAACAAACTAAATCCAGAACCAGGTTCGCGAAAAAGATAAACCCAGAACCAGGTCCTGGAACAAGATAAACCCAGAACCAGGTGCTGGAACAAGTTAAACCCAGAACCAGGTTCTGGAAAAAGCTAAACCCAGAACCAGGTTCTGGAACAAGCTAAACCCAGAACCAGGTCCTGGAACAAACTAAACCCAGAACCAGGTCCTGGAACAAGCTAAACCCAGAACCAGGTGCTGGAACAAACTAAACCCAGAACCGGGTTCTGGAAAAAGCTAAAACCCATAACCAGGTGCTGAACAAGCTAAACCCAGAACCAGGTCCTGGAACTAGCTAAACCCAGAACCAGGTCCTGAAACAAGCCAAACCCAGAACCAGGTCCTGAAACATGCTAAACCCAGAACCAGGTCCTAGAACGAGCTAAAACCAGAACCAGGTCCTGAAATAAGCTTGAACCAGGTCCAAGTCCTGAAACGAGCTAAAACCAGAACCAGGTCCTTGAAAAAAGCTAAACCCAGAACCAGGTCCTTGAACAAGCTAAACCCAGAACCAGGTCCTGGAACAAGCTAAACACATAACCAGGTGCTGAAACAAGCTAAACCCAGAACCAGGTCCTGAAACAAACTAAACCCAGAACCAGGTCCTGGAATAAGCTAAAACCAGAACCAGGTCCTGGAACAAACTAAACCCAGAACCAGGTCCTGGAACAAGCTAAACCCAGAACCAGGTCCTGAAACAAGCTAAACCCAGAACCAGGTCATGGAACGAGCGAAAACCAGAACCAGATGCTGGAACAAGCTAAACCCGGAACCAGGTCCTGGAAGAAGATAAAGCCAGACCCAGGTCCTTGAGCAAGATAAACCCAGTACCAGGTCTTGGAACGAGCTAAAACCAGAACCAGGTCCTGGAACAAGCTAAACCCAGAACCAGGTCCTGGAACAAGCTAAAACCAGAACCAGGTCCTGGAACAAGCTAAACCCAGAACCAGGTCCTGGAACAAGCTAAAACCAGAACCAGGTGCTGAAACAAGCTAAACCCAGAACCAGGTCCTGAAACAAACTAAACCCAGAACCAGGTCCTGGAATAAGCTAAAACCAGAACCAGGTCGTGGAACAAACTAAACCCAGAACCAGGTCCTGGAACAAGCTAAAACCAGAACCAGGTGCTGGAGCAGGCTAAAAGTAGAACCAGGTCCTGGAACAAGCTAAACCCAGAACCAGGTCCTGCAACATGCTAAACCCAGAACCAGGTCCTGGAACAAGCTAAAACCAGAACCAGGTCCTGGAACAAGCTAAAACCATAACCAGGTTCTGGAACAAACTAAACCCATAACCCGGTGCTGGAACAAGCTAAACCCAGAACCAGGTCCTGGAACAAGCTAAACCCAGAACCAGGTCATAGAACGAGCGAAAACCAGAACCAGATGCTGGAACGAGCTAAAACCAGAACCAGGTCCTGGAACAAGCTAAACCCAGAACCAGGTCCTGCAACAAGCTAAAACCAGAACCAGGTTCTGGAACAAACTAAACCCAGAACCAGGTCCTGGAACAAGCTAAAACCAGAACCAGGTCGTGGAGCAAGAAAAACCCAGTACCAGGTCTTGGAACGAGCTAAACCCAGAACCAGGTCCTGGAACAAGCTAAAACCAGAACCAGGTCCTGGAACAAGATAAACCCATAACTAGGTCCTGAAACAAGCTAAACCGAGAACAAGTTCATGGAACAAGCTAAACCCAGAACCAGGTCCTGGAACAAGCTAAACCCATAACCAGGTCATGGAACGAGCGAAAACCAGAACCAGATGCTGGAACAAACTAAACCCAGAACCAGGTCCTGGAACAAGCTAAACCCAGAACCAGGTTCTGGAACAAGCTATACCCAGAACCAGGTCCTGGAACAAACTAAACCCAGAACCAGGTCCTGGAACAAGCTAAACCCAGAACCAGGTCCTGAAACAAGCTTGAACCAGGTCCAAGTACTGGCGAGCTAAAAACCAGAACCAGGTCCTGAAACAAGCTAAACCCAGAACCAGGTCATGGAACGAGCGAAAACCAGAACCAGATGCTGGAACAAACTAAACCCAGAACCAGGTCCTGGAACAAGCTAAAACCAGAACCAGGTGCTGGAGCAGGCTAAAAGCAGAACCAGGTCCTGGAACAAGCTAAACCCAGAACCAGGTCCTGCAACAAGCTAAAACCAGAACCAGGTCCTGGAACAAGCTAAACCCAGAACCAGGTCCTGGAACAAGCTAAAACCAGAACCAGGTTCTGGAACAAACTAAACCCATAACCCGGTGCTGGAACAAGCTAAACCCAGAACCAGGTCCTGGAACAAGCTAAACCCAGAACCAGGTCATGGAACGAGCGAAAACCAGAACCAGATGCTGGAACGAGCTAAAACCAGAACCAGGTCCTGGAACAAGCTAAACCCAGAACCAGGTCCTGCAACAAGCTAAAACCAGAACCAGGTTCTGGAACAAACTAAACCCAGAACCAGGTTCTGGAACAAGCTAAAACCCAGAACCAGGTCCTGGAACAAACTAAACCCAGAACCAGGTCCTGGAACAAGCTAAACCCAGAACCGGGTCCTGAAACAAGCTTGAACCAGGTCCAAGTCCGGGCGAGCTAAAACCAGAACCAGGTCCTGAAACAAGCTAAACCCAGAACCAGGTCATGGAACGAGCAAAAACCAGAACCAGATGCTGGAATAAGCTAAACCCAAAACCAGGTCCTGGAACAAGCTAAAACCAGAACCAATTCGTGGAGCAAGATAAACCCAGTACCAGGTCTTGGAACGAGCTAAACCCAGAACCAGGTCCTGGAACAAGCTAAAACCAGAACCAGGTGCTGAAACAAGTAAAACCCAGAACCAGGTCCTGAAACAAGCTAAACCCAGAACAAGGTACTGAAACAAACTAAACCTAGAACCAGGTCCTGAAACAAACGAAACCCAGAACCAGGTTCTGGAACAAGCTAAACCCAGAACCAGGTCCTGGAACAAACTAAACCATGAACCAGGTCCAGGAAAAAACTAAACCCAGAACCAGGTCCTTGAACAAGCTAAGCCCAGAACCAGGTCCCGAAACAAGCTTGAACCAGGTCCAAGTCCTGGCGAGCTAAAACCAGAACCAGGTCCTGAAACAAGCTAAACCCAGAACCAGGTCCTGAAACAAACTAAACCCAGAACCAGGTCCTGGAACAAGCTAAACCCATAACCAGGTCATGGAACGAGCGAAAACCAGAACCAGATGCTTGAACGAGCTAAAACCAGAAACAGGTCCTGGAACAAGCTAAACCCAGAACCAGGTCCTGCAACAAGTAAAACCCAGAACCAGGTCCTGGAACAAGCTAAACCCAGAACAAGGTACTGAAACAAACTAAACCTAGAACCAGGTCCTGAAACAAACGAAACCCAGAACCAGGTTCTGCAACAAGCTAAACCCAGAACCAGGTCCTGGAACAAACTAAACCATGAACCAGGTCCAGGAAAAAACTAAACCCAGAACCAGGTCCTTGAACAAGCTAAGCCCAGAACCAGGTCCCGAAACAAGCTTGAACCAGGTCCAAGTCCTGGCGAGCTAAAACCAGAACCAGGTCCTGAAACAAGCTAAACCCAGAACCAGGTCCTGAAACAAACTAAACCCAGAACCAGGTCCTGGAACAAAGCAAACCCAGAACCAGGTCCTGGAACAAGCTAAACCCAGAACCAGCTCCTGAAACAAGCTAAACCCAGAAAAAGGTCATGGAACAAGCTAAACCCAGAACCAGGTCCTGGAGCAAGATAAACCCAGAACCAGGTCCTGGAACAAGATAAACCCATAACTAGGTCCTGAAACAAGCTAAACCCAGAACAAGGTCATGGAACAAGCTAAACCCGGAACCAGGTCCTGGAACAAGCTAAACCCATAACCAGGTCCTGCAACAAGCTAAAACCAGAACCAGGTCCTGGAACAAGCTAAACCCAGAACCAGATGCTGGAACGAGCTAAAACCAGAAACAGGTCCTGGAACAAGCTAAACCCAGAACCAGGTCCTGCAACAAGCTAAACCCAGAACCAGGTCCTGAAACAAGCTTGAACCAGGTGCAAGTCCTGGCGAGCTAAAACCATAACCAGGTCCTGAAAAAAGCTAAACCCAGAACCAGGTCATGGAAATAGCGAAAACCAGGACCAGATGCTGGAACAAGCTAAACCCGGAACCAGGTCCTGGATGAAGCTAAAACCAGAACCAGGTCGTGGAGCAAGATAAACCCAGTACCAGGTCTTGGAACGAGCTAAAACCAGAACCAGGTCCTGTAACAAGCTAAACCCAGAACCAGGTTCTGGAACAAGCTAAACCCAGAACCAGGTCCTGAAAAAAGCTAAACCCAGAACCAGGTCATGGAAATAGCGAAAACCAGAACCAGATGCTGGAACAAGCTAAACCCGGAACCAGGTCCTGGATGAAGCTAAAACCAGAACCAGGTCGTGGAGCAAGATAAACCCAGTACCAGGTCTTGGAACGAGCTAAAACCAGAACCAGGTCCTGTAACAAGCTAAACCCAGAACCAGGTTCTGGAACAAGCTAAACCCAGAACCAGGTCCTGGAACAAGCCAAACCCAGAACCAGGTCCTGGAACAAGCTAAACCCAGAACCAGGTCCTGGAACAAGCTAAATCCAGAACCAGGTCCTGGAACAAGCTAAACCCATAACCCGGTGCTGGAACAAGCTAAACCCAGATCAAGGTCCTGGAACAAGCTAAACCCAGAACCAGGTTATGGAACGAGCGACAACCAGAACCAGATGCTGGAACGAGCTAAAACCAGAACCAGGTCCTGGAACAAGCTAAACCCAGAACCAGGTCCTGCAACAAGCTAAAACCAGAACCAGGTTCTGGAACAAGCTAAACCCAGAACCAGGTCCTGGAACAAGCTAAAACCAGAACCAGGTGCTGAAACAAGTAAAACCCAGAACCAGGTCCTGAAACAAACTAAACCCAGAACCAGGTCCTGAAACAAACTAAACCCAGAACCAGGTCCTGAAACAAACTGAACCCAGAACCAGCTTCTGGAACAAGCTAAACCCATAACCAGGTGCTGGAACAAGCTAAACCCAGAACAAGGTCCTGGAACAAGCTAAAACCAGAACCAGGTGCTGAAACAAGCTAAACCCAGAACCAGGTCCTGGAACAAGCTAAAACCAGAACCAAATGCTGAAACAAGCTAAACCCAGAACCAGGTCCTGAAACAAACTAAACCCAGAACCAGGTTCTGGAACAAACTAAACCCAGAACCAGGTCCTGGAACAAGCTAAATCCAGAACCAGGTCCTGGAACAAGCTAAACCCAGAACCAGGTCCTGGAACAAGCTAAACCCATAAACAGGTCCTGGAACAAGATAAACCCATAACCAGGTCCTGGAACAAGCTAAACCCAGAACCAGGTCCTGAAACAAGCTTGAACCAGGTCCAAGTCCTGGCGAGCTAAAACCAGAACCAGGTCCTGAAACAAGCTAAACCCAGAACCAGGTCATGGAACGAGCGAAAACCAGAACCAGATGCTGGAACAAACTAAACCCAGAACCAGGTCCTGGAACAAGCTAAAACCAGAACCAGGTGCTGGAACAAGCTAAAACCAGAACCAGGTCCTGGAACAAGCTAAACCCAGAACCAGGTCCTGCAACAAGCTAAAACCAGAACCAGGTTCTGGAACAAACTAAACCCAGAACCAGGTTCTGGAACAAGCTAAAACCCAGAACCAGGTCCTGGAACAAACTAAACCCAGAACCAGGTCCTGGAACAAGCTAAACCCAGAACCGGGTCCTGAAACAAGCTTGAACCAGGTCCAAGTCCGGGCGAGCTAAAACCAGAACCAGGTCCTGAAACAAGCTAAACCCAGAACCAGGTCATGGAACGAGCAAAAACCAGAACCAGATGCTGGAATAAGCTAAACCCAAAACCAGGTCCTGGAACAAGCTAAAACCAGAACCAATTCGTGGAGCAAGATAAACCCAGTACCAGGTCTTGGAACGAGCTAAACCCAGAACCAGGTCCTGGAACAAGCTAAAACCAGAACCAGGTGCTGAAACAAGTAAAACCCAGAACCAGGTCCTGAAACAAGCTAAACCCAGAACAAGGTACTGAAACAAACTAAACCTAGAACCAGGTCCTGAAACAAACGAAACCCAGAACCAGGTCCTGAAACAAGCTAAACCCAGAACAAGGTCATGGAACAAGCTAAAACCAGAACCAGGTCCTGGAACAAGCTAAACCCATAACCAGGTCATGGAACGAGCGAAAACCAGAACCAGATGCTGGAACGAGCTAAAACCAGAAACAGGTCCTGGAACAAGCTAAACCCAGAACCAGGTCCTGGAACAAGCTAAACCCAGAACAAGGTACTGAAACAAACTAAACCTAGAACCAGGTCCTGAAACAAACGAAACCCAGAACCAGGTTCTGGAACAAGCTAAACCCAGAACCAGGTCCTGGAACAAACTAAACCATGAACCAGGTCCAGGAAAAAACTAAACCCAGAACCAGGTCCTTGAACAAGCTAAGCCCAGAACCAGGTCCCGAAACAAGCTTGAACCAGGTCCAAGTCCTGGCGAGCTAAAACCAGAACCAGGTCCTGAAACAAGCTAAACCCAGAACCAGGTCCTGAAACAAACTAAACCCAGAACCAGGTCCTGGAACAAACTAAACCCAGAACCAGGTCCTGGAACAAGCTAAACCCAGAACCAGCTCCTGAAACAAGCTAAACCCAGAAAAAGGTCATGGAACAAGCTAAACCCAGAACCAGGTCCTGGAGCAAGATAAACCCAGAACCAGGTCCTGGAACAAGATAAACCCATAACTAGGTCCTGAAACAAGCTAAACCCAGAACAAGGTCATGGAACAAGCTAAACCCGGAACCAGGTCCTGGAACAAGCTAAACCCATAACCAGGTCATGGAACGAGCGAAAACCAGAACCAGATGCTGGAACGAGCTAAAACCAGAAACAGGTCCTGGAACAAGCTAAACCCAGAACCAGGTCCTGCAACAAGCTAAAACCAGAACCAGGTCCTGGAACAAGCTAAACCCAGAACCAGATGCTGGAACGAGCTAAAACCAGAAACAGGTCCTGGAACAAGCTAAACCCAGAACCAGGTCCTGCAACAAGATAAACCCAGAACCAGGTCCTGAAACAAGCTTGAACCAGGTGCAAGTCCTGGCGAGCTAAAACCATTACCAGGTCCTGAAAAAAGCTAAACCCAGAACCAGGTCATGGAAATAGCGACAACCAGAACCAGATGCTGGAACAAGCTAAACCCGGAACCAGGTCCTGGATGAAGCTAAAACCAAAACCAGGTCGCGGAGCAAGATAAACCCAGTACCAGGTCTTGGAACGAGCTAAAACCAGAACCAGGTCCTGGAACAAGCTAAACCCAGAACCAGGTTCTGGAACAAGCTAAACCCAGAACCAGGTCCTGGAACAAGCCAAACCCAGAACCAGGTCCTGGAACAAGCTAAACCCAGAACCAGGTCCTGGAAAAAGCTAAATCCAGAACCAGGTCCTGGAACAAGCTAAACCCAGAACCCGGTGCTGGAACAAGCTAAACCCAGAACAAGGTCCTGGAACAAGCTAAACCCAGAACCAGGTTATGGAACGAGCGAAAACCAGAACCAGATGCTGGAACGAGCTAAAACCAGAACCAGGTCCTGGAACAAGCTAAACCCAGAACCAGGTCCTGCAACAAGCTAAAACCAGAACCGGGTCCTGGAACAAGCTAAACCCAGAACCAGGTCCTGCAACAAGCTAAAACCAGAACCGGGTCCTGGAACAAGCTAAACCCAGAACCAGGTCCTGGAACAAGCTAAAACCAGAACCAGGTGCTGAAACAAGTAAAACCCAGAACCAGGTCCTGAAACAAGCTAAACCCAGAACCAGGTCCTGCAACAAGCTAAAACCAGAACCAGGTCCTGGAACAAGCTAAACCCAGAACCAGGTCCTGGAACAAGCTAAAACCAGAACCAGGTGCTGAAACAAGTAAAACCCAGAACCAGGTCCTGAAACAAGCTAAACCCAGAACAAGGTACTGAAACAAACTAAACCCAGAACCAGGTCCTGAAACAAACTAAACCCAGAACCAGGTCCTGAAACAAACTGAACCCAGAACCAGCTTCTGGAACAAGCTAAACCCATAACCAGGTCCTGGAACAAGCTAAAACCAGAACCAGATGCTGGAACGAGCTAAAACCAGAACCAGGTCCTGGAACAAGCTAAACCCAGAACCAGGTCCTGCAACAAGCAAAAACCAGAACCAGGTTCTGGAACAAACTAAACCCAGAACCAGGTTCTGGAACAAGCTAAAACCCAGAACCAGGTCCTGGAACAAACTAAACCCAGAACCGGGTCCTGAAACAAGCTTGAACCAGGTCCAAGTCCGGGCGAGCTAAAACCAGAACCAGGTCCTGAAACAAGCTAAACCCAGAACCAGGTCATGGAACGAGCAAAAACCAGAACCAGATGCTGGAATAAGCTAAACCCAAAACCAGGTCCTGGAACAAGCTAAATCCAGAACCAGGTCCTGGAACAAGCTAAACCCAGAACCAGGTCCTGGAACAAGCTAAACCCATAAACAGGTCCTGGAACAAGATAAACCCATAACCAGGTCCTGGAACAAGCTAAACCCAGAACAAGGTCCTGGAACAAGCTAAACCCAGAACCAGGACCTGGAACAAGCTAAACCCAGAACCAGGTTCGCGAAAAAGCTAAACCCTGAACCAGGTCCTGGAACAAGCTAAACCCAGAACCAGGTCCTGGAACAAGCTAAACCCAGAACCAGGTGCTGGAACAAACTAAACCCAGAACCAGGTCCTGAAACAAGCCAAACCCAGTACCAGGTCATGAAACAAGCTTGAACCAGGTACAAGTCCTGGCGAGCTAAAACCAGAACCAGGTCCTGAAACAAGCTTGGACCAGGTCCAAGTCCTGGCGAGCTAAAACCAGAACCAGGTCCTGGTCCAAGCTAAAAGATGAACCAGGTCCTTGTCTAAGCTATAACCAGAACCAAGTCCTGGTCCAAGCTAGAACCAGAACCAGGTCCTGGTCCAAGGTATGACCAGAACCAGGTCCTGGTCTAAGCTAAAACCAGAACCAAGTCCTGGTCCAACCTAGAACCAGAACCACATCCACGTTAAAACCATAACCAGGTCCTGGTCCAAGCTAGAAGAACCAAGCCAAAGCTAGAACCAGAACCAGGTCCTGGTCCACGCTAAAAGCAGAACCAAGTCCTTGTCTAAGCTATAACCAGAACCAAGTCCTGGTCCAAGCTAGAACCAGAACCATATCCAAGTTAGAACCATAACCAGGTTCTCTTCCTGGTCCAAGCTAAAACCAGAACCAGATCCTGGTCCAAGCTATAACCAGAACCAGGTTCCGGTCCCAGCTAAACCCAGGTCCTGGTCAAAGCTAGAACCACAACCAGAACCAGGTCCATGCTAGAACCAGAACCACATCCAAGCTAGAACCAGAACCAGGTCCTGGTCTAAGGTATAACCAGAACCAGGTCCTGGTCTAAGCTAAAACCAAAACCAAGTCCTGGTCCAACCTAGAATCAGAACCACATCCAAGCTAGAACCAGAACCAGGTCCTGGTCTAAGGTATAACCAGAACCAGGTCCTGGTCTAAGCTAAAACCAAAACCAAGTCCTGGTCCAACCTAGAACCAGAATCACATCCAAGTTACAACAAGAACCAGGTCCTGGTCCAAGCTAAAACCAGAACCATGTCCAAGTTAGAACCAGAACCAGGTGCTGGTCCAAGCTAAAACCAGATCCTGGTCCAAGCTAGAACCAAGTCCTGGTCCTGGTCCAAGCTAGAAAAAGAACCAGGTCCTGGTCCAAGCTAAAACCAGAACGAGGTCCTGGTCCAAGCTAAAACCAGAACCAGAACCACGTCCAAGTTAGAACCAGAACCTGGTCCTGGTCCTGGTCCAAGCTAGAACAAGAACGAAGCCAAAGCTAGAACCAGAACCAGGTCCTGGTCCAAGCTAAAACCAGAACCAAGTCCTGGTCCAACCTAGAACCAGAACCACATCCAAGTTAGAACCAGAACCAGGTCCTGGTCCAAGCTAGAACCAGATCCTGGTCCTGGTCCAAGCTAGAAGAACCAAGCCAAAGCTAGAACCAGAACCACGTCCAACCTAGAACCAGAACCATGTCCTGGTCAAAGCCAGAACCAGAACCAGAACCAAGTCCAAGCTAGAACCAGAACCAGTTCCTGGTCTAAGCTAGAACCAGAACCACATCCAAGATAGAACCAGAACCAGGTCCTGGTCCAAGCTAAAAGATGAACCAGGTCCTTGTCTAAGCTATAACCAGAACCAAGTCCTGGTCCAAGCTAGAACCAGAACCACATCCAAGTTAGAACCATAACCAGGTTCTCTTGCTGGTCCAAGCTAAAACCAGAACCAGATCCTGGTCCAAGCTATAACCAGAACCAGGTTCCGGTCCCAGCTAAAACCAGATCCTGGTCAAAGCTAGAACCACAACCAGAACCAGGTCCATGCAAGAACAAGAACCAGGTTCTGGTCAAAGCTAAAACCAGAACCAGAACCAGAACCAGAACCAGAACCAGAACATGGTTCAAGCTAGAACCAGAACCAGTTCCTGGTCCAAGCTAGAACCAGATCCTGGTCCTGGTCCAAGCTAGAAGAACCAAGCCAAAGCTAGAACCAGAACCACTTCAAACCTAGAACCAGAACCAGGTCCTGGTCAAAGCCAGAACCAGAACCAGAACCAGGTCCAAGCTAGAACCTGAACCAGTTCCTGGTCCAAGCTAGAACCAGAACCACATCCAAGTTAGAACCAAAACCAGATCCTGGTCCAAGCTATAACCAGAACCAGGTTCCGGTCCCAGCTAAAACCAGATCCTGGTCAAAGCTAGAACCACAACCAGAACCAGGTCCATGCAAGAACAAGAACCAGGTTCTGGTCAAAGCTAAAACCAGAACCAGAACCAGAACCAGAACCAGAACATGGTTCAAGCTAGAACCAGAACCAGTTCCTGGTCCAAGCGAGAACCAGATCCTGGTCCTGGTCCAAGCTAGAAGAACCAAGCCAAAGCTAGAACCAGAACCACTTCAAACCTAGAACCAGAACCAGGTCCTGGTCAAAGCCAGAACCTGAACCAGTTCCTGGTCCAAGCTAGAACCAGAACCACATCCAAGTAAGAACCAAAACCAGATCCTGGTCCAAACTAAAACCAGAACCAGATCCTGGTCCAACCTAGAACCAGAACCACATCCAAGTTAGAACAAGAACCTGGTCCTGGTCCAAGCTAGAAGAACCAAGCCAAAGCTAGAACCAGGACCAGGTCCTAGTCCAAGCTAAAACCACAACCAGGTCCAACCTAGAACCAGAACCAGGTCCTGGTCAAAGCCAGAACCAGAACCAGAACCAAAACCAGGTCCAAGCCAGAACCAGAACCAGTTCCTGGTCCAAGCTAGAACCAGAACCACATCCAAGTTAGAACCAGAACCAGGTCCTGGTCAGAGCTAAAAGCAGAACCAGGTCCTTGTCTAAGCTATAACCAGAACCAAGTCCTGGTCAAAGCTAGAACCAGAACCACATCCAAGTTAGAACCATAACCAGGTTCTCTTCCTGGTCCAAGCTAAAACCAAAACCAGATCCTGGTCCAAGCTAAAACCAGAACCAGATCCTGGTCCAAGCTATAACCAGAACCAGATTCCGGTCCGAGCTAAAACCAGGTCCTGGTCCTGGTCAAAGCTAGAACAACAACAAGAATCAGGTCCAGGCTAGAACAAGAAACAGGTCCTGGTCCAAGCTAAAACCAGAACCACGTCCAAGTTAGAACCAGAACCAGATTCTGGTCCTGGTCCAAGCTAAAACCAGATCCTGGTCCAAGGTAGAACCAAGTCCTGGTCCTGGTCCAAGCTAAAAGCAGAACCAGGTCCTGGTCCAAGTTAGACCCAGAACCAGGTTCCGGTCCAAGCTAAAACCATGTCCTGGTCAAAGCTAGAACCACAACCAGAACCAGGTCCATGCTAGAACCAGAACCAGGTCCTGGTCCATGCTAAAACCAGAACCACATCCAAGTTAGAACCAGAACCAGGTCCTGGTCCAAGCTATACCCAGAACCAGGTCCTGGAACAAACTAAACCCATAACCCGGTGCTGGAAAAAGCTAAACCCAGAACCAGGTCCTGGAACAAGATAAACCCAGAACCAGGTGTTGGAACAAGCTAAACACAGAACCAGGTCCTGAAACAAGCCAAACCCAGAACAAGGTCCTGAAACATGCTAAACCAGAACCAGGTCCTGGAAAGAGCTAAAACCAGAACCAGGTCCTGAAATAAGCTTGAAACTAGGTCCAAGTCCTGAAACGAGCTAAAACCAGAACCAGGTCCTGGAACAAGCTAAAACCAGAACCAGGTGCTGGAGCAGGCTAAATCCAGAACCAGGTCCTGGAACAAGCTAAACCCAGAACCAGGTCCTGCAACAAGCTAAAACCAGAACCAGGTCCTGGAACAAGCTAAACCCAGAACCAGGTCCTGGAACAAGCTAAAACCAGAACCAGGTCCTGGGACAAGCTAAAACCAGAACCAGGTTCTGGAACAAACTAAACCCAGAACCATGACCTGGAACAAGCTAAAACCAGAAACAGGTCCTGGAAAAAGATAAACCCAGAACCAGGTCCTGGAACAAGCTAAACCCAGAACCAGGTCCTGGAACAAGCTAAACCCAGAACCAGGTCCTGGAACAAGCTAAACCCAGAACCAGGTCCTGCAACAAGCTAAAACCAGAACCAGGTCCTGGAAGAAGCTAAAACCAGAACCAGGTCCGTGAGCAAGATAAACCCAGTACCAGGTCTTGGAACGAGCTAAAACCAGAACCAGGTCCTGGAACAAGCTAAACCCAGAACCAGGTCCGGGAACAAGCTAAAACCAGAACCAGGTCCTGGAAGAAGATAAAACCAGAACCAGGTCCTTGAGCAAGATAAACCCAGTACCAGGTCTTGGAACGAGCTAAAACCAGAACCAGGTCCTGGAACAAGCTAAACCCAGAACCAGGACCTGGAACAAGCTAAAACCAGAACCAGGTCCTGGAACAAGCTAAACACAGAACCAGGTCCTGGAACAAGCTAAAACCAGAACCAGGTGCTGAAACAAGCTAAACCCAGAACCAGGTCCTGGAACAAGCTAAAACCAGAACCAGGTGCTGAAACAAGCTAAACCCAGAACCAGGTCCTAGAACAAGCTAAAACCAGAACCAGGTCCTGGAAGAAGATAAAACCAGAACCAGGTCCTTGAGCAAGATAAACCCAGTACCAGGTCTTGGAACGAGCTAAAACCAGAACCAGGTCCTGGAACAAGCTAAACCCAGAACCAGGTCCTGGAACAAGCTAAAACCAGAACCAGGTCCTGGAACAAGCTAAACACAGAACCAGGTCCTGGAACAAGCTAAACCCAGAACCAGGACCTGGAACAAGCTAAAACCAGAACCAGGTCCTGGAACAAGCTAAACACAGAACCAGGTCCTGGAACAAGCTAAAACCAGAACCAGGTGCTGAAACAAGCTAAACCCAGAACCAGGTCCTGGAACAAGCTAAAACCAGAACCAGGTGCTGAAACAAGCTAAACCCAGAACCAGGTCCTAGAACAAGCTAAAACCAGAACCAGGTCCTGGAAGAAGATAAAACCAGAACCAGGTCCTTGAGCAAGATAAACCCAGTACCAGGTCTTGGAACGAGCTAAAACCAGAACCAGGTGCTGAAACAAGCTAAACCCAGAACCAGGTCCTGAAACAAACTAAACCCAGAACCAGGTCCTGGAATAAGCTAAAACCAGAACCAGGTCCTGGGACAAGCTAAAACCAGAACCAGGTTCTGGAACAAACTAAACCCAGAACCAGGTCCTGGAACAAGCTAAACCCAGAACCAGGTCCTGGAAAAAGCTAAACCCAGAACCAGGTCCTGGAACAAGCTAAACCCAGAACCAGGTCCTGGAACAAGCTAAACCCAGAACCAGGTGCTGGAACAAGCTAAACCCAGAAAAAGGTCCTGGAACAAGATAAACCCAGAACCAGGTCCTGGAACAAGCTAAACCCAGAACCAGGTCCTGCAACAAGCTAAAACCGGAACCAGGTTCTGGAAAAAGCTAAACCCAGAACCAGGTCCTGGAACAAGCTAAAACGAGAACCAGGTCCTGGGACAAGCTAAACCCAGAACCAGGTCCTGGAACAAGCTAAACCCAGAACCAGGTCCTGGAACAAGATAAAACCAGAACCAGGTCCTGGAACAAGCTAAACCCAGAACCAGGTCCTGGAACAAGCTAAACCCAGAACCAGGTGCTGGAACAAGCTAAACCCAGAACAAGGTCCTGGAACAAGATAAAACCAGAACCAGGTCCTGGAACAAGCTAAACCCAGAACCAGGTTCTGGAACAAGCTAAACCCAGAACCAGGTCCTGGAACAAGCTAAACCCAGAACCAGGTCCTGAAACAAGCTAAACCCAGAACAAGGTCATGGAACAAGCTAAACCCAGAACCAGGTCCTGGAACAAGCTAAACCCAGAACCAAGTCCTGAAAAAAACTAAAACCAGAACCAGGTCCTGGAACTAGCTAAACCCAGAACCAAGTCCTGAAACAAGCTTGAACCAGGTCCAAGTCCTGGCGAGCTAAAACCAGAACCAGGTCCTGAAACGAACTAAACCCAGAACAAGGTCATGGAACAACATAAACCCAGAACCAGGTCCTGCAACAAGCTAAACCCAGAACCAGGTCCTGGAACAAGCTAAAACCAGAACCAGGTCCTGGGACAAGCTAAAACCAGAACCAGGTTCTGGAACAAACTAAACCCAGAACCAGGTCCTGGAACAAGCTAAACCCAGAACCAGGTCCTGGAACAAGCTAAAACCAGAACCAGGTCCTGGGACAAGCTAAAACCAGAACCAGGTCCTGGAACAAACTAAACCCAGAACCAGGTCCTGGAACAAGCTAAAACCAGAACCAGGTCCTGGAAAAAGCTAAACCCAGAACCAGGTCCTGGAACAAGCTAAACCCAGAACCAGGTCCTGGAACAAGCTAAACCCAGAACCAGGTGCTGGAACAAGCTAAACCCAGAACAAGGTCCTGGAACAAGATAAACCCAGAACCAGGTCCTGGAACAAGCTAAACCCAGAACCAGGTCCTGCAACAAGCTAAAACCAGAACCAGATGCTGGAACAAGCTAAACCCAGAACCAGGTCCTGGAACAAGCTAAAACCAGAACCAGGTCCTGGGACAAGCTAAACCCAGAACCAGGTCCTGGAACAAACTAAACCCAGAACCAGGTCCTGGAACAAGCTAAAACCAGAACCAGGTCCTGGAAAAAGATAAACCCAGAACCAGGTCCTGGAACAAGCTAAACCCAGAACCAGGTCCTGGAACAAGCTAAACCCAGAACCAGGTCCTGGAACAAGCTAAAACCAGAACCAGGTCCTGGAACAAGCTAAACACAGAACCAGGTCCTGGAACAAGCTAAAACCAGAACCAGGTGCTGAAACAAGCTAAACCCAGAACCAGGTCCTGGAACAAGCTAAAACCAGAACCAGGTGCTGAAACAAGCTAAACCCAGAACCAGGTCCTAGAACAAGCTAAAACCAGAACCAGGTCCTGGAAGAAGATAAAACCAGAACCAGGTCCTTGAGCAAGATAAACCCAGTACCAGGTCTTGGAACGAGCTAAAACCAGAACCAGGTCCTGGAACAAGCTAAACCCAGAACCAGGTCCTGGAACAAGCTAAAACCAGAACCAGGTCCTGGAACAAGCTAAACACAGAACCAGGTCCTGGAACAAGCTAAAACCAGAACCAGGTGCTGAAACAAGCTAAACCCAGAACCAGGTCCTGAAACAAACTAAACCCAGAACCAGGTCCTGGAATAAGCTAAAACCAGAACCAGGTCCTGGGACAAGCTAAAACCAGAACCAGGTTCTGGAACAAACTAAACCCAGAACCAGGTCCTGGAACAAGCTAAACCCAGAACCAGGTCCTGGAAAAAGCTAAACCCAGAACCAGGTCCTGGAACAAGCTAAACCCAGAACCAGGTCCTGGAACCAGCTAAACCCAGAACCAGGTGCTGGAACAAGCTAAACCCAGAAAAAGGTCCTGGAACAAGATAAACCCAGAACCAGGTCCTGGAACAAGCTAAACCCAGAACCAGGTCCTGCAACAAGCTAAAACCGGAACCAGGTTCTGGAAAAAGCTAAACCCAGAACCAGGTCCTGGAACAAGCTAAAACGAGAACCAGGTCCTGGGACAAGCTAAACCCAGAACCAGGTCCTGGAACAAGCTAAACCCAGAACCAGGTCCTGGAACAAGCTAAAACCAGAACCAGGTCCTGGAACAAGCTAAACCCAGAACCAGGTCCTGGAACAAGCTAAACCCAGAACCAGGTGCTGGAACAAGCTAAACCCAGAACAAGGTCCTGGAACAAGATAAAACCAGAACCAGGTCCTGGAACAAGCTAAACCCAGAACCAGGTTCTGGAACAAGCTAAACCCAGAACCAGGTCCTGGAACAAGCTAAACCCAGAACCAGGTCCTGAAACAAGCTAAACCCAGAACAAGGTCATGGAACAAGCTAAACCCAGAACCAGGTCCTGGAACAAGCTAAACCCAGAACCAAGTCCTGAAAAAAACTAAAACCAGAACCAGGTCCTGGAACTAGCTAAACCCAGAACCAAGTCCTGAAACAAGCTTGAACCAGGTCCAAGTCCTGGCGAGCTAAAACCAGAACCAGGTCCTGAAACGAACTAAACCCAGAACAAGGTCATGGAACAACATAAACCCAGAACCAGGTCCTGCAACAAGCTAAACCCAGAACCAGGTCCTGGAACAAGCTAAAACCAGAACCAGGTCCTGGGACAAGCTAAAACCAGAACCAGGTTCTGGAACAAACTAAACCCAGAACCAGGTCCTGGAACAAGATAAACCCAGAACCAGGTCCTGGAACAAGCTAAAACCAGAACCAGGTCCTGGGACAAGCTAAAACCAGAACCAGGTCCTGGAACAAACTAAACCCAGAACCAGGTCCTGGAACAAGCTAAAACCAGAACCAGGGCCTGGAAAAAGCTAAACCCAGAACCAGGTCCTGGAACAAGCTAAACCCAGAACCAGGTCCTGGAACAAGCTAAACCCAGAACCAGGTGCTGGAACAAGCTAAACCCAGAACAAGGTCCTTGAACAAGATAAACCCAGAACCAGGTCCTGGAACAAGCTAAACCCAGAACCAGGTCCTGCAACAAGCTAAAACCAGAACCAGATGCTGGAACAAGCTAAACCCAGAACCAGGTCCTGGAACAAGCTAAAACCAGAACCAGGTCCTGGGACAAGCTAAACCCAGAACCAGGTCCTGGAACAAACTAAACCCAGAACCAGGTCCTGGAACAAGCTAAAACCAGAACCAGGTCCTGGAAAAAGATAAACCCAGAACCAGGTCCTGGAACAAGCTAAACCCAGAACCAGGTCCTGGAACAAGCTAAACCCAGAACCAGGTGCTGGAACAAGCTAAACCCAGAACAAGGTCCTGGAACAAGATAAAACCAGAACCAGGTCCTGGAACAAGCTAAACCCAAAACCAGGTTTTGGAAAAAGCTAAACCCAGAACCAGGTTCTGGAACAAGCTAAACCCAGAACCAGGTCCTGGAACAAGCTAAACCCAGAACCAAGTCCTGGAACAAGCTAAACCCAGAACCAGGTGTTGGAAAAAACTAAACCCAGAACCAGGTCCTGGAAAGAGCTAAACCCAGTACCAGGTCATGAAACAAGCTTGAACCAGGTCCAAGTCCTGGCGAAATAAAACCAGAACCAGGTCCTGAAACAAGCTAAACCCAGAACCAGGTCCTGAAAAAAACTAAAACCAGAACCAGGTCCTGGAACAAGCTAAACCCAGAACCAGGTCCTGAAACAAGCTTGAACCAGGTCCATGTCCTGAAACAAGCTTGAACCAGGTCCAAGTCCTGGCGTGCTAAAACCAGAACCAGGTGCTGGAACAAGCTAAACACAGAACCAGGTCCTGAAACAAGCCAAACCCAGAACAAGGTCCTGAAACATGCTAAACCCAGAACCAGTTCCTGGAACGAGCTAAAACCAGAACCAGGTCCTGAAATAAGCTTGAACCAGGTCCAAGTCCTGAAACGAGCTAAACCCAGAACCAGGTCATGGAACGAGCGAAAACCAGAACCAGATGCTTGAACAAGCTAAACCCGGAACCAGGTCCTGGAAAAGCTAAAACCAGAACCAGGTCCTGGAGCAAACTAAACCCAGTACCAGGTCTTGGAACGAGTTAAAACCAGAACCAGGTCCTGGAACAAGCTAAACCCAGAACCAGGTCCTGGAACAAGCTAAAACCAGAACCAGGTCCTGGAACAAGCTAAACACAGAACCAGGTCCTGGAACAAGCTAAAACCAGAACCAGGTCCTGAAACAAGCTAAACCCAGAACCAGGTCCTGAAACAAACTAAACCCAGAACCAGGTCCTGGAATAAGCTAAAACCAGAACCAGGTCCTGGAACAAGCTAAACCCAGAACCAGTTCCTGAAACAAGCTAAACCCAGAACCAGGTGCTGAAACAAGCTAATCCCAGAACAAGGTCCTGGAACGAGCGAAAACCAGAACCAGATGCTGGAACAAGCTAAACCCGGAACCATGTCCTGGAAGAAGCTAAAACCAGAACCAGGTCCTTGAGCAAGATAAACCCAGTACCAGGTCTTGGAACGAGCTAAAACCGGAACCAGGTCCTGCAACAAGCTCAAACCAGAACCAGGTCCTGGAACAAGCTAAACCCAGAACCAGGTCCTGGAACAGGCTAAAACCAGAACCAGGTCCTGGGACAAGCTAAAACCAGAACCAGGTTCTGGAACAAACTAAACCCAGAACCAGGTCCTGGAACAAGCTAAAACCAGAACCAGGTCCTGGAACAAGCTAAACCCGGAACCATGTCCTGGAAGAAGCTAAAACCAGAACCAGGTCCTTGAGCAAGATAAACCCAGTACCAGGTCTTGGAACGAGCTAAAACCGGAACCAGGTCCTGCAACAAGCTCAAACCAGAACCAGGTCCTGGAACAAGCTAAACCCAGAACCAGGTCCTGGAACAAGCTAAAACCAGAACCAGGTACTGGAGCAGGCTAAAAGCAGAACCAGGTCCTGGAACAAACTAAACCCAGAACCAGGTCCTGCAACAAGCTAAAACCAGAACCAGGTCCTGGAAAAAGCTAAACCCAGAACAAGGTCCTGGAACAAGCTAAAACCAGAACCAGGTCCTGGGACAAGCTAAAACCAGAACCAGGTGCTGAAACAAGCTAAAACCAGAACCAGGTTCTGGAACAAACTAAACCCAGAACCAGGTCCTGGAACAAGCTAAAACCAGAACCAGGTACTGGAGCAGGCTAAAAGCAGAACCAGGTCCTGGAACAAGCTAAACCCAGAACCAGGTCCTGCAACAAGCTCAAACCAGAACCAGGTCCTGGAACAAGCTAAACCCAGAACCAGGTCCTGGAACAGGCTAAAACCAGAACCAGGTCCTGGGACAAGCTAAAACCAGAACCAGGTTCTGGAACAAACTAAACCCAGAACCAGGTCCTGGAACAAACTAAACCCAGAACAAGGTCCTGGAACAAGCTAAACCCAGAACCAGGTCCTGGAACAAGCTAAACACAGAACCAGGTGCTGGAACAAGCTAAACCCAGAACCAGGTCCTGGAACAAGATAAACCCAGAACCAGGTCCTGGAACAAGCTAAACCCAGAACCAGGTCCTGCAACAAGCTAAAACCAGAACCAGGTCCTGGAAGAAGCTAAAACCAGAACCAGGTCCTTGAGCAAGATATACCCAGTACCAGGTCTTGGAACGAGCTAAAACCAGAACCAGGTCCTGGAACAAGCTAAACCTAGAACCAGGTCCTGGAACAAGCTAAAACCAGAACCAGGTGCTGGAGCAGGCTAAATCCAGAACCAGGTCCTGGAACAAGCTAAATCCAGAACCAGGTCCTGCAACAAGCTAAAACCAGAACCAGGTCCTGGAACAAGCTAAACCCAGAACCAGGTCCTGGAACAAGCTAAAACCAGAACCAGGTCCTGGGACAAGCTAAAACCAGAACCAGGTTCTGGAACAAACTAAACCCAGAACCATGTCCTGGAACAAGCTAAAACCAGAAACAGGTCCTGGAAAAAGATAAACCCAGAACCAGGTCCTGGAACAAGCTAAACCCAGAACCAGGTCCTGGAACAAGCTAAACCCAGAACCAGGTCCTGGAACAAGCTAAACCCAGAACCAGGTCCTGCAACAAGCTAAAACCAGAACCAGGTCCTGGAAGAAGCTAAAACCAGAACCAGGTCCGTGAGCAAGATAAACCCAGTACCAGGTCTTGGAACGAGCTAAAACCAGAACCAGGTCCTGGAACAAGCTAAACCCAGAACCAGGTCCTGGAACAAGCTAAAACCAGAACCAGGTCCTAGAACAAGCTAAAACCAGAACCAGGTCCTGGAAGAAGCTAAAACCAGAACCAGGTCCGTGAGCAAGATAAACCCAGTACCAGGTCTTGGAACGAGCTAAAACCAGAACCAGGTCCTGGAACAAGCTAAACCCAGAACCAGGTCCTAGAACAAGCTAAAACCAGAACCAGGTCCTGGAAGAAGCTAAAACCAGAACCAGGTCCGTGAGCAAGATAAACCCAGTACCAGGTCTTGGAACGAGCTAAAACCAGAACCAGGTCCTGGAACAAGCTAAACCCAGAACCAGGTCCTGGAACAAGCTAAAACCAGAACCAGGTCCTGGAACAAGCTAAACACAGAACCAGGTCCTGGAACAAGCTAAAACCAGAACCAGGTGCTGAAACAAGCTAAACCCAGAACCAGGTCCTGAAACAAACTAAACCCAGAACCAGGTCCTGGAATAAGCTAAAACCAGAACCAGGTCCTGGGACAAGCTAAAACCAGAACCAGGTTCTGGAACAAACTAAACCCAGAACCAGGTCCTGGAACAAGCTAAACCCAGAACCAGGTCCTGGAAAAAGCTAAACCCAGAACCAGGTCCTGGAACAAGCTAAACCCAGAACCAGGTGCTGGAACAAGCTAAACCCAGAAAAAGGTCCTGGAACAAGATAAACCCAGAACCAGGTCCTGGAACAAGCTAAACCCAGAACCAGGTCCTGCAACAAGCTAAAACCGGAACCAGGTTCTGGAAAAAGCTAAACCCAGAACCAGGTCCTGGAACAAGCTAAAACGAGAACCAGGTCCTGGGACAAGCTAAACCCAGAACCAGGTCCTGGAACAAGCTAAACCCAGAACCAGGTCCTGGAACAAGCTAAAACCAGAACCAGGTCCTGGAAAAAGATAAACCCAGAACCAGGTCCTGGAACAAGCTAAACCCAGAACCAGGTCCTGGAACAAGCTAAACCCAGAACCAGGTGCTGGAACAAGCTAAACCCAGAACAAGGTCCTGGAACAAGATAAAACCAGAACCAGGTCCTGGAACAAGCTAAACCCAGAACCAGGTTCTGGAACAAGCTAAACCCAGAACCAGGTCCTGGAACAAGCTAAACCCAGAACCAGGTCCTGAAACAAGCTAAACCCAGAACAAGGTCATGGAACAAGCTAAACCCAGAACCAGGTCCTGGAACAAGCTAAACCCAGAACCAAGTCCTGAAAAAAACTAAAACCAGAACCAGGTCCTGGAACAAGCTAAACCCAGAACCAAGTCCTGAAACAAGCTTGAACCAGGTCCAAGTCCTGGCGAGCTAAAACCATAACCAGGTCCTGAAACGAACTAAACCCAGAACAAGGTCATGGAACAACATAAACCCAGAACCAGGTCCTGCAACAAGCTAAACCCAGAACCAGGTCCTGGAACAAGCTAAAACCAGAACCAGGTCCTGGGACAAGCTAAAACCAGAACCAGGTTCTGGAACAAACTAAACCCAGAACCAGGTCCTGGAACAAGCTAAACCCAGAACCAGGTCCTGGAACAAGCTAAAACCAGAACCAGGTCCTGGGACAAGCTAAAACCAGAACCAGGTTCTGGAACAAACTAAACCCAGAACCAGGTCCTGGAACAAGCTAAAACCAGAACCAGGTCCTGGAAAAAGCTAAACCCAGAACCAGGTCCTGGAACAAGCTAAACCCAGAACCAGGTCCTGGAACAAGCTAAACCCAGAACCAGGTGCTGGAACAAGCTAAACCCAGAACAAGGTCCTGGAACAAGATAAACCCAGAACCAGGTCCTGGAACAAGCTAAACCCAGAACCAGGTCCTGCAACAAGCTAAAACCAGAACCAGATGCTGGAACAAGCTAAACCCAGAACCAGGTCCTGGAACAAGCTAAAACCAGAACCAGGTCCTGGGACAAGCTAAACCCAGAACCAGGTCCTGGAACAAACTAAACCCAGAACCAGGTCCTGGAACAAGCTAAAACCAGAACCAGGTCCTGGAAAAAGATAAACCCAGAACCAGGTCCTGGAACAAGCTAAACCCAGAACCAGGTCCTGGAACAAGCTAAACCCAGAACCAGGTGCTGGAACAAGCTAAACCCAGAACAAGGTCCTGGAACAAGATAAAACCAGAACCAGGTCCTGGAACAAGCTAAACCCAGAACCAGGTTTTGGAAAAAGCTAAACCCAGAACCAGGTTCTGGAACAAGCTAAACCCAGAACCAGGTCCTGGAACAAGCTAAACCCAGAACCAAGTCCTGGAACAAGCTAAACCCAGAACCAGGTGTTGGAAAAATCTAAACCCAGAACCAGGTCCTGGAAAGAGCTAAACCCAGTACCAGGTCATGAAACAAGCTTGAACCAGGTCCAAGTCCTGGCGAACTAAAACCAGAACCAGGTCCTGAAACAAGCTAAACCCAGAACCAGGTCCTGAAAAAAACTAAAACCAGAACCAGGTCCTGGAACAAGCTAAACCCAGAACCAGGTCCTGAAACAAGCTTGAACCAGGTCCAAGTCCTGAAACAAGCTTGAACCAGGTCCAAGTCCTGGCGAGCTAAAACCAGAACCAGGTGCTGGAACAAGCTAAAACCAGAACCAGGTGCTGAAACAAGCTAAACCCAGAACAAGGTCCTGAAACAAACTAAACCCAGAACCAGGTCCTGGAATAAGCTAAAACCAGAACCAGGTCCTGGAACAAACTAAACCCAGAACCAGGTCCTGGAACAAGCTAAACCCAGAACCAGGTGCTGGAACAAGCTAAACCCAGAACAAGGTCCTGGAACAAGATAAACCCAGAACCAGGTCCTGGAACAAGCTAAACCCAGAACCAGGTCCTGCAACAAGCTAAAACCAGAACCAGGTCCTGGAACAAGCTAAACCCAGAACCAGGTCCTGGAACAAGCTAAAACCAGAACCAGGTCCTGGGAAAAGCTAAACCCAGAACCAGGTCCTGGAACAAACTAAACCCAGAACCAGGTCCTGGAACAAGCTAAAACCAGAACCAGGTCCTGGAAAAAGATAAACCCAGAACCAGGTCCTGGAACAAGCTAAAACCAGAACCAGGTCCTGGAACAAGCTAAACCCAGAACCAGGTGCTGGAACAAGCTAAACCCAGAACCAGGTCCTGGAACAAGATAAACCCAGAACCAGGTCCTGGAACAAGCTAAACACAGAACCAGGTTCTGGAAAAAGCTAAATCCAGAACCAGGTTCTGGAACATGCTAAACCCAGAACCAGGTCCTGGAACAAGCTAAACCCAGAACCAGGTCCTGGAACAAGCTAAACCCAGAACCAGGTGTTGGAACAAACTAAACCCAGAACCAGGTCCTGGAACAAGCTAAACCCAGTACCAGGTCATGAAACAAGCTTGAACCAGGTCCAAGTCCTGGCGAACTAAAACCAGAACCAGGTCCTGAAACAAGCTAAACCCAGAACCAGGTCCTGAAACAAGCTAAACCCAGAACCAGGTCCTGAAAAAAACTAAAACCAGAACCAGGTCCTGGAACAAGCTAACCCCAGAACCAGGTCCCGGAACAAGCTTGAACCAGGTCCAAGTCCTGAAACAAGCTTGAACCAGGTCCAAGTCCTGGCGAGCTAAAACCAGAACCAGGTCCTGGAACAAGATAAACCCAGAACCAGGTGCTGGAACAAGCTAAACACAGAACCAGGTCCTGAAACAAGCCAAACCCAGAACCAGGTCCTGAAACATGCTAAACCCAGAACCAGGTCCTGGAACGAGCTAAAACCAGAACCAGGTCCTGAAATAAGCTTGAACCAGGTCCAAGTCCTGAAACGAGCAAAAACCAGAACCAGATGCTGGAACAAGCTAAACCCGGAACCAGGTCCTGGAAAAAGCTAAAACCAGAACCAGGTCCTGGAGCAAGATAAACCCAGTACCAGGTCCTGGAACAAGCTAAAACCAGAACCAGGTCCTGAAACAAGCTAAACCCAGAACCAGGTCCTGAAACAAGCTAAAACCAGAACCAGGTCCTGAAACAAGCTAAACACAGAACCAGGTCCTGGAACAAGCTAAAACCAGAACCAGGTCCTGAAACAAGCTAAACCCAGAACCAGGTCCTGAAACAAACTAAACCCAGAACCAGGTCCTGGAATAAGTTAAAACCAGAACCAGGTCCTGGAACAAGCTAAACCCAGAACCAGGTCCTGGAACAAGCTAAAACCAGAACCAGGTCCTGAAACAAGCTAAACACAGAACCAGGTCCTGGAACAAGCTAAAACCAGAACCAGGTCCTGAAACAAGCTAAACCCAGAACCAGGTCCTGAAACAAGCTAAAACCAGAACCAGGTCCTGAAACAAGCTAAACACAGAACCAGGTCCTGGAACAAGCTAAAACCAGAACCAGGTCCTGAAACAAGCTAAACCCAGAACCAGGTCCTGAAACAAACTAAACCCAGAACCAGGTCCTGGAATAAGTTAAAACCAGAACCAGGTCCTGGAACAAGCTAAACCCAGAACCAGGTCCTGAAACAAGCTAAACCCACAACCAGGTCCTGGAACAAGCTAAAACCAGAACCAGGTGCTGGAGCAGGCTAAAAAGCAGAACCAGGTCCTGAAACGAGCTAAAACCAGAACCAGGTCCTGAAACAAGCTAAACCCAGAACCAGGTCCTGGTACAAGCTAAACCCAGAACCAGGTCCTGGAACAAGCTAAACCCATAACCAGGTGCTGGAAAAAGCTAAACCCAGAACCAGGTCCTGAAACAAGCTTGAACCAGGTCCAAGTCCTGGCAAGCTAAAACCAGAACCAGGTCCTGAAACAAGCTAAACCCAGAACCAGGTCATGGAACGAGCGAAAACCAGAACCAGATGCTGGAACAAGCTAAACCCGGAACCAGGTCCTGGAAAAGCTAAACCCAGAACCAGGTCCTGGAACAAGCTAAACCCAGAACCAGGTCCTGGAACAAGCTAAACCCAGAACCAGGTGCTGGAACAAGCTAAACCCAGAACAAGGTCCTGGAACAAGATAAACCCAGAACCAGGTCCTGGAACAAGCTAAACCCAGAACCAGGTCCTGCAACAAGCTAAAACCAGAACCAGGTCCTGGAACAAGCTAAACCCAGAACCAGGTCCTGGAACAAGCTAAAACCAGAACCAGGTCCTGGGACAAGCTAAACCCAGAACCAGGTCCTGGAACAAACTAAACCCAGAACCAGGTCCTGGAACAAGTTAAAACCAGAACCAGGTCCTGGAACAAGCTAAACACAGAACCAGGTCCTGGAACAAGCTAAAACCAGAACCAGGTCCTGAAACAAGCTAAACCCAGAACCAGGTCCTGAAACAAACTAAAACCAGAACCAGGTCCTGGAATAAGCTAAACCCAGAACCAGGTCCTGGAACAAGCTAAACCCAGAACCAAGTCCTGAAAAAAACTAAAACCAGAACCAGGTCCTGGAACAAGCTAAAACCAGAACCACGTCCTGAAACAAGCTTGAACCAGGTCCAAGTCCTGGCGAGCTAAAACCAGAACCAGGTCCTGAAACAAGCTAAAACCAGAACCAGGTCCTGAAACAAGCTAAACACAGAACCAGGTCCTGGAACAAGCTAAAACCAGAACCAGGTCCTGAAACAAGCTAAACCCAGAACCAGGTCCTGAAACAAGCTTGAACCAGGTCAAAGTCCTGGCAAGCTAAAACCAGTACCAGGTCCTGAAACAAGCTAAACCCAGAACCAGGTCATGGAACGAGCGAAAACCAGAACCAGATGCTGGAACAAGCTAAACCCGGAACCAGGTCCTGGAAAAGCTAAAACCAGAACCAGGTCCTGGAAAAAGCTAAACCCAGAACCAGGTCCTGGAACAAGCTAAACCCAGAACCAGGTCCTGGAACAAGCTAAACCCAGAACCAGGTGCTGGAACAAGCTAAACCCAGAACAAGGTCCTGGAACAAGATAAACCCAGAACCAGGTCCTGGAACAAGCTAAACCCAGAACCAGGTCCTGCAACAAGCTAAAACCAGAACCAGGTCCTGGAACAAGCTAAACCCAGAACCAGGTCCTGGAACAAGCTAAAACCAGAACCAGGTCCTGGGACAAGCTAAACCCAGAACCAGGTCCTGGAACAAACTAAACCCAGAACCAGGTCCTGGAACAAGTTAAAACCAGAACCAGGTCCTGGAACAAGCTAAACACAGAACCAGGTCCTGGAACAAGCTAAAACCAGAACCAGGTCCTGAAACAAGCTAAACCCAGAACCAGGTCCTGAAACAAACTAAAACCAGAACCAGGTCCTGGAATAAGCTAAACCCAGAACCAGGTCCTGGAACAAGCTAAACCCAGAACCAAGTCCTGAAAAAAACTAAAACCAGAACCAGGTCCTGGAACAAGCTAAAACCAGAACCACGTCCTGAAACAAGCTTGAACCAGGTCCAAGTCCTGGCGAGCTAAAACCAGAACCAGATCCTGAAACAAGCTAAAACCAGAACCAGGTCCTGAAACAAGCTAAACACAGAACCAGGTCCTGGAACAAGCTAAAACCAGAACCAGGTCCTGAAACAAGCTAAACCCAGAACCAGGTCCTGAAACAAACTAAACCCAGAACCAGGTCCTGGAATAAGTTAAAACCAGAACCAGGTCCTGGAACAAGCTAAACCCAGAACCAGGTCCTGAAACAAGCTAAACCCAGAAACAGGTCCTGGAACAAGCTAAAACCAGAACCAGGTGCTGGAGCAGGCTAAAAGCAGAACCAGGTCCTGAAACGAGCTAAAACCAGAACCAGGTCCTGAAACAAGCTAAACACAGAACCAGGTCCTGGAACAAGCTAAACCCAGAACCAGGTCCTGGAACAAGCTAAACCCATAACCAGGTGCTGGAAAAAGCTAAACCCAGAACCAGGTCCTGGAACAAGCTTGAACCAGGTCCAAGTCCTGGCAAGCTAAAACCAGAACCAGGTCCTGAAACAAGCTAAACCCAGAACCAGGTCATGGAACGAGCGAAAACCAGAACCAGATGCTGGAACAAGCTAAACCCGGAACCAGGTCCTGGAAAAGCTAAAACCAGAACCAGGTCCTGGAAAAAGCTAAACCCAGAACCAGGTCCTGGAACAAGCAAAACCCAGAACCAGGTCCTGGAACAAGCTAAACCCAGAACCAGGTGCTGGAACAAGCTAAACCCAGAACAAGGTCCTGGAACAATATAAACCCAGAACCAGGTCCTGGAACAAGCTAAACCCAGAACCAGGTCCTGCAACAAGCTAAAACCAGAACCAGGTCCTGGAACAAGCTAAACCCAGAACCAGGTCCTGGAACAATCTAAAACCAGAACCAGGTCCTGGGACAAGCTAAACCCAGAACCAGGTCCTGGAACAAACTAAACCCAGAACCAGGTCCTGGAACAAGCTAAAACCAGAACCAGGTCCTGGAACAAGCTAAACACAGAACCAGGTCCTGGAACAAGCTAAAACCAGAACCAGGTCCTGAAACAAGCTAAACCCAGAACCAGGTCCTGAAACAAACTAAAACCAGAACCAGGTCCTGGAATAAGGTAAACCCAGAACCAGGTCCTGGAACAAGCTAAACCCAGAACCAAGTCCTGAAAAAAACTAAAACCAGAACCAGGTCCTGAAACAAGCTTGAACCAGGTCCAAGTCCTGGCGATCTAAAACCAGAACAAGGTCCTGAAACAAACTAAACCCAGAACAAGGTCATGGAACAACATAAACCCAGAACCAGGTCCTGGAACAAGCTAAACCCAGAACCAGGTCCTGGAACAAGCTAAAACCAGAACCAGGTCCTGGGACAAGCTAAACACAGAACCAGGTCCTGAAACAAGCCAAACCCAGAACAAGTCCTGAAACAAGCTTGAACCAGATCCAAGTCCTGGCGAGCTAAACCCAGAACCAGGTCCTGGAACAAGCTAAAACCAGAACCAGGTCCTGGAACAAGCTAAACACAGAACCAGGTCCTGGAACAAGCTAAAACCAGAACCAGGTGCTGAAACAAGCTAAACCCAGAACAAGGTCCTGAAACAAACTAAACCCAGAACCAGGTCCTGGAATAAGCTAAAACCAGAACCAGGTCCTGGGAAAAGCTAAACCCAGAACCAGGTCCTGGAACAAACTAAACCCAGAACCAGGTCCTGGAACAAGCTAAAACCAGAACCAGGTCCTGGAAAAAGATAAACCCTGAACCAGGTCCTGGAACAAGCTAAAACCAGAACCAGGTCCTGGAACAAGCTAAACCCAGAACCAGGTGCTGGAACAAGCTAAACCCAGAACCAAGTCCTGAAAAAAACTAAAACCAGAACCAGGTCCTGAAACAAGCTTGAACCAGGTCCAAGTCCTGGCGATCTAAAACCAGAACAAGGTCCTGAAACAAACTAAACCCAGAACAAGGTCATGGAACAACATAAACCCAGAACCAGGTCCTGGAACAAGCTAAACCCAGAACCAGGTCCTGGAACAAGCTAAAACCAGAACCAGGTCCTGGGACAAGCTAAACACAGAACCAGGTCCTGAAACAAGCCAAACCCAGAACAAGTCCTGAAACAAGCTTGAACCAGATCCAAGTCCTGGCGAGCTAAACCCAGAACCAGGTCCTGGAACAAGCTAAAACCAGAACCAGGTCCTGGAACAAGCTAAACACAGAACCAGGTCCTGGAACAAGCTAAAACCAGAACCAGGTGCTGAAACAAGCTAAACCCAGAACAAGGTCCTGAAACAAACTAAACCCAGAACCAGGTCCTGGAATAAGCTAAAACCAGAACCAGGTCCTGGGAAAAGCTAAACCCAGAACCAGGTCCTGGAACAAACTAAACCCAGAACCAGGTCCTGGAACAAGCTAAAACCAGAACCAGGTCCTGGAAAAAGATAAACCCTGAACCAGGTCCTGGAACAAGCTAAAACCAGAACCAGGTCCTGGAACAAGCTAAACCCAGAACCAGGTGCTGGAACAAGCTAAACCCAGAACCAGGTCCTGGAACAAGATAAACCCAGAACCAGGTCCTGGAACAAGCTAAACCCAGAACCAGGTTCTGGAAAAAGCTAAACCCAGAACCAGGTTCTGGAACATGCTAAACCCAGAACCAGGTCCTGGAACAAGCTAAACCCAGAACCAGGTCCTGGAACAAGCTAAACCCAGAACCAGGTGTTGGAAAAAACTAAACCCAGAACCAGGTCCTGGAACAAGCTAAACCCAGTACCAGGTCATGAAACAAGCTTGAACCAGGTCCAAGTCCTGGCGAACTAAAACCAGAACCAGGTCCTGAAACAAGCTAAACCCAGAACCAGGTCCTGAAACAAGCTAAACCCAGAACCAGGTCCTGAAAAAAACTAAAACCAGAACCAGGTCCTGGAACAAGCTAAACCCAGAACCAGGTCCCGGAACAAGCTTGAACCAGGTCCAAGTCCTGAAACAAGCTTGAACCAGGTCCAAGTCCTGGCGAGCTAAAACCAGAACCTGGTCCTGGAACAAGATAAACCCAGAACCAGGTGCTGGAACAAGCTAAACACAGAACCAGGTCCTGGAACAAGCTAAACCCAGAACCAGGTCCTGGAGCAAGATAAACCCAGTACCAGGTCTTGGAACGAGCTAAAACCAGAGCCAGGTCCTGGAACAAGCTAAACCCAGAACCAGGTCCTGGAACAAGCTAAAACCAGAACCAGGTCCTGAAACAAGCTAAACCCAGAACCAGGTCCTGAAACAAGCTAAAACCAGAACCAGGTCCTGAAACAAGCTAAACACAGAACCAGGTCCTGGAACAAGCTAAAACCAGAACCAGGTCCTGAAACAAGCTAAACCCAGAACCAGGTCCTGAAACAAACTAAACCCAGAACCAGGTCCTGGAATAAGTTAAAACCAGAACCAGGTCCTGGAACAAGCTAAACCCAGAACCAGGTCCTGAAACAAGCTAAACCCAGAACCAGGTCCTGGAACAAGCTCAAACCAGAACTAGGTGCTGGAGCAGGCTAAAAGCAGAACCAGGTCCTGAAACGAGCTAAAACCAGAACCAGGTCCTGAAACAAGCTAAACCCAGAACCAGGTCCTGGAACAAGCTAAACCCAGAACCAGGTCCTGGAACAAGCTAAACCCATAACCAGGTGCTGGAAAAAGCTAAACCCAGAACCAGGTCCTGAAACAAGCTTGAACCAGGTCCAAGTCCTGGCAAGCTAAAACCAGAACCAGGTCCTGAAACAAGCTAAACCCAGAACCAGGTCATGGAACGAGCGAAAACCAGAACCAGATGCTGGAACAAGCTAAACCCGGAACCAGGTCCTGGAAAAGCTAAAACCAGAACCAGGTCCTGGAAAAAGCTAAACCCAGAACCAGGTCCTGGAACAAGCTAAACCCAGAACCAGGTCCTGGAACAAGCTAAACCCAGAACCAGGTGCTGGAACAAGCTAAACCCAGAACAAGGTCCTGGAACAAGATAAACCCAGAACCAGGTCCTGGAACAAGCTAAACCCAGAACCAGGTCCTGCAACAAGCTAAAACCAGAACCAGGTCCTGGAACAAGCTAAACCCAGAACCAGGTCCTGGAACAAGCTAAAACCAGAACCAGGTCCTGGGACAAGCTAAACCCAGAACCAGGTCCTGGAACAAACTAAACCCAGAACCAGGTCCTGGAACAAGCTAAAACCAGAACCAGGTCCTGGAACAAGCTAAACACAGAACCAGGTCCTGGAACAAGCTAAAACCAGAACCAGGTCCTGAAACAAGCTAAACCCAGAACCAGGTCCTGAAACAAACTAAAACCAGAACCAGGTCCTGGAATAAGCTAAAACCAGAACCAGGTCCTGGAACAAGCTAAACCCAGAACCAAGTCCTGAAAAAAACTAAAACCAGAACCAGGTCCTGGAACAAGCTAAAACCAGAACCACGTCCTGAAACAAACTAAACCCAGAACAAGGTCATGGAACAACATAAACCCAGAACCAGGTCCTGGAACAAGCTAAACCCAGAACCAGGTCCTGGAACAAGCTAAACACAGAACCAGGTCCTGAAACAAGCGAAACCCAGAACAAGTCCTGAAACAAGCTTGAACCAGGTCCAAGTCCTGGCGAGCTAAACCCAGAACCAGGTCCTGGAAGAAGCTAAACCCAGAACCAGGTTCTGGAAAAAGCTAATCCCAGAACCAGGTCCTGGAACAAGCTAAACCCAGAACCAGGTGTTGGAAAAAACTAAACCCAGAACCAGGTCCTGGAAAGAGCTAAACACAGAACCAGGTCATGGAACGAGCGAAAACCAGAACCAGATGCTGGAACAAGCTAAACCCGGAACCAGGTCCTGGAAGAAGCTAAAACCAGAACCAGGTCCTGGAGCAAGCTAAACCCAGAACAAGGTCCTGGAACAAGCTAAACCCAGAACCAGGTGCTGGAACAAGCTAAACCCAGAACCAGGTCCTGGAACAAGATAAACCCAGAACCAGGTCCTGGAACAAGCTAAACCCAGAACCAGGTTCTGGAAAAAGCTAAACCCAGAACCAGGTTCTGGAACATGCTAAACCCAGAACCAGGTCCTGGAACAAGCTAAACCCAGAACCAGGTCCTGGAACAAGCTAAACCCAGAACCAGGTGTTGGAACAAACTAAACCCAGAACCAGGTCCTGGAACAAGCTAAACCCAGTACCAGGTCATGAAACAAGCTTGAACCAGGTCCAAGTCCTGGCGAACTAAAACCAGAACCAGGTCCTGAAACAAGCTAAACCCAGAACCAGGTCCTGAAACAAGCTAAACCCAGAACCAGGTCCTGAAAAAAACTAAAACCAGAACCAGGTCCTGGAACAAGCTAAACCCAGAACCAGGTCCCGGAACAAGCTTGAACCAGGTCCAAGTCCTGAAACAAGCTTGAACCAGGTCCATGTCCTGGCGAGCTAAAACCAGAACCAGGTCCTGGAACAAGATAAACCCAGAACCAGGTGCTGGAACAAGCTAAACACAGAACCAGGTCCTGAAACAAGCCAAACCCAGAACCAGGTCCTGAAACATGCTAAACCCAGAACCAGGTCCTGGAACGAGCTAAAACCAGAACCAGGTCCTGAAATAAGCTTGAACCAGGTCCAAGTCCTGAAACGAGCAAAAACCAGAACCAGATGCTGGAACAAGCTAAACCCGGAACCAGGTCCTGGAAGAAGCTAAAACCAGAACCAGGTCCTGGAGCAAGATAAACCCAGTACCAGGTCTTGGAACGAGCTAAAAACAGAACCAGGTCCTGGAACAAGCTAAACCCAGAACCAGGTCCTGGAACAAGCTAAAACCAGAACCCGGTCCTGAATCAAGCTAAACACAGAACCAGGTCCTGGAACAAGCTAAAACCAGAACCAGGTCCTGAAACAAGCTAAACCCAGAACCAGGTCCTGAAACAAGCTAAAACCAGAACCAGGTCCTGAAACAAGCTAAACACAGAACCAGGTCCTGGAACAAGCTAAAACCAGAACCAGGTCCTGAAACAAGCTAAACCCAGAACCAGGTCCTGAAACAAACTAAACCCAGAACCAGGTCCTGGAATAAGTTAAAACCAGAACCAGGTCCTGGAACAAGCTAAACCCAGAACCAGGTCCTGAAACAAGCTAAACCCAGAACCAGGTCCAGGAACAAGCTAAAACCAGAACCAGGTGCTGGAGCAGGCTAAAAGCAGAACCAGGTCCTGAAACGATCTAAAACCAGAACCAGGTCCTGAAACAAGCTAAACCCAGAACCAGGTCCTGGAACAAGCTAAACCCATAACCAGGTGCTGGAAAAAGCTAAACCCAGAACCAGGTCCTGAAACATGCTAAACCCAGAACCAGGTCCTGGAACGAGCTAAAACCAGAACCAGGTCCTGAAATAAGCTTGAACCAGGTCCAAGTCCTGAAACGAGCAAAAACCAGAACCAGATGCTGGAACAAGCTAAACCCGGAACCAGGTCCTGGAAGAAGCTAAAACCAGAACCAGGTCCTGGAGCAAGATAAACCCAGTACCAGGTCTTGGAACGAGCTAAAAACAGAACCAGGTCCTGGAACATGCTAAACCCAGAACCAGGTCCTGGAACAAGCTAAAACCAGAACCAGGTCCTGAAACAAGCTAAACACAGAACCAGGTCCTGGAACAAGCTAAAACCAGAACCAGGTCCTGAAACAAGCTAAACCCAGAACCAGGTCCTGAAACAAGCTAAAACCAGAACCAGGTACTGAAACAAGCTAAACACAGAACCAGGTCCTGGAACAAGCTAAAACCAGAACCAGGTCCTGAAACAAGCTAAACCCAGAACCAGGTCCTGAAACAAACTAAACCCAGAACCAGGTCCTGGAATAAGTTAAAACCAGAACCAGGTCCTGGAACAAGCTAAACCCAGAACCAGGTCCTGGAACAAGCTGAACCCAGAACCAGGTGTTGGAACAAACTAAACCCAGAACCAGGTCCTGGAACAAGCTAAACCCAGTACCAGGTCATGAAACAATCTTGAACCAGGTCCAAGTCCTGGCGAACTAAAACCAGAACCAGGTCCTGAAACAAGCTAAACCCAGAACCAGGTCCTGAAACAAGCTAAACCCAGAACCAGGTCCTGAAAAAAACTAAAACCAGAACCAGGTCCTGGAACAAGCTAAACCCAGAACCAGGTCCCGGAACAAGCTTGAACCAGGTCCAAGTCCTGAAACAAGCTTGAACCAGGTCCAAGTCCTGGCGAGCTAAAACCAGAACCAGGTCCTGGAACAAGATAAACCCAGAACCAGGTGCTGGAACAAGCCAAACCCAGAACCAGGTCCTGAAACATGCTAAACCCAGAACCAGGTCCTGGAACGAGCTAAAACCAGAACCATGTCCTGAAATAAGCTTGAACCAGGTCCAAGTCCTGAAACGAGCAAAAACCAGAACCAGATGCTGGAACAAGCTAAACCCGGAACCAGGTCCTGGAAGAAGCTAAAACCAGAACCAGGTCCTGGAGCAAGATAAACCCAGTACCAGGTCTTGGAACGAGCTAAAAACAGAACCAGGTCCTGGAACAAGCTAAACCCAGAACCAGGTCCTGGAACAAGCTAAAACCAGAACCAGGTCCTGAAACAAGCTAAACACAGAACCAGGTCCTGGAACAAGCTAAAACCAGAACCAGGTCCTGAAACAAGCTAAACCCAGAACCAGGTCCTGAAACAAGCTAAAACCAGAACCAGGTCCTGAAACAAGCTAAACACAGAACCAGGTCCTGGAACAAGCTAAAACCAGAACCAGGTCCTGAAACAAGCTAAACCCAGAACCAGGTCCTGAAACAAACTAAACCCAGAACCAGGTCCTGGAATAAGTTAAAACCAGAACCAGGTCCTGGAACAAGCTAAACCCAGAACCAGGTCCTGAAACAAGCTAAACCCAGAACCAGGTCCTGGAACAAGCTAAAACCAGAACCAGGTGCTGGAACAAGCTAAACCCAGAACCAGGTCCTGGAACAAGCTAAACCCAGAACCAGGTCCTGGAACAAGCTAAACCCAGAACCAGGTCCTGAAACAAGCTAAACCCAGAACCAGGTCCTGGAACAAGCTAAACCCAGAACCAGGTCCTGGAACAAGCTAAACCCATAACCAGGTGCTGGAAAAAGCTAAACCCAGAACCAGGTCCTGAAACAAGCTTGAACCAGGTCCAAGTCCTGGCAAGCTAAAACCAGAACCAGGTCCTGAAACAAGCTAAAACCAGAACCAGGTCCTGGAACCAGCTAAACCCAGAACCAGGTCCTGGAACAAGCTAAACCCAGAACCAGGTGTTGGAACAAACTAAACCCAGAACCAGGTCCTGGAACAAGCTAAACCCAGTACCAGGTCATGAAACAAGCTTGAACCAGGTCCAAGTCCTGGCGAACTAAAACCAGAACCAGGTCCTGAAACAAGCTAAACCCAGAACCAGGTCCTGAAACAAGCTAAACCCAGAACCAGGTCCTGAAAAAAACTAAAACCAGAACCAGGTCCTGGAACAAGCTAAACCCAGAACCAGGTCCCGGAACAAGCTTGAACCAGGTCCAAGTCCTGAAACAAGCTTGAACCAGGTCCATGTCCTGGCGAGCTAAAACCAGAACCAGGTCCTGGAACAAGATAAACCCAGAACCAGGTGCTGGAACAAGCTAAACACAGAACCAGGTCCTGAAACAAGCCAAACCCAGAACCAGGTCCTGAAACATGCTAAACCCAGAACCAGGTCCTGGAACGAGCTAAAACCAGAACCAGGTCCTGAAATAAGCTTGAACCAGGTCCAAGTCCTGAAACGAGCAAAAACCAGAACCAGATGCTGGAACAAGCTAAACCCGGAACCAGGTCCTGGAAGAAGCTAAAACCAGAACCAGGTCCTGGAGCAAGATAAACCCAGTACCAGGTCTTGGAACGAGCTAAAAGCAGAACCAGGTCCTGGAACAAGCTAAACCCAGAACCAGGTCCTGGAACAAGCTAAAACCAGAACCAGGTCCTGAAACAAGCTAAACACAGAACCAGGTCCTGGAACAAGCTAATACCAGAACCAGGTCCTGAAACAAGCTAAACCCAGAACCAGGTCCTGAAACAAGCTAAACACAGAACCAGGTCCTGGAACAAGCTAAAACCAGAACCAGGTCCTGAAACAAGCTAAACCCAGAACCAGGTCCTGAAACAAACTAAACCCAGAACCAGGTCCTGGAATAAGTTAAAACCAGAACCAGGTCCTGGAACAAGCTAAACCCAGAACCAGGTCCTGAAACAAGCTAAACCCAGAACCAGGTCCTGGAACAAGCTAAAACCAGAACCAGGTGCTGGAGCAGGCTAAAAGCAGAACCAGGTCCTGAAACGAGCTAAAACCAGAACCAGGTCCTGAAACAAGCTAAACCCAGAACCAGGTCCTGGAACAAGCTAAACCCAGAACCAGGTCCTGGAACAAGCTAAACCCATAACCAGGTGCTGGAAAAAGCTAAACCCAGAACCAGGTCCTGAAACAAGCTTGAACCAGGTCCAAGTCCTCGCAAGCTAAAACCAGAACCAGGTCCTGAAACAAGCTAAACCCAGAACCAGGTCATGGAACGAGCGAAAACCAGAACCAGATGCTGGAACAAGCTAAACCCGGAACCAGGTCCTGGAAAAGCTAAAACCAGAACCAGGTCCTGGAAAAAGCTAAACCCAGAACCAGGTCCTGGAACAAGCTAAACCCAGAACCAGGTGCTGGAACAAGCTAAACCCAGAACAAGGTCCTGGAACAAGATAAACCCAGAACCAGGTCCTGGAACAAGCTAAACCCAGAACCAGGTCCTGCAACAAGCTAAAACCAGAACCAGGTCCTGGAACAAGCTAAACCCAGAACCAGGTCCTGGAACAAGCTAAACCAGAACCAGGTCCTGGGACAAGCTAAACCCAGAACCAGGTCCTGGAACAAGCTAAACACAGAACCAGGTCCTGCAACAAGCTAAAACCAGAACCAGGTCCTGGAACAAGCTAAACCCAGAACCAGGTCCTGGAACAAGCTAAACCCAGAACCAGGTCCTGGAACAAGCTAAAACCAGAACCAGGTCCTGGAACAAGCTAAACACAGAACCAGGTCCTGGAACAAGCTAAAACCAGAACCAGGTCCTGAAACAAGCTAAACCCAGAACAAGGTCCTGAAACAAACTAAAACCAGAACCAGGTCCTGGAATAAGCTAAACCCAGAACCAGGTCCTGGAACAAGCTAAACCCAGAACCAAGTCCTGAAAAAAACTAAAACCAGAACCAGGTCCTGGAACAAGCTAAAACCAGAACCACGTCCTGAAACAAGCTTGAACCAGGTCCAAGTCCTGGCGAGCTAAACACAGAACCAGGTCCTGGAACAAGCTAAAACCAGAACCAGGTCCTGAAACAAGCTAAACCCAGAACCAGGTCCTGAAACAAACTAAACCCAGAACCAGGTCCTGGAATAAGTTAAAACCAGAACCAGGTCCTGGAACAAGCTAAACCCAGAACCAGGTCCTGAAACAAGCTAAACCCAGAACCAGGTCCTGGAACAAGCTAAAACCAGAACCAGGTGCTGGAGCAGGCTAAAAGCAGAACCAGGTCCTGAAACGAGCTAAAACCAGAACCAGGTCCTGAAACAAGCTAAACCCAGAACCAGGTCCTGGAACAAGCTAAACCCAGAACCAGGTCCTGGAACAAGCTAAACCCATAACCAGGTGCTGGAAAAAGCTAAACCCAGAACCAGGTCCTGAAACAAGCTTGAACCAGGTCCAAGTCCTGGCAAGCTAAAACCAGAACCAGGTCCTGAAACAAGCTAAACCCAGAACCAGGTCATGGAACGAGCGAAAACCAGAACCAGATGCTGGAACAAGCTAAACCCGGAACCAGGTCCTGGAAAAGCTAAAACCAGAACCAGGTCCTGGAAAAAGCTAAACCCAGAACCAGGTCCTGGAACAAGCTAAACCCAGAACCAGGTCCTGGAACAAGCTAAACCCAGAACCAGGTGCTGGAACAAGCTAAACCCAGAACAAGGTCCTGGAACAAGATAAACCCAGAACCAGGTCCTGGAACAAGCTAAACCCAGAACCAAGTCCTGAAAAAAACTAAAACCAGAACCAGGTCCTGGAACAAGCTAAAACCAGAACCACGTCCTGAAACAAGCTTGAACCAGGTCCAAGTCCTGGCGAGCTAAACCCAGAACCAGGTCCTGGAAGAAGCTAAACCCAGAACCAGGTTCTGGAAAAAGCTAATCCCAGAACCAGGTCCTGGAACAAGCTAAACCCAGAACCAGGTGTTGGAAAAAACTAAACCCAGAACCGGGTCCTGGAAAGAGCTAAACACAGAACCAGGTCATGGAACGAGCGAAAACCAGAACCAGATGCTGGAACAAGCTAAACCCGGAACCAGGTCCTGGAAGAAGCTAAAACCAGAACCAGGTCCTGGAGCAAGATAAACCCAGTACCAGGTCTTGGAACGAGCTAAAACCAGAACCAGGTCCTGGAACAAGCTAAACCCAGAACCAGGTCCTGGGACAAGCTAAACACAGAACCAGGTCCTGAAACAAGCCAAACCCAGAACAAGTCCTGAAACAAGCTTGAACCAGGTCCAAGTCCTGGCGAGCTAAACCCAGAACCAGGTCCTGGAAGAAGCTAAACCCAGAACCAGGTTCTGGAAAAAGCTAATCCCAGAACCAGGTCCTGGAACAAGCTAAACCCAGAACCAGGTGTTGGAAAAAACTAAACCCAGAACCGGGTCCTGGAAAGAGCTAAACACAGAACCAGGTCATGGAACGAGCGAAAACCAGAACCAGATGCTGGAACAAGCTAAACCCGGAACCAGGTCCTGGAAGAAGCTAAAACCAGAACCAGGTCCTGGAGCAAGATAAACCCAGTACCAGGTCTTGGAACGAGCTAAAACCAGAACCAGGTCCTGGAACAAGCTAAACCCAGAACCAGGTCCTGGAACAAGCTAAACCCAGAACAAGGTGCTGGAACAAGATAAACCCAGAACCAGGTCCTGGAACAAGCTAAACCCAGAACCAGGTCCTGCAACAAGCTAAAACCAGAACCAGGTCCTGGAACAAGCTAAAACCAGAACCAGGTCCTGGAACAAGCTAAAACCAGAACCAGGTCCTGGGACAAGCTAAACCCAGAACCAGGTCCTGGAACAAACTAAACCCAGAACCAGGTCCTGGAACAAGCTAAAACCAGAACCAGGTCCTGGAAAAAGATAATCCCAGAACCAGGTCCTGGAACAAGCTAAACCCAGAACCAGGTCCTGGAACAAGCTAAACCCAGAACCAGGTGCTGGAACAAGCTAAACCCAGAACCAGGTGTTGGAAAAAACTAAACCCAGAACCAGGTCCTGGAAAGAGCTAAACCCAGAACCAGGTCCTGAAACAAGCTTGAACCAGGTCCAAGTCCTGGCGAACTAAAACCAGAACCAGGTCCTGAAACAAGCTAAACCCAGAACCAGGTCCTGAAAAAAACTAAAACCAGAACCAGGTCCTGGAACAAGCTAAACCCAGAACCAGGTCCTGAAACAAGCTTGAACCAGGTCCAAGTCCTGAAACAAGCTTGAACCAGGTCCAAGTCCTGGCGAGCTAAAACCAGAACCAGGTCCTGGAACAAGATAAACCCAGAACCAGGTGCTGGAACAAGCTAAACACAGAACCAGGTCCTGAAACAAGCCAAACCCAGAACAAGTCCTGAAACAAGCTTGAACCAGGTCCAAGTCCTGGCGAGCTAAACCCAGAACCAGGTCCTGGAACAAGCTAAACCCAGAACCAGGTTCTGGAACAAGCTAAACCCAGAACAAGGTTCTGGAACAAGCTAAACCCAGAACCAGGTCCTGGAACAAGCTAAACCCAGAACCAGGTCCTGGAACAAGCTAAACCCAGAACCAGGTGTTGGAAAAAACTAAACCCAGAACCAGGTCCTGGAAAGAGCTAAACCCAGTACCAGGTCATGAAACAAGCTTGAACCAGGTCCAAGTCCTGGCGACCTAAAACCAGAACCAGGTCCTGGAGCAAGATAAACCCAGTACCAGATCTTGGAACGAGCTAAAACCAGAACCAGGTCCTGGAACAAGCTAAACCCAGAACCAGGTCCTGGAACAAGCTAAAACCAGAACCAGGTCCTGAAACAAGCTAAACACAGAACCAGGTCCTGGAACAAGCTAAAACCAGAACCAGGTCCTGAAACAAGCTAAACCCAGAACCAGGTCCTGAAACAAACTAAACCCAGAACCAGGTCCTGGAATAAGCTAAAACCAGAACCAGGTCCTGGAACAAGCTAAACCCAGAACCAGGTCCTGAAACAAGCTAAACCCAGAACCAGGTCCTGGAACAAGCTAAAACCAGAACCAGGTGCTGGAGCAAGCTAAAAGCAGAACCAGGTCCTGAAACGAGCTAAAAGCAGAACCAGGTCCTGAAACAAGCTAAACCCAGAACCAGGTCCTGGAACAAGCTAAAACCAGAACCAGGTCCTGGGACAAGCTAAACACAGAACCAGGTCCTGCAACAAGCCAAACCCAGAACAAGTCCTGAAACAAGCTTGAACCAGGTCCAAGTCCTGGCTAGCTAAACCCAGAACCAGGTCCTGGAAGAAGCTAAACCCAGAACCAGGTTCTGGAAAAAGCTAATCCCAGAACCAGGTCCTGGAACAAGCTAAACCCAGAACCAGGTGTTGGAAAAAACTAAACCCAGAACCAGGTCCTGGAAAGAGCTAAACACAGAACCAGGTCATGGTACGAGCGAAAACCAGAACCAGATGCTGGAACAAGCTAAACCCGGAACCAGGTCCTGGAACAAGCTAAACCCAGAAAAAGGTGCTGGAACAAGATAAACCCAGAACCAGGTCCTGGAACAAGCTAAACCCAGAACCAGGTCCTGCAACAAGCTAAAACCAGAACCAGGTCCTGGAACAAGCTAAAACCAGAACCAGGTCCTGGGACAAGCTAAACCCAGAACCAGGTCCTGGAACAAACTAAACCCAGAACCAGGTCCTGGAACAAGCTAAAACCAGAACCAGGTCCTGGAAAAAGATAATCCCAGAACCAGGTCCTGGAACAAGCTAAACCCAGAACCAGGTGCTGGAACAAGCTAAACCCAGAACCAGGTGTTGGAAAAAACTAAACCCAGAACCAGGTCCTGGAAAGAGCTAAACCCAGTACCAGGTCATGAAACAAGCTTGAACCAGGTCCAAGTCCTGGCGAACTAAAACCAGAACCAGGTCCTGAAACAAGCTAAACCCAGAACCAGGTCCTGAAAAAAACTAAAACCAGAACCAGGTCCTGGAACAAGCTAAACCCAGAACCAGGTCCTGAAACAAGCTTGAACCAGGTCCAAGTCCTGAAACAAGCTTGAACCAGGTCCAAGTCCTGGCGAGCTAAAACCAGAACCAGGTCCTGGAACAAGATAAACCCAGAACCAGGTGCTGGAACAAGCTAAACACAGAACCAGGTCCTGAAACAAGCCAAACCCAGAACAAGTCCTGAAACAAGCTTGAACCAGGTCCAAGTCCTGGCGAGCTAAACCCAGAACCAGGTCCTGGAACAAGCTAAACCCAGAACCAGGTTCTGGAACAAGCTAAACCCAGAACAAGGTTCTGGAACAAGCTAAACCCAGAACCAGGTCCTGGAACAAGCTAAACCCAGAACCAGGTCCTGGAACAAGCTAAACCCAGAACCAGGTGTTGGAAAAAACTAAACCCAGAACCAGGTCCTGGAAAGAGCTAAACCCAGTACCAGGTCATGAAACAAGCTTGAACCAGGTCCAAGTCCTGGCGACCTAAAACCAGAACCAGGTCCTGGAGCAAGATAAACCCAGTACCAGATCTTGGAACGAGCTAAAACCAGAACCAGGTCCTGGAACAAGCTAAACCCAGAACCAGGTCCTGGAACAAGCTAAAACCAGAACCAGGTCCTGAAACAAGCTAAACACAGAACCAGGTCCTGGAACAAGCTAAAACCAGAACCAGGTCCTGAAACAAGCTAAACCCAGAACCAGGTCCTGAAACAAACTAAACCCAGAACCAGGTCCTGGAATAAGCTAAAACCAGAACCAGGTCCTGGAACAAGCTAAAACCAGAACCAGGTGCTGGAGCAAGCTAAAAGCAGAACCAGGTCCTGAAACGAGCTAAAAGCAGAACCAGGTCCTGAAACAAGCTAAACCCAGAACCAGGTCCTGGAACAAGCTAAAACCAGAACCAGGTCCTGGGACAAGCTAAACACAGAACCAGGTCCTGAAACAAGCCAAACCCAGAACAAGTCCTGAAACAAGCTTGAACCAGGTCCAAGTCCTGGCGAGCTAAACCCAGAACCAGGTCCTGGAAGAAGCTAAACCCAGAACCAGGTTCTGGAAAAAGCTAATCCCAGAACCAGGTCCTGGAACAAGCTAAACCCAGAACCAGGTGTTGGAAAAAACTAAACCCAGAACCAGGTCCTGGAAAGAGCTAAACACAGAACCAGGTCATGGAACGAGCGAAAACCAGAACCAGATGCTGGAACAAGCTAAACCCAGAACCAGGTCCTGGAAGAAGCTAAAACCAGAACCAGGTCCTGGAGCAAGATAAACCCAGTACCAGGTCTTGGAACGAGCTAAAACCAGAACCAGGTCCTGGAACAAGCTAAACCCAGAACCAGGTCCTGGAACAAGCTAAACCCAGAACAAGGTGCTGGAACAAGATAAACCCAGAACCAGGTCCTGGAACAAGCTAAACCCAGAACCAGGTCCTGCAACAAGCTAAAACCAGAACCAGGTCCTGGAACAAGCTAAAACCAGAACCAGGTCCTGGGACAAGCTAAACCCAGAACCAGGTCCTGGGACAAACTAAACCCAGAACCAGGTCCTGGAACAAGCTAAAACCAGAACCAGGTCCTGGAAAAAGATAATCCCAGAACCAGGTCCTGGAACAAGCTAAACCCAGAACCAGGTGCTGGAACAAGCTAAACCCAGAACCAGGTGTTGGAAAAAACTAAACCCAGAACCAGGTCCTGGAAAGAGCTAAACCCAGTACCAGGTCATGAAACAAGCTTGAACCAGGTCCAAGTCCTGGCGAACTAAAACCAGAACCAGGTCCTGAAACAAGCTAAACCCAGAACCAGGTCCTGAAAAAAACTAAAACCAGAACCAGGTCCTGGAACAAGCTAAACCCAGAACCAAGTCCTGAAACAAGCTTGAACCAGGTCCAAGTCCTGGCGAGCTAAAACCAGAACCAGGTCCTGGAACAAGATAAACCCAGAACCAGGTGCTGGAACAAGCTAAACACAGAACCAGGTCCTGAAACAAGCCAAACCCAGAACAAGTCCTGAAACAAGCTTGAACCAGGTCCAAGTCCTGGCGAGCTAAACCCAGAACCTGGTCCTGGAACAAGCTAAACCCAGAACCAGGTTCTGGAACAAGCTAAACCCAGAACAAGGTTCTGGAACAAGCTAAACCCAGAACCAGGTCCTGGAACAAGCTAAACCCAGAACCAGGTCCTGGAACAAGCTAAACCCAGAACCAGGTGTTGGAAAAAACTAAACCCAGAACCAGGTCCTGGAAAGAGCTAAACCCAGTACCAGGTCATGAAACAAGCTTGAACCAGGTCCAAGTCCTGGCGACCTAAAACCAGAACCAGGTCCTGGAGCAAGATAAACCCAGTACCAGATCTTGGAACGAGCTAAAACCAGAACCAGGTCCTGGAACAAGCTAAACCCAGAACCAGGTCCTGGAACAAGCTAAAACCAGAACCAGGTCCTGAAACAAGCTAAACACAGAACCAGGTCCTGGAACAAGCTAAAACCAGAACCAGGTCCTGAAACAAGCTAAACCCAGAACCAGGTCCTGAAACAAACTAAACCCAGAACCAGGTCCTGGAATAAGCTAAAACCAGAACCAGGTCCTGGAACAAGCTAAACCCAGAACCAGGTCCTGAAACAAGCTAAACCCAGAACCAGGTCCTGGAACAAGCTAAAACCAGAACCAGGTGCTGGAGCAAGCTAAAAGCAGAACCAGGTCCTGAAACGAGCTAAAAGCAGAACCAGGTCCTGAAACAAGCTAAACCCAGAACCAGGTCCTGGAACAAGCTAAACCCAGAACCAGGTCCTGGAACAAGCTAAACCCAGAACCAGGTCCTGGAAAAAGCTAAACCCATAACCAGGTGCTGGAACAAGCTAAACCCAGAACCAGGTCCTGAAACAAGCTTGAACCAGGTCCAAGTCCTGGCAAGCTAAAACCAGAACCAGGTCCTGAAACAAGCTAAACCCAGAACCAGGTCATGGAACGAGCGAAAACCAGAACCAGATGCTGGAACAAGCTAAACCCAGAACCAGGTCCTGGAAAAGCTAAAACCAGAACCAGGTCCTGGAAAAAGCTAAACCCAGAACCAGGTCCTGGAACAAGCTAAACCCAGAACCAGGTCCTGGAACAAGCTAAACCCAGAACCAGGTGCTGGAACAAGCTAAAACCAGAACCAGGTCCTGGAACAAGATAAACCCAGAACCAGGTCCTGGAACAAGCTAAACCCAGAACCAGGTCCTGCAACAAGCTAAAACCAGAACCAGGTCCTGGAACAAGCTAAACCCAGAACCAGGTCCTGGAACAAGCTAAAACCAGAACCAGGTCCTGGAACAAGCTAAAACCAGAACCAGGTCCTGGAACAAGCTAAACCCAGAACCAGGTCCTGAAACAAACTAAACCCAGAACCAGGTCCTGGAATAAGCTAAAACCAGAACCAGGTCCTGGAACAAGCTAAACCCAAAACCAGTTCCTGAAACAAGCTAAACCCAGAACCAGGTCCTGAAACAAGCTAATCCCAGAACAAGGTCAGGGAACAAGCTAAACCCAGAACCAGGTCCTGGAACAAGCTAAACCCAGAACCAGGTCCTGAAACAAGCTAAACCCAGAACAAAGTCATGGAAGAAGCTAAAACCAGAACCAGGTCCTGGGACAAGCTAAAACCAGAACCAGGTCCTGAAACAAGCTAAACACAGAACCAGGTCCTGGAACAAGCTAAACCCAGAACCAGGTCCTGGAACAAGCTAAACCCAGAACCAGGTGTTGGAAAAAACTAAACCCAGAACCAGGTCCTGGAAAGAGCTAAACCCAGTACCAGGTCATGAAACAAGCTTGAACCAGGTCCAAGTCCTGGCGACCTAAAACCAGAACCAGGTCCTGGAGCAAGATAAACCCAGTACCAGGTCCTGGAACGAGCTAAAACCAGAACCAGGTCCTGAAAAAAACTAAAACCAGAACCAGGTCCTGAAACAAGCTAAACCCAGAACCACGTCCTGAAACAAGCTTGAACCAGGTCCAAGTCCTGGCGAGCTAAAACCAGAACCAGGTCCTGAAACAAACTAAACCCAGAACAAGGTCATGGAACAACATAAACCCAGAACCAGGTCCTGGAACAAGCTAAACCCAGAACCAGGTCCTGGAACAAGCTAAAACCAGAACCAGGTCCTGGGACAAGCTAAAACCAGAACCAGTTTCTGGAACAAACTAAACCCAGAACCAGGTCCTGGAAAAAGCTAAAACCAGAACCAGGTCCTGGAAAAAGCTAAACCCAGAACCAGGTCCTGGAACAAGCTAAACCCAGAACCAGGTCCTGGAAGAAGCTAAACCCCGAACCAGGTGCTGGAACAAGCTAAACCCAGAACAAGGTCCTGGAACAAGATAAACCCAGAACCAGGTCCTGGAACAAGCTAAACCCAGAACCAGGTCCTGCAACAAGCTAAAACCAGAACCAGGTCTTGGAACAAGCTAAACCCAGAACCAGGTCCTGGAACAAGCTAAAACCAGAACCAAGTCCTGGAATAAGTTAAAACCAGAACCAGGTCCTGGAACAAGCTAAACCCAGAACCAGGTCCTGAAACAAGCTAAAACCAGAACCAGGTGCTGGAGCAGGCTAAAAGCAGAACCAGGTCCTGAAACGAGCTAAAACCAGAACCAGGTCCTGAAACAAGCTAAACCCAGAACCAGGTCCTGGAACAAGCTAAACCCAGAACCAGGTCCTGGAACAAGCTAAAACCAGAACCAGGTCCTGGAACAAGCTAAACCCAGAACCAGGTCCTGGAACAAGCTAAACCAGAACCAGGTCCTGGGACAAGCTAAACCCAGAACCAGGTCCTGGAACAAGCTAAACACAGAACCAGGTCCTGCAACAAGCTAAAACCAGAACCAGGTCCTGGAACAAGCTAAACCCAGAACCAGGTCCTGGAACAAGCTAAACCCAGAACCAGGTCCTGGAACAAGCTAAAACCAGAACCAGGTCCTGGAACAAGCTAAACACAGAACCAGGTCCTGGAACAAGCTAAAACCAGAACCAGGTCCTGAAACAAGCTAAACCCAGAACCAGGTCCGGAAACAAACTAAAACCAGAACCAGGTCCTGGAATAAGCTAAACCCAGAACCAGGTCCTGGAACAAGCTAAACCCAGAACCAAGTCCTGAAAAAAACTAAAACCAGAACCAGGTCCTGGAACAAGCTAAAACCAGAACCACGTCCTGAAACAAGCTTGAACCAGGTCCAAGTCCTGGCGAGCTAAAACCAGAACCAGGTCCTGAAACAAGCTAAAACCAGAACCAGGTCCTGAAACAAGCTAAACACAGAACCAGGTCCTGGAACAAGCTAAAACCAGAACCAGGTCCTGAAACAAGCTAAACCCAGAACCAGGTCCTGAAACAAACTAAACCCAGAACCAGGTCCTGGAATAAGTTAAAACCAGAACCAGGTCCTGGAACAAGCTAAACCCAGAACCAGGTCCTGAAACAAGCTAAACCCAGAACCAGGTCCTGGAACAAGCTAAAACCAGAACCAGGTGCTGGAGCAGGCTAAAAGCAGAACCAGGTCCTGAAACGAGCTAAAACCAGAACCAGGTCCTGAAACAAGCTAAACCCAGAACCAGGTCCTGGAACAAGCTAAACCCAGAACCAGGTCCTGGAACAAGCTAAACCCATAACCAGGTGCTGGAAAAAGCTAAACCCAGAACCAGGTCCTGAAACAAGCTTGAACCAGGTCCAAGTCCTGGCAAGCTAAAACCAGAACCAGGTCCTGAAACAAGCTAAACCCAGAACCAGGTCATGGAACGAGCGAAAACCAGAACCAGATGCTGGAACAAGCTAAACCCGGAACCAGGTCCTGGAAAAGCTAAAACCAGAACCAGGTCCTGGAAAAAGCTAAACCCAGAACCAGGTCCTGGAACAAGCTAAACCCAGAACCAGGTCCTGGAACAAGCTAAACCCAGAACCAGGTGCTGGAACAAGCTAAACCCAGAACAAGGTCCTGGAACAAGATAAACCCAGAACCAGGTCCTGGAACAAGCTAAACCCAGAACCAGGTCCTGCAACAAGCTAAAACCAGAACCAGGTCCTGGAACAAGCTAAACCCAGAACCAGGTCCTGGAACAAGATAAAACCAGAACCAGGTCCTGGGACAAGCTAAACCCAGAACCAGGTCCTGGAACAAGCTAAAACCAGAACCAGGTCCTGGAACAAGCTAAACACAGAACCAGGTCCTGGAACAAGCTAAAACCAGAACCAGGTCCTGAAACAAGCTAAACCCAGAACCAGGTCCTGAAACAAACTAAAACCAGAACCAGGTCCTGGAATAAGCTAAACCCAGAACCAGGTCCTGGAACAAGCTAAACCCAGAACCAAGTCCTGAAAAAAACTAAAACCAGAACCAGGTCCTGGAACAAGCTAAAACCAGAACCAAGTCCTGAAACAAGCTTGAACCAGGTCCAGGTCCAAGTCCTGGCGAGCTAAAACCAGAACCAGGTCCTGAAACAAACTAAACCCAGAACATGGTCATGGAACAACATAAACCCAGAACCAGGTCCTGGAACAAGCTAAACCCAGAACCAGGTCCTGGAACAAGCTAAAACCAGAACCAGGTCCTGGGACAAGCTAAACACAGAACCAGGTCCTGAAACAAGCCAAACCCAGAACAAGTCCTGAAACAAGCTTGAACCAGGTCCAAGTCCTGGCGAGCTAAACCCAGAACCAGGTCCTGGAAGAAGCTAAACCCAGAACCAGGTTCTGGAAAAAGCTAATCCCAGAACCAGGTCCTGGAACAAGCTAAACCCAGAACCAGGTGTTGGAAAAAACTAAACCCAGAACCAGGTCCTGGAAAGAGCTAAACACAGAACCAGGTCATGGAACGAGCGAAAACCAGAACCAGATGCTGGAACAAGCTAAACCCGGAACCAGGTCCTGGAAGAAGCTAAAACCAGAACCAAGTCCTGGAGCAAGATAAACCCAGTACCAGGTCTTGGAACGAGCTAAAACCAGAACCAGGTCCTGGAACAAGCTAAACCCAGAACCAGGTCCTGGAACAAGCTAAACCCAGAACAAGGTGCTGGAACAAGTTAAACCCAGAACCAGGTCCTGGAACAAGCTAAACCCAGAACCAGGTCCTGGAACAAGCTAAAACAGGAACCAGGTCCTGGAACAAGCTAAAACCAGAACCAGGTCCTGGGACAAGCTAAACCCAGAACCAGGTCCTGGAACAAACTAAACCCAGAACCAGGTCCTGGAAAAAGCTAAAACCAGAACCAGGTCCTGGAAAAAGATAATCCCAGAACCAGGTCCTGGAACAAGCTAAACCCAGAACCAGGTCCTGGAACAAGCTAAACCCAGAACCAGGTGCTGGAACAAGCTAAACCCAGAACCAGGTGTTGGAAAAAACTAAACCCAGAACCAGGTCCTGGAAAGAGCTAAACCCAGTACCAGGTCATGAAACAAGCTTGAACCAGGTCCAAGTCCTGGCGAACTAAAACCAGAACCAGGTCCTGAAACAAGCTAAACCCAGAACCAGGTCCTGAAAAAAACTAAAACCAGAACCAGGTCCTGGAACAAGCTAAACCCAGAACCAGGTCCTGAAACAAGCTTGAACCAGGTCCAAGTCCTGAAACAAGCTTGAACCAGGTCCAAGTCCTGGCGAGCTAAAACCAGAACCAGGTCCTGGAACAAGATAAACCCAGAACCAGGTGCTGGAACAAGCTAAACACAGAACCAGGTCCTGAAACAAGCCAAACCCAGAACAAGTCCTGAAACAAGCTTGAACCAGGTCCAAGTCCTGGCGAGCTAAACCCAGAACCAGGTCCTGGAGCAAGATAAACCCAGTACCAGATCTTGGAACGAGCTAAAACCAGAACCAGGTCCTGCAACAAGCTAAACCCAGAACCAGGTCCTGGAACAAGCTAAACCCAGAACCAGGTCCTGGAACAAGCTAAACCCAGAACCAGGTGCTGGAACAAGCTAAACCCAGAACAAGGTCCTGGAACAAGATAAACCCAGAACCAGGTCCTGGAACAAGCTAAACCCAGAACCAGGTCCTGCAACAAGCTAAAACCAGAACCAGGTCCTGGAACAAGCTAAACCCAGAACCAGGTCCTGGAACAAGCTAAAACCAGAACCAAGTCCTGGGACAAGCTAAACCCAGAACCAGGTCCTGGAACAAACTAAACCCAGAACCAGGTCCTGGAACAAGCTAAAACCAGAACCAGGTCCTGGAAAAAGATAAACCCAGAACCAGGTCCTGGAACAAGCTAAAACCAGAACCAGGTCCTGAAACAAGCTAAACACAGAACCAGGTCCTGGAACAAGCTAAAACCAGAACCAGGTCCTGAAACAAGCTAAACCCAGAACCAGGTCCTGAAACAAACTAAACCCAGAACCAGGTCCTGGAATAAGCTAAAACCAGAACCAGGTCCTGGAACGAGCTAAACCCAGAACCAGGTCCTGAAACAAGCTAAACCCAGAACCAGGTCCTGGAACAAGCTAAAACCAGAACCAGGTGCTGGAGCAAGCTAAAAGCAGAACCAGGTCCTGAAACGAGCTAAAAGCAGAACCAGGTCCTGAAACAAGCTAAACCCAGAACCAGGTCCTGGAACAAGCTAAACCCAGAACCAGGTCCTGGAACAGGCTAAACCCATAACCAGGTGCTGGAACAAGCTAAACCCAGAACCAGGTCCTGAAACAAGCTTGAACCAGGTCCAAGTCCTGGCAAGCTAAAACCAGAACCAGGTCCTGAAACAAGCTAAACCCAGAACCAGGTCGTGGAACGAGCGAAAACCAGAACCAGATGCTGGAACAAGCTAAACCCAGAACCAGGTCCTGGAAAAGCTAAAACCAGAACCAGGTCCTGGAAAAAGCTAAACCCAGAACCAGGTCCTGAAACAAGCTAAACCCAGAACCAGGTCCTGGAACAAGCTAAACCCAGAACCAGGTGCTGGAACAAGCTAAAACCAGAACCAGGTCCTGGAACAAGATAAACCATGAACCAGGTCCTGGAACAAGCTAAACCCAGAACCAGGTCCTGCAACAAGCTAAAACCAGAACCAGGTCCTGGAACAAGCTAAACCCAGAACCAGGTCCTGGAACAAGCTAAAACCAGAACCAGGTCCTGGAACAAGCTAAAACCAGAACCAGGTCCTGGAACAAACTAAACCCAGAACCAGGTCCTGAAACAAACTAAACCCAGAACCAGGTCCTGGAATAAGCTAAAACCAGAACCAGGTCCTGGAACAAGCTAAACCCAAAACCAGTTCCTGAAACAAGCTAAACCCAGAACCAGGTCCTGAAACAAGCTAATCCCAGAACAAGGTCAGGGAACAAGCTAAACCCAGAACCAGGTCCTGGAACAAGCTAAACCCAGAACCAGGTCCTGAAACAAGCTAAACCCAGAACAAGGTCATGGAAGAAGCTAAACCCAGAACCAGGTCCTGGAACAAGCTAAACCCAGAACCAAGTCCTGAAAAAAACTAAAACCAGAACCAGGTCCTGAAACAAGCTAAACCCAGAACCACGTCCTGAAACAAGCTTGAACCAGGTCCAAGTCCTGGCGAGCTAAAACCAGAACAAGGTCCTGAAACAAACTAAACCCAGAACAAGGTCATGGAACAACATAAACCCAGAACCAGGTCCTGGAACAAGCTAAACCCAGAACCAGGTCCTGGAACAAGCTAAAACCAGAACCAGGTCCTGGGACAAGCTAAAACCAGAACCAGGTTCTGGAATAAACTAAAACCAGAACCAGGTCCTGGAAAAAGCTAAAACCAGAACCAGGTCCTGGAAAAAGCTAAACCCAGAACCAGGTCCTGGAACAAGCTAAACCCAGAACCAGGTCCTGGAACAAGCTAAACCCAGAACCAGGTGCTGGAACAAGCTAAACCCAGAACAAGGTCCTGGAACAAGATAAACCCAGAACCAGGTCCAGGAACAAGCTAAACCCAGAACCAGGTCCTGCAACAAGCTAAAACCAGAACCAGGTCCTGGAACAAGCTAAACCCAGAACCAGGTCCTGGAACAAGCTAAAACCAGAACCAAGTCCTGGGACAAGCTAAACCCAGAACCAGGTCCTGGAACAAACTAAACCCAGAACCAGGTCCTGGAACAAGCTAAAACCAGAACCAGGTCCTGGAAAAAGATAAACCCAGAACCAGGTCCTGGAACAAGCTAAACCCAGAACCAGGTCCTGGAACAAGCTAAACCCAGAACCAGGTGCTGGAACAAGCTAAACCCAGAACAAGGTCCTGGAACAAGATAAAACCAGAACCAGGTCCTGGAACAAGCTAAACCCAGAACCAGGTTCTGGAACAAGCTAAACCCAGAACCAGGTTCTGGAACAAGCTAAACCCAGAACCAGGTCCTGGAACAAGCTAAACCCAGAACCAGGTCCTGGAACAAGCTAAACCCAGAACCAGGTGTTGGAAAAAACTAAACCCAGAACCAGATCCTGGAAAGAGCTAAACCCAGTACCAGGTCATGAAACAAGCTTGAACCAGGTCCAAGTCCTGGCGAACTAAAACCAGAACCAGGTCCTGAAACAAGCTAAACCCAGAACCAGGTCCTAAAAAAAACTAAAACCAGAACCAGGTCCTGGAAAGAGCTAAACCCAGTACCAGGTCATGAAACAAGCTTGAACCAGGTCCAAGTCCTGAAACAAGCTTGAACCAGGTCCAAGTCCTGGCGAGCTAAAACCAGAACCAGGTCCTGGAACAAGATAAACCCAGAACCAGGTGCTGGAACAAGCTAAACACAGAACCAGGTCCTGAAACAAGCAAAACCCAGAACAAGGTCCTGAAACATGCTAAACCCAGAACCAGTTCCTGGAACAAGCTAAAACCAGAACCAGGTCCTGAAACAAGCTTGAACCAGGTCCAAGTCCTGAAACGAACTAAAACCAGACCAGGTCCTGAAACAAGCTAAACCCAGAACCAGGTCCTGGAACAAGCTAAACCCATAACCAGGTCCTGGAACAAGCTAAACCCATAACCAGGTGGTGGAACAAGCTAAACCCAGAACCAGGTCCTGAAACAAGCTTGAACCAGGTCCAAGTCCTGGCAAGCTAAAACCAGAACCAGGTCCTGAAACAAGCTAAACCCAGAACCAGGTCATGGAACAAGCGAAAACCAGAACCAGATGCTGGAACAAGCTAAACCCGGAACCAGGTCCTGGATGAAGCTAAAACCAGAACCAGGTCCTGGAACAAGCTAAACCCAGAACCAGGTCCTGGAACAAGCTAAAACCAGAACCAGGTCCTGAAACAAGCTAAACACAGAACCAGGTCCTGAAACAAGCTAAACACAGAACCAGGTCCTGGAACAAGCTAAAACCAGAACCAAGTCCTGGGACAAGCTAAACCCAGAACCAGGTCCTGGAACAAACTAAACCCAGAACCAGGTCCTGGAACAAGCTAAAACCAGAACCAGGTCCTGGAAAAAGATAAACCCAGAACCAGGTCCTGGAACAAGCTAAACCCAGAACCAGGTCCTGGAACAAGCTAAACCCAGAACCAGGTGCTGGAACAAGCTAAACCCAGAACAAGGTCCTGGAACAAGATAAAACCAGAACCAGGTCCTGGAACAAGCTAAACCCAGAACCAGGTTCTGGAACAAGCTAAACCCAGAACCAGGTTCTGGAACAAGCTAAACCCAGAACCAGGTCCTGGAACAAGCTAAACCCAGAACCAGGTCCTGGAACAAGCTAAACCCAGAACCAGGTGTTGGAAAAAACTAAACCCAGAACCAGATCCTGGAAAGAGCTAAACCCAGTACCAGGTCATGAAACAAGCTTGAACCAGGTCCAAGTCCTGGCGAACTAAAACCAGAACCAGGTCCTGAAACAAGCTAAACCCAGAACCAGGTCCTAAAAAAAACTAAAACCAGAACCAGGTCCTGGAAAGAGCTAAACCCAGTACCAGGTCATGAAACAAGCTTGAACCAGGTCCAAGTCCTGAAACAAGCTTGAACCAGGTCCAAGTCCTGGCGAGCTAAAACCAGAACCAGGTCCTGGAACAAGATAAACCCAGAACCAGGTGCTGGAACAAGCTAAACACAGAACCAGGTCCTGAAACAAGCAAAACCCAGAACAAGGTCCTGAAACATGCTAAACCCAGAACCAGTTCCTGGAACAAGCTAAAACCAGAACCAGGTCCTGAAACAAGCTTGAACCAGGTCCAAGTCCTGAAACGAACTAAAACCAGACCAGGTCCTGAAACAAGCTAAACCCAGAACCAGGTCCTGGAACAAGCTAAACCCATAACCAGGTCCTGGAACAAGCTAAACCCATAACCAGGTGGTGGAACAAGCTAAACCCAGAACCAGGTCCTGAAACAAGCTTGAACCAGGTCCAAGTCCTGGCAAGCTAAAACCAGAACCAGGTCCTGAAACAAGCTAAACCCAGAACCAGGTCATGGAACAAGCGAAAACCAGAACCAGATGCTGGAACAAGCTAAACCCGGAACCAGGTCCTGGATGAAGCTAAAACCAGAACCAGGTCCTGGAACAAGCTAAACCCAGAACCAGGTCCTGGAACAAGCTAAAACCAGAACCAGGTCCTGAAACAAGCTAAACACAGAACCAGGTCCTGGAACAAGCTAAAACCAGAACCAGGTCCTGAAACAAGCTAAACCCAGAACCAGGTCCTGAAACAAACTAAACCCAGAACCAGGTCCTGGAATAAGCTAAAACCAGAACAAGGTCCTGGAACAAGCTAAACCCAGAACCAGGTCCTGAAACAAGCTAAACCCAGAACCAGGTCCTGGAACAAGCTAAAACCAGAACCAGGTGCTGGAGCAGGCAAAAAGCAGAACCAGGTCCTGAAACGAGCTAAAACCAGAACCAGGTCCTGAAACAAGCTAAACCCAGAACCAGGTCCTGGAACAAGCTAAACCCAGAACCAGGTCCTGGAACAAGCTAAACCCATAACCAGGTGCTGGAACAAGCTAAACCCAGAACCAGGTCCTGAAACAAGCTTGAACCAGGTCCAAGTCCTGGCAAGCTAAAACCAGAACCAGGTCCTGAAACAAGCTAAAGCCAGAACCAGGTCATGGAACGAGCGAAAACCAGAACCAGATGCTGGAACAAGCTAAACCTGGAACCAGGTCCTGGAAAAGCTAAAACCAGAACCAGGTCCTGGAGCAAGATAAACCCAGTACCAGGTCTTGGAATGAGCTAAAACCAGAACCAGGTCCTGGAACAAGCTAAACCCAGAACCAGGTCCTGGAACAAGCTAAAACCATAACCAGGTCCTGGAACAAGCTAAACACAGAACCAGGTCCTGGAACAAGCTAAAACCAGAACCAGGTCCTGGAACAAGCTAAACCCAGAACCAGGTCCTGAAACAAACTAAACCCAGAACCAGGTCCTGGAATAAGCTAAAACCAGAACCAGGTCCTGGAACAAGCTAAACCCAGAACCAGTTCCTGAAACAAGCTAAACCCAGAACCAGGTGCTGAAACAAGCTAATCCCAGAACAAGGTCCTGGAACAAGCTAAACCCAGAACCAGGTCCTGGAACGAGCGAAAACCAGAACCAGATGCTGGAACAAGCTAAACCCGGAACCAGGTCCTGGAAGAAGCTAAAACCAGAACCAGGTCCTGGAGCAAGATAAACCCAGTACCAGGTCTTGGAACGAGCTAAAACCGGAACCAGGTCCTGGAACAAGCTAAACCCAGAACCAGGTCCTGGAACAAGCTAAAACCAGAACCAGGTCCTGGAACAAGCTAAACACAGAACCAGGTCCTGGAACAAGCTAAAACCAGAACCAGGTCCTGGAACAAGCAAAAACCAGAACCAGGTCCTGGAACAAGCTAAACACAGAACCAGGTCCTGGAACAAGCTAAAACCAGAACCAGGTGCTGAAACAAGCTAAAACCAGAACCAGGTTCTGGAACAAACTAAACCCAGAACCAGGTCCTGGAACAAGCTAAAACCAGAACCAAGTGCTAGAGCAGGCTAAAAGCAGAACCAGGTCCTGGAACAAGCTAAACCCAGAACCAGGTCCTGCAACAAGCTAAAACCAGAACCAGGTCCTGGAACAAGCTAAACCCAGAACCAGGTCCTGGAACAAGCTAAAACCAGAACCAGGTTCTGGGACAAGCTAAAACCAGAACCAGGTTCTGGAACAAGTAAAACCCAGAACCAGGTCCTGGAACAAGCTAAACCCAGAACCAGGTGCTGGAACAAGCTAAACCCAGAACAAGGTCCTGGAACAAGCTAAACCCAGAACCAGGTCCTGGAACAACATAAACCCAGAACCAGGTCCTGCAACAAGCTAAAACCAGAACCAGGTCCTGGAAGAAGCTAAAACCAGAACCAGGTCCTTGAGCAAGATAAACCCAGTACCAGGTCTTGGAACGAGCTAAAACCAGAACCAGGTCCTGGAACAAGCTAAACCCAGAACCAGGTCCTGGAACAAGCTAAAACCAGAACCAGGTCCTGGAACAAGCTAAACACAGAACCAGGTCCTGGAACAAGCTAAAACCAGAACCAGGTGCTGAAACAAGCTAAACCCAGAACCAGGTCCTGAAACAAACTAAACCCAGAACCAGGTCCTGGAATAAGCTAAAACCAGAACCAGGTCCTGAAACAAACTAAACCCAGAACCAGGTCCTGGAACAAGCTAAACCCAGAACCAGGTCCTGGAACAAGCTAAAACCAGAACCAGGTCCTGGGACAAGCTAAAACCAGAACCAGGTTCTGGAACAAACTAAACCCAGAACCAGGTCCTGGAACAAGCTAAAACCAGAACCAGGTCCTGGAACAAGCTAAAACCAGAACCAGGTCCTGGAAAAAGATAAACCCAGAACCAGGTCCTGGAACAAGCTAATCCCAGAACCAGGTCCTGGAACAAGCTAAACCCAGAACCAGGTCCTGGAACAAGCTAAAACCAGAACCAGGTCCTGGAACAAGCTAAACCCAGAACCAGGTCCTGGAACAAGCTAAAACCATAACCAGGTCCTGGAACAAGCTATACACAGAACCAGGTCCTGGAACAAGCTAAAACCAGAACCAGGTCCTGAAACAAGCTAAACCCAGAACCAGGTCCTTCAACAAACTAAACCCAGAACCAGGTCCTGGAATAAGCTAAAACCAGAACCAGGTCCTGGAACAAGCTAAACCCAGAACCAGTTCCTGAAACAAGCTAAACCCAGAACCAGGTGCTGAAACAAGCTAATCCCAGAACAAGGTCCTGGAACAAGCTAAACCCAGAACCAGGTCCTGGAACGAGCGAAAACCAGAACCAGATGCTGGAACAAGCTAAACCCGGAACCAGGTCCTGGAAGAAGCTAAAACCAGAACCAGGTCCTTGAGCAAGATAAACCCAGTACCAGGTCTTGGAACGAGCTAAAACCGGAACCAGGTCCTGGAACAAGCTAAACCCAGAACCAGGTCCTGGAACAAGCTAAAACCAGAACCAGGTCCTGGAACAAGCTAAACACAGAACCAGGTCCTGGAACAAGCTAAAACCAGAACCAGGTGCTGAAACAAGCTAAAACCAGAACCAGGTTCTGGAACAAACTAAACCCAGAACCAGGTCCTGGAACAAGCTAAAACCAGAACCAAGTGCTAGAGCAGGCTAAAAGCAGAACCAGGTCCTGGAACAAGCTAAACCCAGAACCAGGTCCTGCAACAAGCTAAAACCAGAACCAGGTCCTGGAACAAGCTAAACCCAGAACCAGGTCCTGGAACAAGCTAAAACCAGAACCAGGTTCTGGGACAAGCTAAAACCAGAACCAGGTTCTGGAACAAGTAAAACCCAGAACCAGGTCCTGGAACAAGCTAAACCCAGAACCAGGTGCTGGAACAAGCTAAACCCAGAACCAGGTCCTGCAACAAGCTAAAACCAGAACCAAGTGCTAGAGCAGGCTAAAAGCAGAACCAGGTCCTGGAACAAGCTAAACCCAGAACCAGGTCCTGGAACAAGCTAAAACCAGAACCAGGTCCTGGAACAAGCTAAACCCAGAACCAGGTCCTGGAACAAGCTAAAACCAGAACCAGGTCCTGGAACAAGCTAAACACAGAACCAGGTCCTGGAACAAGCTAAAACCAGAACCAGGTGCTGAAACAAGCTAAACCCAGAACCAGGTCCTGAAACAAACTAAACCCAGAACCAGGTCCTGGAATAAGCTAAAACCAGAACCAGGTCCTGAAACAAACTAAACCCAGAACCAGGTCCTGGAACAAGCTAAACCCAGAACCAGGTCCTGGAACAAGCTAAAACCAGAACCAGGTCCTGGGACAAGCTAAAACCAGTACCAGGTCTTGGAACGAGCGAAAACCGGAACCAGGTCCTGGAACAAGCTAAACCCAGAACCAGGTCCTGGAACAAGCTAAAACCAGAACCAGGTCCTGGAACAAGCTAAACACAGAACCAGGTCCTGGAACAAGCTAAAACCAGAACCAGGTGCTGAAAAAAGCTAAAACCAGAACCAGGTTCTGGAACAAACTAAACCCAGAACCAGGTCCTGGAACAAGCTAAAACCAGAACCAAGTGCTAGAGCAGGCTAAAAGCAGAACCAGGTCCTGGAACAAGCTAAACCCAGAACCAGGTCCTGCAACAAGCTAAAACCAGAACCAGGTCCTGGAACAAGCTAAACCCAGAACCAGGTCCTGGAACAAGCTAAAACCAGAACCAGGTTCTGGGACAAGCTAAAACCAGAACCAGGTTCTGGAACAAGTAAAACCCAGAACCAGGTCCTGGAACAAGCTAAACCCAGAACCAGGTGCTGGAACAAGCTAAACCCAGAACAAGGTCCTGGAACAAGCTAAACCCAGAACCAGGTCCTGGAACAACATAAACCCAGAACCAGGTCCTGCAACAAGCTAAAACCAGAACCAGGTCCTGGAAGAAGCTAAAACCAGAACCAGGTCCTTGAGCAAGATAAACCCAGTACCAGGTCTTGGAACGAGCTAAAACCAGAACCAGGTCCTGGAACAAGCTAAACCCAGAACCAGGTCCTGGAACAAGCTAAAACCAGAACCAGGTCCTGGAACAAGCTAAACACAGAACCAGGTCCTGGAACAAGCTAAAACCAGAACCAGGTCCTGAAACAAACTAAACCCAGAACCAGGTCCTGGAATAAGCTAAAACCAGAACCAGGTCCTGAAACAAACTAAACCCAGAACCAGGTCCTGGAACAAGCTAAACCCAGAACCAGGTCCTGGAACAAGCTAAAACCAGAACCAGGTCCTGGGACAAGCTAAAACCAGAACCAGGTTCTGGAACAAACTAAACCCAGAACCAGGTCCTGGAACAAGCTAAAACCAGAACCAGGTCCTGGAACAAGCTAAAACCAGAACCAGGTCCTGGAAAAAGATAAACCCAGAACCAGGTCCTGGAACAAGCTAATCCCAGAACCAGGTCCTGGAACAAGCTAAACCCAGAACCAGGTCCTGGAACAAGCTAAAACCAGAACCAGGTCCTGGAACAAGCTAAACCCAGAACCAGGTCCTGGAACAAGCTAAAACCAGAACCAGGTCCTGGAACAAGCTAAACCCAGAACCAGTTCCTGAAACAAGCTAAACCCAGAGCCAGGTGCTGAAACAAGCTAATCCCAGAACAAGGTCCTGGAACAAGCTAAACCCAGAACCAGGTCCTGGAACGAGCGAAAACCAGAACCAGATGCTGGAACAAGCTAAACCCGGAACCAGGTCCTGGAAGAAGCTAAAACCAGAACCAGGTCCTTGAGCAAGATAAACCCAGTACCAGGTCTTGGAACGAGCTAAAACCGGAACCAGGTCCTGGAACAAGCTAAACCCAGAACCAGGTCCTGGAACAAGCTAAAACCAGAACCAGGTCCTGGAACAAGCTAAACACAGAACCAGGTCCTGGAACAAGCTAAAACCAGAACCAGGTCCTGGAACAAGCTAAAACCAGAACCAGGTCCTGGAACAAGCTAAACACAGAACCAGGTCCTGGAACAAGCTAAAACCAGAACCAGGTGCTGAAACAAGCTAAAACCAGAACCAGGTTCTGGAACAAACTAAACCCAGAACCAGGTCCTGGAACAAGCTAAAACCAGAACCAAGTGCTAGAGCAGGCTAAAAGCAGAACCAGGTCCTGGAACAAGCTAAACCCAGAACCAGGTCCTGCAACAAGCTAAAACCAGAACCAGGTCCTGGAACAAGCTAAACCCAGAACCAGGTCCTGGAACAAGCTAAAACCAGAACCAGGTTCTGGGACAAGCTAAAACCAGAACCAGGTTCTGGAACAAGTAAAACCCAGAACCAGGTCCTGGAACAAGCTAAACCCAGAACCAGGTGCTGGAACAAGCTAAACCCAGAACAAGGTCCTGGAACAAGCTAAACCCAGAACCAGGTCCTGGAACAACATAAACCCAGAACCAGGTCCTGCAACAAGCTAAAACCAGAACCAGGTCCTGGAAGAAGCTAAAACCAGAACCAGGTCCTTGAGCAAGATAAACCCAGTACCAGGTCTTGGAACGAGCTAAAACCAGAACCAGGTCCTGGAACAAGCTAAACCCAGAACCAGGTCCTGGAACAAGCTAAAACCAGAACCAGGTCCTGGAACAAGCTAAACACAGAACCAGGTCCTGGAACAAGCTAAAACCAGAACCAGGTGCTGGAACAAGCTAAACCCAGAACCAGGTCCTGAAACAAACTAAACCCAGAACCAGGTCCTGGAATAAGCTAAAACCAGAACCAGGTCCTGAAACAAACTAAACCCAGAACCAGGTCCTGGAACAAGCTAAACCCAGAACCAGGTCCTGGAACAAGCTAAAACCAGAACCAGGTCCTGGGACAAGCTAAAACCAGAACCAGGTTCTGGAACAAACTAAACCCAGAACCAGGTCCTGGAACAAGCTAAAACCAGAACCAGGTCCTGGAACAAGCTAAAACCAGAACCAGGTCCTGGAAAAAGATAAACCCAGAACCAGGTCCTGGAACAAGCTAAAACCAGAACCAAGTGCTAGAGCAGGCTAAAAGCAGAACCAGGTCCTGGAACAAGCTAAACCCAGAACCAGGTCCTGCAACAAGCTAAAACCAGAACCAGGTCCTGGAACAAGCTAAACCCAGAACCAGGTCCTGGAACAAGCTAAAACCAGAACCAGGTTCTGGGACAAGCTAAAACCAGAACCAGGTTCTGGAACAAGTAAAACCCAGAACCAGGTCCTGGAACAAGCTAAACCCAGAACCAGGTGCTGGAACAAGCTAAACCCAGAACAAGGTCCTGGAACAAGCTAAACCCAGAACCAGGTCCTGGAACAACATAAACCCAGAACCAGGTCCTGCAACAAGCTAAAACCAGAACCAGGTCCTGGAAGAAGCTAAAACCAGAACCAGGTCCTTGAGCAAGCTAAAACCAGAACCAGGTCCTGGAACAAGCTAAACACAGAACCAGGTCCTGGAACAAGCTAAAACCAGAACCAGGTGCTGAAACAAGCTAAACCCAGAACCAGGTCCTGAAACAAACTAAACCCAGAACCAGGTCCTGGAATAAGCTAAAACCAGAACCAGGTCCTGAAACAAACTAAACCCAGAACCAGGTCCTGGAACAAGCTAAACCCAGAACCAGGTCCTGGAACAAGCTAAAACCAGAACCAGGTCCTGGGACAAGCTAAAACCAGAACCAGGTTCTGGAACAAACTAAACCCAGAACCAGGTCCTGGAACAAGCTAAAACCAGAACCAGGTCCTGGAACAAGCTAAAACCAGAACCAGGTCCTGGAAAAAGATAAACCCAGAACCAGGTCCTGGAACAAGCTAATCCCAGAACCAGGTCCTGGAACAAGCTAAACCCAGAACCAGGTCCTGGAACAAGCTAAAACCAGAACCAGGTCCTGGAACAAGCTAAACCCAGAACCAGGTCCTGGAACAAGCTAAAACCATAACCAGGTCCTGGAACAAGCTAAACACAGAACCAGGTCCTGGAACAAGCTAAAACCAGAACCAGGTCCTGAAACAAGCTAAACCCAGAATCAGGTCCTGAAACAAACTAAACCCAGAACCAGGTCCTGGAATAAGCTAAAACCAGAACCAGGTCCTGGAACAAGCTAAACCCAGAACCAGTTCCTGAAACAAGCTAAACCCAGAACCAGGTGCTGAAACAAGCTAATCCCAGAACATGGTCCTGGAACAAGCTAAACCCAGAACCAGGTCCTGGAACGAGCGAAAACCAGAACCAGATGCTGGAACAAGCTAAACCCGGAACCAGGTCCTGGAAGAAGCTAAAACCAGAACCAGGTCCTTGAGCAAGATAAACCCAGTACCAGGTCTTGGAACGAGCTAAAACCGGAACCAGGTCCTGGAACAAGCTAAACCCAGAACCAGGTCCTGGAACAAGCTAAAACCAGAACCAGGTCCTGGAACAAGCTAAACACAGAACCAGGTCCTGGAACAAGCTAAAACCAGAACCAGGTGCTGAAACAAGCTAAAACCAGAACCAGGTTCTGGAACAAACTAAACCCAGAACCAGGTCCTGGAACAAGCTAAAACCAGAACCAAGTGCTAGAGCAGGCTAAAAGCAGAACCAGGTCCTGGAACAAGCTAAACCCAGAACCAGGTCCTGCAACAAGCTAAAACCAGAACCAGGTCCTGGAACAAGCTAAACCCAGAACCAGGTCCTGGAACAAGCTAAAACCAGAACCAGGTTCTGGGACAAGCTAAAACCAGAACCAGGTTCTGGAACAAGTAAAACCCAGAACCAGGTCCTGGAACAAGCTAAACCCAGAACCAGGTGCTGGAACAAGCTAAACCCAGAACAAGGTCCTGGAACAAGCTAAACCCAGAACCAGGTCCTGGAACAACATAAACCCAGAACAAGGTCCTGCAACAAGCTAAAACCAGAACCAGGTCCTGGAAGAAGCTAAAACCAGAACCAGGTCCTTGAGCAAGATAAACCCAGTACCAGGTCTTGGAACGAGCTAAAACCAGAACCAGGTCCTGGAACAAGCTAAACCCAGAACCAGGTCCTGGAACAAGCTAAAACCAGAACCAGGTCCTGGAACAAGCTAAACACAGAACCAGGTCCTGGAACAAGCTAAAACCAGAACCAGGTGCTGAAACAAGCTAAACCCAGAACCAGGTCCTGAAACAAACTAAACCCAGAACCAGGTCCTGGAATAAGCTAAAACCAGAACCAGGTCCTGAAACAAACTAAACCCAGAACCAGGTCCTGGAACAAGCTAAACCCAGAACCAGGTCCTGGAACAAGCTAAAACCAGAACCAGGTCCTGGGACAAGCTAAAACCAGAACCAGGTTCTGGAACAAACTAAACCCAGAACCAGGTCCTGGAACAAGCTAAAACCAGAACCAGGTCCTGGAACAAGCTAAAACCAGAACCAGGTCCTGGAAAAAGATAAACCCAGAACCAGGTCCTGGAACAAGCTAATCCCAGAACCAGGTCCTGGAACAAGCTAAACCCAGAACCAGGTGCTGGAACAAGCTAAACCCAGAACAAGGTCCTGGAACAAGATAAACCCAGAACCAGGTCCTGGAACAAGCTAAACCCAGAACCAGGTTCTGGAAAAAGCTAAACCCAGAACCAGGTTCTGGAACAAGCTAAACCCAGAACCAGGTCCTGGAACAAGCTAAACCCAGAACCAGGTCCTGGAACAAGCTAAACCCAGAACCAGGTGTTGGAAAAAACTAAACCCAGAACCAGATCCTGGAAAGAGCTAAACCCAGTACCAGGTCATGAAACAAGCTTGAACCAGGTCCAAGTCCTGGCGACCTAAAACCAGAACCAGGTCCTGAAACAAGCTAAACCCAGAACCAGGTCCTGAAAAAAAGTAAAACCAGAACCAGGTCCTGGAAATAGCTAAACCCAGTACCAGGTCATGAAACAAGCTTGAACCAGGTCCAAGTCCTGGCGAACTAAAACCAGAACCAGGTCCTGAAAAAAGCTAAACCCAGAACCAGGTCCTGAAAAAAAACTAAAACCAGAACCAGGTCCTGGAACAAGCTAAACCCAGAACCAGGTCCTGAAACAAGCTTGAACCAGGTCCAAGTCCTGAAACAAGCTTGAACCAGGTCCAAGTCCTGGCGAGCTAAAACCAGAACCAGGTCCTGGAACAAGATAAACCCAGAACCAGGTGCTGGAACAAGCTAAACACAGAACCAGGTCCTGAAACAAGCCAAACCCAGAACAAGGTCCTGAAACATGCTAAACCCAGAACCAGTTCCTGGAACGAGCTAAAACCAGAACCAGGTCCTGAAAAAAGCTTGAACCAGGTCCAAGTCCTGAAACGAACTAAAACCAGACCAGGTCCTGGAACAAGCTAAACCCAGAACCAGGTCCTGGAACAAGCTAAACCCATAACCAGGTGGTGGAACAAGCTAAACCCAGAACCAGGTCCTGGCAAGCTAAAACCAGAACCAGGTCCTGAAACAAGCTAAACCCAGAACCAGGTCATGGAACAAGCGAAAACCAGAACCAGATGCTGTAACAAGCTAAACCCGGAACCAGGTCCTGGAAGAAGCTAAAACCAGAACCAGGTCCTGGAGCAAGATAAACCCAGTACCAGGTCTTGGAACGAGCTAAAACCAGAACCAGGTCCTGGAACAAGCTAAACCCAGAACCAGGTCCTGGAACAAGCTAAAACCAGAACCAGGTCCTGAAACAAGCTAAACACAGAACCAGGTCCTGGAACAAGCTAAAACCAGAACCAGGTCCTGAAACAAGCTAAACCCAGAACCAGGTCCTGAAACAAACTAAACCCAGAACCAGGTCCTGGAACAAGCTAAAACCAGAACCAGGTGCTGGAGCAGGCAAAAAGCAGAACCAGGTCCTGAAACGAGCTAAAACCAGAACCAGGTCCTGGAACAAGCTAAACCCATAACAAGGTCCTGGAACAAGCTAAACCCAGAACCAGGTCCTGGAACAAGCTAAACCCATAACCAGGTGCTGGAACAAGCTAAACCCAGAACCAGGTCCTGAAACAAGCTTGAACCAGGTCCAAGTCCTGGCAAGCTAAAACCAGAACCAGGTCCTGAAACAAGCTAAAGCCAGAACCAGGTCATGGAACGAGCGAAAACCAGAACCAGATGCTGGAACAAGCTAAACCTGGAACCAGGTCCTGGAAAAACTAAAACCAGAACCAGGTCCTGGAGCAAGATAAACCCAGTACCAGGTCTTGGAATGAGCTAAAACCAGAACCAGGTCCTGGAACAAGCTAAACCCAGAACCAGGTCCTGGAACAAGCTAAAACCAGAACCAGGTCCTGGAACAAGCTAAACACAGAACCAGGTCCTGGAACAAGCTAAAACCAGAACCAGGTCCTGAAACAAGCTAAACCCAGAACCAGGTCCTGAAACAAACTAAACCCAGAACCAGGTCCTGGAATAAGCTAAAACCAGAACCAGGTCCTGGAACAAGCTAAACCCAGAACCAGTTCCTGAAACAAGCTAAACCCAGAACCAGGTGCTGAAACAAGCTAATCCCAGAACAAGGTCCTGGAACAAGCTAAACCCAGAACCAGGTCCTGGAACGAGCGAAAACCAGAACCAGATGCTGGAACAAGCTAAACCCGGAACCAGGTCCTGGAAGAAGCTAAAACCAGAACCAGGTCCTTGAGCAAGATAAACCCAGTACCAGGTCTTGGAACGAGCTAAAACCGGAACCAGGTCCTGGAACAAGCTAAACCCAGAACCAGGTCCTGGAACAAGCTAAAACCAGAACCAGGTCCTGGAACAAGCTAAACACAGAACCAGGTCCTGGAACAAGCTAAAACCAGAACCAGGTGCTGAAACAAGCTAAAACCAGAACCAGGTTCTGGAACAAACTAAACCCAGAACCAGGTCCTGGAACAAGCTAAAACCAGAACCAAGTGCTGGAGCAGGCTAAAAGCAGAACCAGGTCCTGGAACAAGCTAAACCCAGAACCAGGTCCTGCAACAAGCTAAAACCAGAACCAGGTCCTGGAACAAGCTAAACCCAGAACCAGGTCCTGGAACAAGCTAAAACCAGAACCAGGTTCTGGGACAAGCTAAAACCAGAACCAGGTTCTGGAACAAGTAAAACCCAGAACCAGGTCCTGGAACAAGCTAAACCCAGAACCAGGTGCTGGAACAAGCTAAACCCAGAACAAGGTCCTGGAACAAGCTAAACCCAGAACCAGGTCCTGGAACAACATAAACCCAGAACAAGGTCCTGCAACAAGCTAAAACCAGAACCAGGTCCTGGAAGAAGCTAAAACCAGAACCAGGTCCTTGAGCAAGATAAACCCAGTACCAGGTCTTGGAACGAGCTAAAACCAGAACCAGGTCCTGGAACAAGCTAAACCCAGAACCAGGTCCTGGAACAAGCTAAAACCAGAACCAGGTCCTGGAACAAGCTAAACACAGAACCAGGTCCTGGAACAAGCTAAAACCAGAACCAGGTGCTGAAACAAGCTAAACCCAGAACCAGGTCCTGAAACAAACTAAACCCAGAACCAGGTCCTGGAATAAGCTAAAACCAGAACCAGGTCCTGAAACAAACTAAACCCAGAACCAGGTCCTGGAACAAGCTAAACCCAGAACCAGGTCCTGGAACAAGCTAAAACCAGAACCAGGTCCTGGGACAAGCTAAAACCAGAACCAGGTTCTGGAACAAACTAAACCCAGAACCAGGTCCTGGAACAAGCTAAAACCAGAACCAGGTCCTGGAACAAGCTAAAACCAGAACCAGGTCCTGGAAAAAGATAAACCCAGAACCAGGTCCTGGAACAAGCTAATCCCAGAACCAGGTCCTGGAACAAGCTAAACCCAGAACCAGGTGCTGGAACAAGCTAAACCCAGAACAAGGTCCTGGAACAAGATAAACCCAGAACCAGGTCCTGGAACAAGCTAAACCCAGAACCAGGTTCTGGAAAAAGCTAAACCCAGAACCAGGTTCTGGAACAAGCTAAACCCAGAACCAGGTCCTGGAACAAGCTAAACCCAGAACCAGGTCCTGGAACAAGCTAAACCCAGAACCAGGTGTTGGAAAAAACTAAACCCAGAACCAGATCCTGGAAAGAGCTAAACCCAGTACCAGGTCATGAAACAAGCTTGAACCAGGTCCAAGTCCTGGCGAACTAAAACCAGAACCAGGTCCTGAAACAAGCTAAACCCAGAACCAGGTCCTGAAAAAAACTAAAACCAGAACCAGGTCCTGGAAATAGCTAAACCCAGTACCAGGTCATGAAACAAGCTTGAACCAGGTCCAAGTCCTGGCGAACTAAAACCAGAACCAGGTCCTGAAAAAAGCTAAACCCAGGACCAGGTCCTGAAAAAAAACTAAAACCAGAACCAGGTCCTGGAACAAGCTAAACCCAGAACCAGGTCCTGAAACAAGCTTGAACCAGGTCCAAGTCCTGAAACAAGCTTGAACCAGGTCTAAGTCCTGGCGAGCTAAAACCAGAACCAGGTCCTGGAACAGGATAAACCCAGAACCAGGTGCTGGAACAAGCTAAACACAGAACCAGGTCCTGAAACAAGCCAAACCCAGAACAAGGTCCTGAAACATGCTAAACCCAGAACCAGTTCCTGGAACGAGCTAAAACCAGAACCAGGTCCTGAAAAAAGCTTGAACCAGGTCCAAGTCCTGAAACGAACTAAAACCAGACCAGGTCCTGGAACAAGCTAAACCCAGAACCAGGTCCTGGAACAAGCTAAACCCATAACCAGGTGGTGGAACAAGCTAAACCCAGAACCAGGTCCTGGCAAGCTAAAACCAGAACCAGGTCCTGAAACAAGCTAAACCCAGAACCAGGTCATGGAACAAGCGAAAACCAGAACCAGATGCTGTAACAAGCTAAACCCGGAACCAGGTCCTGGAAGAAGCTAAAACCAGAACCAGGTCCTGGAGCAAGATAAACCCAGTACCAGGTCTTGGAACGAGCTAAAACCAGAACCAGGTCCCGGAACAAGCTAAACCCAGAACCAGGTCCTGGAACAAGCTAAAACCAGAACCAGGTCCTGAAACAAGCTAAACACAGAACCAGGTCCTGGAACAAGCTAAAACCAGAACCAGGTCCTGAAACAAGCTAAACCCAGAACCAGGTCCTGAAACAAACTAAACCCAGAACCAGGTCCTGGAACAAGCTAAAACCAGAACCAGGTGCTGGAGCAGGCAAAAAGCAGAACCAGGTCCTGAAACGAGCTAAAACCAGAACCAGGTCCTGAAACAAGCTAAACCCAGAACCAGGTCCTGGAACAAGCTAAACCCAGAACCAGGTCCTGGAACAAGCTAAACCCATAACCAGGTGCTGGAACAAGCTAAACCCAGAACCAGGTCCTGAAACAAGCTTGAACCAGGTCCAAGTCCTGGCAAGCTAAAACCAGAACCAGGTCCTGAAACAAGCTAAAGCCAGAACCAGGTCATGGAACGAGCGAAAACCAGAACCAGATGCTGGAACAAGCTAAACCTGGAACCAGGTCCTGGAAAAACTAAAACCAGAACCAGGTCCTGGAGCAAGATAAACCCAGTACCAGGTCTTGGAATGAGCTAAAACCAGAACCAGGTCCTGGAACAAGCTAAACCCAGAACCAGGTCCTGGAACAAGCTAAAACCAGAACCAGGTCCTGGAACAAGCTAAACACAGAACCAGGTCCTGGAACAAGCTAAAACCAGAACCAGGTCCTGAAACAAGCTAAACCCAGAACCAGGTCCTGAAACAAACTAAACCCAGAACCAGGTCCTGGAATAAGCTAAAACCAGAACCAGGTCCTGGAACAAGCTAAACCCAGAACCAGTTCCTGAAACAAGCTAAACCCAGAACCAGGTGCTGAAACAAGCTAATCCCAGAACAAGGTCCTGGAACAAGCTAAACCCAGAACCAGGTCCTGGAACGAGCGAAAACCAGAACCAGATGCTGGAACAAGCTAAACCCGGAACCAGGTCCTGGAAGAAGCTAAAACCAGAACCAGGTCCTTGAGCAAGATAAACCCAGTACCAGGTCTTGGAACGAGCTAAAACCGGAACCAGGTCCTGGAACAAGCTAAACCCAGAACCAGGTCCTGGAACAAGCTAAAACCAGAACCAGGTACTGGAACAAGCTAAACACAGAACCAGGTCCTGGAACAAGCTAAAACCAGAACCAGGTGCTGAAACAAGCTAAAACCAGAACCAGGTTCTGGAACAAACTAAACCCAGAACCAGGTCCTGGAACAAGCTAAAACCAGAACCAAGTGCTGGAGCAGGCTAAAAGCAGAACCAGGTCCTGGAACAAGCTAAACCCAGAACCAGGTCCTGCAACTAGCTAAAACCAGAACCAGGTCCTGGAACAAGCTAAACCCAGAACCAGGTCCTGGAACAAGCTAAAACCAGAACCAGGTTCTGGGACAAGCTAAAACCAGAACCAGGTTCTGGAACAAGTAAAACCCAGAACCAGGTCCTGGAACAAGCTAAACCCAGAACCAGGTGCTGGAACAAGCTAAACCCAGAACAAGGTCCTGGAACAAGCTAAACCCAGAACCAGGTCCTGGAACAACATAAACCCAGAACCAGGTCCTGCAACAAGCTAAAACCAGAACCAGGTTCTGGAACAAACTAAACCCAGAACCAGGTCCTGGAACAAGCTAAAACCAGAACCAGGTCCTGGAACAAGCTAAAACCAGAACCAGGTCCTGGAAAAAGATAAACCCAGAACCAGGTCCTGGAACAAGCTAATCCCAGAACCAGGTCCTGGAACAAGCTAAACCCAGAACCAGGTGCTGGAACAAGCTAAACCCAGAACAAGTTCCTGGAACAAGATAAACCCAGAACCAGGTCCTGGAACAAGCTAAACCCAGAACCAGGTTCTGGAAAAAGCTAAACCCAGAACCAGGTTCTGGAACAAGCTAAACCCAGAACCAGGTCCTGGAACAAGCTAAACCCAGAACCAGGTCCTGGAACAAGCTAAACCCAGAACCAGGTGTTGGAACAAACTAAACCCAGAACCAGGTCCTGGAACAAGCTAATCCCAGTACCAGGTCATGAAACAAGCTTGAACCAGGTCCAATTCCTGGCGAACTAAACCCAGAACCAGGTCCTGAAACAAGCTAAACCCAGAACCAGGTCCTGAAAAAAACTAAAACCAGAACCAGGTCCTGGAACAAGCTAAACCCAGAACCAGGTCCGGGAACAAGCTTGAACCAGGTCCAAGTCCTGAAACAAGCTTGAACCAGGTCCAAGTCCTGGCGAGCTAAAACCAGAACCAGGTCCTGGAACAAGATAAACCCAGAACCAGGTGCTGGAACAAGCTAAACACAGAACCAGGTCCTGAAACAAGCCAAACCCAGAACAAGGTCCTGAAACATGCTAAACCCAGAACCAGGTCCTGGAACGAGCTAAAACAAGAACCAGGTCCTGAAATAAGCTTGAACCAGGTCCAAGTCCTGAAACGAGCTAAAACCAGAACCAGGTCCTGGAACAAGCTAAACCCAGAACCAGGTCCTGGAACAAGCTAAAACCAGAACCAGGTCCTGGAACAAGCTAAACACAGAACCAGGTCCTGGAACAAGCTAAAACCAGAACCAGGTGCTTAAACAAGCTAAACCCAGAACCAGGTCCTGAACCAAACTAAACCCAGAACCAGGTCCTGGAATAAGCTAAAACCAGAACCAGGTCCTGAAACAAACTAAACCCAGAACCAGGTCCTGGAACAAGCTAAACCCAGAACCAGGTCCTGGAACAAGCTAAAACCAGAACCAGGTCCTGGGACAAGCTAAAACCAGAACCAGGTTCTTGAACAAACTAAACCCAGAACCAGGTCCTGGAACAAGCTAAAACCAGAACCAGGTCCTGGAACAAGCTAAAACCAGAACCAGGTCCTGGAAAAAGATAAACCCAGAACCAGGTCCTGGAACAAGCTAATCCCAGAACCAGGTCCTGGAACAAGCTAAACCCAGAACCAGGTGATGGAACAAGCTAAACCCAGAACAAGTTCCTGGAACAAGATAAACCCAGAACCAGGTCCTGGAACAAGCTAAACCCAGAACCAGGTTCTGGAAAAAGCTAAACCCAGAACCAGGTTCTGGAACAAGCTAAACCCAGAACCAGGTCCTGGAACAAGCTAAACCCAGAACCAGGTGTTGGAACAAACTAAACCCAGAACCAGGTCCTGGAACAAGCTAATCCCAGTACCAGGTCATGAAACAAGCTTGAACCAGGTCCAATTCCTGGCGAACTAAACCCAGAACCAGGTCCTGAAACAAGCTAAACCCAGAACCAGGTCCTGAAAAAAACTAAAACCAGAACCAGGTCCTGGAACAAGCTAAACCCAGAACCAGGTCCGGGAACAAGCTTGAACCAGGTCCAAGTCCTGAAACAAGCTTGAACCAGGTCCAAGTCCTGGCGAGCTAAAACCAGAACCAGGTCCTGGAACAAGATAAACCCAGAACCAGGTGCTGGAACAAGCTAAACACAGAACCAGGTCCTGAAACAAGCCAAACCCAGAACAAGGTCCTGAAACATGCTAAACCCAGAACCAGGTCCTGGAACGAGCTAAAACAAGAACCAGGTCCTGAAATAAGCTTGAACCAGGTCCAAGTCCTGAAACGAGCTAAAACCAGAACCAGGTCCTGGAACAAGCTAAACCCAGATCCAGGTCCTGGAACAAGCTAAACCCAGAACCAGGTCCTGGAACAAGCTAAACCCATAACCAGGTGCTGGAACAAGCTAAACCCAGAACCAGGTCATGAAACAAGCTTGAACCAGGTCCAAGTCCTGGCAAGCTAAAACCAGAACCAGGTCCTGAAACAAGCTAAACCCAGAACCAGGTCCTGGAACAAGCTAAAACCAGAACCAGGTCCTGAAACAAGCTAAACACAGAACCAGGTCCTGGAACAAGCTAAACCCGGAACCAGGTCCTGGAAGAAGCTAAAACCAGAACCAGATCCTGGAGCAAGATAAACCCAGTACCAGGTCTTGGAACGAGCAAAAACCAGAACCAGGTCCTGGAACAAGCTAAACCCAGAACCAGGTCCTGGAACAAGCTAAAACCAGAACCAGGTCCTGAAACAAGCTAAACACAGAACCAGGTCCTGGAACAAGCTAAAACCAGAACCAGGTCCTGAAAAAAGCTAAACCCAGAACCAGGTCCTGAAACAAACTAAACCCAGAACCAGGTCCTGGAATAAGCTAAAACCAGAACCAGGTCCTGGAACAAGCTAAACCCAGAACCAGGTCCTGAAACAAGCTAAAACCAGAACCAGGTTCTGGAACAAACTAAACCCAGAACCAGGTCCTGGAACAAGCTAAAACCAGAACCAAGTGCTGGAGCAGGCTAAAAGCAGAACCAGGTCCTGGAACAAGCTAAACCCAGAACCAGGTCCTGCAACAAGCTAAAACCAGAACCAGGTCCTGGAACAAGCTAAACCCAGAACCAGGTCCTGGAACAAGCTAAAACCAGAACCAGGTTCTGGGACAAGCTAAAACCAGAACCAGGTTCTGGAACAAGTAAAACCCAGAACCAGGTCCTGGAACAAGCTAAACCCAGAACCAGGTGCTGGAACAAGCTAAACCCAGAACAAGGTCCTGGAACAAGCTAAACCCAGAACCAGGTCCTGGAACAACCTAAACCCAGAACCAGGTCCTGCAACCAGCTAAAACCAGAACCAGGTCCTGGAAGAAGCTAAAACCAGAACCAGGTCCTTGAGCAAGATAAACCCAGTACCAGGTCTTGGAACGAGCTAAAACCAGAACCAGGTCCTGGAACAAGCTAAACCCAGAACCAGGTCCTGGAACAAGCTAAAACCAGAACCAGGTACTGGAACAAGCTAAACACAGAACCAGGTCCGGGAACAAGCTAAAACCAGAACCAGGTGCTGAAACAAGCTAAACCCAGAACCAGGTCCTGGAACAAACTAAACCCAGAACCAGGTCCTGGAATAAGCTAAAACCAGAACCAGGTCCTGAAACAAACTAAACCCAGAACCAGGTCATGGAACAAGCTAAACCCAGAACCAGGTCCTGGAACAAGCTAAAACCAGAACCAGGTCCTGGGACAAGCTAAAACCAGAACCAGGTTCTGGAACAAACTAAACCCAGAACCAGGTCCTGGAACAAGCTAAAACCAGAACCAGGTCCTTGAACAAGCTAAAACCAGAACCAGGTCCTGGAAAAAGATAAACCCAGAACCAGGTCCTGGAACAAGCTAATCCCAGAACCAGGTCCTGGAACAAGCTAAACCCAGAACCAGGTGCTGGAACAAGCTAAACCCAGAACAAGGTCCTGGAACAAGATAAACCCAGAACCAGGTCCTGGAACAAGCTAAACCCAGAACCAGGTTCTGGAAAAAGATAAACCCAGAACCAGGTCCTGGAACAAGCTAAACCCAGAACCAGGTCCTGGAACAAGCTAAACCCAGAACCAGGTCCTGGAACAAGCTAAACCCAGAACCAGGTGTTGGAACAAACTAAACCCAGAACCAGGTCCTGGAACAAGCTAAACCCAGTACCAGGTCATGAAACAAGCTTGAACCAGGTCCAAGTCCTGGCGAACTAAAACCAGAACCAGGTCCTGAAACAAGCTAAACCCAGAACCAGGTCCTGAAAAAAACTAAAACCAGAACCAGGTCCTGGAACAAGCTAAACCCAGAACCAGGTCCGGGAACAAGCTTGAACCAGGTCCAAGTCCTGAAACAAGCTTGAACCAGGTCCAAGTCCTGGCGAGCATAAAACCAGAACCAGGTCCTGGAACAAGATAAACCCAGAACCAGGTGCTGGAACAAGCTAAACACAGAACCAGGTCCTGAAACAAGCCAAACCCAGAACAAGGTCCTGAAACATGCTAAACCCAGAACCAGGTCCTGGAACGAGCTAACACAAGAACCAGGTCCTGGAACAAGCTAAACCCAGAACCAGGTGTTGGAACAAACTAAACCCAGAACCAGGTCCTGGAACAAGCTAAACCCAGTACCAGGTCATGAAACAAGCTTGAACCAGGTCCAATTCCTGGCGAACTAAAACCAGAACCAGGTCCTGAAACAAGCTAAACCCAGAACCAGGTCCTGAAAAAAACTAAACCCAGAACCAGGTCCGGGAACAAGTTTGAACCAGGTCCAAGTCCTGAAACAAGCTTGAACCAGGTCCAAGTCCTGGCGAGCTAAAACCAGAACCAGGTCCTGGAACAAGATAAACCCAGAACCAGGTGCTGGAACAAGCTAAACACAGAACCAGGTCCTGAAACAAGCCAAACCCAGAACAAGGTCCTGAAACATGCTAAACCCAGAACCAGGTCCTGGAACGAGCTAAAACAAGAACCAGGTCCTGAAATAAGCTTGAACCAGGTCCAAGTCCTGAAACGAGCTAAAACCAGAACCAGGTCCTGAAACAAGCTAAACCCAGATCCAGGTGTTGGAACAAACTAAACCCAGAACCAGGTCCTGGAACAAGCTAAACCCAGTACCAGGTCATGAAACAAGCTTGAACCAGGTCCAATTCCTGGCGAACTAAAACCAGAACCAGGTCCTGAAACAAGCTAAACCCAGAACCAGGTCCTGAAAAAAACTAAAACCAGAACCAGGTCCTGGAACAAGCTAAACCCAGAACCAGGTCCGGGAACAAGTTTGAACCAGGTCCAAGTCCTGAAACAAGCTTGAACCAGGTCCAAGTCCTGGCGAGCTAAAACCAGAACCAGGTCCTGGAACAAGATAAACCCAGAACCAGGTGCTGGAACAAGCTAAACACAGAACCAGGTCCTGAAACAAGCCAAACCCAGAACAAGGTCCTGAAACATGCTAAACCCAGAACCAGGTCCTGGAACGAGCTAAAACAAGAACCAGGTCCTGAAATAAGCTTGAACCAGGTCCAAGTCCTGAAACGAGCTAAAACCAGAACCAGGTCCTGAAACAAGCTAAACCCAGATCCAGGTCCTGGAACAAGCTAAACCCAGAACCAGGTCCTGGAACAAGCTAAACCCATAACCAGGTGCTGGAACAAGCTAAACCCAGAACCAGGTCCTGAAACAAGCTTGAACCAGGTCCAAGTCCTGGCAAGCTAAAACCAGAACCAGGTCCTGAAACAAGCTTAACACAGAACCAGGTCATGGAACGAGCGAAAACCAGAACCAGATGCTGGAACAAGCTAAACCCGGAACCAGGTCCTGGAAGAAGCTAAAACCAGAACCAGGTCCTGGAGCAAGATAAACCCAGTACCAGGTCTTGGAACGAGCTAAAACCAGAACCAGGTCCTGGAACAAGCTAAACCCAGAACCAGGTCCTGGAACAAGCTAAAACCAGAACCAGGTCCTGAAACAAGCTAAACACAGAACCAGGTCCTGGAACAAGCTAAAACCAGAACCAGGTCCTGGAACAAGCTAAACCCAGAACCAGGTCCTGAAACAAGCTAAAACCAGAACCAGGTTCTGGAACAAACTAAACCCAGAACCAGGTCCTGGAACAAGCTAAAACCAGAACCAAGTGCTGGAGCAGGCTAAAAGCAGAACCAGGTCCTGGAACAAGCTAAACCCAGAACCAGGTCCTGCAACAAGCTAAAACCAGAACCAGGTCCTGGAACAAGCTAAACCCAGAACCAGGTCCTGGAACAAGCTAAAACCAGAACCAGGTTCTGGGACAAGCTAAAACCAGAACCAGGTTCTGGAACAAGTAAAACCCAGAACCAGGTCCTGGAACAAGCTAAACCCAGAACCAGGTGCTGGAACAAGCTAAACCCAGAACAAGGTCCTGGAAGAAGCTAAACCCAGAACCAGGTCCTGGAACAACCTAAACCCAGAACCAGGTCCTGCAACAAGCTAAAACCAGAACCAGGTCCTGAAACAAACTAAACCCAGAACCAGGTCCTGGAATAAGCTAAACCCAGAACCAGGTCCTGGAACAAGCTAAAACCAGAACCAGGTTCTGGGACAAGCTAAAACCAGAACCAGGTTCTGGAACAAGTAAAACCCAGAACCAGGTCCTGGAACAAGCTAAACCCAGAACCAGGTGCTGGAACAAGCTAAACCCAGAACAAGGTCCTGGAACAAGCTAAACCCAGAACCAGGTCCTGGAACAACCTAAACCCAGAACCAGGTCCTGCAACAAGCCAAAACCAGAACCAGGTCCTGGAAAAAGCTAAAACCAGAACCAGGTCCTTGAGCAAGATAAACCCAGTACCAGGTCTTGGAACGAGCTAAAACCAGAACCAGGTCCTGGAACAAGCTAAACCCAGAACCAGGTCCTGGAACAAGCTAAAACCAGAACCAGGTCCTGGAACAATCTAAACACAGAACCAGGTCCTGGAACAAGCTAAAACCAGAACCAGGTGCTGAAACAAGCTAAACCCAGAACCAGGTCCTGGAACAAACTAAACCCAGAACCAGGTCCTGGAATAAGCTAAAACCAGAACCAGGTCCTGAAACAAACTAAACCCAGAACCAGGTCCTGGAACAAGCTAAACCCAGAACCAGGTCCTGGAACAAGCTAAAACCAGAACCAGGTCATGGGACAAGCTAAACCCAGAACCAGGTGTTGGAACAAACTAAACCCAGAACCAGGTCCTGGAACAAGCTAAACCCAGTACCAGGTCATGAAACAAGCTTGAACCAGGTCCAAGTCCTGGCGAACTAAAACCAGAACCAGGTCCTGAAACAAGCTAAACCCAGAACCAGGTCCTGAAAAAAACTAAAACCAGAACCAGGTCCTGGAACAAGCTAAACCCAGAACCAGGTCCGGGAACAAGCTTGAACCAGGTCCAAGTCCTGAAACAAGCTTGAACCAGGTCCAAGTCCTGGCGAGCTAAATCCAGAACCAGGTCCTGGAACAAGATAAACCCAGAACCAGGTGCTGGAACAAGCTAAACACAGAACCAGGTCCTGAAACAAGCCAAACCCAGAACAAGGTCCTGAAACATGCTAAACCCAGAACCAGGTCCTGGAACGAGCTAAAACAAGAACCAGGTCCTGAAATAAGCTTGAACCAGGTCCAAGTCCTGAAACGAGCTAAAACCAGAACCAGGTCCTGAAACAAGCTAAACCCAGAGCCAGGTCCTGGAACAAGATAAACCCAGAACCAGGTCCTGGAACAAGCTAAACCCATAACCCGGTGCTGGAACAAGCTAAACCCAGAACCAGGTCCTGAAACAAGCTTGAACCAGGTCCAAGTCCTGGCAAGCTAAAACCAGAACCAGGTCCTGAAACAAGTTTAACACAGAACCAGGTCATGGAACGAGCGAAAACCAGAACCAGATGCTGGAACAAGCTAAACCCGGAACCAGGTCCTGGAAGAAGCTAAAACCAGAACCAGGTCATGGAGCAAGATAAACCCAGTACCAGGTCTTGGAACGAGCAACAACCAGAACCAGGTCCTGGAACAAGCTAAACCCAGAACCAGGTCCTGGAACAAGCTAAAACCAGAACCAGGTCCTGAAACAAGCTAAACACAGAACCAGGTCCTGGAACAAGCTAAAACCAGAACAAGGTCCTGAAACAAGCTAAACCCAGAACCAGGTCCTGAAACAAACTAAACCCAGAACCAGGTCCTGGAATAAGCTAAAACCAGAACCAGGTCCTGGAACAAGCTAAACCCAGAACCAGGTCCTGAAACAAGCTAAAACCAGAACCAGGTTCTGGAACAAACTAAACCCAGAACCAGGTCCTGGAACAAGCTAAAACCAGAACCAATTGCTGGAGCAGGCTAAAAGCAGAACCAGGTCCTGGAACAAGCTAAACCCAGAACCAGGTCCTGCAACAAGCTAAAACCAGAACCAGGTTCTGGAACAAACTAAACCCAGAACCAGGTCCTGGAACAAGCTAAAACCAGAACCAGGTCCTGGAACAAGCTAAAACCAGAACCAGGTACTGGAAAAAGATAAACCCAGAACAAGGTCCTGGAAAGAGCTAATCCCAGAACCAGGTCCTGGAACAAGCTAAACCCAGAACCAGGTGCTGGAACAAGCTAAACCCAGAACAAGGTCCTGGAACAAGATAAACCCAGAACCAGGTCCTAGAACAAGCTAAACCCAGAACCAGGTTCTGGAAAAAGCTAAACCCAGAACCAGGTTCTGGAACAAGCTAAACCCAGAACCAGGTCCTGGAACAAGCTAAACCCAGAACCAGGTCCTGGAACAAGCTAAACCCAGAACCAGGTGTTGGAACAAACTAAACCCAGAACCAGGTCCTGGAACAAGCTAAACCCAGTACCAGGTCATGAAACAAGCTTGAACCAGGTCCAAGTCCTGGCGAACTAAAACCAGAACCAGGTCCTGAAACAAGCTAAACCCAGAACCAGGTCCTGAAAAAAACTAAAACCAGAACCAGGTCCTGGAACAAGCTAAACCCAGAACCAGGTCCGGGAACAAGCTTGAACCAGGTCCAAGTCCTGAAACAAGCTTGAACCAGGTCCAAGTCATGGCGAGCTAAAACCAGAACCAGGTCCTGGAACAAGATAAACCCATAACCAGGTGCTGGAACAAGCTAAACACAGAACCAGGTCCTGAAACAAGCCAAACCCAGAACCAGGTCCTGAAACATGCTAAACCCAGAACCAGGTCCTGGAATGAGCTAAAACCAGAACCAGGTCCTGAAATAAGCTTGAACCAGGTCCAAGTCTTGAAACGAGCTAAAACCAGAACCAGGTGCTGGAGCAGGCTAAAAGCAGAACCAGGTCCTGGAACAAGCTAAACCCAGAACCAGGTCCTGCAACAAGCTAAACCCAGAACCAGGTCCTGCAACAAGCTAAACCGAGAACCAGGTCCTTGAACAAGCTAAACCCAGAACCAGGTCCTGGAACAAGCTAAAACCAGAACCAGGTGCTGAGACAAGCTAAACCCAGAACCAGGTCCTGAAATAAACTAAACCCAGAACCAGGTTCCGGAACAAGCTAAACCCAGAACCAGGTCCTGGAACAAGCTAAACCCAGAACCAGGTCCTGGAACAAGCTAAACCCAGAACCAGGTCCTGGAACAAGCTAAACCCAAAACCAGGTGCTGGAACAAACTAAACCCAGAACCAGGTCCTGGAACAAGCTAAACCCAGTAACAGGTAATGAAACAAGCTTGAACCAGGTCCAAGTCCTGGCGAGCAAAAACCAGAACCAGGTCCTGAAACAAGCTAAACCCAGAACAAGGTCATGGAACAAGCTAAACCTAGAACCAGGTCCTCGAACAAGCTAAACCCAGAACCAGGTCCTGAAACAAGCTAAACCCAGAACCACGTCCTGGAACAAGATAAACCCATAACCAGGTGCTGAAACAAGCTAAACCCAGAACAATGTCATGGAACAAGCTAAACCCAGAACCAGGTCCTGGAACAAGCTAAACCCAGAACCAGGTCCTGAAACAAGCTAAACCCAGAACCAGGTCATGGAACAAGCTAAACCCAGAACCAGGTCCTGGAGCAAGATAAACCCAGAACCAGGTCCTGGAACAAGATAAACCCATAACCAGGTCCTGAAACAAGCTAAACCCAGAACAAGGTTATGGAACAAGCTAAACCCAGAACCAGGTCCTGGAACAAGCTAAACCCATAACCAGGTGCTGGAAAAAACTAAAACAAGAACCAGGTCCTGAAACATGCTAAACCCAGAACCAGGTCCTGGAACGAGCTAAAACCAGAACCAGGTCCTGAAATAAGCTTGAACCAGGTCCAAGTCCTGAAACGAGCTAAAACCAGAACAAGGTCCGGAAACAAGCTAAACCCAGAACCAGGTCATGGAACAAGCTAAACCCAGAACAAGGTCCTGGAACAAGCTAAATCCAGAACCAGGTCCTGGAACAAGCTAAACCCATAACCCGGTGCTGGAACAAGCTAAACCCAGATAAAGGTCCTGGAACAAGCTAAACCCAGAACCAGGTCATGGAACGAGCGAAAACCAGAACCAGATGCTGGAACGAGCTAAAACCCAGAACCAGGTCCTGGAACAAGCTAAACCCAGAACCAGGTCCTGCAACAAGCTAAAACCAGAACCAGGTTCTGGAACAAGCTAAACCCAGAACCAGGTCCTGGAACAAGCTAAAACCAGAACCAGGTGCTGAAACAAGTAAAACCCAGAACCAGGTCCTGAAACAAGCTAAACCCAGAACAAGGTACTGAAACAAACTAAACCCGGAACCAGGTCCTGGAACAATCTAAACCCATAACCAGGTCCTGGAACAAGCTAAACCCAGAACCAGGTCCTGGAACAAGCTAAACCCAGAACCAGGTCCTGGAACAAGCTAAACCCAGAACCAGGTTCTGGAAAAAGCTAAACCCAGAACCAGGTTCTGGAACAAGCTAAACCCAGAACGAGGTCCTGGAACAAGCTAAACCCAGAACCAGGTCCTGGAACAAGCTAAACCCAGAACCAGGTGCTGGAACAAACTAAACCCAGAACCAGGTCCTGGAACAAGCTAAACCCAGTAACAGGTAATGAAACAAGCTTGAACCAGGTCCAAGTCCTGGCGAGCAAAAACCAGAACCAGGTCCTGAAACAAGCTAAACCCAGAACAAGGTCATGGAACAAGCTAAACCCAGAACCAGGTCCTGGAACAAGCTAAACCCAGAACCAGGTCCAGAAACAAGCTAAACCCAGAACCAGGTCATGGAACAAGCTAAAACCAGAACCAGGTCCTGGAACAAGCTAAACCCAGAACCAGGTCCTGGAACAAGATAAACCCATAACCAGGTGCTGAAACAAGCTAAACCCAGAACAATGTCATGGAACAAGCTAAACCCAGAACCAGGTCCTGGAACAAGCTAAACCCAGAACCAGGTCCTGAAACAAGCTAAACCCAGAACCAGGTCATGGAACAAGCTAAAACCAGAACCAGGTCCTGGAGCAAGATAAACCCAGAACCAGGTCCTGGAACAAGATAAACCCATAACCAGGTCCTGAAACAAGCTAAACCCAGAACAAGGTTATGGAACAAGCTAAACCCAGAACCAGGTCCTGGAACAAGCTAAACCCAGAACCAGGTCCTGGAACAAGCTAAACCCATAACCAGGTGCTGGAAAAAACTAAAACAAGAACCAGGTCCTGAAACATGCTAAACCCAGAACCAGGTCCTGGAACGAGCTTAAACCAGAACCAGGTCCTGAAATAAACTTGAACCAGGTCCAAGTCCTGAAACGAGCTAAAACCAGAACAAGGTCCGGAAACAAGCTAAATCCAGAACCAGGACCTGGAACAAGCTAAACCCATAACCCGGTGCTGGAACAAGCTAAACCCAGAACCAGGTCCTGGAACCAGCTAAACCCAGAACCAGGTGCTGAGACAAGCTAAACCCAGAACCAGGTTCTGGAACAAGCTAAACCCAGAACCAGGTCCTGGAACAAGCTAAACCCAGAACCAGGTCCTGGAACAAGCTAAACCCAGAACCAGGTCCTGGAACAAGCTAAACCCAGAACCAGGTGCTGGAACAAACTAAACCCAGAACCAGGTCCTGGAACAAGCTAAACCCAGTAACAGGTAATGAAACAAGCTTGAACCAGGTCCAAGTCCTGGCGAGCAAAAACCAGAACCAGGTCCTGAAACAAGCTAAACCCAGAACAAGGTCATGGAACAAGCTAAACCCAGAACCAGGTCCTGGAACAAGCTAAACCCAGAACCAGGTCCTGAAACAAGCTAAACCCAGAACCAGGTCATGGAACAAGCTAAAACCAGAACCAGGTCCTGGAATAAGCTAAACCCAGAACCAGGTCCTGGAACAAGATAAACCCATAACCAGGTGCCTAAACAAGCTAAACCCAGAACAATGTCATGGAACAAGCTAAACCCAGAACCAGGTCCTGGAACAAGCTAAACCCAGAACCAGGTCCTGAAACAAGCTAAACCCAGAACCAGGTCATGGAACAAGCTAAACCCAGAACCAGGTGCTGGAGCAAGATAAACCCAGAACCAGGTCCTGGAACAAGATAAACCCATAACCATTTTCTGAAACAAGCTAAACCCAGAACAAGGTTATGGAACAAGCTAAACCCAGAACCAGGTCCTGGAACAAGCTAAACCCAGAACCAGGTCCTGGAACAAGCTAAAACAAGAACCAGGTCCTGAAACATGCTAAACCCAGAACCAGGTCCTGGAACGAGCTAAAACCAGAACCAGGTCCTGAAACAAGCTTGAACCAGGTCCAAGTCCTGAAACGAGCTAAAACCAGAACAAGGTCCTTAAACATGCTAAACCCAGAACCAGGTCATGGAACAAGCTAAACCCAGAACAAGGTCCTGGAACAAGCTAAATCCAGAACCAGGTCCTGGAAAGGGCTAAACCCATAACCCGGTGCTGGAACAAGCTAAACCCAGAACAAGGTCCTGGAACAAGCTAAACCCAGAACCAGGTCATGGAACGAGCGAAAACCAGAACCAGATGCTGGAACGAGCTAAAACCAGAACCAGGTCCTGGAACAAGCTAAACCCAGAACCAGGTCCTGCAACAAGCTAAAACAAGAACCAGGTTCTGGAACAAGCTAAACCCAGAACCAGGTCCTGGAACAAGCTAAAACCAGAACCAGGTGTTGAAATAAGTAAAACCCAGAACCAGGTCCTGAAACAAGCTAAACCCAGAACAAGGTACTGAAACAAACTAAACCCAGAACCAGGTGCTGGAACAAGCTAAACACAGAACCAGGTGCTGGAACAAGCTAAACCCATAACCCGGTGCTGGAACAAGCTAAACCCAGAACAAGGTCCTGGAACAAGCTAAACCCAGAACCAGGTCATGGAACGAGCGAAAACCAGAACCAGAAGCTGGAACGAGCTAAAACCAGAACCAGGTCCTGGAACAAGCTAAACCCAGAACCAGGTCCTGCAACAAGCTAAAACCAGAACCAGGTCCTGGAACAAGCTAAACCCAGAACCAGGTTCTGGAACAAGCTAAACCCAGAACCAGGTACTGGAAGAAACTAAACCCAGAACCAGGTCCTGGAACAAGCTAAACCCAGAACCAGGTTCTGAAACAAGTTTGAACCAGGTCCAAGTCCTGGCGAGCTAAAACCAGAACCAGGTCCTGAAACAAGCTAAACCCAGAACCAGGTCATGGAACGAGCGAAAACCAGAACCAGATGCTGGAACAAGCTAAACCCGGAACCAGGTCCTGAAAGAAGTTAAAACCAGAACCAGGTCGTGGAGCAAGATAAACCCAGTACCAGGTCTTGGAACGAGCTAAAACCAGAACCAGGTCCTGGAAAAAGCTAAACACAGAACCAGGTTCTGGAACAAGCTAAACCCAGAACCAGGTCCTGGAACAAGCCAAACCCAGAACCAGGTCCTGGAACAAGCTAAACCCAGAACCAGGTCCTGGAACAAGCTAAACCCAGAAGTAGGTCATGGAACGAGCGAAAACCAGAACCAGATGCTGGAACGAGCTAAAACCAGAACCAGGTCCTGCAACAAGCTAAAACCAGAACCAGGTTCTGGAACAAGCTAAACCCAGAACCAGGTCCTGGAACAAGCTAAAACCAGAACCAGGTGCTGAAACAAATAAAACCCAGAACCAGGTCCTGAAACAAGCTAAACCCAGAACAAGGTACTGAAACAAACGAAACCCAGAACCAGGTTCTGGAACAAGCTAAACCCAGAACTAGGTCCTGCAACAAACTAAACCCTGAACCAGGTCCTGGAAAAAACTAAACCCAGAACCAGGTCCTTGAACAAGCTAAGCCCAGAACCAGGTCCCGAAACAAGCTTGAACCAGATCCAAGTCCTGGCGAGCTAAAACCAGAACCAGGTCCTGAAACAAGCTAAACCCTGAACCAGGTTATGGAACGACCGAAAACCAGAACCAGATGCTGGAACGAGCTAAAACCAGAACCAGGTCCTGAAACAAACTAAACCCAGAACAAGGTCCTGAAACAAGCTAAACCCAGAACCAGGTCCTGGAACAAGATAAACCCAGAACCAGGTCCTGGAACGAGCTAAACCCAGAACCAGGTCCTGAAACAAGCCAAACCCAGAACCAGGTCCTGCAACATGCTAAACCCAGAACCAGGTCCTGGAACGAGCTAAAACCAGAACCAGGTCCTGGAACAAGATAAACCCATAACCAGGTGCTGGAAAAAACTAAACCCAGAACCAGGTCCTTGAACAAGCTAAGCCCAGAACCAGGTCCCGAAACAAGCTTGAACCAGATCCAAGTCCTGGCGAGCTAAAACCAGAACCAGGTCCTGGAACAAGCTAAACCCATAACCCGGTGCTGGAACGAGCTAAAACCAGAACCAGGTCCTGGAACAAGCTAAACCCAGAACCAGGTCCTGCAACAAGCTAAACCCAGAACCAGGTTCTGGAACAAGCTAAACCCAGAACCAGGTCCTGGAACAAGCTAAACCCAGAACCAGGTCTTGGAACAAACTAAACCCAGAACCAGGTCCTGGAACAAGCTAAACCCAGAATCGGGTCCTGAAACAAGCTTGAACCAGGTCCAAGTCCTGGCGAGCTAAAACCAGAACCAGGTCCTGAAACAAGCTAAACCCAGAACCAGGTCATGGAACGAGCGAAAACCAGAACCAGATGCTGGAACAAGCTAAACCCGGAACCAGGTCCTGGAACAAGCTGAAACCAGAACCAGGTCGTGGAGCAAGATAAACCCAGTACCAGGTCCCGAAACAAGCTTGAACCAGGTCCACGTCCTGGCGAGCTAAAACCAGAATCAGGTCCTGGAACAAGCTAAATCCAGAACCAGGTCCTGGAACAAGCTAAACCCATAAACCGGTGCTGGAACAAGCTAAACCCAGAACAAGGTCCTGGAACAAGCTTAACCCAGAACCAGGTCATGGAACAAGCGAAAACCAGAACCAGATGCTGGAACAAGCTAAAACCAGAATCAGGTCCTGGAACAAGCTAAACCCAGAACCAGGTCCTGCAACAAGCTAAAACCAGAACCAGGTTCTGGAACAAGCTAAACCCAGAACCAGGTCCTGGAACAAGCTAAAACCAGAACCAGGTGCTGAAACAGGTAAAACCCAGAACAAGGTACTGAAACAAACTAAACCCAGAACCAGGTCCTGAAAAAAACTAAACCTAGAACCAGGTTCTGGGACAAGCTAAACCCAGAACCAGGTCCTGAAATAAACTAAACCCAGAACCAGGTCCTTGAACAAGCTAAGCCCAGAACCAGGTCCCGAAACAAGCTTGAACCAGGTCCAAGTCCTGGCGAGCTAAAACCAGAACAAGGTCCTGAAACAAGCTAAACCCAGAACCAGGTCATGGAACAAGCTAAACCCAGAACAAGGTCCTGGAACAAGCTAAATCCAGAACCAGGTCCTGGAACAAGCTAAACCCATAACCCGGTGCTGGAACAAGCTAAACCCAGAACAAGGTCCTGGAACAAGCTAAACCCAGAACCAGGTCATGGAACAAGCTAAACCCAGAACCAGGTCCTGGAACAAGCTAAACCCAGAACCAGGTCCTGGAACAAGCTAAACCCAGAACCAGGTTCTGGAAAAAGCTAAACCCAGAACCAGGTTCTGGAACAAGCTAAACCCAGAACCAGGTCCTGGAACAAGCTAAACCCAGAACCAGGTCCTGGAACAAGCTAAACCCAGAACCAGGTCCTGGAACAAGATAAACCCATAACCAGGTGCTGAAACAAGCTAAACCCAGAACAATGTCATGGAACAAGCTAAACCCAGAACCAGGTCCTGGAACAAGCTAAACCCAGAACCAGGTCCTGAAACAAGCTAAACCCAGAACCAGGTCATAGAACAAGCTAAACCCAGAACCAGGTCCTGGAGCAAGATAAACCCAGAACCAGGTCCTGGAACAAGATAAACCCATAACCAGGTCCTGAAACAAGCGAAACCCAGAACAAGGTTATGGAACAAGCTAAATCCAGAACCAGGTCCTGGAACAAGCTAAACCCAGAACCAGGTCCTGGAACAAGCTAAACCCATAACCAGGTGCTGGAAAAAACTAAAACAAGAACCAGGTCCTCAAACAAGCTAAACCCAGAACCAGGTCCTGGAACGAGCTAAAACCAGAACAAGGTCCTGAAACAAGCTAAACCCAGAACCAGGTCATGGAACAAGCTAAACCCAGAACCAGGTCATGGAACAAGCTAAACCCAGAACCAGGTCCTGCAACAAGCTAAACCCAGAACCAGGTCCTGGAACAAGCTAAAACCAGAACCAGGTGCTGAAACAAGTAAAACCCAGAACCAGGTCCAGCAACAAGCTAAAACCAGAACCAGGTTCTGGAACAAGCTAAACCCAGAACCAGGTCATGGAACGAGCGAAAACCAGAACCAGATGCTGGAACAAGCTAAACCAGGAACCAGGTCCTGAAAGAAGTTCAAACCAGAACCAGGTCGTGGAGCAAGATAAACCCAGTACCAGGTCTTGGAACGAGCTAAAACCAGAACCAGGTCCTGGAAAAAGCTAAACCCAGAACCAGGTTCTGGAACAAGCTAAACCCAGAACCAGGTTCTGGAACAAGCTAAACCCAGAACCAGGTCATGGAACGAGCGAAAACCAGAACCAGATGCTGGAACGAGCTAAAACCAGAACCAGGTCCTGGAACAAGCTAAACCCAGAACCAGGTCCTGCAACAAGCTAAAACCAGAACCAGGTTCTGGAACAAGTAAAACCCAGAACCAGGTCCTGAAACAAGCTAAACCCAGAACAAAGTACTGAAACAAACTAAACCCAGAACCAGGTCCTGGAACAATCTAAACCCAGAACCAGGTGCTGGAACAAGCTAAACCCAGAACCAGGTCCTGGAACAAGCTAAACCCAGAACCAGGTCCTGGAACAAGCTAAACCCAGAACCAGGTCCTGGAACAAGCTAAACCCAGAACCAGGTCCTGGAACAAGATAAACCCATAACCAGGTGCTGAAACAAGCTAAACCCAGAACAATGTCATGGAACAAGCTAAACCCAGAACCAGGTCCTGGAACAAGCTAAACCCAGAACCAGGTCCTGAAACAAGCTAAACCCAGAACCAGGTCATGGAACAAGCTAAACCCAGAACCAGGTCCTGGAGAGAGATAAACCCAGAACCAGGTCCTGAAACAAGCGAAACCCAGAACAAGGTTATGGAACAAGCTAAACCCAGAACCAGGTCCTGGAACAAGCTAAACCCAGAACCAGGTCCTGGAACAAGCTAAACCCATAACCAGGTGCTGGAAAAAACTAAAACAAGAACCAGGTCCTGAAACAAGGTAAACCCAGAACCAGGTCCTTGAACAAGCTAAAACCAGAACCAGGTCCTGAAATAAGCTTGAACCAGGTCCAAGTCCTGAAACGAGCTAAAACCAGAACAAGGTCCTGAAACAAGTTAAACCCAGAACCAGGTCATGGAACAAGCTAAACCCAGAACAAGGTCTTGGAACAAGCTAAATCCAGAACCAGGTCCTGGAACAAGCTAAACCCATAACCCGGTGCTGGAACAAGCTAAACCCAGAACAAGGTCCTGGAACAAGCTAAACCCAGAACCAGGTCATGGAACGAGCGAAAACCAGAACCAGATGCTGGAACGAGCTAAAACCAGAACCAGGTCCTGGAACAAGCTAAACCCAGAACCAGGTCCTGCAACAAGCTAAAACCAGAACAAGGTTCTGGAACAAGCTAAACCCAGAACCAGGTCCTGGAACAAGCTAAACCCAGAACCAGGTGCTGAAACAAGTAAAACCCAGAACCAGGTCCTGAAACAAGCTAAACCCAGAACAAGGTACTGAAACAAACTAAACCCAGAACCAGGTCCTGGAACAAGCTAAACCCATAACCAGGTCCTGGAACAAGCTAAACCCAGAACCAGGTGCTGAAACAAGTAAAACCCAGAACCAGGTCCTGAAACAAGCTAAACCCAGAACAAGGTACTGAAACAAACTAAACCCAGAACCAGGTCCTGGAACAAGCTAAACCCATAACCCGGTGCTGGAACAAGCTAAACCCAGAACAAGGTCCTGGAACAAGCTAAACCCAGAACCAGGTCATGGAACGAGCGAAAACCAGAACCAGATGCTGGAACGAGCTAAAACCAGAACCAGGTCCTGGAACAAGCTAAACCCAGAACCAGGTCCTGCAACAAGCTAAAACCAGAACCAGGTCCTGGAACAAGCTAAACCCAGAACCAGGTTCTGGAACAAGCTAAACCCAGAACCAGGTCCTGGAAGAAACTAAACCCAGAACCAGGTCCTGGAACAAGCTAAACCCAGAACCAGGTCCTGAAACAAGTTTGAACCAGGTCCAAGTCCTGGCGAGCTAAAACCAGAACCAGGTCCTGAAACAAGCTAAACCCAGAACCAGGTCATGGAACGAGCGAAAACCAGAACCAGATGCTGGAACAAGCTAAACCCGGAACCAGGTCCTGAAAGAAGTTAAAACCAGAACCAGGTCGTGGAGCAAGATAAACCCAGTATCAGGTCTTGGAACGAGCTAAAACCAGAACCAGGTCCTGGAAAAAGCTAAACCCAGAACCAGGTTCTGGAACAAGCTAAACCCAGAACCAGGTCCTGGAACAAGCCAAACCCAGAACCAGGCCCTGGAACAAGCTAAACCCAGAACCAGGTCCTGGAACAAGCTAAACCCAGAAGTAGGTCATGGAACGAGCGAAAACCAGAACCAGATGCTGGAACAAGCTAAACCCAGAACCAGGTCCAGCAACAAGCTAAAACCAGAACCAGGTTCTGGAACAAGCTAAACCCAGAACCAGGTCATGGAACGAGCTAAAACCAGAACCAGGTACTGGAACAAGCTAAACCCAGAACCAGGTCCAGCAACAAGCTAAAACCAGAACCAGGTTCTGGAACAAGCTAAACCCAGAACCAGGTCATGGAACGAGCGAAAACCAGAACCAGATGCTGGAACAAGCTAAACCCGGAACCAGGTCCTGAAAGAAGTTAAAACCAGAACCAGGTCGTGGAACAAGCTAAACCCAGAACCAGGTCCTGAAACAAGTTTGAACCAGGTCCAAGTCCTGGCGAGCTAAAACCAGAACCGGGTCCTGAAACAAGCTAAACCCAGAACCAGGTCATGGAACGAGCGAAAACCAGAACCAGATGCTGGAACAAGCTAAACCCGGAACCAGGTCCTGAAAGAAGTTAAAACCAGAACCAGGTCGTGGAGCAAGATAAACCCAGTATCAGGTCTTGGAACGAGCTAAAACCAGAACCAGGTCCTGGAAAAAGCTAAACCCAGAACCAGGTTCTGGAACAAGCTAAACCCAGAACCAGGTCCTGGAACAAGCCAAACCCAGAACCAGGCCCTGGAACAAGCTAAACCCAGAACCAGGTCCTGGAACAAGCTAAACCCAGAAGTAGGTCATGGAACGAGCGAAAACCATAACCAGATGCTGGAACGAGCTAAAACCAGAACCAGGTACTGGAACAAGCTAAACCCAGAACCAGGTCCAGCAACAAGCTAAAACCAGAACCAGGTTCTGGAACAAGCTAAACCCAGAACCAGGTCCTGGAACAAGCTAAAACCAGAACCAGGTGCTGAAACAAATAAAACCCAGAACCAGGTCCTGGAACAAGCTAAACCCAGAACTAGGTCCTGCAACCAACTAAACCCTGAACCAGGTCCTGGAAAAAACTAAACCCAGAACCAGGTCCTTGAACAAGCTAAGCCCAGAACCAGGTCCTGAAACAAGCTAAACCCAGAACAAGGTACTGAATCAAACTAAACCCAGAACCAGGTTCTGGAACAAGCTAAACCCAGAACCAGGTTCTGGAACAAGCTAAACCCAGAACCAGGTCCTGGAACGAGCTAAAACCAGAACCAGGTTCTGGAACAAGCTAAACCCAGAACCAGGTCATGGAACGAGCGAAAACCAGAACCAGATGCTGGAACGAGCTAAAACCAGAACCAGGTACTGGAACAAGCTAAACCCAGAACCAGGTCCAGCAACAAGCTAAAACCAGAACCAGGTTCTGGAACAAGCTAAACCCAGAACCAGGTCATGGAACGAGCGAAAACCAGAACCAGGTCCTGAAACAAGCTAAACCCAGAACAAGGTCCTGAAACAAGCTAAACCCAGAACCAGGTCCTGGAACAAGCTAAACCCAGAACCAGGTTCTGGAACAAGCTAAACCCAGAACCAGGTCCTGGAAGAAACTAAACCCAGAACCAGGTCCTGGAACAAGCTAAACCCAGAACCAGGTTCTGGAACAAGCTAAACCCAGAACCAGGTTCTGGAACAAGCTAAACCCAGAACCAGGTCCTGGAACGAGCTAAAACCAGAACCAGGTTCTGGAACAAGCTAAACCCAGAACCAGGTCATGGAACGAGCGAAAACCAGAACCAGATGCTGGAACGAGCTAAAACCAGAACCAGGTACTGGAACAAGCTAAACCCAGAACCAGGTCCAGCAACAAGCTAAAACCAGAACCAGGTTCTGGAACAAGCTAAACCCAGAACCAGGTCATGGAACGAGCGAAAACCAGAACCAGATGCTGGAACAAGCTAAACCCGGAACCAGGTCCTGAAAGAAGTTAAAACCAGAACCAGGTCGTGGAGCAAGATAAACCCAGTACCAGGTCTTGGAACGAGCTAAAACCAGAACCAGGTCCTGAAACAAGCTAAACCCAGAACAAGGTCCTGAAACAAGCTAAACCCAGAACCAGGTCCTGGAACAAGCTAAACCCAGAACCAGGTTCTGGAACAAGCTAAACCCAGAACCAGGTCCTGGAAGAAACTAAACCCAGAACCAGGTCCTGGAACAAGCTAAACCCAGAACCAGGTTCTGGAACAAGCTAAACCCAGAACCAGGTTCTGGAACAAGCTAAACCCAGAACCAGGTCCTGGAAGAAACTAAACCCAGAACCAGGTCCTGGAACAAGCTAAACCCAGAACCAGGTCCTGAAACAAGTTTGAACCAGGTCCAAGTCCTGGCGAGCTAAAACCAGAACCGGGTCCTGAAACAAGCTAAACCCAGAACCAGGTCATGGAACGAGCGAAAACCAGAACCAGATGCTGGAACAAGCTAAACCCGGAACCAGGTCCTGAAAGAAGTTAAAACCAGAACCAGGTCGTGGAGCAAGATAAACCCAGTATCAGGTCTTGGAACGAGCTAAAACCAGAACCAGGTCCTGGAAAAAGCTAAACCCAGAACCAGGTTCTGGAACAAGCTAAACCCAGAACCAGGTCCTGGAACAAGCCAAACCCAGAACCAGGCCCTGGAACAAGCTAAACCCAGAACCAGGTCCTGGAACAAGCTAAACCCAGAAGTAGGTCATGGAACGAGCGAAAACCAGAACCAGATGCTGGAACGAGCTAAAACCAGAACCAGGTACTGGAACAAGCTAAACCCAGAACCAGGTCCTGGAACAAGCTAAAACCAGAACCAGGTGCTGAAACAAATAAAACCCAGAACCAGGTCCTGGAACAAGCTAAACCCAGAACTAGGTCCTGCAACCAACTAAACCCTGAACCAGGTCCTGGAAAAAACTAAACCCAGAACCAGGTCCTTGAACAAGCTAAGCCCAGAACCAGGTCCTGAAACAAACTAAACCCAGAACCAGGTTCTGGAACAAGCTAAACCCAGAACTAGGTCCTGCAACAAACTAAACCCTGAACCAGGTCCTGGAAAAAACTAAACCCAGAACCAGGTCCTTGAACAAGCTAAAACCAGAACCAGGTCCTGAAACAAGCTAAACCCAGAACCAGGTCATGGAACGACCGAAAACCAGAACCAGATGCTGGAACGAGCTAAAACCAGAACCAGGTCCTGAAACAAACTAAACCCAGAACAAGGTCCTGAAACAAGCTAAACCCAGAACCAGGTCCTGGAACAAGATAAACCCATAACCAGGTGCTGGAAAAAAACTAAAACAAGAACCAGGTACTGAAACAAACTAAACCCAGAACCAGGTCCTGGAATGAGCTAAACCCGGAAAGCAGGTCCTGGAACAAGCTAAACCCAGAACCAGGTCCTGAAACAAGCCAAACCCAGAACCAGGTCCTGAAACATGCTAAACCCAGAACCAGGTCCTGGAACGAGCTAAAACCAGAACCAGGTCCTGGAACAAGCTAAACTCAGAACCAGGTCCTGGAACAAGCTAAATCCAGAACCAGGTCCTGGAACAAGCTAAACCCATAACCCGGTGCTGGAACGAGCTAAAACCAGAACCAGGTCCTGGAACAAGCTAAACCCAGAACCAGGTCCTGCAACAAGCTAAACCCAGAACCAGGTTCCGGAACAAGCTAAACCCAGAACCAGGTCCTGGAACAAGCTAAACCCAGAACCGGGTCCTGAAACAAGCTTGAACCCAGAACCAGGTCATGGAACGAGCGAAAACCAGAACCAGATGCTGGAACAAGCTAAACCCGGAACCAGGTCCTGGAACAAGCTGAAACCAGAACCAGGTCGTGGAGCAAGATAAACCCAGTACCAGGTCTTGGAAAGAGCTAAACCCAGAACCAGGTCCTGGAACAAGCTAAAACCAGAACCAGGTGCTGAAACAAGTAAAACCCAGAACCAGGTCCTGAAACAAGCTAAACCCAGAACCAGGTCCTGAAACAAACTAAACCCAGAACCAGGTCCTGAAACAAACTAAACCCAGAACCAGGTTCTGGAACAAGCTAAACCCAGAACCAGGTCCTGGAACAAACTAAACCATGAACCAGGTCCTTGAAAAAACTAAACCCAGAACCAGGCCCTTGAACAAGCTAAGCCCAGAACCAGGTCCCGAAACAAGCTTGAACCAGGTCCAAGTCCTGTCGAGCTAAAACCAGAACCAGGTCCTGAAACAAGTAAAACCCAGAACCAGGTCCTGAAACAAACTAAACCCAGAACCAGGTCCTGGAACAAACTAAACCCAGAACCAGGTCCTGGAACAAGCTAAACCCAGAACCAGGTCCTGAAACAAGCTAAACCCAGAACCAGGTCCCGAAACAAGCTTGAACCAGGTCCACGTCCTGGCGAGCTAAAACCAGAATCAGGTCCTGGAACAAGCTAAAACCAGAATCAGGTCCTGGAACAAGCTAAACCCAGAACAAGGTCCTGGAACAAGCTTAACCCAGAACCAGGTCATGGAACGAGCGAAAACCAGAACCAGATGCTGGAACAAGCTAAAACCATAATCAGGTCCTGGAACAAGCTAAACCCAGAACCAGGTCCTGGAACAAGCTAAAACCAGAACCAGGTGCTGAAAAGAGTAAAACCCAGAACAAGGTACTGAAACAAACTAAACCCAGAACCAGGTCCTGAAAAAAACTAAACCTAGAACCAGGTTCTGGGACAAGCTAAACCCAGAACCAGGTCCTGAAATAAACTAAACCCAGAACCAGGTCCTTGAACAAACTAAGCCCAGAACCAGGTCCCGAAACAAGCTTGAACCAGGTCCAAGTCCTGGCGAGCTAAAACCAGAACAAGGTCCTGAAACAAGCTAAACCCAGAACCAGGTCATGGAACAAGCTAAACCCAGAACTAGGTCCTGGAACAAGCTAAATCCAGAACCAGGTCCTGGAACAAGCTAAACCCATAACCCGGTGCTGGAACAAGCTAAACCCAGAACAAGGTCCTGGAACAAGCTAAACCCAGAACCAGGTCCTGGAACAAGCTAAAACCAGAACCAGGTCCTGCAACAAGCTAAAACCAGAACCAGGTTCTGGAACAAGCTAAACCCAGAACCAGGTCCTGGAACAAGCTAAAACCAGAACCAGGTGCTGAAACAAGTAAAACCCAGAACCAGGTCCTGAAACAAGCTAAACCCAGAACAAGGTACTGAAACAAACTAAACCCAGAACCAGGTCCTGGAACAAGCTATACCTAGAACCAGGTGCTGGAACAAGCTAAACCCAGAACCAGGCCCTGCAACAAGCTAAACCCAGAACCAGGTCCTGGAACAAGCTAAACCCAGAACCAGCTTCTGGAAAAAGCTAAACCCAGAACCAGGTTCTGGAACAAGCTAAACCCAGAACCAGGTCCTGGAACAAGCTAAACCCAGAACCAGGTCCTGGAACAAGCTAAACCCAGAACCAGGTCCTGGAACAAGATAAACCCATGACCAGGTGCTGAAACAAGCTAAACCCAGAACCAGGTCCTGGAACAAGCTAAACCCAGAACCAGGTCCTGAAACAAGCTAAACCCAGAACCAGGTCATGGAACAAGCTAAACCCAGAACCAGGTCCTGGAGCAAGATAAACCCAGAACCAGGTCCTGGAACAAGATAAACCCATAACCAGATCCTGAAACAAGCGAAACCCAGAACAAGGTTATGGAACAACCTAAACCCAGAACCAGGTCCTGTAACAAGCTAAACCCAGAACCAGGTCCTGGAACAAGCTAAACCCAGAACCAGGTCCTGAAACAAGCTAAACCCAGAACCAGGTCCTGGAACAAGCTAAACCCAGAACCAGGTGCTGGAAAAAACTAAAACAAGAACCAGGTCCTGAAACAAGCTAAACCCAGAACCAGGTCCTGGAACGAGCTAAAACCAGAACCAGGTCCTGAAATAAGCTTGAACCAGGTCCAAGTCCTGAAACGAGCTAAAAGCAGAACAAGGTCCTGAAACAAGCTAAACCCAGAACCAGGTCATGGAACAAGCTAAACCCAGAACAAGGTCCTGGAACAAGATAAATCCAGAACCAGGTCCTGGAACAAGCTAAACCCATAACCCGGTGCTGGAACAAGCTAAACCCAGAACAAGGTCCTGGAACAAGCTAAACCCAGAACCAGGTCATGGAACGAGCGAAAACCAGAACCAGATGCTGGAACGAGCTAAAACCAGAACCAGGTCCTGGAACAAGCTAAACCCAGAACCAGGTCCTGCAACAAGCTAAAACCAGAACCAGGTTCTGGAACAAGCTAAACCCAGAACCAGGACCTGGAACAAGCTAAAACCAGAACCAGGTGCTGAAACAAGTAAAACCCAGAACCAGGTCCTGAAACAAGCTAAACCCAGAACAAGGTACTGAAACAAACTAAACCCAGAACCAGGTCCTGGAACAAGCTAAACCCATAACCAGGTGCTGGAACAAGCTAAACCCAGAACCAGGTCCTGGAACAAGCTAAACCCATAACCCGGTGCTGGAACAAGCTAAACCCAGAACAAGGTCCTGGAACAAGCTAAAACCAGAACCAGGTTCTGGAACAAGCTAAACCCAGAACCAGGTCATGGAACGAGCGAAAACCAGAACCAGATGCTGGAACAAGCTAAACCCGGAACCAGGTCCTGGAACAAGCTGAAACCAGAACCAGGTCGTGGGGCAAGATAAACCCAGTACCAGGTCTTGGAACGAGCTAAACCCAGAACCAGGTCCTGGAACAACCTAAAACCAGAACCAGGTGCTGAAACAAGTAAAACCCAGAACCAGGTCCTGAAACAAGCTAAACCCAGAACAAGGTACTGAAACAAACTAAACCCAGAACCAGGTCCTGAAACAAATAAACCCAGAACCAGGTTCTGGAACAAGCTAAATCCAGAACCAGGTCCTGGAACAAACTAAACCATGAACCAGGTCTTTGAAAAAACTAAACCCAGAACCATGCCCTTGAACAAGCTAAGCCCAGAACCAGGTCCCGAAACAAGCTTGAACCAGGTCCAAGTCCTGTCGAGCTAAAACCAGAACCAGGTCCTGAAACAAGTAAAACCCAGAACCAGGTCCTGAAACAAACTAAACCCAGAACCAGGTCCTGGAACAAACTAAACCCAGAACCAGGTCCTGGAACAAGCTAAACCCAGAACCAGGTCCTGAAACAAGCTAAACCTGGAACCAGGTCCCGAAACAAGCTTGAACCAGGTCCACGTCCTGGCGAGCTAAAACCAGAATCAGGTCCTGGAACAAGCTAAATCCAGAACCAGGTCCTGGAACAAGCTAAACCCATAAACCGGTGCTGGAACAAGCTAAACCCAGAACCAGGTCCTGGAACAAGCTAAACCCAGAACCAGGTAACGGAACGAGCGAAAACCAGAACCAGATGCTGGAACAAGCTAAACCCAGAACCAGGTCCTGGAACAAGCTAAACCCAGAACCAGGTCCTGGAACAAGCTAAACCCAGAACAAGGTCCTGGAACAAGCTAAACCCAGAACAATGTCATGGAACAAGCTAAACCCAGAACCAGGTCCTGGAACAAGCTAAACCCAGAACCAGGTCCTGAAACAAGCTAAACCCAGAACCAGGTCATGGAACAAGCTAAACCCAGAACCAGGTCCTGGAGCAAGATAAACCCAGAACCAGGTCCTGGAACAAGATAAACCCATAACCATATCCTGAAACAAGCGAAACCCAGAACAAGGTTATGGAACAACCTAAACCCAGAACCAGGTCCTGTAACAAGCTAAACCCAGAACCAGGTCCTGGAACAAGCTAAACCCAGAACCAGGTCCTGTAACAAGCTAAACCCAGAACCAGGTCCTGGAACAAGCTAAACCCAGAACCAGGTGCTGGAAAAAACTAAAACAAGAACCAGGTCCTGAAACAAGCTAAACCCAGAACCAGGTCCTGGAACGAGCTAAAACCAGAACCAGGTCCTGAAATAAGCTTGAACCAGGTCCAAGTCCTGAAACGAGCTAAAACCAGAACAAGGTCCTGAAACAAGCTAAACCCAGAACCAGGTCATGGAACAAGCTAAACCCAGAACAAGGTCCTGGAACAAGCTAAATCCAGAACCAGGTCCTGGAACAAGCTAAACCCATAACCCGGTGCTGGAACAAGCTAAACCCAGAACAAGGTCCTGGAACAAGCTAAACCCAGAACCAGGTCATGGAACGAGCGAAAACCAGAACCAGATGCTGGAACGAACTAAAACCAGAACCAGGTCCTGGAACAAGCTAAACCCAGAACCAGGTCCTGCAACAAGCTAAAACCAGAACCAGGTTCTGGAACAAGCTAAACCCAGAACCAGGTCCTGGAACAAGCTAAAACCAGAACCAGCTGCTGAAACAAGTAAAACCCAGAACCAGGTCCTGAAACAAGCTAAACCCAGAACAAGGTACTGAAACAAACTAAACCCAGAACCAGGTCCTGGAACAAGCTAAACCCATAACCAGGTGCTGGAACAAGCTAAACCCAGAACCAGGTCCTGGAACAAGCTAAACCCATAACCCGGTGCTGGAACAAGCTAAACCCAGAACAAGGTCCTGGAACAAGCTAAACCCAGAACCAGGTCATGGAACGAGCGAAAACCAGAACCAGATGCTGGAACAAGCTAAACCCGGAACCAGGTCCTGGAACAAGCTGAAACCAGAACCAGGTCGTGGGGCAAGATAAACCCAGTACCAGGTCTTGGAACGAGCTAAACCCAGAACCAGGTCATGGAACAAGCTAAAACCAGAACCAGGTGCTGAAACAAGTAAAACCCAGAACCAGGTCCTGAAACAAGCTAAACCCAGAACAAGGTACTGAAACAAACTAAACCCAGAACCAGGTCCTGAAACAAACTAAACCCAGAACCAGGTTCTGGAACAAGCTAAATCCAGAACCAGGTCCTGGAACAAACTAAACCATGAACCAGGTCTTTGAAAAAACTAAACCCAGAACCATGCCCTTGAACAAGCTAAGCCCAGAACCAGGTCCCGAAACAAGCTTGAACCAGGTCCAAGTCCTGTCGAGCTAAAACCAGAACCAGGTCCTGAAACAAGTAAAACCCAGAACCAGGTCCTGAAACAAACTAAACCCAGAACCAGGTCCTGGAACAAACTAAACCCAGAACCAGGTCCTGGAACAAGCTAAACCCAGAACCAGGTCCTGAAACAAGCTAAACCCAGAACCAGGTCCCGAAACAAGCTTGAACCAGGTCCACGTCCTGGCGAGCTAAAACCAGAATCAGGTCCTGGAACAAGCTAAATCCAGAACCAGGTCCTGGAACAAGCTAAACCCATAAACCGGTGCTGGAACAAGCTAAACCCAGAACCAGGTCCTGGAACAAGCTTAACCCAGAACCAGGTCATGGAACGAGCGAAAACCAGAATCAGGTCCTGGAACAAGCTAAACCCATAACCCGGTGCTGGAACAAGCTAAACCCAGAACAAGGTCCTGGAACAAGCTAAACCCAGAACCAGGTCATGGAACGAGCGAAAACCAGAACCAGATGCTGGAACGAGCTAAAACCAGAATCAGGTCCTGGAACAAGCTAAACCCAGAACCAGGTCCTGCAACAAGCTAAAACCAGAACCAGGTTCTGGAACAAGCTAAACCTAGAACCAGGTCCTGGAACAAGCTAAAACCAGAACCAGGTGCTGAAACAAGTAAAACCCAGAACCAGGTCCTGAAACAAGCTAAACCCAGAACAAGGTACTGAAACAAACTAAACCCAGAACCAGGTCCTGAAAAAAACTAGACCTAGAACCAGGTTCTGGAACAAGCTAAACCCAGAACCAGGTCCTGAAATAAACTAAACCCAGAACCAGGTCCTTGAACAAGCTAAGCCCAGAACCAGGTCCCGAAACAAGCTTGAACCAGGTCCAAGTCCTGGCGAGCTAAAACCAGAACCAGGTCCTGAAAAAATCTAAACCCAGAACCAGGTCCTGAAACAAACTAAACCCAGAACCAGGTCCTGGAACAAGCTACACCCAGAAACAGGTCCTGAAACAAACTAAACCCAGAACCAGGTGCTGAAACAAATAAACCCAGAACCAGGTGCTGGAAAAAACTAAAACAAGAACCAGATACTGAAACAAACTAAACCCAGAACCAGGTCCTGGAACAAGCTAAACCCAGAACCAGGTCCTGGAACAAGCTAAACCCAGAACCAGGTCCTGAAACAAGCCAAACCCAGAACCAGGTCCTGAAACATGCTAAACCCAGAACCAGGTCCTGGAACGAGCTAAAACGAGATTCAGGTCCTGGAACAAGCTAAACCCAGAACAAGGTCCTGGAACAAGCTAAACCCAGAACCAGGTCCTGGAACAAGATAAACCCATAACCAGGTGCTGGAAAAAACTAAAACAAGAACCAGGTACTGAAACAAACTAAACCCAGAACCAGGTCCTGGAACAAGCTAAACCCAGAACCAGGTCCTGGAACAAGCTAAACCCAGAACCAGGTCCTGGAACAAGCTAAACCCAGAACCAGGTCCTGGAACAAGCTAAATCCAGAACCAGGTCCTGGAACAAGCCAAACCCAGAACCAGGTCCTGAAACATGCTAAACCCAGAACCAGGTCCTGGAACAAGCTAAACCCAGAACCAGGTCCTGGAACAAGCTAAATCCAGAACCAGGTCCTGGAACAAGCTAAACCCATAACCCGGTGCTGGAACGAGCTAAACCCAGAACCAGGTCCTGCAACAAGCTAAAACCAGAACCAGGTTCTGGAACAAGCTAAACCCAGAACCAGGTTCTGGAACAAGCTAAACCCGGAACCAGGTCCTGGAACAAGCTGAAACCAGAACCAGGTCGTGGGGCAAGATAAACCCAGTACCAGGTCTTGGAACGAGCTGAACCCAGAACCAGGTCCTGGAACAACCTAAAACCAGAACAAGGTGCTGAAACAAGTAAAACCCAGAACCAGGTCCTGAAACAAGCTAAACCCAGAACAAGGTACTGAAACAAACTAAACCCAGAACCAGGTCCTGAAACAAACTAAACCCAGAACCAGGTTCTGGAACAAGCTAAATCCAGAACCAGGTCCTGGAACAAACTAAACCATGAACCAGGTCTTTGAAAAAACTAAACCCAGAACCATGCCCTTGAACAAGCTAAGCCCAGAACCAGGTCCCGAAACAAGCTTGAACCAGGTCCAAGTCCTGTCGAGCTAAAACCAGAACCAGGTCCTGAAACAAGTAAAACCCAGAACCAGGTCCAGAAACAAACTAAACCCAGAACCAGGTCCTGGAACAAACTAAACCCAGAACCAGGTCCTGGAACAAGCTAAACCCAGAACCAGGTCCTGAAACAAGCTAAACCTGGAACCAGGTCCCGAAACAAGCTTGAACCAGGTCCACGTCCTGGCGAGCTAAAACCAGAATCAGGTCCTGGAACAAGCTAAATCCAGAACCAGGTCCTGGAACAAGCTAAACCCATAAACCGGTGCTGGAACAAGCTAAACCCAGAACAAGGTCCTGGAACAAGCTTAACCCAGAACCAGGTAACGGAACGAGCGAAAACCAGAACCAGATGCTGGAACAAGCTAAACCCAGAACCAGGTCCTGGAACAAGCTAAACCCAGAACCAGGTCCTGGAACAAGCTAAACCCAGAACAAGGTCCTGGAACAAGCTAAACCCAGAACAATGTCATGGAACAAGCTAAACCCAGAACCAGGTCCTGGAACAAGCTAAACCCAGAACCAGGTCCTGAAACAAGCTAAACCCAGAACCAGGTCATGGAACAAGCTAAACCCAGAACCAGGTCCTGGAGCAAGATAAACCCAGAACCAGGTCCTGGAACAAGATAAACCCATAACCAGATCCTGAAACAAGCGAAACCCAGAACAAGGTTATGGAACAACCTAAACCCAGAACCAGGTCCTGTAACAAGCTAAACCCAGAACCAGGTCCTGGAACAAGCTAAACCCAGAACCAGGTCCTGTAACAAGCTAAACCCAGAACCAGGTCCTGGAACAAGCTAAACCCAGAACCAGGTGCTGGAAAAAACTAAAACAAGAACCAGGTCCTGAAACAAGCTAAACCCAGAACCAGGTCCTGGAACGAGCTAAAACCAGAACCAGGTCCTGAAATAAGCTTGAACCAGGTCCAAGTCCTGAAACGAGCTAAAACCAGAACAAGGTCCTGAAACAAGCTAAACCCAGAACCAGGTCATGGAACAAGCTAAACCCAGAACAAGGTCCTGGAACAAGCTAAATCCAGAACCAGGTCCTGGAACAAGCTAAACCCATAACCCGGTGCTGGAACAAGCTAAACCCAGAACAAGGTCCTGGAACAAGCTAAACCCAGAACCAGGTCATGGAACGAGCGAAAACCAGAACCAGATGCTGGAACGAACTAAAACCAGAACCAGGTCCTGGAACAAGCTAAACCCAGAACCAGGTCCTGCAACAAGCTAAAACCAGAACCAGGTTCTGGAACAAGCTAAACCCAGAACCAGGTCCTGGAACAAGCTAAAACCAGAACCAGCTGCTGAAACAAGTAAAACCCAGAACCAGGTCCTGAAACAAGCTAAACCCAGAACAAGGTACTGAAACAAACTAAACCCAGAACCAGGTCCTGGAACAAGCTAAACCCATAACCAGGTGCTGGAACAAGCTAAACCCAGAACCAGGTCCTGGAACAAGCTAAACCCATAACCCGGTGCTGGAACAAGCTAAACCCAGAACAAGGTCCTGGAACAAGCTAAACCCAGAACCAGGTCATGGAACGAGCGAAAACCAGAACCAGATGCTGGAACAAGCTAAACCCGGAACCAGGTCCTGGAACAAGCTGAAACCAGAACCAGGTCGTGGGGCAAGATAAACCCAGTACCAGGTCTTGGAACGAGCTAAACCCAGAACCAGGTCATGGAACAAGCTAAAACCAGAACCAGGTGCTGAAACAAGTAAAACCCAGAACCAGGTCCTGAAACAAGCTAAACCCAGAACAAGGTACTGAAACAAACTAAACCCAGAACCAGGTCCTGAAACAAACTAAACCCAGAACCAGGTTCTGGAACAAGCTAAATCCAGAACCAGGTCCTGGAACAAACTAAACCCTGAACCAGGTCTTTGAAAAAACTAAACCCAGAACCATGCCCTTGAACAAGCTAAGCCCAGAACCAGGTCCCGAAACAAGCTTGAACCAGGTCCAAGTCCTGTCGAGCTAAAACCAGAACCAGGTCCTGAAACAAGTAAAACCCAGAACCAGGTCCTGAAACAAACTAAACCCAGAACCAGGTCCTGGAACAAACTAAACCCAGAACCAGGTCCTGGAACAAGCTAAACCCAGAACCAGGTCCTGAAACAAGCTAAACCCAGAACCAGGTCCCGAAACAAGCTTGAACCAGGTCCACGTCCTGGCGAGCTAAAACCAGAATCAGGTCCTGGAACAAGCTAAATCCAGAACCAGGTCCTGGAACAAGCTAAACCCAGAACAAGGTCCTGGAACAAGCTTAACCCAGAACCAGGTCATGGAACGAGCGAAAACCAGAATCAGGTCCTGGAACAAGCTAAACCCATAACCCGGTGCTGGAACAAGCTAAACCCAGAACAAGGTCCTGGAACAAGCTAAACCCAGAACCAGGTCATGGAACGAGCGAAAACCAGAACCAGATGCTGGAACGAGCTAAAACCAGAATCAGGTCCTGGAACAAGCTAAACCCAGAACCAGGTCCTGCAACAAGCTAAAACCAGAACCAGGTTCTGGAACAAGCTAAACCTAGAACCAGGTCCTGGAACAAGCTAAAACCAGAACCAGGTGCTGAAACAAGTAAAACCCAGAACCAGGTCCTGAAACAAGCTAAACCCAGAACAAGGTACTGAAACAAACTAAACCCAGAACCAGGTCCTGAAAAAAACTAGACCTAGAACCAGGTTCTGGAACAAGCTAAACCCAGAACCAGGTCCTGAAATAAACTAATCCCAGAACCAGGTCCTTGAACAAGCTAAGCCCAGAACCAGGTCCCGAAACAAGCTTGAACCAGGTCCAAGTCCTGGCGAGCTAAAACCAGAACCAGGTCCTGAAAAAATCTAAACCCAGAACCAGGTCCTGAAACAAACTAAACCCAGAACCAGGTCCTGGAACAAGCTACACCCAGAAACAGGTCCTGAAACAAACTAAACCCAGAACCAGGTGCTGAAACAAATAAACCCAGAACCAGGTGCTGGAAAAAACTAAAACAAGAACCAGATACTGAAACAAACTAAACCCAGAACCAGGTCCTGGAACAAGCTAAACCCAGAACCAGGTCCTGGAACAAGCTAAACCCAGAACCAGGTCCTGAAACAAGCCAAACCCAGAACCAGGTCCTGAAACATGCTAAACCCAGAACCAGGTCCTGGAACGAGCTAAAACGAGATTCAGGTCCTGGAACAAGCTAAACCCAGAACAAGGTCCTGGAACAAGCTAAACCCAGAACCAGGTCCTGGAACAAGATAAACCCATAACCAGGTGCTGGAAAAAACTAAAACAAGAACCAGGTACTGAAACAAACTAAACCCAGAACCAGGTCCTGGAACAAGCTAAACCCAGAACCAGGTCCTGGAACAAGCTAAACCCAGAACCAGGTCCTGGAACAAGCTAAACCCAGAACCAGGTCCTGGAACAAGCTAAATCCAGAACCAGGTCCTGGAACAAGCCAAACCCAGAACCAGGTCCTGAAACATGCTAAACCCAGAACCAGGTCCTGGAACAAGCTAAACCCAGAACCAGGTCCTGGAACAAGCTAAATCCAGAACCAGGTCCTGGAACAAGCTAAACCCATAACCCGGTGCTGGAACGAGCTAAACCCAGAACCAGGTCCTGCAACAAGCTAAAACCAGAACCAGGTTCTGGAACAAGCTAAACCCAGAACCAGGTTCTGGAACAAGCTAAACCCTGAACCAGGTCCTGGAAGAAACTAAACCCAGAACCAGGTCCTGGAACAAGCTAAACCCAGAACCGGGTCCTGAAACAAGCTTGAACCAGGTCCAAGTCCTGGCGAGCTAAAACCAGAACCAGGTCCTGAAACAAGCTAAACCCAGAACCAGGTCATGGAACGAGCGAAAACATGAACCAAATGCTGGAACAAGCTAAACCCGGAACCAGGTCCTGGAACAAGCTGAAACCAGAACCAGGTCGTGGAGCAAGATAAACCCAGTACCAGGTCTTGGAACGAGCTAAACCCAGAACCAGGTCCTGGAACAAGCTAAAACCAGAACCAGGTGCTGAAACAAGTAAAACCCAGAACCAGGTCCTGAAACAAGCTAAACCCAGAACAAGGTACTGAAACAAACTAAACCCAGAACCAGGTCCTGAAACAAACTAAACCCAGAACCAGGTTCTGGAACAAGCTAAACCCAGAACCAGGTCCTGAAACAAGCTAAACCCAGAACAAGGTACTGAAACAAACTAAACCCAGAACCAGGTCCTGAAAAAAACTAAACCTAGAACCAGGTTCTGGAAAAAGCTAAACCCAGAACCAGGTCCTGAAATAGACTAAACCCAGAACCAGGTCCTTGAACAAGCTAAGCCCAGAACCAGGTCCCGAAACAAGCTTGAACCAGGTCCAAGTCCTGACGAGCTAAAACCAGAACCAGGTCCTGAAACAAGCTAAACCCAGAACCAGGTCCTGAAACAAACTAAACCCAGAACCAGGTCGTGGAACAAATTAAACCCAGAACCAGGTCCTGGAACAAGCTACACCCAGAACCAGGTCCTGAAACAAGCTAAACCCAGACCAAGGTCCTGAAACAAGCTAAACCCAGAACCAGGTCCTGGAACAAGATAAACCCAGAACCAGGTGCTGGAAAAAACTAAAACAAGAACCAGGTCCTGAAACAAACTAAACCCAGAACCAGGTCCTGGAAAAAGCTAAACCCAGAACCAGGTCCTGGAACACGCTAAACCCAGAACCAGGTCCTGAAACAAGCCAAACCCAGAACCAGGTCCTGAAACATGCTAAACCCAGAACCAGTTCCTGGAACGAGCTAAAACCAGAACCAGGTCCTGGAACAAGCTAAACCCAGAACCAGGTCCTGGAACAAGCTAAATCCAGAACCAGGTCCTGGAACAAGCTAAACCCATAACCCGGTGCTGGAACAAGCTAAACCCAGAACAAGGTCCTGGAACAAGCTAAACCCAGAACCAGGTCATGGAACGAGCGAAAACCTGAACCAGATGCTGGAACGAGCTAAAACCAGAACCAGGTCCTGGAACAAGCTAAACCCAGAACCAGGTCCTGCAACAAGCTAAAACCAGAACCAGGTTCTGGAACAAACTAAACCCAGAACCAGGTTCTGGAACAAGCTAAACCCAGAACCAGGTCCTGGAACAAACTAAACCATGAACCAGGTCCTGGAACAAGCTAAAACCAGAACCAGGTCCTGAAACAAGCTAAACCCAGAACCAGGTCATGGAACGAGCGAAAACCAGAACCAGATGCTGGAACAAGCTAAACCCAAAACCAGGTCCTGGAACAAGCTGAAACCAGAACCAGGTCGTGGAGCAAGATAAACCCAGTACCAGGTCTTGGAACGAGCTAAACCCTAGAACCAGGTCCTGGAACAAGCTAAAACCAGAACCAGGTGCTGAAACAAGTAAAACCCAGAACCAGGTCCTGAAACAAGCTAAACCCAGAACAAGGTACTGAAACAAACTAAATCTAGAACCAGGTCCTGAAACAAACTAAACCCAGAACCAGGTTCTGGAACAAGCTAAACCCAGAACCAGGTCCTGGAACAAACTAAACCATGAACCAGGTCCAGGAAAAAACTAAACCCAGAACCAGGTCCTTGAACAAGCTAAGCCCAGAACCAGGTCCCGAAACAAGCTTGAATCAGGTCCAAGTCCTGGCGAGCTAAAACCAGAACCAGGTCCTGAAACAAGCTAAACCCAGAACCAGGTCCTGAAACAAACTAAAACCAGAACCAGGTCCTGGAACAAACTAAACCCAGAGCCAGGTCCAGGAACAAGCTAAACCCAGAACCAGGTCCTGAAACAAGCTAAACCCAGAACAAGGTCATGGAACAAGCTAAACCCAGAACCAGGTCCTGGAGCAAGATAAACCCAGAACCAGGTCCTGGAACAAGCTAAACCCAGAACCAGGTCCTGGAACAAGCTAAACCCAGAACCAGGTCATGGAACGAGCGAAAACCAGAACCAGATGCTGGAACGAGCTAAAACCAGAAACAGGTCCTGGAACAAGCTAAACCCAGAACCAGGTCCTGCAACAAGCTAAAACCAGAACCAGGTCCTGGAACAAGCTAAACCCAGAACCAGGTTCTGGAACAAGCTAAACCCAGAACCAGGCCCTGAAACAAGCTTGAACCAGGTCCAAGTCCTGGCGAGCTAAAACCAGAACCAGGTCCTGAAACAAGATAAACCCAGAACCAGGTCATGGAACGAGCCAAAACCAGAACCAGATGCTGGAACAAGCTAAACCCGGAACCAGGTCCTGGAAGAAGCTAAAACCAGAAAAAGGTCGTGGAGCAAGATAAACCCAGTACCAGGTCTTGGAACGAGCTAAAACCAGAACCAGGTCCTGGAACAAGCTAAACCCAGAACCAGGTTCTGGAACAAGCTAAACCCAGAACCAGGTCCTGAAACAAGCCAAACCCAGAACCAGGTCCTGGAACAAGCTAAACCCAGAACCAGGATCTGGAACAAGCTAAATCCAGAACCAGGTCCTGGAACAAGCTAAACCCATAACCCGGTGCTGGAACAAGCTAAAACCAGAACCAGGTCATGGAACGAGCGAAAACCAGAACCAGGTCCTGGAACAAGCTAAACCCAGAACCAGGTCCTGCAACAAGCTAAAACCAGAACCAGGTTCTGGAACAAGCTAAACCCAGAACCAGGTCCTGGAACAAGCTAAAACCAGAACCAGGTGCTGAAACAAGTAAAACCCAGAACCAGGTCCTGAAACAAGCTAAACCCAGAACAAGGTACTGAAACAAACTAAACCCAGAACCAGGTCCTGAAACAAACTAAACCCAGAACCAGGTCCTTCAACAAGCTAAGCCCAGAACCAGGTCCCGAAACAAGATTGAACCAGGTCCAAGTCCTGGCGAGCTAAAACCAGAATCAGGTCCAGAAACACGCTAAACCCAGAACCAGGTCATGGAACGAGCGAAAACCAGAACCAGATGCTGGAACAAGCTAAACCCGGAACCAGGTCCTGGAAGAAGCTAAAACCAGAACCAGGTCCTGGAACAAGCTAAACCCAGAACCAGGTGCTGGAACAAGCTAAAACCAGAACCAGGTGCTGAAACAAGCTAAACCCAGAACCAGGTCCTGAAACAAACTAAACCCAGAACCAGCTTCTGGAACAAACTAAACCCAGAACCAGGTCCTGGAACAAGCTAAATCCAGAACCAGGTCCTGGCACAAGATAAACCCAGAACCAGGTCCTGGAACAAGCTAAACCCATAACCAGGTCCTGGAACAAGCTAAACCCAGAACCAGGAGCTGGAACAAGCTAAACCCAGAACATGGTCCTGGAACAAGCTAAAACCAGAACCAGGTCCTGGAACAAGCTAAAACCAAAACCAGGTGCTGAAACAAGCTAAACCCAGAACCAGGTTCTGGAACAAACTAAACCCAGAACCAGGTCCTGGAACAAGCTAAACCCAGAACCAGGTACTGGAACAAGCTAAACCCATAACCAGGTCCTGGAACAAGCTAAACCCAGAACCAGGTCCTGGAACAAGTTAAACCCAGAACCAGGACCTGGAACAAGCTAAACCCAGAACCAGGACCTGGAACAAGCTAAACCCAGAACCAGGTCCTGGAACAAGCTAAACCCAGAACCAGGTCCTGGAACAAGCTAAACCCAGAACCAGGTGCTGGAACACACGAAACCCAGAACCAGGTCCTGGAACAAGCTAAACCCAGTACCAGGTCATGAAACAAGCTTGAACCAGGTCCAAGTCCTGGCGAGCTAAAACCAGAACCAGGTCCTGAAACAAGCTAAACTCAGAACCAGGTCCTGGAACAAGGTAAACCCAGAACCAGGTCCTGAAACAAGCTTGAACCAGGTCCAAGTCCCGGCGAGCTAAAACGAGAACCAGGTCCTGAAACAAGCTAAACCCAGAACAAGGTCATGGGAACAACCTAAACCCAGAACCAGGTCCTGGAAAAAGCTAAACCCAGAACCAGGTCCTGGAACACGCTAAACCCAGAACCAGGTCATGGAACGAGCCAAAACCAGAACCAGATGCTGGAACAAGCTAAACCCGGAACCAGGTCCTGGAAGAAGCTAAAACCAGAAAAAGGTCGTGGAGCAAGATAAACCCAGTACCAGGTCTTGGAACGAGCTAAAACCAGAACCAGGTCCTGGAACAAGCTAAACCCAGAACCAGGTTCTGGAACAAGCTAAACCCAGAACCAGGTCCTGAAACAAGCCAAACCCAGAACCAGGTCCTGGAACAAGCTAAACCCAGAACCAGGATCTGGAACAAGCTAAATCCAGAACCAGGTCCTGGAACAAGCTAAACCCATAACCCGGTGCTGGAACAAGCTAAAACCAGAACCAGGTCATGGAACGAGCGAAAACCAGAACCAGGTCCTGGAACAAGCTAAACCCAGAACCAGGTCCTGCAACAAGCTAAAACCAGAACCAGGTTCTGGAACAAGCTAAACCCAGAACCAGGTCCTGGAACAAGCTAAAACCAGAACCAGGTGCTGAAACAAGTAAAACCCAGAACCAGGTCCTGAAACAAGCTAAACCCAGAACAAGGTACTGAAACAAACTAAACCCAGAACCAGGTCCTGAAACAAACTAAACCCAGAACCAGGTCCTTCAACAAGCTAAGCCCAGAACCAGGTCCCGAAACAAGATTGAACCAGGTCCAAGTCCTGGCGAGCTAAAACCAGAATCAGGTCCAGAAACACGCTAAACCCAGAACCAGGTCATGGAACGAGCGAAAACCAGAACCAGATGCTGGAACAAGCTAAACCCGGAACCAGGTCCTGGAAGAAGCTAAAACCAGAACCAGGTCCTGGAACAAGCTAAACCCAGAACCAGGTGCTGGAACAAGCTAAAACCAGAACCAGGTGCTGAAACAAGCTAAACCCAGAACCAGGTCCTGAAACAAACTAAACCCAGAACCAGCTTCTGGAACAAACTAAACCCAGAACCAGGTCCTGGAACAAGCTAAATCCAGAACCAGGTCCTGGCACAAGCTAAACCCAGAACCAGGTCCTGGAACAAGCTAAACCCATAACCAGGTCCTGGAACAAGCTAAACCCAGAACCAGGAGCTGGAACAAGCTAAACCCAGAACATGGTCCTGGAACAAGCTAAAACCAGAACCAGGTCCTGGAACAAGCTAAAACCAAAACCAGGTGCTGAAACAAGCTAAACCCAGAACCAGGTTCTGGAACAAACTAAACCCAGAACCAGGTCCTGGAACAAGCTAAACCCAGAACCAGGTACTGGAACAAGCTAAACCCATAACCAGGTCCTGGAACAAGCTAAACCCAGAACCAGGTCCTGGAACAAGTTAAACCCAGAACCAGGACCTGGAACAAGCTAAACCCAGAACCAGGTTCTGGAAAAAGCTAAACCCAGAACCAGGTCCTGGAACAAGCTAAACCCAGAACCAGGTCCTGGAACAAGCTAAACCCAGAACCAGGTGCTGGAACACACGAAACCCAGAACCAGGTCCTGGAACAAGCTAAACCCAGTACCAGGTCATGAAACAAGCTTGAACCAGGTCCAAGTCCTGGCGAGCTAAAACCAGAACCAGGTCCTGAAACAAGCTAAACTCAGAACCAGGTCCTGGAACAAGGTAAACCCAGAACCAGGTCCTGAAACAAGCTTGAACCAGGTCCAAGTCCCGGCGAGCTAAAACGAGAACCAGGTCCTGAAACAAGCTAAACCCAGAACAAGGTCATGGGAACAACCTAAACCCAGAACCAGGTCCTGGAAAAAGCTAAACCCAGAACCAGGTCCTGGAACACGCTAAACCCATAACCAGGTGCTGGAACAAACAAAACCAAAAACCAGGTACTGAAACAAACTAAACCCAGAACCAGGTCCTGGAACAAGCTAAACCCAGAACCAGGTCCTGAAACAAGCCAAACCCAGAACCAGGTCCTGAAACATGCTAAACCCAGAACCGGGTCCTGGAACAAGCTAAAACCAGAACCAGGTGCTGAAACAAGCTAAACCCAGAACCAGGTCCTGAAACAAACTAAACCCAGAACCAGCTTCTGGAACAAACTAAACCCAGAACCAGGTCCTGGAACAAGCTAAATCCAGAACCAGGTCCTGGCACAAGCTAAACCCAGAACCAGGTCCTGGAACAAGCTAAACCCATAACCAGGTCCTGGAACAAGCTAAACCCAGAACCAGGAGCTGGAACAAGCTAAACCCAGAACAAGGTCCTGGAACAAGCTAAAACCAGAACCAGGTCCTGGAACAAGCTAAAACCAAAACCAGGTGCTGAAACAAGCTAAACCCAGAACCAGGTCCTGAAACAAGCTAAAACCGGAACCAGGTGCTGAAACAAGCTAAACCCAGAACCAGGTCCTCAAACAAACTAAACCCAGAACCAGGTTCTGGAACAAACTAAACCCAGAACCAGGTCCTGGAACAAGCTAAACCCAGAACCAGGTCCTGGAACAAGCTAAACCCATAACCTGGTCCTGGAACAAGCTAAACCCATAACCAGGTCCTGGAACAAACTAAACCCAGAACCAGGTCCTGGAACAAGCTAAACCCAGAACCAGGTGCTGGAACAAACTAAACCCAGAACCAGGTCCTGGAACAAGCTAAACCCAGTACCAGGTCATGAAACAAGCTTGAACCAGGTCCAAGTCCTGGCGAGCTAAAACCAGAACCAGGTCCTGAAACAAGCTAAACTCAGAACCAGGTCCTGGAACAAGGTAAACCCAGAACCAGGTCCTGAAACAAGCTTGAACCAGGTCCAAGTCCTGGCGAGCTAAAACGAGAACCAGGTCCTGAAACAAGCTAAACCCAGAACAAGGTCATGGAACAACCTAAACCCAGAACCAGGTCCTGGAACAAGCTAAACCCAGAACCAGGTCCTGGAACAAGCTAAGCCCATAACCAGGTGCTGGAACAAACTAAACCAAGAACCAGGTACTGAAAAAAAACTAAACCCAGAACCAGGTCCTGGAACAAGCTAAACCCAGAACCAGGTCCTGAAACAAGCCAACCCCAGAACCAGGTCCTGAAACATGCTAAACCCAGAACCGGGTCCTGGAACGAGCTAAAACCAGAACCAGGTCCTGAAATAAGCTTGAACCAGGTGCAAGTCCTGAAACGAGCTAAAACCAGAACCAGGTCCTGAAACAAGCTAAACCCAGAACCAGGTCCTGGAACAAGCTAAACCCGGAACCAGGTCCTGGAAAAAGCTAAACCCATAACCAGGTGCTGGAACAAGCTAAACCCAGAACCAGGTCCTGGAACAAGCTAAACCCAGAACCAGGTGCTGGAACAAGCTAATCCCAGAACCAGGTCCTGTTACAAGCCAAACCCAGAACCAGGTCCTGGAACAAGCCAAACCCAGAACCAGGTCCTGGAACAAGCTAAATTCAGAACCAGGTCCTGGAACAAGCTAAACCCATAACCCGGTGCTGGAACAAGCTAAACCCAGAACCAGGTCCTGGAACAAGCTAAACCCAGAACCAGGTCATGGAACGAGCGAAAACCAGAACCAGATGCAGAAACGAGCTAAAACCAGAAACAGGTCCTGGAACAAGCAAAACCCAGAACCAGGTCCTGGAACAAGCTAAAACCAGAACCAGGTCCTGGAACAAGCTAAACCCAGAAACAGGTTCTGGAACAAGCTAAACCCAGAACCAGGTCCTGGAAAAAACTAAACCCAGAACCAGGTCCTGGAACAAGCTAAACCCAGAACCAGGTCCCGAAACAAGCTTGAACCAGGTCCAAGTCCTGGCGAGCTAAAACCAGAACCAGGTCCTGAAACAAGCTAAACCCAGAACCAGGTCATGGAACGAGCCAAAACCAGAACCAGATGCTGGAACAAGCTAAACCCGGAACCAGGTCCTGGAAGAAGCTAAAACCAGAACCAGGTCGTGGAGCAAGATAAACCCAGTACCAGGTCTTGAAACGAGCTAAAACCAGAACCAGGTCCTGGAACACGGTAAACCCATAACCCGGTGCTGGAACAAGCTAAACCCAGAACAAGGTCATGGAACAAGCTAAACCCAGAACCAGGTCATGGAACGAGCGAAAACCAGAACCAGATGCTGGAACGAGCTAAAACCAGAACCAGGTCCTGGAACAAGCTAAACCCAGAACCAGGTCCTGCAACAAGCTAAAACCAGAACCAGGTTCTGGAACAAGCTAAACCCAGAACCAGGTCCTGGAATAAGCTAAAACCAGAACCAGGTGCTGAAACAAGTAAAACCCAGAACCAGGTCCTGAAACAAGCTAAACTCAGAACAAGGTACTGAAACAAACTAAACCCAGAACCAGGTCCTGGAACAAACTAAACCCAGAACCAGGTCCTTCAACAAGCTAAGCCCAGAACCAGGTCCCGAAACAAGCTTGAACCAGGTCCAAGTCCTGGCGAGCTAAAACCAGAACCAGGTCCTGAAACAAACTAAACCCTGAACCAGGTCCTGGAACAAACTAAACCCAGAACCAGGTCCTTCAACAAGCTAAGCCCAGAACCAGGTCCCGAAACAATCTTGAACCAGGTCCAAGTCCTGGCGAGCTAAAACCAGAACCAGGTCCTGAAACAAGCTAAACCCAGAACCAGGTCATGGAACGAGCGAAAACCAGAACCAGATGTTGGAACAAGCTAAACCCGGAACCAGGTCCTGGAAGAAGCTAAAACCAGAACCAGGTCATGGAACAAGCTAAACCCAGAACCAGGTGCTGGAACAAGCTAAACCCAGAACCAAGTACTGAAACAAACTAAACCCAGAACCAGGTCCTGAAACAAACTAAACCCAGAACCAGCTTCTGGAACAAACTAAACCCAGAACCAGGTCCTGGAACAAGCTAAATCCAGAACCAGGTCCTGGCACAAGCTAAACCCAGAACCAGGTCCTGGAACAAGCTAAACCCATAACCAGGTCCTGGAACAAGCTAAACCCAGAACCAGGAGCTGGAACAAGCTAAACCCAGAACATGGTCCTGGAACAAGCTAAAACCAGAACCAGGTCCTGGAACAAGCTAAAACCAAAACCAGGTGCTGAAACAAGCTAAACCCAGAACCAGGTTCTGGAACAAACTAAACCCAGAACCAGGTCCTGGAACAAGCTAAACCCAGAACCAGGTACTGGAACAAGCTAAACCCATAACCAGGTCCTGGAACAAGCTAAACCCAGAACCAGGTCCTGGCACAAGTTAAACCCAGAACCAGGACCTGGAACAAGCTAAACCCAGAACCAGGTTCTGGAAAAAGCTAAACCCAGAACCAGGTCCTGGAACAAGCTAAACCCAGAACCAGGTCCTGGAACAAGCTAAACCCAGAACCAGGTGCTGGAACACACGAAACCCAGAACCAGGTCCTGGAACAAGCTAAACCCAGTACCAGGTCATGAAACAAGCTTGAACCAGGTCCAAGTCCTGGCGAGCTAAAACCAGAACCAGGTCCTGAAACAAGCTAAACTCAGAACCAGGTCCTGGAACAAGGTAAACCCAGAACCAGGTCCTGAAACAAGCTTGAACCAGGTCCAAGTCCCGGCGAGCTAAAACGAGAACCAGGTCCTGAAACAAGCTAAACCCAGAACAAGGTCATGGGAACAACCTAAACCCAGAACCAGGTCCTGGAAAAAGCTAAACCCAGAACCAGGTCCTGGAACACGCTAAACCCATAACCAGGTGCTGGAACAAACAAAACCAAAAACCAGGTACTGAAACAAACTAAACCCAGAACCAGGTCCTGGAACAAGCTAAACCCAGAACCAGGTCCTGAAACAAGCCAAACCCAGAACCAGGTCCTGAAACATGCTAAACCCAGAACCGGGTCCTGGAACAAGCTAAAACCAGAACCAGGTGCTGAAACAAGCTAAACCCAGAACCAGGTCCTGAAACAAACTAAACCCAGAACCAGCTTCTGGAACAAACTAAACCCAGAACCAGGTCCTGGAACAAGCTAAATCCAGAACCAGGTCCTGGCACAAGCTAAACCCAGAACCAGGTCCTGGAACAAGCTAAACCCATAACCAGGTCCTGGAACAAGCTAAACCCAGAACCAGGAGCTGGAACAAGCTAAACCCAGAACAAGGTCCTGGAACAAGCTAAAACCAGAACCAGGTCCTGGAACAAGCTAAAACCAAAACCAGGTGCTGAAACAAGCTAAACCCAGAACCAGGTCCTGAAACAAGCTAAAACCAGAACCAGGTGCTGAAACAAGCTAAACCCAGAACCAGGTCCTCAAACAAACTAAACCCAGAACCAGGTTCTGGAACAAACTAAACCCAGAACCAGGTCCTGGAACAAGCCAAACCCAGAACCAGGTCCTGGAACAAGCTAAACCCATAACCTGGTCCTGGAACAAGCTAAACCCATAACCAGGTCCTGGAACAAACTAAACCCAGAACCAGGTCCTGGAACAAGCTAAACCCAGAACCAGGTGCTGGAACAAACTAAACCCAGAACCAGGTCCTGGAACAAGCTAAACCCAGTACCAGGTCATGAAACAAGCTTGAACCAGGTCCAAGTCCTGGCGAGCTAAAACCAGAACCAGGTCCTGAAACAAGCTAAACTCAGAACCAGGTCCTGGAACAAGGTAAACCCAGAACCAGGTCCTGAAACAAGCTTGAACCAGGTCCAAGTCCTGGCGAGCTAAAACGAGAACCAGGTCCTGAAACAAGCTAAACCCAGAACAAGGTCATGGAACAACCTAAACCCAGAACCAGGTCCTGGAAAAAGCTAAACCCAGAACCAGGTCCTGGAACAAGCTAAGCCCATAACCAGGTGCTGGTACAAACTAAACCAAGAACCAGGTACTGAAAAAAAACTAAACCCAGAACCAGGTCCTGGAACAAGCTAAACCCAGAACCAGGTCCTGAAACAAGCCAACCCCAGAACCAGGTCCTGAAACATGCTAAACCCAGAACCGGGTCCTGGAACGAGCTAAAACCAGAACCAGGTCCTGAAATAAGCTTGAACCAGGTGCAAGTCCTGAAACGAGCTAAAACCAGAACCAGGTCCTGAAACAAGCTAAACCCAGAACCAGGTCCTGGAACAAGCTAAACCCAGAACCAGGTCCTGGAAAAAGCTAAACCCATAACCAGGTGCTGGAACAAGCTAAACCCAGAACCAGGTCCTGGAACAAGCTAAACCCAGAACCAGGTGCTGGAACAAGCTAATCCCAGAACCAGGTCCTGTTACAAGCCAAACCCAGAACCAGGTCCTGGAACAAGCCAAACCCAGAACCAGGTCCTGGAACAAGCTAAATTCAGAACCAGGTCCTGGAACAAGCTAAACCCATAACCCGGTGCTGGAACAAGCTAAACCCAGAACAAGGTCCTGGAACAAGCTAAACCCAGAACCAGGTCATGGAACGAGCGAAAACCAGAACCAGATGCAGAAACGAGCTAAAACCAGAAACAGGTCCTGGAACAAGCAAAACCCAGAACCAGGTCCTGGAACAAGCTAAAACCAGAACCAGGTCCTGGAACAAGCTAAACCCAGAAACAGGTTCTGGAACAAGCTAAACCCAGAACCAGGTCCTGGAAAAAACTAAACCCAGAACCAGGTCCTGGAACAAGCTAAACCCAGAACCAGGTCCCGAAACAAGCTTGAACCAGGTCCAAGTCCTGGCGAGCTAAAACCAGAACCAGGTCCTGAAACAAGCTAAACCCAGAACCAGGTCATGGAACGAGCCAAAACCAGAACCAGATGCTGGAACAAGCTAAACCCGGAACCAGGTCCTGGAAGAAGCTAAAACCAGAACCAGGTCGTGGAGCAAGATAAACCCAGAACCAGGTCCTGGAACAAGCTAAAACCAGAACCAGGTCCTGGAACAAGCTAAACCCAGAAACAGGTTCTGGAACAAGCTAAACCCAGAACCAGGTCCTGGAAAAAACTAAACCCAGAACCAGGTCCTGGAACAAGCTAAACCCAGAACCAGGTCCCGAAACAAGCTTGAACCAGGTCCAAGTCCTGGCGAGCTAAAACCAGAACCAGGTCCTGAAACAAGCTAAACCCAGAACCAGGTCATGGAACGAGCCAAAACCAGAACCAGATGCTGGAACAAGCTAAACCCGGAACCAGGTCCTGGAAGAAGCTAAAACCAGAACCAGGTCGTGGAGCAAGATAAACCCAGTACCAGGTCTTGAAACGAGCTAAAACCAGAACCAGGTCCTGGAACACGGTAAACCCATAACCCGGTGCTGGAACAAGCTAAACCCAGAACAAGGTCATGGAACAAGCTAAACCCAGAACCAGGTCATGGAACGAGCGAAAACCAGAACCAGATGCTGCAACAAGCTAAAACCAGAACCAGGTTCTGGAACAAGCTAAACCCAGAACCAGGTCCTGGAATAAGCTAAAACCAGAACCAGGTGCTGAAACAAGTAAAACCCAGAACCAGGTCCTGAAACAAGCTAAACTCAGAACAAGGTACTGAAACAAACTAAACCCAGAACCAGGTCCTGGAACAAACTAAACCCAGAACCAGGTCCTTCAACAAGCTAAGCCCAGAACCAGGTCCCGAAACAAGCTTGAACCAGGTCCAAGTCCTGGCGAGCTAAAACCAGAACCAGGTCCTGAAACAAACTAAACCCTGAACCAGGTCCTGGAACAAACTAAACCCAGAACCAGGTCCTTCAACAAGCTAAGCCCAGAACCAGGTCCCGAAACAAGCTTGAACCAGGTCCAAGTCCTGGCGAGCTAAAACCAGAACCAGGTCCTGAAACAAGCTAAACCCAGAACCAGGTCATGGAACGAGCGAAAACCAGAACCAGATGTTGGAACAAGCTAAACCCGGAACCAGGTCCTGGAAGAAGCTAAAACCAGAACCAGGTCATGGAACAAGCTAAACCCAGAACCAGGTGCTGGAACAAGCTAAACCCAGAACCAAGTACTGAAACAAACTAAACCCAGAACCAGGTCCTGAAACAAACTAAACCCAGAACCAGCTTCTGGAACAAACTAAACCCAGAACCAGGTCCTGGAACAAGCTAAATCCAGAACCAGGTCCTGGCACAAGCTAAACCCAGAACCAGGTCCTGGAACAAGCTAAACCCATAACCAGGTCCTTGAACAAGCTAAACCCAGAACCAGGTGCTGGAACAAGCTAAACCCAGAACAAGGTCCTGGAACAATCTAAAACCAGAACCAGGTCCTGGAACAAGCTAAAACCAGAACCAGGTGCTGAAACAAGCTAAACCCATAACCAGGTCCTGGAACAAGCTAAAACCAGAACCAGGTGCTGAAACAAGCTAAACCCAGAACCAGGTCCTGAAACAAACTAAACCCAGAACCAGGTTCTGGAACAAACTAAACCCAGAACCAGGTCCTGGAACAAGCTAAATCCAGAACCAGGTCCTGGAACAAGCTAAACCCAGAACCAGGTCCTGGAACAAGCTAAACCCATAACCAGGTCCTGGAACAAGCTAAACCCATAACCAGGTCCTGGAACAAGCTAAACCCAGAACCAGGTCCAGGAACAAGCTAAACCCAGAACCAGGACCTGGAACAAGCTAAACCCAGAACCAGGTTCTGGAAAAAGCTAAACCCAGAACCAGGTCCTGGAACAAGCTAAACCCAGAACCAGGTCCTGGAACAAGCTAAACCCAGAACCAGGTGCTGGAACAAACGAAACCCAGAACCAGGTCCTGGAACAAGCTAAACCCAGTACCAGGTCATGAAACAAGCTTGAACCAGGTCCAAGTCCTGGCGAGCTAAAACCAGAACCAGGTCCTGAAACAAGCTTGGACCAGGTCCAAGTCCTGGCGAGCTAAAACCAGAACCAGGTCCTGGTCAAAGCTAAAAGATGAACCAGGTCCTTGTCTAAGCTATAACCAGAACCAAGTCCTGGTCCAAGCTAGAACCAGAACCACATCCAAGTTAGAACCATAACCAGGTTCTCTTCCTGGTCCAAGCTAAAACCAGAACCAGATCCTAGTCCAAGCTATAACCAGAACCAGGTTCCGGTCCCAGCTAAAACCAGGTCCTGGTCAAAGCTAGAACCACAACCAGAACCAGGTCCATGCTAGAACCAGAACCAGGTCCTGGTCCAAGCTAAAACCAGAACCACATCCAAGCTAGAACCAGAACCAGGTCCTGGTCTAAGGTATAACCAGAACCAGGTCCTGGTCTAAGCTAAAACCAAAACCAAGTCCTGGTCTAACCTAGAACCAGAATCACATCCAAGGTACAACAAGAACCAGGTCCTGGTCCAAGCTAAAACCAGAACCACGTCCAAGTTAGAACCAGAACCAGGTGGTGGTCCAAGCTAAAACCAGATCCTGGTCCAAGCTAGAACCAAGTCCTGGTCCTGGTCCAAGCTAGAAAAAGAACCAGGTCCTGGTCCAAGCTAAAACCAGAACGAGGTCCTGGTCCAAGCTAAAACCAGAACCAGGACCTGGTCCAAGCTAAAACCAGAACCACGTCCAAGTTAGAACCAGAACCTGGTCCTGGTCCTGGTCCAAGCTAGAACAAGAACCAAGTCCTGGTCCAACCTAGAACCAGAACCACATCCAAGTTAGAACCAGAACCAGGTCCTGGTCCAAGCTAGAACCAGATCCTGGTCCTGGTCCAAGCTAGAAGAACCAAGCCAAAGCTAGAACCAGAACCACGTCCAACCTAGAACCAGAACCAGGTCGTGGTCAAAGCCAGAACCAGAACCAGAACCAAGTCCAAGCTAGAACCAGAACCAGTTCCTGGTCTAAGCTAGAACCAGGACCACATCCAAGATAGAACCAGAACCAGGTCCTGGTCCAAGCTAAAAGTTGAAGCAGGTCCTTGTCTAAGCTATAACCAGAACCAAGTCCTGGTCCAAGCTAGAACCAGAACCACATCCAAGTTAGAACCATAACCAGGTTCTCTTCCTGGTCCAAGCTAAAACCAGAACCAGATCCTGGTCCAAGCTATAACCAGAACCAGGTTCCGGTCCCAGCTAAAACCAGGTCCTGGTCAAAGCTAGAACCACAACCAGAACCAGGTCCATGCAAGAACAAGAACCAGGTCCTGGTCAAAGCTAAAACCAGAACCAGAACCAGAACCAGAACCAGAACATGGTTCAAGCTAGAACCAGAACCAGTTCCTGGTCCAAGCTAGAACCAGATCCTGGTCCTGGTCCAACCTAGAAGAACCAAGCCAAAGCTAGAACCAGAACCACTTCAAACCTAGAACCAGAACCAGGTCCTGGTCAAAGCCAGAACCAGAACCAGAACCAGGTCCAAGCTAGAACCTGAACCAGTTCCTGGTCCAAGCTAGAACCAGAACCACATTCAAGTTAGAACCAAAACCAGATCCTGGTCCAAGCTAAAACCAGAACCAGATCCTGGTCCAACCTAGAACCAGAACCACATCCAAGTTAGAACAAGAACCAGGTCCTGGTCCAAGCTAGAACCAGATCCTGGTCCTGGTCCAAGCTAGAAGAACCAAGCCAAAGCTAGAACCAGGACCAGGTCCTAGTCCAAGCTAAAACCACAACCAGGTCCAACCTAGAACCAGAACCAGGTCCTGGTCAAAGCCAGAACCAGAACCAGAACCAGAACCAGAACCAGGTCCAAGCTAGAACCAGAACCAGTTCCTGGTCCAAGCTAGAACCAGAACCACATCCAAGTTAGAACCAGAACCAGGTCCTGGTCCAAGCTAAAAGCAGAACCAGGTCCTTGTCTAAGCTATAACCAGAACCAAGTCCTGGTCAAAGCTAGAACCAGAACCACATCCAAGTTAGAACCATAACCAGGTTCTCTTCCTGGTCCAAGCTAAAACCAAAACCAGATCCTGGTCCAAGCTAAAACCAGAACCAGATCCTGGTCCAAGCTATAACCAGAACCAGATTCCAGTCCGAGCTAAAACCAGGTCCTGGTCCTGGTCAAAGCTAGAACAACAACAAGAATCAGGTCCAGGCTAGAACAAGAAACAGGTCCTGGTCCAAGCTAAAACCAGAACCACGTCCAAGTTAGAACCAGAACCAGATTCTGGTCCTGGTCCAAACTAAAACCAGATCCTGGTCCAAGCTAGAACCAAGTCCTGGTCCTGGTCCAAGCTAAAAGCAGAACCAGGTCCTGGTCCAAGTTAGAACCAGAACCAGATTCCGGTCCAAGCTAAAACCATGTCCTGGTCAAAGCTAGAACCACAACCAGAACCAGGTCCATGCTAGAACCAGAACCAGGTCCTGGTCCATGCTAAAACCAAGTCCTGGTCCTGGTCAAAGCTAGAAAAAGAACCAGGTCCTGGTCCAAGCTAAAACCAGAACGAGGTCCTGGTCCAAGCTAAAACCAGAACCAGGACCTGGTCCAAGCTAAAACCAGAACCACGTCCAAGTTAGAACCAGAACCTGGTCCTGGTCCTGGTCCAAGCTAGAACAAGAACCAAGTCCTGGTCCAACCTAGAACCAGAACCACATCCAAGTTAGAACCAGAACCAGGTCCTGGTCCAAGCTAGAACCAGATCCTGGTCCTGGTCCAAGCTAGAAGAACCAAGCCAAAGCTAGAACCAGAACCACGTCCAACCTAGAACCAGAACCAGGTCGTGGTCAAAGCCAGAACCAGAACCAGAACCAAGTCCAAGCTAGAACCAGAACCAGTTCCTGGTCCAAGCTAGAACCAGGACCACATCCAAGATAGAACCAGAACCAGGTCCTGGTCCAAGCTAAAAGTTGAAGCAGGTCCTTGTCTAAGCTATAACCATAACCAAGTCCTGGTCCAAGCTAGAACCAGAACCACATCCAAGTTAGAACCATAACCAGGTTCTCTTCCTGGTCCAAGCTAAAACCAGAACCAGATCCTGGTCCAAGCTATAACCAGAACCAGGTTCCGGTCCCAGCTAAAACCAGGTCCTGGTCAAAGCTAGAACCACAACCAGAACCAGGTCCATGCAAGAACAAGAACCAGGTCCTGGTCAAAGCTAAAACCAGAACCAGAACCAGAACCAGAACCAGAACATGGTTCAAGCTAGAACCAGAACCAGTTCCTGGTCCAAGCTAGAACCAGATCCTGGTCCTGGTCCAACCTAGAAGAACCAAGCCAAAGCTAGAACCAGAACCACTTCAAACCTAGAACCAGAACCAGGTCCTGGTCAAAGCCAGAACCAGAACCAGAACCAGGTCCAAGCTAGAACCTGAACCAGTTCCTGGTCCAAGCTAGAACCAGAACCACATTCAAGTTAGAACCAAAACCAGATCCTGGTCCAAGCTAAAACCAGAACCAGATCCTGGTCCAACCTAGAACCAGAACCACATCCAAGTTAGAACAAGAACCAGGTCCTGGTCCAAGCTAGAACCAGATCCTGGTCCTGGTCCAAGCTAGAAGAACCAAGCCAAAGCTAGAACCAGGACCAGGTCCTAGTCCAAGCTAAAACCACAACCAGGTCCAACCTAGAACCAGAACCAGGTCCTGGTCAAAGCCAGAACCAGAACCAGAACCAGAACCAGAACCAGGTCCAAGCTAGAACCAGAACCAGTTCCTGGTCCAAGCTAGAACCAGAACCACATCCAAGTTAGAACCAGAACCAGGTCCTGGTCCAAGCTAAAAGCAGAACCAGGTCCTTGTCTAAGCTATAACCAGAACCAAGTCCTGGTCAAAGCTAGAACCAGAACCACATCCAAGTTAGAACCATAACCAGGTTCTCTTCCTGGTCCAAGCTAAAACCAAAACCAGATCCTGGTCCAAGCTAAAACCAGAACCAGATCCTGGTCCAAGCTATAACCAGAACCAGATTCCAGTCCGAGCTAAAACCAGGTCCTGGTCCTGGTCAAAGCTAGAACAACAACAAGAATCAGGTCCAGGCTAGAACAAGAAACAGGTCCTGGTCCAAGCTAAAACCAGAACCACGTCCAAGTTAGAACCAGAACCAGATTCTGGTCCTGGTCCAAACTAAAACCAGATCCTGGTCCAAGCTAGAACCAAGTCCTGGTCCTGGTCCAAGCTAAAAGCAGAACCAGGTCCTGGTCCAAGTTAGAACCAGAACCAGATTCCGGTCCAAGCTAAAACCATGTCCTGGTCAAAGCTAGAACCACAACCAGAACCAGGTCCATGCTAGAACCAGAACCAGGTCCTGGTCCATGCTAAAACCAGAACCACATCCAAGTTAGAACCAGAACCAGGTCCTGGTCCAAGGTATAACCAGAACCAGGTCCTGGTCCAAGCTAAAACCAGAACCAAGTCCTGGTCCAACCTAGAACCAGAACCACATCCACGTTAAAACCAGAACCAGGTCCTGGTCCAAGCTAGAACCAGATCCTGGTCCTGGTCCAAGCTAGAAGAACCAAGCCAAAGCTAGAACCAGAACCACGTCCAACCTAGAACCAGAACCAGGTCCTGGTCCAAGCTAGATTAACCAGAACCAGAACCAGGTCCAAGCTAGAACCAAAACCAGTTCCTGGTCCAAGCTAGAACCAGAACCAGTTCCTGGTCCAAGCTAAAACCAGAACCAGATCCTGGTCCAAGCTATAACCAGAACCAGGTTCCGGTCCCAGCTAAAACCAGGTCCTGGTCAAAGCTAGAACCACAACCAGAACCAGGTCCATGCAAGAACAAGAACCAGGTCCTGGTCAAAGCTAAAACCAGAACCAGAACCAGAACCAGAACCAGAACATGGTTCAAGCTAGAACCAGAACCAGTTCCTGGTCCAAGCTAGAACCAGATCCTGGTCCTGGTCCAACCTAGAAGAACCAAGCCAAAGCTAGAACCAGAACCACTTCAAACCTAGAACCAGAACCAGGTCCTGGTCAAAGCCAGAACCAGAACCAGAACCAGGTCCAAGCTAGAACCTGAACCAGTTCCTGGTCCAAGCTAGAACCAGAACCACATTCAAGTTAGAACCAAAACCAGATCCTGGTCCAAGCTAAAACCAGAACCAGATCCTGGTCCAACCTAGAACCAGAACCACATCCAAGTTAGAACAAGAACCAGGTCCTGGTCCAAGCTAGAACCAGATCCTGGTCCTGGTCCAAGCTAGAAGAACCAAGCCAAAGCTAGAACCAGGACCAGGTCCTAGTCCAAGCTAAAACCACAACCAGGTCCAACCTAGAACCAGAACCAGGTCCTGGTCAAAGCCAGAACCAGAACCAGAACCAGAACCAGAACCAGGTCCAAGCTAGAACCAGAACCAGTTCCTGGTCCAAGCTAGAACCAGAACCACATCCAAGTTAGAACCAGAACCAGGTCCTGGTCCAAGCTAAAAGCAGAACCAGGTCCTTGTCTAAGCTATAACCAGAACCAAGTCCTGGTCAAAGCTAGAACCAGAACCACATCCAAGTTAGAACCATAACCAGGTTCTCTTCCTGGTCCAAGCTAAAACCAAAACCAGATCCTGGTCCAAGCTAAAACCAGAACCAGATCCTGGTCCAAGCTATAACCAGAACCAGATTCCAGTCCGAGCTAAAACCAGGTCCTGGTCCTGGTCAAAGCTAGAACAACAACAAGAATCAGGTCCAGGCTAGAACAAGAAACAGGTCCTGGTCCAAGCTAAAACCAGAACCACGTCCAAGTTAGAACCAGAACCAGATTCTGGTCCTGGTCCAAACTAAAACCAGATCCTGGTCCAAGCTAGAACCAAGTCCTGGTCCTGGTCCAAGCTAAAAGCAGAACCAGGTCCTGGTCCAAGTTAGAACCAGAACCAGATTCCGGTCCAAGCTAAAACCATGTCCTGGTCAAAGCTAGAACCACAACCAGAACCAGGTCCATGCTAGAACCAGAACCAGGTCCTGGTCCATGCTAAAACCAGAACCACATCCAAGTTAGAACCAGAACCAGGTCCTGGTCCAAGGTATAACCAGAACCAGGTCCTGGTCCAAGCTAAAACCAGAACCAAGTCCTGGTCCAACCTAGAACCAGAACCACATCCACGTTAAAACCAGAACCAGGTCCTGGTCCAAGCTAGAACCAGATCCTGGTCCTGGTCCAAGCTAGAAGAACCAAGCCAAAGCTAGAACCAGAACCACGTCCAACCTAGAACCAGAACCAGGTCCTGGTCCAAGCTAGATTAACCAGAACCAGAACCAGGTCCAAGCTAGAACCAAAACCAGTTCCTGGTCCAAGCTAGAACCAGAACCAGTTCCTGGTCTAAGCTAGAACCAGAACCACATCCAAGATAGAACCAGAACCAGGTCCTGGTCCAAGCTTAAAGATGAACCAGGTCCTTGTCTAAGTTATAACCAGAACCAAGTCCTGGTCAAAGCTAGAACCAGAACCACATCCAAGTTAGAACCATAACCAGGTTCTCTTCCTGGTCCAAGCTAAAACCAGAACCAGATCCTGGTCCAAGCTATAACCAGAACCAGGTTCCAGTCCCAGCTAAAACCAGGTCCTGGTCAAAGCTAGAACCACAACCAGAACCAGGTCCATGCAAGAACAAGAACCAGGTCCTGGTCAAAGCTAAAACCAGAACCAGAACATGAACCAGAACCAGAACCAGAACCAGAACATGGTTCAAGCTAGAACCAGAACCAGTTCCTGGTCCAAGCTAGAACCAGATCTTGGTCCTGGTCCAGGCTAGAAGAACCAAGCCAAAGCTAGAACCAGAACCACTTCCAACCTACAACCAGAACCAGGTCCTGGTCAAAGCCAGAACCAGAACCAGAACCAGGTCCAAGCTAGAACCAGAACCAGTTCCTGGTCCAAGCTAGAACCAGAACCACATCCAAGTTAGAACCAAAACCAGATCCTGGTCCAAGCTAAAACCAGAACCAGATCCTGGTCCAACCTAGAACCAGAACCACATCCAAGTTAGAACAAGAACCAGGTCCTGGTCCAAGCTAGAACCAGATCCTGGTCCTGGTCCAAGCTAGAAGAACCAAGCCAAACCTAGAACCAGGACCAGGTCCTAGTCCAAGCTAAAACCACAACCACGTCCAACCTAGAACAAGACCCAGGTCCTGGTCAAAGCCAGAACCAGAACCAGAACCAGAACCAGGTCCAAGCTAGAACCAGAACCACATCCAAGTTAGAACCAGAACCAGGTCCTGGTCCAAGCTAAAAGCAGAACCAGGTCCTTGTCTAAGCTATAACCAGAACCAAGTCCTGGTCAAAGCTAGAACCAGAACCACATCCAAGTTAGAACCATAACCAGGTTCTCTTCCTGGTCCAAGCTAAAACCAGAACCAGATCCTGGTCCAAGCTAAAACCAGAACCAGATCCTGGTCCAAGCTATAACCAGAACCAGATTCCGGTCCGAGCTAAAACCAGGTCCTGGTCCTGGTCAAAGCTAGAACAACAACCAAGTCCAAGCTAGAACCAGAACCAGTTCCTGGTCTAAGCTAGAACCAGAACCACATCCAAGATAGAACCAGAACCAGGTCCTGGTCCAAGCTAAAAGTTGAAGCAGGTCCTTGTCTAAGCTATAACCAGAACCAAGTCCTGGTCCAAGCTAGAACCAGAACCACATCCAAGTTAGAACCATAACCAGGTTCTCTTGCTGGTCCAAGCTAAAACCAGAACCAGATCCTGGTCCAAGCTATAACCAGAACCAGGTTCCAGTCCCAGCTAAAACCAGGTCCTGGTCAAAGCTAGAACCACAACCAGAACCAGGTCCATGCAAGAACAAGAACCAGGTCCTGGTCAAAGCTAAAACCAGAACCAGAACCAGAACCAGAACCAGAACATGGTTCAAGCTAGAACCAGAACCAGTTCCTGGTCCAAACTAGAACCATATCCTGGTCCTGGTCCAAGCTAGAAGAACCAAGCCAAAGCTAGAACCAGAACCACTTCAAACCTAGAACCAGAACCAGGTCCTGGTCAAAGCCAGAACCAGAACCAGAACCAGGTCCAAGCTAGAACCTGAACCAGTTCCTGGTCCAAGCTAGAACCAGAACCACATCCAAGTTAGAACCAATACCAGATCCTGGTCCAAGCTAAAACCAGAACCAGATCCTGGTCCAAACTAGAACCAGAACCACATCCAAGTTAGAACAAGAACCAGGTCCTGGTCCAAGCTAAAACCAGAACCACATCCAAGCTAGAACCAGAACCAGGTCCTGGTCTAAGGTATAACCTGAACCAGGTCCTGGTCTAAGCTAAAACCAGAACCAAGTCCTGGTCCAACCTAGAACCAGAACCACATCCAAGTTACAACAAGAACCAGGTCCTGGTCCAAGCTAAAACCAGAACCACGTCCAAATTAGAACCAGAACCAGGTGCTGGTCCAAGCTAAAACCAGATCCTGGTCCAAGCTAGAACCAAGTCCTGGTCCTGGTCCAAGCTAGAAAAAGAACCAGGTCCTGGTCCAAGCTAAAACCAGAACGAGGTCCTGGTCCAAGCTAAAAACCAGAACCACGTCCAAGTTAGAACCAGAACCTGGTCCTGGTCCAAGCTAGAACAATAACGAAGCCAAAGCTATAACCAGAACCAGGTTCCGGTCCCAGCTAAAACCAGGTCCTGGTCAAAGCTAGAACCACAACCAGAACCAGGTCCATGCTAGAACCAGAACCAGGTCCTGGTCCAAGCTAAAACCAGAACCACGTCCAACCTAGAACCAGAACCAGGTCCTGGTCAAAGCCAGAACCAGAACCAGAACCAAGTCCAAGCTAGAACCAGAACCAGTTCCTAGTCTAAGCTAGAACCAGAACCACATCCAAGATAGAACCAGAACCAGGTTCCGGTCCCAGCTAAAACCAGGTCCTGGTCAAAGCAAGAACCACAACCAGAACCAGAACCAGAACCAGAACCAGAACATGGTTCAAGCTAGAACCAGAACTAGTTCCTGGTCCAAGCGAGAACCAGATCCTGGTCCTGGTCCAAGCTAGAAGAACCAAGCCAAAGCTAGAACCAGAACCACTTCCAACCTAAAACCAGAACCAAGTCCTGGTCCAAGCTAGAACCAGAACCACATCCAAGTTAGAACCAGAACCAGGTTCTGGTCCTGGTCCAAGCTAGAACCAGGTCCTGGTCCTGGTCCAAGCTAGAAAAAGAACCACGTCCAAGTTAGAACCAGAACCAGGTTCTGGTCCTGGTCCAAGCTAGAACCAGGTCCTGGTCAAAGCTAGAACCACAACCAGAACCAGGTCCATGCAAGAACAAGAACCAGGTCCTGGTCCATGCTAAAAGCGGAACAAGGTCCTTGTCTAAGCTATAACCAGAACCAAGTCCTGGTCCAAGCTAGAACCAGAACCACGTCTAAGTTAGAACCATAACCAGGTTCTCTTCCTGGTCCAAGCTAAAACCAAAACCAGATCCTGGTCCAAGCTAAAACCAGAACCAGATCCTGGTCCAAGCTAAAACCAGAACCAAGTCCTGGTCCAAGCTAGAACCAGAACCACATCCAAGTTAGAACCAGAACCAGGTTCTGGTCCTGGTCCAAGCTAGAACCAGGTCCTGGTCCTGGTCCAAGCTAAAACCAGAACAAGGTTCCGGTTCCAACTAAAACCAGGTCCTGGTCAAAGCTAGAACCAGAACCAGAACCAGGTCCAAGTTAGAACCAGAACCAGGTCGTGGTCCAAGCTAGAACCAGATCATGGTCCTGGTCCAAGCTAGAACAACCAAGCCAAAGATAGAAACAGAACCAGGTCCTGGTCCAAGCTAAAACCACAACCACGTCCAACCTAGAACAAGACCCAGGTCCTGGTCAAAGCCAGAACCAGAACCAGAACCAGTTCCTGGTCTAAGCTAGAACCAGAACCACATCCAAGATAGAACCAGAACCAGGTCCTGGTCCAAGCTTAAAGATGAACCAGGTCCTTGTCTAAGTTATAACCAGAACCAAGTCCTGGTCAAAGCTAGAACCAGAACCACATCCAAGTTAGAACCATAACCAGGTTCTCTTCCTGGTCCAAGCTAAAACCAGAACCAGATCCTGGTCCAAGCTATAACCAGAACCAGGTTCCAGTCCCAGCTAAAACCAGGTCCTGGTCAAAGCTAGAACCACAACCAGAACCAGGTCCATGCAAGAACAAGAACCAGGTCCTGGTCAAAGCTAAAACCAGAACCAGAACATGAACCAGAACCAGAACCAGAACCAGAACATGGTTCAAGCTAGAACCAGAACCAGTTCCTGGTCCAAGCTAGAACCAGATCTTGGTCCTGGTCCAGGCTAGAAGAACCAAGCCAAAGCTAGAACCAGAACCACTTCCAACCTACAACCAGAACCAGGTCCTGGTCAAAGCCAGAACCAGAACCAGAACCAGGTCCAAGCTAGAACCAGAACCAGTTCCTGGTCCAAGCTAGAACCAGAACCACATCCAAGTTAGAACCAAAACCAGATCCTGGTCCAAGCTAAAACCAGAACCAGATCCTGGTCCAACCTAGAACCAGAACCACATCCAAGTTAGAACAAGAACCAGGTCCTGGTCCAAGCTAGAACCAGATCCTGGTCCTGGTCCAAGCTAGAAGAACCAAGCCAAACCTAGAACCAGGACCAGGTCCTAGTCCAAGCTAAAACCACAACCACGTCCAACCTAGAACAAGACCCAGGTCCTGGTCAAAGCCAGAACCAGAACCAGAACCAGAACCAGGTCCAAGCTAGAACCAGAACCACATCCAAGTTAGAACCAGAACCAGGTCCTGGTCCAAGCTAAAAGCAGAACCAGGTCCTTGTCTAAGCTATAACCAGAACCAAGTCCTGGTCAAAGCTAGAACCAGAACCACATCCAAGTTAGAACCATAACCAGGTTCTCTTCCTGGTCCAAGCTAAAACCAGAACCAGATCCTGGTCCAAGCTAAAACCAGAACCAGATCCTGGTCCAAGCTATAACCAGAACCAGATTCCGGTCCGAGCTAAAACCAGGTCCTGGTCCTGGTCAAAGCTAGAACAACAACCAAGTCCAAGCTAGAACCAGAACCAGTTCCTGGTCTAAGCTAGAACCAGAACCACATCCAAGATAGAACCAGAACCAGGTCCTGGTCCAAGCTAAAAGTTGAAGCAGGTCCTTGTCTAAGCTATAACCAGAACCAAGTCCTGGTCCAAGCTAGAACCAGAACCACATCCAAGTTAGAACCATAACCAGGTTCTCTTGCTGGTCCAAGCTAAAACCAGAACCAGATCCTGGTCCAAGCTATAACCAGAACCAGGTTCCAGTCCCAGCTAAAACCAGGTCCTGGTCAAAGCTAGAACCACAACCAGAACCAGGTCCATGCAAGAACAAGAACCAGGTCCTGGTCAAAGCTAAAACCAGAACCAGAACCAGAACCAGAACCAGAACATGGTTCAAGCTAGAACCAGAACCAGTTCCTGGTCCAAACTAGAACCAGATCCTGGTCCTGGTCCAAGCTAGAAGAACCAAGCCAAAGCTAGAACCAGAACCACTTCAAACCTAGAACCAGAACCAGGTCCTGGTCAAAGCCAGAACCAGAACCAGAACCAGGTCCAAGCTAGAACCTGAACCAGTTCCTGGTCCAAGCTAGAACCAGAACCACATCCAAGTTAGAACCAATACCAGATCCTGGTCCAAGCTAAAACCAGAACCAGATCCTGGTCCAACCTAGAACCAGAACCACATCCAAGTTAGAACAAGAACCAGGTCCTGGTCCAAGCTAAAACCAGAACCACATCCAAGCTAGAACCAGAACCAGGTCCTGGTCTAAGGTATAACCATAACCAGGTCCTGGTCTAAGCTAAAACCAGAACCAAGTCCTGGTCCAACCTAGAACCAGAACCACATCCAAGTTACAACAAGAACCAGGTCCTGGTCCAAGCTAAAACCAGAACCACGTCCAAATTAGAACCAGAACCAGGTGCTGGTCCAAGCTAAAACCAGATCCTGGTCCAAGCTAGAACCAAGTCCTGGTCCTGGTCCAAGCTAGAAAAAGAACCAGGTCCTGGTCCAAGCTAAAACCAGAACGAGGTCCTGGTCCAAGCTAAAAACCAGAACCACGTCCAAGTTAGAACCAGAACCTGGTCCTGGTCCAAGCTAGAACAATAACGAAGCCAAAGCTATAACCAGAACCAGGTTCCGGTCCCAGCTAAAACCAGGTCCTGGTCAAAGCTAGAACCACAACCAGAACCAGGTCCATGCTAGAACCAGAACCAGGTCCTGGTCCAAGCTAAAACCAGAACCACGTCCAACCTAGAACCAGAACCAGGTCCTGGTCAAAGCCAGAACCAGAACCAGAACCAAGTCCAAGCTAGAACCAGAACCAGTTCCTAGTCTAAGCTAGAACCAGAACCACATCCAAGATAGAACCAGAACCAGGTTCCGGTCCCAGCTAAAACCAGGTCCTGGTCAAAGCAAGAACCACAACCAGAACCAGAACCAGAACCAGAACCAGAACATGGTTCAAGCTAGAACCAGAACTAGTTCCTGGTCCAAGCGAGAACCAGATCCTGGTCCTGGTCCAAGCTAGAAGAACCAAGCCAAAGCTAGAACCAGAACCACTTCCAACCTAAAACCAGAACCAAGTCCTGGTCCAAGCTAGAACCAGAACCACATCCAAGTTAGAACCAGAACCAGGTTCTGGTCCTGGTCCAAGCTAGAACCAGGTCCTGGTCCTGGTCCAAGCTAGAAAAAGAACCACGTCCAAGTTAGAACCAGAACCAGGTTCTGGTCCTGGTCCAAGCTAGAACCAGGTCCTGGTCAAAGCTAGAACCACAACCAGAACCAGGTCCATGCAAGAACAAGAACCAGGTCCTGGTCCATGCTAAAAGCGGAACAAGGTCCTTGTCTAAGCTATAACCAGAACCAAGTCCTGGTCCAAGCTAGAACCAGAACCACATCTAAGTTAGAACCATAACCAGGTTCTCTTCCTGGTCCAAGCTAAAACCAAAACCAGATCCTGGTCCAAGCTAAAACCAGAACCAGATCCTGGTCCAAGCTAAAACCAGAACCAAGTCCTGGTCCAAGCTAGAACCAGAACCACATCCAAGTTAGAACCAGAACCAGGTTCTGGTCCTGGTCCAAGCTAGAACCAGGTCCTGGTCCTGGTCCAAGCTAAAACCAGAACAAGGTTCCGGTTCCAACTAAAACCAGGTCCTGGTCAAAGCTAGAACCAGAACCAGAACCAGGTCCAAGTTAGAACCAGAACCAGGTCGTGGTCCAAGCTAGAACCAGATCATGGTCCTGGTCCAAGCTAGAAGAACCAAGCCAAAGATAGAAACAGAACCAGGTCCTGGTCCAAGCTAAAACCACAACCACGTCCAACCTAGAACAAGACCCAGGTCCTGGTCAAAGCCAGAACCAGAACCAGAACCAGAACCAGGTCCAAGCTAGAACCAGAACCACATCCAAGTTAGAACCAGAACCAGCTCCTGGTCCAAGCTAAAAGCAGAACCAGGTCCTTGTCTAAGCTATAACCAGAACCAAGTCCTGGTCAAAGCTAGAACCAGAACCACATCCAAGTTAGAACCATAACCAGGTTCTCTTCCTGGTCCAAGCTAAAACCAGAACCAGATCCTGGTCCAAGCTAAAACCAGAACCAGATCCTGGTCCAAGCTATAACCAGAACAAGATTACGGTCCGAGCTAAAACCAGGTCCTGGTCCTGGTCAAAGCTAGAACAACAACCAAGTCCAAGCTAGAACCAGAACCAGTTCCTGGTCTAAGCTAGAACCAGAACCACATCCAAGATAGAACCAGAACCAGGTCCTGGTCCAAGCTAAAAGTTGAAGCAGGTCCTTGTCTAAGCTATAACCAGAACCAAGTCCTGGTCCAAGCTAGAACCAGAACCACATCCAAGTTAGAACCATAACCAGGTTCTCTTGCTGGTCCAAGCTAAAACCAGAACCAGATCCAAGTTAGAACCAGAACCTGTTCCTGGTCCAAGCTAGAACCAGAACCACATCCAAGTTAGAACCAGAACCAGGTCCTGGTCCTGGTCCAAGCTAGAACAAGAACGAAGCCAAAGCTAGAACCAGAACCAGGTCCTGGTCCAAGCTAAAACCAGAACCACATCCAAGTTAGAACCAGAACCAGGTCCTGGTCTAAGCTAAAACCAGAACCAAGTCCTGGTCCAACCTAGAACCAGAACCACATCCAAGTTAGAACCAGAACCAGGTCCTGGTCCAAGCTAGAACCAGAACCACATCCAAGTTAGAACCAGAACCAGGTTCTGGTCCTGGTCCAAGCTAGAACCAGAACCAGGTCCTGGTCCAAGCTAGAACCAGAACCACATCCAAGCTAGAACCAGAACCAGGTCCCGGTCCAAGCTAAAACCAGAACTACGTCCAAGTTAGAACCAGAACCAGGTGTTGGTCCAAGCTAAAACCAGGTCCTGGTCCAAGCTAGAACCAGAACGACATGCAAGTTAGAACCAGAACCAGTTTGTTCTCCTGGTACAAGCTAGAACCAAGTCCTGGTCCTGGTCCAAGTTAGAACCAGAACCAGATTCCGGTCCAAGCTAAAACCATGTCCTGGTCAAAGCTAGAACCACAACCAGAACCAGGTCCATGCTAGAACCAGAACCAGGTCCTGGTCCATGCTAAAACCAGAACCACATCCAAGTTAGAACCAGAACCAGGTCCTGGTCCAAGGTATAATCAGAACCAGGTCCTGGTCCAAGCTAAAACCAGAACCAAGTCCTGGTCCAACCTAGAACCAGAACCACATCCACGTTAAAACCAGAACCAGGTCCTGGTCCAAGCTAGAACCAGATCCTGGTCCTGGTCCAAGCTAGAAGAACCAAGCCAAAGCTAGAACCAGAACCACGTCCAACCTAGAACCAGAACCAGGTCCTGGTCCAAGCTAGATTAACCAGAACCAGAACCAGGTCCAAGCTAGAACCAAAACCAGTTCCTGGTCCAAGCTAGAACCAGAACCAGTTCCTGGTCTAAGCTAGAACCAGAACCACATCCAAGATAGAACCAGAACCAGGTCCTGGTCCAAGCTTAAAGATGAACCAGGTCCTTGTCTAAGTTATAACCAGAACCAAGTCCTGGTCAAAGCTAGAACCAGAACCACATCCAAGTTAGAACCATAACCAGGTTCTCTTCCTGGTTCAAGCTAGAACCAGAACCAGTTCCTGGTCCAAGCTAGAACCAGATCTTGGTCCTGGTCCAGGCTAGAAGAACCAAGCCAAAGCTAGAACCAGAACCACTTCAAACCTAGAACCAGAACCAGGTCCTGGTCAAAGCCAGAACCAGAACCAGAACCAGGTCCAAGCTAGAACCTGAACCAGTTCCTGGTCCAAGCTAGAACCAGAACCACATCCAAGTTAGAACCAATACCAGATCCTGGTCCAAGCTAAAACCAGAACCAGATCCTGGTCCAACCTAGAACCAGAACCACATCCAAGTTAGAACAAGAACCAGGTCCTGGTCCAAGTTAGAACCAGAACCAGGTCCTGGTCCAAGCTAAAACCAGAACCACATCCAAGCTAGAACCAGAACCAGGTCCTGGTCTAAGGTATAACCTGAACCAGGTCCTGGTCTAAGCTAAAACCAGAACCAAGTCCTGGTCCAACCTAGAACCAGAACCACATCCAAGTTACAACAAGAACCAGGTCCTGGTCCAAGCTAAAACCAGAACCACGTCCAAATTAGAACCAGAACCAGGTGCTGGTCCAAGCTAAAACCAGATCCTGGTCTAAGCTAGAACCAAGTCCTGGTCCTGGTCCAAGCTAGAAAAAGAACCAGGTCCTGGTCCAAGCTAAAACCAGAACGAGGTCCTGGTCCAAGCTAAAACCAGAACGAGGTCCTGGTCCAAGCTAAAAACCAGAACCACGTCCAAGTTAGAACCAGAACCTGGTCCTGGTCCAAGCTAGAACAATAACGAAGCCAAAGCTATAACCAGAACCAGGTTCCGGTCCCAGCTAAAACCAGGTCCTGGTCAAAGCTAGAACCACAACCAGAACCAGGTCCATGCTAGAACCAGAACCAGGTCCTGGTCCAAGCTAAAACCAGAACCACGTCCAACCTAGAACCAGAACCAGGTCCTGGTCAAAGCCAGAACCAGAACCAGAACCAAGTCCAAGCTAGAACCAGAACCAGTTCCTAGTCTAAGCTAGAACCAGAACCACATCCAAGATAGAACCAGAACCAGGTTCCGGTCCCAGCTAAAACCAGGTCCTGGTCAAAGCAAGAACCACAACCAGAACCAGAACCAGAACCAGAACCAGAACATGGTTCAAGCTAGAACCAGAACTAGTTCCTGGTCCAAGCGAGAACCAGATCCTGGTCCTGGTCCAAGCTAGAAGAACCAAGCCAAAGCTAGAACCAGAACCACATCCAAGTTAGAACCAGAACCAGGTTCTGGTCCTGGTCCAAGCTAGAACCAGGTCCTGGTCCTGGTCCAAGCTAGAAAAAGAACCACGTCCAAGTTAGAACCAGAACCAGGTTCTGGTCCTGGTCCAAGCTAGAACCAGGTCCTGGTCAAAGCTAGAACCACAACCAGAACCAGGTCCATGCAAGAACAAGAACCAGGTCCTGGTCCATGCTAAAAGCGGAACAAGGTCCTTGTCTAAGCTAAAACCAGAACCACGTCCAACTTAGAACCAGAACCAGGTCCTGGTCAAAGCCAGAACCAGAACCAAAACCAGAACCAGGTCCAAACTAGAACCAGAACCTGTTCCTGGTCCAAGCTAGAACCAGAACCACATCCAAGTTAGAACCAGAACCTGGTCCTGGTCCTGGTCCAAGCTAGAACAAGAACGAAGCCAAAGCTAGAACCAGAACCAGGTCCTGGTCCAAGCTAAAACCAGAACCACATCCAAGTTAGAACCATAACCAGGTTCTCTTCCTGGTCCAAGCTAAAACCAAAACCAGATCCTGGTCCAAGCTAAAACCAGAACCAGATCCTGGTCCAAGCTAAAACCAGAACCAAGTCCTGGTCCAAGCTAGAACCAGAACCACATCCAAGTTAGAACCAGAACCAGGTTCTGGTCCTGGTCCAATTTAGAACAAGGTCCTGGTCCTGGTCCAAGCTAAAACCAGAACAAGGTTCCGGTTCCAACTAAAACCAGGTCCTGGTCAAAGCTAGAACCAGAACCAGAAGCAGGTCCAAGTTAGAACCAGAACCAGGTCGTGGTCCAAGCTAGAACCAGATCATGGTCCTGGTCCAAGCTAGAACAACCAAGCCAAAGATAGAAACAGAACCAGGTCCTGGTCCAAGCTAAAACCAGAACCACGTCCAACTTAGAACCAGAACCAGGTCCTGGTCAAAGCCAGAACCAGAACCAAAACCAGAACCAGGTCCAAACTAGAACCAGAACCTGTTCCTGGTCCAAGCTAGAACCAGAACCACATCCAAGTTAGAACCAGAACCTGGTCCTGGTCCTGGTCCAAGCTAGAACAAGAACGAAGCCAAAGCTAGAACCAGAACCAGGTCCTGGTCCAAGCTAAAACCAGAACCACATCCAAGTTAGAACCAGAACCAGGTCCTGGTCTAAGCTAAAACCAGAACCAAGTCCTGGTCCAACCTAGAACCAGAACCACATCCAAGTTAAAACCAGAACCAGGTCCTGGTCCAAGCTAAAACCAGAACCACATCCAAGTTAGAACCAGAACCAGGTTCTGGTCCAAGCTAGAACCAGATCCTGGTCCTGGTCCAAGCTAGAAGAACCAAGCCAAAGGTAGAACCAGAACCACGTCCAACCTAGAACCAGAACCAGGTCCTGGTCAAAGCCAGAACCAGAACCAGGTCCATGCTAGAACCAGAACCAGTTCCTGTTCCAAGCTAGAACCAGAATCACATCCAAGATAGAACCAGTACCTGGTCCTGGTCCAAGCTAAAAGATGAACCAGGTCCTTGTCTAAGCTATAACCAGAACCAAGTCCTGGTCCAAGCTAAAACCAGAACCAGGTTCCGGTTCCAGCTAAAACCAGGTCCTGGTCAAAGCAAGAACCAGAACCAAAACCAGGTCCAAGTTAGAACCAGAACCAGGTCGTGGTCCAAGCTAGAACAACCAAGCCAAAGATAGAACCAGAACCAGGTCCTAGTCCAAGCTAAAACCAGAACCACGTCCAACTTAGAACCAGAACCAGGTCCTGGTCAAAGCCAGAACCAGAACCAAAACCAGAACCAGGTCCAAGCTAAAACCAGAACCACATCCAAGTTAGAACCAGAACCTGGTCCTGGTCCTGGTCCAAGCAAGAACAAGAACGAAGCCAAAGCTAGAACCAGAACCAGGTCCTGGTCCAAGCTAAAACCAGAACCACATCCAAGTTAGAACCAGAACCAGGTCCTGGTCTAAGCTAAAACCAGAACCAAGTCCTGGTCCAACCTAGAACCAGAACCACATCCAAGTTAGAACCAGAACCAGGTCCTGGTCCAAGCTAGAACCAGAACCACATCCAAGTTAGAACCAGAACCAGGTTCTGGTCCTGGTCCAAGCTAGAACCAGAACCAGGTCCTGGTCCAAGCTAGAACCAGAACCACATCCAAGCTAGAACCAGAACCAGGTCCCGGTCCAAGCTAAAACCAGAACTACGTCCAAGTTAGAACCAGAACCAGGTGTTGGTCCAAGCTAAAACCAGGTCCTGGTCCAAGCTAGAACCAGAACGACATGCAAGTTAGAACCAGAACCAGTTTGTTCTCCTGGTACAAGCTAGAACCAAGTCCTGGTCCTGGTCCAAGCTAAAACCAGAAACAGGTCCTGGTACAAGATAGAACCAGAACCAGGTTCCGGTCCAAGCTAAAACCAGGTCCTGGTCCTGGTCCAAGTTAGAACCAGAACCAGGTACTGGTCCAATCTAGAACCAGGTCCTGGTCAAAGCTAGAACCACAACCAGAACCAGGTCCATGCAAGAACCAGAACCAGGTCCTGGTCCATGCTAAAACCAGAACCACGTCCAACTTAGAACCATAACCAGGTCCTGGTCAAAGCTAGAACCAGAACCAGAACCAGGTCCATGCTAGAACCAGAACCAGGTCCTGGTCCAAGCTAAAACCAGAACCACATCCAAGCTAGAACCAGAACCAGGGTACTGGTCTAAGGTATAACCAGAACCAGGTCCTGGTGTAAGCTAAAACCAAAACCAAGTCCTGGTCCAACCTAGAACCAGGACCACATCCAAGTTAGAACAAGAACCAGGTCCTGGTCCAAGCTAGAACCAGATCCTGGTCCTGGTCCAAGCTAGAAGAACCAAGCCAAAGCTAGAACCAGAACCAGGTCCTAGTCCAAGCTAAAACCAGAACCACGTCCAACCTAGAACCAGAACCAGGTCGTGGTCCAAGCTAAAAGGGGAACAAGGTCCTTGTCTAAGCTATAACCAGAACCAAGTCCTGGTCCAAGCTAGAACCAGAACCACATCCAAGTTAGAACCATAACCAGGTTCTCTTCCTGGTCCAAGCTAAAACCAAAACCAGATCCTGGTCCAAGCTAAAACCAGAACCAGATCCTGGTCCAAGCTAAAACCAGAACCAGGTCCTGGTCCAAGCTAGAACCAGATCCTGGTCCTGGTCCAAGCTAGAAGAACCAAGCCAAAGGGAGAACCAGAACCACGTCCAACCTAGAACCAGAACCAGGTCCTGGTCAAAGCCAGAACCATAACCAGGTCCAAGCTAGAACCAGAACCAGTTCCTGGTCCAAGCTAGAACCAGAACCACATCCAAGATAGAACCAGTACCTGGTCCTGGTCCAAGCTAAAAGATGAACCAGGTCCTTGTCTAAGCTATAACCAGAACCAAGTCCTGGTCCAAGCTAAAACCAGGTCCTGGTCAAAGCAAGAACCAGAACCAAAACCAGGTCCAAGTTAGAACCAGAACCAGGTCGTGGTCCAAGCTAGAACAACCAAGCCAAAGATAGAACCAGAACCAGGTCCTAGTCCAAGCTAAAACCAGAACCACATCCAACTTAGAACCAGAACCAGGTCCTGGTCAAAGCCAGAACCAGAACCAAAACCAGAACCAGGTCCAAGCTAAAACCAGAACCAGATCCTGGTCCAAGCTATAACCAGAACCAGGTTCCGGTCCGAGCTAAAACCAGGTCCTGGTCCTGGTCAAAGCTAGAACAACAACAAGAATCAAGTCCAAGCTATAACCAGAGCCAGGTCCTGGTCCAAGCTAGAACCAGAACCACATCCAAGTTAGAACCAGAACCAGGTTCTGGTCCTGGTCCAAGCTAGAGCCAGGTCCTGGTCCTGGTCCAAGCTAGAAAAAGAACCAGGTACTGGTCCATGTTAAAACCATAACGAGATCCTGGTCCAAGCTAGAACCAGAACCCGGACCCGGTCCAAGCTAAAACCAGAACTACGTCCAAGTTAGAACCATAACCAGGTTCTCTTCCTTGTCCAAGCTAAAACCAGAACCAGATCTTGGTCCAAGCTATAACCAGAACCAGGTTCCGGTCCGAGCTAAAAACCAGGTCCTGGTCCTGGTCAAAGCTAGAACCAGAACCAGAACCAGGTCCATGCGAGAACCAGAGCCAGGTCCTGGTCCAAGCTAGAACCAGAACCACATCCAAGCTAGAACCAGAACCAGGTCCTGGTCTAAGGTATAACCAGAACCAGGTCCTGGTCTAAGCTAAAACCAGAACCAAGTCCTTGTCCAAGCTAGAACCAGAACCACATCCAAGCTAGAACCAGAACCAGGTCCTGGTCTAAGGTATAACCAGAACCAGGTCCTGGTCTAAGCTAAAACCAAAACCAGATCCTGGTCCAAGCTAAAACCAGAACCAGATCCTGGTCCAAGCTAAAACCAGAACCAGGTCCTGGTCCAAGCTAGAACCAGATCCTGGTCCTGGTCCAAGCTAGAAGAACCAAGCCAAAGGGAGAACCAGAACCACGTCCAACCTAGAACCAGAACCAGGTCCTGGTCAAAGCCAGAACCATAACCAGGTCCAAGCTAGAACCAGAACCAGTTCCTGGTCCAAGCTAGAACCAGAACCACATCCAAGATAGAACCAGTACCTGGTCCTGGTCCAAGCTAAAAGATGAACCAGGTCCTTGTCTAAGCTATAACCAGAACCAAGTCCTGGTCCAAGCTAAAACCAGGTCCTGGTCAAAGCAAGAACCAGAACCAAAACCAGGTCCAAGTTAGAACCAGAACCAGGTCGTGGTCCAAGCTAGAACAACCAAGCCAAAGATAGAACCAGAACCAGGTCCTAGTCCAAGCTAAAACCAGAACCACATCCAACTTAGAACCAGAACCAGGTCCTGGTCAAAGCCAGAACCAGAACCAAAACCAGAACCAGGTCCAAGCTAAAACCAGAACCAGATCCTGGTCCAAGCTATAACCAGAACCAGGTTCCGGTCCGAGCTAAAACCAGGTCCTGGTCCTGGTCAAAGCTAGAACAACAACAAGAATCAAGTCCAAGCTATAACCAGAGCCAGGTCCTGGTCCAAGCTAGAACCAGAACCACATCCAAGTTAGAACCAGAACCAGGTTCTGGTCCTGGTCCAAGCTAGAGCCAGGTCCTGGTCCTGGTCCAAGCTAGAAAAAGAACCAGGTACTGGTCCATGTTAAAACCATAACGAGATCCTGGTCCAAGCTAGAACCAGAACCCGGACCCGGTCCAAGCTAAAACCAGAACTACGTCCAAGTTAGAACCATAACCAGGTTCTCTTCCTTGTCCAAGCTAAAACCAGAACCAGATCTTGGTCCAAGCTATAACCAGAACCAGGTTCCGGTCCGAGCTAAAAACCAGGTCCTGGTCCTGGTCAAAGCTAGAACCAGAACCAGAACCAGGTCCATGCGAGAACCAGAGCCAGGTCCTGGTCCAAGCTAGAACCAGAACCACATCCAAGCTAGAACCAGAACCAGGTCCTGGTCTAAGGTATAACCAGAACCAGGTCCTGGTCTAAGCTAAAACCAGAACCAAGTCCTTGTCCAAGCTAGAACCAGAACCACATCCAAGCTAGAACCAGAACCAGGTCCTGGTCTAAGGTATAACCAGAACCAGGTCCTGGTCTAAGCTAAAACCAGAACCAAGTCCTTGTCCAAGCTAGAACCAGAACCAGGTCCCGGTCCAAGCTAAAACCACGTCCTGGTCTAAGCTAGAAACAGAAGGACATCCAAGTTAGAACCAGGACCAGGTTGTTGTCCGGGTCCAAGCTAGAACCAGAACCAGGTTCCGGTCCGAGCTAAAACCAGGTCCTGGTCCAAGCTAGAACCAGAGCCACATCCAAGTTAGAACCAGAACCAGGTTCTTGTCCTGGTCCAATCTAGAACCAGGACCTGGTCCTGGTCCTGGTCCAAGCTAAAAACCAGAACCACATCGAAGTTAGAACCAGAACCAGGTGCTGGTCCAGGCTAAAACCAGATCCTGGTCCAAGCTAGAACCAAGTCCTGGTCCTGGTCAACACTAAAACCAGAACCAGGTCCTGGTCCAAGCTATAACCAGATCCAGGTTCCGGTCCAAGCTAAAACCAGGTCCTGGTCCAAGCTAGAACCAGAGCCACATCCAAGTTAGAACCAGAAGCAGGTTATTGTCCTGGTCCAAGCTAGAACCTGGTCCTGGTCCTGGTCCTAGCTAGAACAAGAACAAAACCAAAGCTAGAACCAGAACCAGGTCCTGGTCCAAGCTAGAACCAGAACCACGTCCAACCTAGAACCATAACCAGGTCTTGGTCAAAGCTAGAACCAGAACCAGGTTCCGGTCCGAGCTAAAACCAGGTCCTGGTCCTGGTCAAAGCTAGAACAACAACAAGAATCAGGTCCAGGCTATAACCAGAAAGAGGTCCTTGTCCAAGCTCAATCCAGACCTACGTCCAACCTAGAACCAGAGCCAGGTCCTGGTCAAAGCAATAACCAGAACCAGAACCAGGTCCAAGTTAGAACCAGAACCAGGTCGTGGTCCAAGCTAGAACCAGAACCACATCCAAGATAGAACCAAAACCAGATCCTGGTCCAAGCTAAAACCAGAACCAGGTCCTGGTCCTAGCTAGAACTAGAACCAGGTTCCGGTCCAAGCTAAAACCAGAACAACGTGCAGGTTAGAACCAGAACGAGGTTCTTGTCCTGGTCCAAGCTAGAACCAGTTCTGGTCCTGGTCCAACCTAGAACCAGAACCAGGTCCTGGTCAAAGCGAAAACGAGAACCAATTCCTGGTACAAGTTAGAACCAGAACCAGGTTCTGGTCCTGGTCCAAGCTAGAACCAGGTCCTGGTCCTGGTCCAAGCTAGAAGAAGAACCAAGTCCTGGTCCAAGATAAACCCAGAACGAGGTCCTGGTCCAAGCTAGAACCAGAACCAGGTTCCGGTCCAAGCTAAAACCAGGTCGTGGTCCAAGCTAGAACCAGAGCCACATCCAAGTTAGAACCAGAACCAGGTTCTTGTCTTGGTCCAAGCTAGAACCATAACCAGGTCCTGGTCAACGCTAGAACCAGAACCAGGTCCAAGCTAGAACCAGAACCAGTTCCTGGTCCAAGTTTGAACCAGAACCACATCCAAGTTAGAACCAGAACCAAGTCCTGGTCCAAGCTTGAACCAGAACAAGGTCCTTGTCTGAGCTATAACCTGAACCAAGTCCTGTTCCAAGCTAGAACCAGAACCACGTCCAAGTTAGAACCAGAACCAGGTCCTGGTCCAAGCTAGAACCAGAACCACATCCAAGTTAGAACCAGAACCAGGTTCTGGTCCTGGTCCAAGCTAGAACCAGAACCAGGTCCTGGTCCAAGCTAGAACCAGAACCACATCCAAGCTAGAACCAGAACCAGATCCCGGTCCAAGCTAAAACCAGAACTACGTCCAAGTTAGAACCAGAACCAGGTGTTGGTCCAAGCTAAAACCAGGTCCTGGTCCAAATCTAGAACCAGAACGACATGCAAGTTAGAACCAGAACCAGTTTGTTCTCCTGGTTCAAGCTAGAACCAAGTCCTGGTCCTGGTCCAAGCTAAAACCAGAAACAGGTCCTGGTAAAAGCTAGAACCAGAACCAGGTTCCGGTCCAAGCTAAAACCAGGTCCTGGTCCTGGTCCAAGTTAGAACCATAACCAGGTCCTGGTCCTGGTCCAAGTTAAAACCATAACCAGGTCCTGGTCAAAGCTAGAACCAGAACCAGGTCCAAGCTAGAACCAGAGCCAGTTCCTGGTCCAAGCTAGAGCCAGAACCACATCCAAGTTAGAACCATAACCAGGTTCTTGTCCTGGTCCAAGCTAAAACCAGAACCAGATCCTGGTCCAAGCTATAACCAGAACCAGGTTCCGGTCCGAGCTAAAACCAGGTCCTGGTCCTGGTCAAAGCTAGAACAACAACAAGAATCAAGTCCAAGCTATAACCAGAGCCAGGTCCTGGTCCAAGCTAGAACCAGAACCACATCCAAGTTAGAACCAGAACCAGGTTCTGGTCCTGGTCCAAGCTAGAGCCAGGTCCTGGTCCTGGTCCAAGCTAGAAAAAGAACCAGGTACTGGTCCATGTTAAAACCATAACGAGATCCTGGTCCAAGCTAGAACCAGAACCCGGACCCGGTCCAAGCTAAAACCAGAACTACGTCCAAGTTAGAACCATAACCAGGTTCTCTTCCTTGTCCAAGCTAAAACCAGAACCAGATCTTGGTCCAAGCTATAACCAGAACCAGGTTCCGGTCCGAGCTAAAAACCAGGTCCTGGTCCTGGTCAAAGCTAGAGCCAGAACCAGAACCAGGTCCATGAGAGAACCAGAGCCAGGTCCTGGTCCAAGCTAGAACCAGAACCACATCCAAGCTAGAACCAGAACCAGGTCCTGGTCTAAGGTATAACCAGAACCAGGTCCTGGTCTAAGCTAAAACCAGAACCAAGTCCTTGTCCTAGCTAGAACCAGAACCACATTCAAGTTAGAACAAGAATCAGGTCCTGGTCCAAGCTAGAACCAGAACCAGGTCCCGGTCCAATGTAAAACCAGAACTACGTCCAAGTTAGAACCAGAACCAGGTGCTGGTCCAAGCTAAAACCACGTCCTGGTCTAATCTAGAAACAGAAGGACATCCAAGTTAGAACCAGGACCAGGTTGTTGTCCGGGTCCAAGCTAGAACCAGAACCAGGACCTGGTCCAAGCTAGAACCAGAACCAGGTTCCGGTCCGAGCTAAAACCAGGTCCTGGTCCAAGCTAGAACCAGAGCCACATCCAAGTTAGAACCAGAACCAGGTTCTTGTCCTGGTCCAATCTAGAACCAGGACCTGGTCCTGGTCCTGGTCCAAGCTAAAACCAGAACCACATCCAAGTTAGAACCAGAACCAGGTGCTGGTCCAAGCTAAAACCAGGTCCTGGTCCAAGCTAGAACCAGAGCCACATCCAAGTTAGAACCAGAAGCAGGTTATTGTCCTGGTCCAAGCTAGAACCTGGTCCTGGTCCTGGTCCTGGTCCTAGCTAGAACAAGAACAAAACCAAAGCTAGAACCAGAACCAGGTCCTGGTCCAAGCTAGAACCAGAACCACGTCCAACCTAGAACCATAACCAGGTCTTGGTCAAAGCTAGAACCAGAACCAGGTTCCGGTCCGAGCTAAAACCAGGTCCTGGTCCTGGTCAAAGCTAGAACAACAACAAGAATCAGGTCCAGGCTATAACCAGAAAGAGGTCCTTGTCCAAGCTCAATCCAGAACTACGTCCAACCTAGAACCAGAACCAGGTCCTGGTCAAAGCGAAAACGAGAACCAATTCCTGGTACAAGTTAGAACCAGAACCAGGTTCTGGTCCTGGTCCAAGCTAGAACCAGGTCCTGGTCCTGGTCCAAGCTAGAAGAAGAACCAAGTCCTGGTCCAAGATAAACCCAGAACGAGGTCCTGGTCCAAGCTAGAACCAGAACCAGGTTCCGGTCCAAGCTAAAACCAGGTCGTGGTCCAAGCTAGAACCAGAGCCACATCCAAGTTAGAACCAGAACCAGGTTCTTGTCTTGGTCCAAGCTAGAACCATAACCAGGTCCTGGTCAACGCTAGAACCAGAACCAGGTCCAAGCTAGAACCAGAACCAGTTCCTGGTCCAAGTTAGAACCAGAACCAGGTCCTGGTCCAAGCTAGAACCAGAACCATTTCCTTCTCTGAGCTCTAACCAGAACCAAGTCCTGTTCCAAGCTAGAACCAGAACCACATCCAAGTTAGAACCATAACCAGGTTCTTGTCCTGGTCCAAGCTAAAACCAGAACCAGATCCTGGTCCAAGCTATAACCAGAACCAGGTTCCGGTCCGACCTAAAACCAGGTCCTGGTCCTGGTCAAAGCTAGAACATCAAAAAGAATCAGGTCCAAGCTATAACCAGAAACAGGTCCTGGTCCATCTAAATCCAGAACTACGTCCAAAATAGAACCAGAGCCAGGTCCTGGTCAAAGCTAGAACCAGAACCAGAACCAGGTCCAAGTTAGAAACAGAACCAAGTCCTGGTCCAAGCTAGAACCAGAACCACATCCAAGTTAGAACCAGTACCAGGTTCTGGTCCTGGTCCAAGCTAGAACCAGGTCCTGGTCCTGGTCCAAGCTAGAAAAAGAACCAGGTCCTGGTCCAAGCTAAAACCAGAACGAGGTCCTGGTCCAAGCTAGAACCAGAACCAGGTCCCGGTCGAAACTAAAACCAGAACTACGTCCAAGCTAGAACCAGAACCGGGTTCTGGTCCAAGCTAAAACCAGGTCCTGGTCCAAGCTAGAACCAGAGCCACATTCAAGTTAGAACAAGAACCAGGTTCATGTACTGGTCCAAGCTAGAACCAGGTCCTGGTCATGCTCCAAGCTAGAACAAGAACCAGGTCCTGGTCAAAGCTAAAACCAGAACCACGGCCAAGTTAGAGCCAGAACCAGGTGCTGGTCCAAGCTAAAACCAGGTCCTGGTCCAAGCTAGAACCAGAACCAGTTCCAGTCCAAGCTAAAACCTAGTCCTGGTCCAAGCTAGAACCAGAGCCACATCCAAGTTAGAACCAGAACCAGGTTCTTTTCTTGGTCCAAGCTAGAACCAGGTCCTGGTCCTGGTCCAGGCTAGAACCATAACCAGGTCCTGTTCAAAGCTAGAACCAGAACCAGGTCCAAGATAGAACCAGAACCAGTTCCTGGTCAAAGCTAGAACCAGAACCAAAAGCAGGTCAAAGTTAGAAACAGAACCAAGTCCTGGTCCAAGCAAGAACCAGAATCACATCCAAGTTAGAACCAGAACCAGGTTCAGGTTCTGGTCCAAGCTAGAACCGGGTCCTGGTCCTGGTCCAAGCTAAAACCAGAACGAGGTCCTTGTCCAAGCTAGAACCAGAACCAGGTCCTGGTCCAAGCTAGAACCAGAACCAGGTTCCGGTCCAAGCTAAAACCAGGTCCTGGTCCAAGCTAGAACCAGAGCCACATCCAAGTTAGAAACAGAACCAGGTTCTTGTCCTGGTCCAAGCTAGAACTAGGTCCTGGTCATGGTCCAAGCTAGAACAAGAACCAGGTCCTGGTCCAAGCTAGAACCAGAACCAGTTCCTGGTCCAAGCTAGAACCAGAACCACATCCAAGTTAGAACCAAAACCAGGTCCTGATCCAAGCTTGAACCAGAACCAGGTCCTTGTCTGAGCTAAGACCAGAAAGAGATCCTGGTCCAAGCTATAACCAGAACCAGGTTCCGGTCCAAGCTAAAACCAGGTCCTGGTCCTGGTCAAAGCTAGAACATCAAAAAGAATCAGGTCCAAGCAATAACCAGAAACAGGTCCTGGTCCATCTAAATCCAGAACTACGTCCATAATAGAACCAGATCCAGGTCCTGGTCAAACATGAACCAGAACCAGGTCCAAGTTAGAAACAGAACCAAGTCCTGGTCCAAGCTAGAACCAGAACCACATCCAAGTTAGAACCAGTACCAGGTTCTGGTCCTGGTCCAAGCTAGAACCAGGTCCTGGTCCTGGTCCAAGCTAGAAAAAGAACCAGGTCCTGGTCCAACCTAAAACCAGAACGAGGTCCTGGTCCAAGCTAGAACCAGAACCAGGTCCCGGTCCAATCTAAAACCAGAACTACGTCCAAGTTAGAAACAGAACCGGGTGCTGGTCTAAGCTAGAACCAGAACGACATGCAAGTTTGAACCAGAACCAGGTTCTTGTCCTGGTCCAAGCTAGAACCAGGTACTGGTCCTGGTTCAAGCTAGAACCAGGTTCTTGTCCTTGTCCAAGCTAGAACCAGAACCAGGTCCTGGTCCAAGCTAAAAGCAGAACCACGTCCAAGTTAGTACCAGAACCAGGTGCTGGTCCAAGCTAAAACCAGGTCTTAGTCCAAGCTAGAACCAGAACGACATGCAGGTTAGAACCAGAACCATGTTGTTTTCCTGGTCCAAGCTAGAACCAAGTCCTGGTCCTGGTTAAAGCTAAAACCAGAACCTGGTACTGGTCCAAGCAAGAACCAGATCCAGGTTCCGGTCCAAGCTAAAACCAGGTCCTGGTCCAAGCTAGAACCAGAGCCACATCCAAGTTAGAACCAGAAGCAGGTTATTGTCCTGGTCCAAGCTAGAACCTGGTCCTGGTCCTGGTCCTAGCTAGAACAAGAACAAAACCAAAGCTAGAACCAGAACCAGGTCCTGGTCCAAGCTAGAACCAGAACCACGTCCAACCTAGAACCATAACCAGGTCTTGGTCAAAGCTAGAACCAGAACCAGGTTCCGGTCCGAGCTAAAACCAGGTCCTGGTCCTGGTCAAAGCTAGATCAACAACAAGAATCAGGTCCAGGCTATAACCAGAAAGAGGTCCTTGTCCAAGCTCAATCCAGAACTACGTCCAACCTAGAACCAGAGCCAGGTCCTGGTCAAAGCTAGAACCAGAACCAGAACCAGGTCCACGTTAGAACCAGAACCAGGTCGTGGTCCAAGCTAGAACCAGAACCACATCCAAGTTAGAACCAAAACCAGATCCTGGTCCAAGCTAAAACCAGAACCAGGTCCTGGTCCTAGCTAGAACCAGAACCAGGTTCCGGTCCAAGCTAAAACCAGAACAACATGCAGGTTAGAACCAGAACGAGGTTCTTGTCCTGGTCCAAGCTAGAACCAGTTCTGGTCCTGGTCCAACCTAGAACCAGAACCAGGTCCTGGTCAAAGCGAAAACGAGAACCAATTCCTGGTACAAGTTAGAACCAGAACCAGGTTCTGGTCCTGGTCCAAGCTAGAACCAGGTCCTGGTCCTGGTCCAAGCTAGAAGAAGAACCAAGTCCTGGTCCAAGATAAACCCAGAACGAGGTCCTGGTCCAAGCTAGAACCAGAACCAGGTTCCGGTCCAAGCTAAAACCAGGTCGTGGTCCAAGCTAGAACCAGAGCCACATCCAAGTTAGAACCAGAACCAGGTTCTTGTCTTGGTCCAAGCTAGAACCATAACCAGGTCCTGGTCAACGCTAGAACCAGAACCAGGTCCAAGCTAGAACCAGAACCAGTTCCTGGTCCAAGTTAGAACCAGAACCAGGTCCTGGTCCAAGCTAGAACCAGAACCAGGTCCTTGTCTGAGCTATAACCAGAACCAAGTCCTGGTCCAAGCTAGAACCAGAACCACATCCAAGTTAGAACCATAACCAGGTTCTTGTCCTGGTCCAAGCTAAAACCAGAACCAGATCCTGGTCCAAGCTATAACCAGAACCAGGTTCCGTTCCGACCTAAAACCAGGTCCTGGTCCTGGTCAAAGCTAGAACATCAAAAAGAATCAGGTCCAAGCTATAACCAGAAACAGGTCCTGGTCCATCTAAATCCAGAACTACGTCCAAAATAGAACCAGAGCCAGGTCCTGGTCAAAGCTAGAACCAGAACCAGAACCAGGTCCAAGTTAGAAACAGAACCAAGTCCTGGTCCAAGCTAGAACCAGAACCACATCCAAGTTAGAACCAGTACCAGGTTCTGGTCCTGGTCCAAGCTAGAACCAGGTCCTGGTCCTGGTCCAAGCTAGAAAAAGAACCAGGTCCTGGTCCAAGCTAAAACCAGAACGAGGTCCTGGTCCAAGCTAGAACCAGAACCAGGTCCCGGTCGAAACTAAAACCAGAACTACGTCCAAGCTAGAACCAGAACCGGGTTCTGGTCCAAGCTAAAACCAGGTCCTGGTCCAAGCTAGAACCAGAGCCACATTCAAGTTAGAACAAGAACCAGGTTCATGTACTGGTCCAAGCTAGAACCAGGTCCTGGTCATGCTCCAAGCTAGAACAAGAACCAGGTCCTGGTCAAAGCTAAAACCAGAACCACGGCCAAGTTAGAGCCAGAACCAGGTGCTGGTCCAAGCTAAAACCAGGTCCTGGTCCAAGCTAGAACCAGAACCAGTTCCAGTCCAAGCTAAAACCTAGTCCTGGTCCAAGCTAGAACCAGAGCCACATCCAAGTTAGAACCAGAACCAGGTTCTTTTCTTGGTCCAAGCTAGAACCAGGTCCTGGTCCTGGTCCAGGCTAGAACCATAACCAGGTCCTGTTCAAAGCTAGAACCAGAACCAGGTCCAAGATAGAACCAGAACCAGTTCCTGGTCAAAGCTAGAACCAGAACCAAAAGCAGGTCAAAGTTAGAAACAGAACCAAGTCCTGGTCCAAGCAAGAACCAGAATCACATCCAAGTTAGAACCAGAACCAGGTTCAGGTTCTGGTCCAAGCTAGAACCGGGTCCTGGTCCTGGTCCAAGCTAAAACCAGAACGAGGTCCTTGTCCAAGCTAGAACCAGAACCAGGTCCTGGTCCAAGCTAGAACCAGAACCAGGTTCCGGTCCAAGCTAAAACCAGGTCCTGGTCCAAGCTAGAACCAGAGCCACATCCAAGTTAGAAACAGAACCAGGTTCTTGTCCTGGTCCAAGCTAGAACTAGGTCCTGGTCATGGTCCAAGCTAGAACAAGAACCAGGTCCTGGTCCAAGCTAGAACCAGAACCAGTTCCTGGTCCAAGCTAGAACCAGAACCACATCCAAGTTAGAACCAAAACCAGGTCCTGATCCAAGCTTGAACCAGAACCAGGTCCTTGTCTGAGCTAAGACCAGAAAGAGATCCTGGTCCAAGCTATAACCAGAACCAGGTTCCGGTCCAAGCTAAAACCAGGTCCTGGTCCTGGTCAAAGCTAGAACATCAAAAAGAATCAGGTCCAAGCAATAACCAGAAACAGGTCCTGGTCCATCTAAATCCAGAACTACGTCCATAATAGAACCAGATCCAGGTCCTGGTCAAACCAGAACCAGAACCAGGTCCAAGTTAGAAACAGAACCAAGTCCTGGTCCAAGCTAGAACCAGAACCACATCCAAGTTAGAACCAGTACCAGGTTCTGGTCCTGGTCCAAGCTAGAACCAGGTCCTGGTCCTGGTCCAAGCTAGAAAAAGAACCAGGTCCTGGTCCAACCTAAAACCAGAACGAGGTCCTGGTCCAAGCTAGAACCAGAACCAGGTCCCGGTCCAATCTAAAACCAGAACTACGTCCAAGTTAGAAACAGAACCGGGTGCTGGTCTAAGCTAGAACCAGAACGACATGCAAGTTTGAACCAGAACCAGGTTCTTGTCCTGGTCCAAGCTAGAACCAGGTACTGGTCCTGGTTCAAGCTAGAACCAGGTTCTTGTCCTTGTCCAAGCTAGAACCAGAACCAGGTCCTGGTCCAAGCTAAAAGCAGAACCACGTCCAAGTTAGTACCAGAACCAGGTGCTGGTCCAAGCTAAAACCAGGTCTTAGTCCAAGCTAGAACCAGAACGACATGCAGGTTAGAACCAGAACCATGTTGTTTTCCTGGTCCAAGCTAGAACCAAGTCCTGGTCCTGGTTAAAGCTAAAACCAGAACCTGGTACTGGTCCAAGCAAGAACCAGATCCAGGTTCCGGTCCAAGCTAAAACCAGGTCCTGGTCCAAGCTAGAACCAGAGCCACATCCAAGTTAGAACCAGAAGCAGGTTATTGTCCTGGTCCAAGCTAGAACCTGGTCCTGGTCCTGGTCCTAGCTAGAACAAGAACAAAACCAAAGCTAGAACCAGAACCAGGTCCTGGTCCAAGCTAGAACCAGAACCACGTCCAACCTAGAACCATAACCAGGTCTTGGTCAAAGCTAGAACCAGAACCAGGTTCCGGTCCGAGCTAAAACCAGGTCCTGGTCCTGGTCAAAGCTAGATCAACAACAAGAATCAGGTCCAGGCTATAACCAGAAAGAGGTCCTTGTCCAAGCTCAATCCAGAACTACGTCCAACCTAGAACCAGAGCCAGGTCCTGGTCAAAGCTAGAACCAGAGCCACATCCAAGTTAGAACCAGAAGCAGGTTATTGTCCTGGTCCAAGCTAGAACCTGGTCCTGGTCCTGGTCCTGGTCCTAGCTAGAACAAGAACAAAACCAAAGCTAGAACCAGAACCAGGTCCTGGTCCAAGCTAGAACCAGAACCACGTCCAACCTAGAACCATAACCAGGTCTTGGTCAAAGCTAGAACCAGAACCAGGTTCCGGTCCGAGCTAAAACCAGGTCCTGGTCCTGGTCAAAGCTAGAACAACAACAAGAATCAGGTCCAGGCTATAACCAGAAAGAGGTCCTTGTCCAAGCTCAATCCAGAACTACGTCCAACCTAGAACCAGAACCAGGTCCTGGTCAAAGCGAAAACGAGAACCAATTCCTGGTACAAGTTAGAACCAGAACCAGGTTCTGGTCCTGGTCCAAGCTAGAACCAGGTCCTGGTCCTGGTCCAAGCTAGAAGAAGAACCAAGTCCTGGTCCAAGATAAACCCAGAACGAGGTCCTGGTCCAAGCTAGAACCAGAACCAGGTTCCGGTCCAAGCTAAAACCAGGTCGTGGTCCAAGCTAGAACCAGAGCCACATCCAAGTTAGAACCAGAACCAGGTTCTTGTCTTGGTCCAAGCTAGAACCATAACCAGGTCCTGGTCAACGCTAGAACCAGAACCAGGTCCAAGCTAGAACCAGAACCAGTTCCTGGTCCAAGTTAGAACCAGAACCAGGTCCTGGTCCAAGCTAGAACCAGAACCATTTCCTTCTCTGAGCTCTAACCAGAACCAAGTCCTGTTCCAAGCTAGAACCAGAACCACATCCAAGTTAGAACCATAACCAGGTTCTTGTCCTGGTCCAAGCTAAAACCAGAACCAGATCCTGGTCCAAGCTATAACCAGAACCAGGTTCCGGTCCGACCTAAAACCAGGTCCTGGTCCTGGTCAAAGCTAGAACATCAAAAAGAATCAGGTCCAAGCTATAACCAGAAACAGGTCCTGGTCCATCTAAATCCAGAACTACGTCCAAAATAGAACCAGAGCCAGGTCCTGGTCAAAGCTAGAACCAGAACCAGAACCAGGTCCAAGTTAGAAACAGAACCAAGTCCTGGTCCAAGCTAGAACCAGAACCACATCCAAGTTAGAACCAGTACCAGGTTCTGGTCCTGGTCCAAGCTAGAACCAGGTCCTGGTCCTGGTCCAAGCTAGAAAAAGAACCAGGTCCTGGTCCAAGCTAAAACCAGAACGAGGTCCTGGTCCAAGCTAGAACCAGAACCAGGTCCCGGTCGAAACTAAAACCAGAACTACGTCCAAGCTAGAACCAGAACCGGGTTCTGGTCCAAGCTAAAACCAGGTCCTGGTCCAAGCTAGAACCAGAGCCACATTCAAGTTAGAACAAGAACCAGGTTCATGTACTGGTCCAAGCTAGAACCAGGTCCTGGTCATGCTCCAAGCTAGAACAAGAACCAGGTCCTGGTCAAAGCTAAAACCAGAACCACGGCCAAGTTAGAGCCAGAACCAGGTGCTGGTCCAAGCTAAAACCAGGTCCTGGTCCAAGCTAGAACCAGAACCAGTTCCAGTCCAAGCTAAAACCTAGTCCTGGTCCAAGCTAGAACCAGAGCCACATCCAAGTTAGAACCAGAACCAGGTTCTTTTCTTGGTCCAAGCTAGAACCAGGTCCTGGTCCTGGTCCAGGCTAGAACCATAACCAGGTCCTGTTCAAAGCTAGAACCAGAACCAGGTCCAAGATAGAACCAGAACCAGTTCCTGGTCAAAGCTAGAACCAGAACCAAAAGCAGGTCAAAGTTAGAAACAGAACCAAGTCCTGGTCCAAGCAAGAACCAGAATCACATCCAAGTTAGAACCAGAACCAGGTTCAGGTTCTGGTCCAAGCTAGAACCGGGTCCTGGTCCTGGTCCAAGCTAAAACCAGAACGAGGTCCTTGTCCAAGCTAGAACCAGAACCAGGTCCTGGTCCAAGCTAGAACCAGAACCAGGTTCCGGTCCAAGCTAAACCCAGGTCCTGGTCCAAGCTAGAACCAGAGCCACATCCAAGTTAGAAACAGAACCAGGTTCTTGTCCTGGTCCAAGCTAGAACTAGGTCCTGGTCATGGTCCAAGCTAGAACAAGAACCAGGTCCTGGTCCAAGCTAGAACCAGAACCAGTTCCTGGTCCAAGCTAGAACCAGAACCACATCCAAGTTAGAACCAAAACCAGGTCCTGATCCAAGCTTGAACCAGAACCAGGTCCTTGTCTGAGCTAAGACCAGAAAGAGATCCTGGTCCAAGCTATAACCAGAACCAGGTTCCGGTCCAAGCTAAAACCAGGTCCTGGTCCTGGTCAAAGCTAGAACATCAAAAAGAATCAGGTCCAAGCTATAACCAGAAACAGGTCCTGGTCCATCTAAATCCAGAACTACGTCCATAATAGAACCAGATCCAGGTCCTGGTCAAACCAGAACCAGAACCAGGTCCAAGTTAGAAACAGAACCAAGTCCTGGTCCAAGCTAGAACCAGAACCACATCCAAGTTAGAACCAGTACCAGGTTCTGGTCCTGGTCCAAGCTAGAACCAGGTCCTGGTCCTGGTCCAAGCTAGAAAAAGAACCAGGTCCTGGTCCAACCTAAAACCAGAACGAGGTCCTGGTCCAAGCTAGAACCAGAACCAGGTCCCGGTCCAATCTAAAACCAGAACTACGTCCAAGTTAGAAACAGAACCGGGTGCTGGTCTAAGCTAGAACCAGAACGACATGCAAGTTTGAACCAGAACCAGGTTCTTGTCCTGGTCCAAGCTAGAACCAGGTACTGGTCCTGGTTCAAGCTAGAACCAGGTTCTTGTCCTTGTCCAAGCTAGAACCAGAACCAGGTCCTGGTCCAAGCTAAAAGCAGAACCACGTCCAAGTTAGTACCAGAACCAGGTGCTGGTCCAAGCTAAAACCAGGTCTTAGTCCAAGCTAGAACCAGAACGACATGCAGGTTAGAACCAGAACCATGTTGTTTTCCTGGTCCAAGCTAGAACCAAGTCCTGGTCCTGGTTAAAGCTAAAACCAGAACCAGGTACTGGTCCAAGCAAGAACCAGAACCAGGTTTTGGTCCAAGCTAAAACCAGGTCCTGGTCCAAGCTAGAACCAGAGCCACATCCAAGTTAGAACCAGAACCAGGTTCTTGTCCTGGTCCAAGCTAGAACCAGTTCTGGTCCTGGTTCAAGCTAGAACCAGAATCACGTCCTGGTCCAAGCTAGAATCAGAACCAAATCCAAGTTAGAACCAGAACCAGGTCCTGGTCCAGGCTAAAACCAGGTCCTGGTCCAAGAGAGAACCAGAACTACATGCAAGTTAGAACCAGGACCAGGTTGTTGTCCTGGACCAAGCTAGAACCAAGTCCTGGTCCTGGACCAAGCTAAAACCAGAACCAGGTCCTGGTCCAAGCTAGAACCTGAACCAGGTTCCGGTCCAAGCTAAAACCAGGTCCTGGTCCAAGCTAAATCCAAAACTACGTCCAACCTAGAACCTAGAAGCCAGGTCCTGGTCAAAGCTAGAACCAGTACCGGAACCAGGTCCAAGTTAGAAACAGAACCAAGTCCTGGTCCAATCTAGAACCAGAACCACATCCAAGTTAGAACAAGAACCAGGTTCTGGTCCTGGTCTAAGCTAGAACCAGGTCCTGGTCCTGGTCCAAGCTAGAACCAGGTCCTGGTCAAAGCTAAAACCAGAACGAGGTCCTGGTCCAAGCTAAAACCAGAACTACGTCCAAGTTAGAACCAGAACCAGGTGCTGGTCCAAGCTAAAACCAGGTCCTGGTCCAAGCGAGAACCAGAACTACATGCAAGTTAGAACCAGAACCAGGTTGTTCTCCTGGTCCAAGCTAGAACCAAGTCCTGGTCCTGGTCCAAGCTAAAACCAGAACCAGGTCCTGGTCCAAGCTAGAACCTGAACCAGGTTCCGGTCCAAGCTAAAACCAGGTCCTGGTCAAAGCTAGAAACAGAGCCATATCCAAGTTAGAACCAGAACATGGTTCTTGTACTGGTCCAGCTAGAACCGAAACCAGGTCCTGGTCCAAGCTAAAACCAGGTCCTGGTCCTGGTCCAAGCTAGAAAAAGAACCAGGTCCTGGTCCAAGCTAATACCAGAACGAGGTCCTGGTCCAAGCTAGAACCTGAACCAGGTTCCGGTCCAAGATAAAACCAGGTCCTGGTCAAAGCTAGAAACAGAGCCATATCCAAGTTAGAACCAGAACATGGTTCTTGTACTGGTCCAGCTAGAACCAAGTCCTGGTCCTGGTCCAAGCTAAAACCAGAACCAGATACTGGTCCAAGCTAGAACCGAAACCAGGTCCTGGTCCAAGCTAAAACCAGGTCCTGGTCCTGGTCCAAGCTAGAAAAAGAACCAGGTCCTGGTCCAAGCTAATACCAGAACGAGGTCCTGGTCCAAGCTAGAACCAGAACCAGGTACTAGTCCAATCTAAAACCAGGTCCTGGTCTAAGCTAGAACCAGAACGACATGCAAGTTTGAACCACAACCAGGTTCTTGTCCTGGTCCAAGCTAGAACCAAGTCCTGGTCCTGGTTAAAGCTAAAACCAGAAGCAGGTCCTGGTCCAAGCAAGAACCAGAACCAGGTTCCGGTCCAAGCTAAAACCAGGTCCTGGTCCAAGCTAGAACCAGAGCCACATCCAAGTTAGAAACAGAACCAGGTTCTTGTCCTGGTCCAAGCTAGAACCAGAACCAGGTCCTGGTCCAAGCTAAAAGCAGAACCACGTCCAAGTTAGAACCACAACCAGGTGCTGGTCCAAGCGAAAACCAGGTCCTAGTCCAAGCTAGAACCAGAACGACATGCAGGTTAGAACCAGAACCATGTTGTTTTCCTGGTCCAAGCTAGTACCAAGTCCTGGTCCTGGTCCAATCGAAAACCAGAACCAGGTACTGGTCCAAGCAAGAACCAGAACCAGGTTCTGGTCCAAGCTAAAACCAGGTCCTGGTCCAAGCTAGAACCAGAGCCACATCCAAGTTAGAACCAGAACCAGGTTCTTGTCCTGGTCCAAGCTAGAATCAGAACCACATCCAAGTTAGAACCAGAACCAGGTCCTGGTCCAAGCTTGAACCAGAACCAGGTCCTTGTCTAAACTATAACCAGAACCAAGTCCTGGTCCAAGCTAGAACCAGAACCACATCCAAGTTAGAACCATAACCAGGTTCTTGTCCTGGTCCAAGCTAAAACCAGATCCAGATCCTGATCCAAGCTATAACCAGAACCAGGATCCGGTCCGAGCTAAAACCAGGTACTGGTCCTGGTCAAAGCTAGAACATCAACAAGAGTCAGGTCCAAGCTATAACCAGAAACAGGTCCTGGTCCATCTAAATCCAGAACTACGTCCAAAATAGAACCAGAGCCAGGTCCTGGTCCAAGCTTGAACCAGAACCAGGTTCTAGTCCAAGCTAAAACCAGGCCCTGGTCTAAGCTAGAACCAGAGCCACATCCAAGTTAGAAACAGAACCAGGTCCTGGTCCTGGTTCAAGCTAGAACCAGGTTCTTGTCCTGGTCCAAGCTAGAACAAGAACCAGGTCCTGGTCCAAGCTAAAAGCAGAACCACGTCCAAGTTAGAACCAGAACCAGGTGCTGGTCCAAGCTAAAACCAGGTCCTAGTCCAAGCTAGAACCAGAACGACATGCAGGTTAGAACCAGAACCATGTTGTTTTCCTGGTCCAAGCTAGAACCAAGTCCTAGTCCTGGTCCAAGCCAAAACCAGGTACTGGTCCAAGCAAGAACCAGAACCAGGTTCTGGTCCAAGCTAAAACCAGGTCCTGGTCCAAGCTAGAACCAGAGCCACATCCAAGTTAGAACCAGAACCAGGTTCTTGTCCTGGTCCAAGCTAGAATCAGAACCACATCCAAGTAAGAACCAGAACCAGGTCCTGGTCCAAGCTTGAACCAGAACCAGGTCCTTGTCTAAACTATAACCAGAACCAAGTCCTGGTCCAAGCTAGAACCAGAACCCCATCCAAGTTAGAACCATAACCAGGTTCTCTTGCTGGTCCAAGCTAAAACCAAAAACAGATCCTGGTCCAAGCTAAAACCAGAACCAGATCCTGGTCCAAGCTATAACCAGAACCAGGTTTCGGTCCGAGCTAAAACTAGGTCCTGGTCCTGGTCAAAGCTAGAACGACAACAAGAATCAGGTCCAGGCTATAACCAGAAAGAGGACCTTGTCCAAGCTCAATCCAGAACTACGTCCAACCTAGAACCAGAGCCAGGTCCTGGTCAAAGCTAGAACCAGAACCAGAACCAGGTCCAAGTTAGAACCAGAACCAAGTCCTGGTCAAAGCTAGAACCAGAACCACATCCAAGTTAGAACAAGAACCAGTTTCTGGTCCTGGTCCAAGCTAGAACCAGGTCCTGGTCCTGGTCCAAGCTAGAGAAAGAACCAGGTCCCGGTCCAAGCTAGAACCAGAACCAGGTTCCTTCCAAGGTAAAACCAGGTCCTGGTCCTGGTCCAAGCTAAAACCAGAACCAGGTTCCGTCCAAGCTAAAACCAGGTCCTGGTCCTGGTCCAAGCTAGAAAAAGAACCAGGTCCTGGTCCAGGCTAAAACCAGAACGAGGGCCTGGTCCAAGCTAGAACCAGAACCAGGTCCTGGTCCAAGCTAAAACAAGAACTACGTCCAAGTTAGAACCAGAACCAGGTGCTGGTCCAAGCTAAAACCAGGTCCTGGTCTAAGCTAGAACCAGAACGACATGCAAGTTAGAACCAGAACCAGGTCCTGTTCCTGGTCCAAGCTAGAAAAAGAACCAGGTCCTGGTCCAAGCTAGAACCAGAACCAGGTTCTAGTCCAAGCTAAAACCAGGCCCTGGTCTAAGCTAGAACCAGAGCCACATCCAAGTTAGAAACAGAACCAGGTCCTGGTCCTGGTTCAAGCTAGAACCAGGTTCTTGTCCTGGTCCAAGCTAGAACCAGAACCAGGTCCTGGTCCAAGCTAAAAGCAGAACCACGTCCAAGTTAGAACCAGAACCAGGTGCTGGTCCAAGCTAAAACCAGGTCCTGGTCCAAGCTAGAACCAGAACGACATGCAGGTTAGAACCAGAACCATGTTGTTTTCCTGGTCCAAGCTAGAACCAAGTCCTGGTCCTGGTCCAAGCCAAAACCAGGTACTGGTCCAAGCAAGAACCAGAACCAGGTTCTGGTCCAAGCTAAAACCAGGTCCTGGTCCAAGCTAGAACCAGAGCCACATCCAAGTTAGAAACAGAACCAGGTTCTTGTCCTGGTCCAAGCTAGAACCAGAACCAGGTCCTGGTCCAAGCTAAAAGCAGAACCACGTCCAAGTTAGAACCACAACCAGGTGCTGGTCCAAGCGAAAACCAGGTCCTAGTCCAAGCTAGAACCAGAACGACATGCAGGTTAGAACCAGAACCATGTTGTTTTCCTGGTCCAAGCTAGTACCAAGTCCTGGTCCTGGTCCAATCGAAAACCAGAACCAGGTACTGGTCCAAGCAAGAACCAGAACCAGGTTCTGGTCCAAGCTAAAACCAGGTCCTGGTCCAAGCTAGAACCAGAGCCACATCCAAGTTAGAACCAGAACCAGGTTCTTGTCCTGGTCCAAGCTAGAATCAGAACCACATCCAAGTTAGAACCAGAACCAGGTCCTGGTCCAAGCTTGAACCAGAACCAGGTCCTTGTCTAAACTATAACCAGAACCAAGTCCTGGTCCAAGCTAGAACCAGAACCACATCCAAGTTAGAACCATAACCAGGTTCTTGTCCTGGTCCAAGCTAAAACCAGATCCAGATCCTGATCCAAGCTATAACCAGAACCAGGATCCGGTCCGAGCTAAAACCAGGTACTGGTCCTGGTCAAAGCTAGAACATCAACAAGAGTCAGGTCCAAGCTATAACCAGAAACAGGTCCTGGTCCATCTAAATCCAGAACTACGTCCAAAATAGAACCAGAGCCAGGTCCTGGTCCAAGCTTGAACCAGAACCAGGTTCTAGTCCAAGCTAAAACCAGGCCCTGGTCTAAGCTAGAACCAGAGCCACATCCAAGTTAGAAACAGAACCAGGTCCTGGTCCTGGTTCAAGCTAGAACCAGGTTCTTGTCCTGGTCCAAGCTAGAACAAGAACCAGGTCCTGGTCCAAGCTAAAAGCAGAACCACGTCCAAGTTAGAACCAGAACCAGGTGCTGGTCCAAGCTAAAACCAGGTCCTAGTCCAAGCTAGAACCAGAACGACATGCAGGTTAGAACCAGAACCATGTTGTTTTCCTGGTCCAAGCTAGAACCAAGTCCTAGTCCTGGTCCAAGCCAAAACCAGGTACTGGTCCAAGCAAGAACCAGAACCAGGTTCTGGTCCAAGCTAAAACCAGGTCCTGGTCCAAGCTAGAACCAGAGCCACATCCAAGTTAGAACCAGAACCAGGTTCTTGTCCTGGTCCAAGCTAGAATCAGAACCACATCCAAGTAAGAACCAGAACCAGGTCCTGGTCCAAGCTTGAACCAGAACCAGGTCCTTGTCTAAACTATAACCAGAACCAAGTCCTGGTCCAAGCTAGAACCAGAACCCCATCCAAGTTAGAACCATAACCAGGTTCTCTTGCTGGTCCAAGCTAAAACCAAAAACAGATCCTGGTCCAAGCTAAAACCAGAACCAGATCCTGGTCCAAGCTATAACCAGAACCAGGTTTCGGTCCGAGCTAAAACTAGGTCCTGGTCCTGGTCAAAGCTAGAACGACAACAAGAATCAGGTCCAGGCTATAACCAGAAAGAGGACCTTGTCCAAGCTCAATCCAGAACTACGTCCAACCTAGAACCAGAGCCAGGTCCTGGTCAAAGCTAGAACCAGAACCAGAACCAGGTCCAAGTTAGAACCAGAACCAAGTCCTGGTCAAAGCTAGAACCAGAACCACATCCAAGTTAGAACAAGAACCAGTTTCTGGTCCTGGTCCAAGCTAGAACCAGGTCCTGGTCCTGGTCCAAGCTAGAGAAAGAACCAGGTCCCGGTCCAAGCTAGAACCAGAACCAGGTTCCTTCCAAGGTAAAACCAGGTCCTGGTCCTGGTCCAAGCTAAAACCAGAACCAGGTTCCGTCCAAGCTAAAACCAGGTCCTGGTCCTGGTCCAAGCTAGAAAAAGAACCAGTTCCTGGTCCAGGCTAAAACCAGAACGAGGGCCTGGTCCAAGCTAGAACCAGAACCAGGTCCTGGTCCAAGCTAAAACAAGAACTACGTCCAAGTTAGAACCAGAACCAGGTGCTGGTCCAAGCTAAAACCAGGTCCTGGTCTAAGCTAGAACCAGAACGACATGCAAGTTAGAACCAGAACCAGGTCCTGTTCCTGGTCCAAGCTAGAAAAAGAACCAGGTCCTGGTCCAAGCTAGAACCAGAACCAGGTTCTAGTCCAAGCTAAAACCAGGCCCTGGTCTAAGCTAGAACCAGAGCCACATCCAAGTTAGAAACAGAACCAGGTCCTGGTCCTGGTTCAAGCTAGAACCAGGATCTTGTCCTGGTCCAAGCTAGAACAAGAACCAGGTCCTGGTCCAAGCTAAAAGCAGGTCCTGGTCCAAGCTAGAACCAGAACGACATGCAGGTTAGAACCAGAACCATGTTGTTTTCCTGGTCCAAGCTAGAACCAAGTCCTGGTCCTGGTCCAAGCCAAAACCAGGTACTGGTCCAAGCAAGAACCAGAACCAGGTTCTGGTCCAAGCTAAAACCAGGTCCTGGTCCAAGCTAGAACCAGAGCCACATCCAAGTTAGAACCAGAACCAGGTTCTTGTCCTGGTCCAAGCTAGAATCAGAACCACATCCAAGTAAGAACCAGAACCAGGTCCTGGTCCAAGCTTGAACCAGAACCAGGTCCTTGTCTAAACTATAACCAGAACCAAGTCCTGGTCCAAGCTAGAACCAGAACCACATCCAAGTTAGAACCATAACCAGGTTCTTGTCCTGGTCCAAGCTAAAACCAGAACCAGATCCTGATCCAATCTATAACCAGAACCAGGATCCGGTCCGAGCTAAAACCAGGTCCTGGTCCTGGTCAAAGCTAGAACAACAACAAGAATCAGGTCCAGGCTATAACCAGAAACAGGACCTTGTCCAAGCTCAATCCAGAACTACGTCCAACTTAGAACCAGAGCCAAGTCCTGGTCAAAGCTAGAACCAGAACCAGAACCAGGTCCAAGTTAGAACCAGAACCAGGTCCTGGTCCAAGCTAAAACAAGAATTACGTCCAAGTTAGAACCAGAACCAGGTGCTGGTCCAAGCTAAAACCAGGTCCTGGTCAAAGCTAGAACCAGGTCCTGTTCCTGGTCCAAGCTAGAAAAAGAACCAGGTCCTGGTCCAAGCTAAAACCAGGTCCTGAACCAGAACAACATGCAGGTTAGAACCAGAACCAGGTTGTTGTCCTGGTCCAAGCTAGAACCAAGTCCTGGTCCTGGTCCAAGCTAAAACCAGAACCAGGTCCTGGTCCAAGCTAGAACCAGAACCAGGTTCTGGTCCAAGCTAAAACCAGGTCCTGGTCCAAGCTGGAACCAGAGCCACATCTAAGTTAGAACCAGAACCAGGTTCTTGTCTTGGTCCAAGCTAAAACCAGGTCCGGGTCCTGGTCCAAGCTAGAACCATAACCAGGTCCTGTTCAAAGCTAGAACCAGAACCAGGTACAAGCTAGAACCAGAGCCAGTTCCTGGTCCAAGCTAGAACCAGAACCACATCCAAGTTAGAACCAGAACCAGGTCCTGGTCCAAGCTTGAACCAGAACCAGGTCCTTGTCTAAGCTATAACCAGAACCAAGTCCTGGTCCAAGCTAGAACCAGAACCACATCCAAGTTAGAACCATAACCAGGTTCTTGTCCTGGTCCAAGCTAAAACCAAAAACAGATCCTGGTCCAAGCTAAAACCAGAACCAGATCCTGGTCCAAGCTATAACCAGAACCAGGTTCCGGTCCGAGCTAAAAACCAGGTCCTGGTCCTGGTCAAACCTAGAACAACAACAAGAATCAGGTCCAAGCTATAACCAGAAACAGGTCCTGGTCCAAGCAAAATCTAGAACTACGTCCAACCTAGAACCAGAGCCAGGTCCTGGTCAAAGCTAGAACCAGAACCAAGAGCAGGTCCAAGTTAGAAACAGAACCAAGTCCTGGTCCAAGCAAGAACCAGAACCACATCCAAGTTAGAACCAGAACCAGGTTCAGGTTCTGGTCCAAGATAGAACCGGGTCCTGGTCCTGGTCCAAGCTAGAAAACGAACCAGGTCCTGGTCCAGGCTAAAACCAGGTCCTGGTCCAAGCTAAAACCAGAGCTACATCCAAGTTAGAACCAGAACCAGGTTCTTGTCCTGTTCCAAGCCAGAACCAAGTCCTGGTCCTGGTCCAAGCTAAAACCAGAACCAGGTCCTGGTCCAAGCTAGAAAAAGAACCAGGTCCTGGTCCAAGCTAGAACCAGAGCCACATCCAAGTTAGAACCAGAAGCAGGTTCTTGTCTTGGTCCAAGCTAGAACCAGAACCAGGTCCCGGTCCAAGCTAAAACCAGAACTACGTCCAAGTTAGAACCAGAACCAGGTGCTGGTCCAAGCTAAAACCAGGTCCTGGTACTGGACCAAGCTAAAACCAGAACCAGATCCTGGTCCAAAAAAGAACCAGAACCAGGTTCCGGTCCAAGCTAAAACCAGGTCCTGGTCCAAGCTAGAACCAGAGCCACATCCAAGTTAGAACCAGAACCAGGTCCTGGTCATGGTCAGAGCTAGAACAAGAACCAGGTCCTGGTCTAAGCTAAAACGAGATCCAAGTCCTGGTACAAGTTAGAACCAGAACCAGGTTCTGGTCCTGGTCCAAGCTAGAACCAGGTCCTGGTCCTGGTCCAAGCTAGAAAAAGAATCAGGTCCTGGTCCAAGCTAAAACCAGGTCCTGGTCCAAGCTAGAACCAGAGCCACATCCAAGTCAGAACCAGAACCAGGTTGTTGTCCTGGTCCAAGCTAGAACCAGGTCCTAGTCCTGGATCAACCTAGAACCAGGTCCAGGTCCTGGTCCAAGCTTGAACCAGAACCAGATCCTTCTCTAAGCTATAACCAGAACCAAGTCCTGGTCCAAGCTAGAACCAGAACCACATCCAAGTTAGAACCATAACCAGGTTCTTGTTCTGGTTCAAGCTAAAACCAGGTCCTAGTCCTGGTTCAACCTAGAACCAGGTCCTGGTCCTTGTCCAAGCTAGAAAAAGAACCAGGTCCTGGTCCAAGCTAGAACCAGAACGAGGTTCCGGTCCAAGCTAAAACTAGGTCCTGGTCCAAGCTATAACCAGAGCCACATCTAAGTTAGAACCAGAAAAAGGTTCTTGTCTTGGTCCAAGCTAGAACCAGGTCCTGGTCCTGGTCCAAGCTAAAACCATAACCAGGTCCTAGTCAAAGTTAGAACCAGAACCAGGTCCAAGCTAGAACCAGAACCACATCCAAGTCAGAACCAGAACCAGGTCCTGGTCCAAGCTTGAACCAGAACCAGGTCCTTGTCTAAGCTATAACCAGAACCATGTCCTGGTCCAAGCTAGAACTAGAACCACATCCAAGTTAGAACCATAACCAGGTTCTTGTCCTGGTCCAAGCTAAAACCAGAACCAGATCCTGGTCCAAGCTATAACCAGAACCAGGTTCCGGTCCGAGCTAAAACCAGGTCCTGGTCCTGGTCAAAGCTAGAACAACAACAAGAATCAGGTCCAAGCTATAACCAGAAATAGGTCCTGGTCCAAGCTCAATCCAAAACTACGTCCAAAATAGAACCAGAGCCAGGTCCTGGTCAAAGCTAGAACCAGAACCAGAACCAGAACCAGGTCCAAGTTAGAAACAGAACCAAGTCCTGGTCCAAGCTAGAACCAGAACCACATCCAAGTTAGAACCAGAACCAGGTTCTGGTCCTGGTCCAAGCTACAACCAGGTCCTGGTCCTGGTCCAAGCTAGAAAAAGAACCAGGTCCTGGTCCAAGCTAAAACCAGAACGAGGTCCTGGTCCTGGTCCAAGCTAGAACCAGGTCCTGGTCAAAGCTAAAACCAGAACGAGGTCCTGGTCCAAGCTAAAACCAGAACTACGTCCAAGTTAGAACCAGAACCAGGTGCTGGTCCAAGCTAAAACCAGGTCCTGGTCCAAGCGAGAACCAGAACTACATGCAAGTTAGAACCAGAACCAGGTTGTTCTCCTGGTCCAAGCTAGAACCAAGTCCTGGTCCTGGACCAAGCTAAAACCAGAAATAGGTCCTGGTCCAAGCTAGAACCTGAACCAGGTTCCGGTCCAAGCTAAAACCAGGTCCTGGTCAAAGCTAGAAACAGAGCCATATCCAAGTTAGAACCAGAACATGGTTCTTGTACTGGTCCAGCTAGAACCAAGTCCTGGTCCTGGTCCAAGCTAAAACCAGAACCAGATACTGGTCCAAGCTAGAACCGAAACCAGGTCCTGGTCCAAGCTAAAACCAGGTCCTGGTCCTGGTCCAAGCTAGAAAAAGAACCAGGTCCTGGTCCAAGCTAATACCAGAACGAGGTCCTGGTCCAAGCTAGAACCAGAACCAGGTACTGGTCCAATCTAAAACCAGAACTACGTCCAAGTTAGAACCAGAACCAGGTGCTGGTCCAAGCTAAAACCAGGTCCTGGTCTAAGCTAGAACCAGAACGACATGCAAGTTTGAACCACAACCAGGTTCTTGTCCTGGTCCAAGCTAGAACCAAGTCCTGGTCCTGGTTAAAGCTAAAACCAGAAGCAGGTCCTAGTCCAAGCAAGAACCAGAACCAGGTTCCGGTCCAAGCTAAAACCAGGTCCTGGTCCAAGCTAGAACCAGAGCCACATCCAAGTTAGAAACAGAACCAGGTTCTTGTCCTGGTCCAAGCTAGAACCAGAACCAGGTCCTGGTTCAAGCTAAAAGCAGAACCACGTCCAAGTTAGAACCACAACCAGGTGCTGGTCCAAGCGAAAACCAAGTCCTAGTCCAAGCTAGAACCAGAACGACATGCAGGTTAGAACCAGAACCATGTTGTTTTCCTGGTCCAAGCTAGTACCAAGTCCTGGTCCTGGTCCAATCGAAAACCAGAACCAGGTACTGGTCCAAGCAAGAACCAGAACCAGGTTCTGGTCCAAGCTAAAACCAGGTCCTGGTCCAAGCTAGAACCAGAGCCACATCCAAGTTAGAACCAGAACCAAGTTCTTGTCCTGGTCCAAGCTAGAATCAGAACCACATCCAAGTTAGAACCAGAACCAGATCCTGGTCCAAGCTATAACCAGAACCAGGTTCCGGTCCGAGCTAAAACCAGGTCCTGGTCCTGGTCAAAGCTAGAACAACAACAAGAATCAGGTCCAAGCTATAACCAGAAATAGGTCCTGGTCCAAGCTCAATCCAAAACTACGTCCAAAATAGAACCAGAGCCAGGTCCTGGTCAAAGCTAGAACCAGAACCAGAACCAGAACCAGGTCGAAGTTAGAAACAGAACCAAGTCCTGGTCCAAGCTAGAACCAGAACCACATCCAAGTTAGAACCAGAACCAGGTTCTGGTCCTGGTCCAAGCTACAACCAGGTCCTGGTCCTGGTCCAAGCTAGAAAAAGAACCAGGTCCTGGTCCAAGCTAAAACCAGAACGAGGTCCTGGTCCTGGTCCAAGCTAGAACCAGGTCCTGGTCAAAGCTAAAACCAGAACGAGGTCCTGGTCCAAGCTAAAACCAGAACTACGTCCAAGTTAGAACCAGAACCAGGTGCTGGTCCAAGCTAAAACCAGGTCCTGGTCCAAGCGAGAACCAGAACTACATGCAAGTTAGAACCAGAACCAGGTTGTTCTCCTGGTCCAAGCTAGAACCAAGTCCTGGTCCTGGACCAAGCTAAAACCAGAAATAGGTCCTGGTCCAAGCTAGAACCTGAACCAGGTTCCGGTCCAAGCTAAAACCAGGTCCTGGTCAAAGCTAGAAACAGAGCCATATCCAAGTTAGAACCAGAACATGGTTCTTGTACTGGTCCAGCTAGAACCAAGTCCTGGTCCTGGTCCAAGCTAAAACCAGAACCAGATACTGGTCCAAGCTAGAACCGAAACCAGGTCCTGGTCCAAGCTAAAACCAGGTCCTGGTCCTGGTCCAAGCTAGAAAAAGAACCAGGTCCTGGTCCAAGCTAATACCAGAACGAGGTCCTGGTCCAAGCTAGAACCAGAACCAGGTACTGGTCCAATCTAAAACCAGAACTACGTCCAAGCTAGAACCAGAACCAGGTGCTGGTCCAAGCTAAAACCAGGTCCTGGTCTAAGCTAGAACCAGAACGACATGCAAGTTTGAACCACAACCAGGTTCTTGTCCTGGTCCAAGCTAGAACCAAGTCCTGGTCCTGGTTAAAGCTAAAACCAGAAGCAGGTCCTAGTCCAAGCAAGAACCAGAACCAGGTTCCGGTCCAAGCTAAAACCAGGTCCTGGTCCAAGCTAGAACCAGAGCCACATCCAAGTTAGAAACAGAACCAGGTTCTTGTCCTGGTCCAAGCTAGAACCAGAACCAGGTCCTGGTTCAAGCTAAAAGCAGAACCACGTCCAAGTTAGAACCACAACCAGGTGCTGGTCCAAGCGAAAACCAAGTCCTAGTCCAAGCTAGAACCAGAACGACATGCAGGTTAGAACCAGAACCATGTTGTTTTCCTGGTCCAAGCTAGTACCAAGTCCTGGTCCTGGTCCAATCGAAAACCAGAACCAGGTACTGGTCCAAGCAAGAACCAGAACCAGGTTCTGGTCCAAGCTAAAACCAGGTCCTGGTCCAAGCTAGAACCAGAGCCACATCCAAGTTAGAACCAGAACCAAGTTCTTGTCCTGGTCCAAGCTAGAATCAGAACCACATCCAAGTTAGAACCAGAACCAGGTCCTGGTCCAAGCTTGAACCAGAACCAGGTCCTTGTCTAAACTATAACCAGAACCAAGTCCTGGTCCAAGCTAGAACCAGAACCACATCCAAGTTAGAACAATAACCAGGTTCTTGTCCTGGTCCAAGCTAAAACCAGATCCAGATCCTGATCCAAGCTATAACCAGAACCAGGATCCGGTCCGAGCTAAAACCAGGTACTGGTCCTGGTCAAAGCTAGAACATCAACAAGAGTCAGGTCCAAGCTATAACCAGAAACAGGTCCTGGTCCATCTAAATCCAGAACTACGTCCAAAATAGAACCAGAGCCAGGTCCTGGTCCAAGCTTGAACCAGAACCAGGTCCTTGTCTAAACTATAACCAGAACCAAGTCCTGGTCCAAGCTAGAACCAGAACCACATCCAAGTTAGAACCATAACCAGGTTCTTGTCCTGGTCCAAGCTAAAACCAGAACCAGATCCTGATCCAAGCTATAACCAGAACCAGGATCCGGTCCGAGCTAAAACCAGGTCCTGGTCCTGGTTCAAGCTAGAACCAGGTTCTTGTCCTGGTCCAAGCTAGAACAAGAACCAGGTCCTGGTCCAAGCTAAAAGCAGAACCACGTCCAAGTTAGAACCAGAACCAGGTGCTGGTCCAAGCTAAAACCAGGTCCTAGTCCAAGCTAGAACCAGAACGACATGCAGGTTAGAACCAGAACCATGTTGTTTTCCTGGTCCAAGCTAGAACCAAGTCCTGGTCCTGGTCCAAGCCAAAACCAGGTACTGGTCCAAGCAAGAACCAGAACCAGGTTCTGGTCCAAGCTAAAACCAGGTCCTGGTCCAAGCTAGAACCAGAGCCACATCCAAGTTAGAACCAGAACCAGGTTCTTGTCCTGGTCCAAGCTAGAATCAGAACCACATCCAAGTAAGAACCAGAACCAGGTCCTGGTCCAAGCTTGAACCAGAACCAGGTCCTTGTCTAAACTATAACCAGAACCAAGTCCTGGTCCAAGCTAGAACCAGAACCACATCCAAGTTAGAACCATAACCAGGTTCTTGTCCTGGTCCAAGCTAAAACCAGAACCAGATCCTGATCCAAGCTATAACCAGAACCAGGATCCGGTCCGAGCTAAAACCAGGTCCTGGTCCTGGTCAAAGCTAGAACAACAACAAGAATCAGGTCCAGGCTATAACCAGAAACAGGACCTTGTCCAAGCTCAATCCAGAACTACGTCCAACTTAGAACCAGAGCCAAGTCCTGGTCAAAGCTAGAACCAGAACCAGAACCAGGTCCAAGTTAGAACCAGAACCAAGTCCTGGTCCAAGCTAGAACCAGAACCACATCCAAGTTAGAACAAGAACCAGTTTCTGGTCCTGGTCCAAGCTAGAACCAGGTCCTGGTCCTGGTCCAAGCTAGAAAAAGAACCAGGTCCCGGTCCAAGCTAGAACCAGAACCAGGGTCCTTCCAAGCTAAAACCAGGTCCTGGTCCTGGTCCAAGCTAAAACCAGAACCAGGTTCCGTCCAAGCTAAAACCAGGTCCTGGTCCTGGTCCAAGCTAGAAAAAGAACCAGGTCCTGGTCCAGGCTAAAACCAGAACGAGGGCCTGGTCCAAGCTAGAACCAGAACCAGGTCCTGGTCCAAGCTAAAACAAGAATTACGTCCAAGTTAGAACCAGAACCAGGTGCTGGTCCAAGCTAAAACCAGGTCCTGGTCAAAGCTAGAACCAGGTCCTGTTCCTGGTCCAAGCTAGAAAAAGAACCAGGTCCTGGTCCAAGCTAAAACCAGGTCCTGAACCAGAACAACATGCAGGTTAGAACCAGAACCAGGTTGTTGTCCTGGTCCAAGCTAGAACCAAGTCCTGTTCCTGGTCCAAGCTAAAACCAGAACCAGGTCCTGGTCCAAGCTAGAACCAGAACCAGGTTCTGGTCCAAGCTAAAACCAGGTCCTGGTCCAAGCTGGAACCAGAGCCACATCTAAGTTAGAACCAGAACCAGGTTCTTGTCTTGGTCCAAGCTAAAACCAGGTCCGGGTCCTGGTCCAAGCTAGAACCATAACCAGGTCCTGTTCAAAGCTAGAACCAGAACCAGGTACAAGCTAGAACCAGAGCCAGTTCCTGGTCCAAGCTAGAACCAGAACCACATCCAAGTTAGAACCAGAACCAGGTCCTGGTCCAAGCTTGAACCAGAACCAGGTCCTTGTCTAAGCTATAACCAGAACCAAGTCCTGGTCCAAGCTAGAACCAGAACCACATCCAAGTTAGAACCATAACCACGTTCTCTTGCTGGTCCAAGCTAAAACCAAAAACAGATCCTGGTCCAAGCTAAAACCAGAACCAGATCCTGGTCCAAGCTATAACCAGAACCAGGTTCCGGTCCGAGCTAAAAACCAGGTCCTGGTCCTGGTCAAACCTAGAACAACAACAAGAATCAGGTCCAAGCTATAACCAGAAACAGGTCCTGGTCCAAGCAAAATCTAGAACTACGTCCAACCTAGAACCAGAGCCAGGTCCTGGTCAAAGCTAGAACCAGAACCAAGAGCAGGTCCAAGTTAGAAACAGAACCAAGTCCTGGTCCAAGCAAGAACCAGAACCACATCCAAGTTAGAACCAGAACCAGGTTCAGGTTCTGGTCCAAGATAGAACCGGGTCCTGGTCCTGGTCCAAGCTAGAAAACGAACCAGGTCCTGGTCCAGGCTAAAACCAGGTCCGGGTCCAAGCTAAAACCAGAGCTACATCCAAGTTAGAACCAGAACCAGGTTCTTGTCCTGTTCCAGGCCAGAACCAAGTCCTGGTCCTGGTCCAAGCTAAAACCAGAACCAGGTCCTGGTCCAAGCTAGAAAAAGAACCAGGTCCTGGTCCAAGCTAGAACCAGAGCCACATCCAAGTTAGAACCAGAAGCAGGTTCTTGTCTTGGTCCAAGCTAGAACCAGAACCAGGTCCCGGTCCAAGCTAAAACCAGAACTACGTCCAAGTTAGAACCAGAACCAGGTGCTGGTCCAAGCTAAAACCAGGTCCTGGTACTGGACCAAGCTAAAACCAGAACCAGATCCTGGTCCAAAAAAGAACCAGAACCAGGTTCCGGTCCAAGCTAAAACCAGGTCCTGGTCCAAGCTAGAACCAGAGCCACATCCAAGTTAGAACCAGAACCAGGTCCTGGTCATGGTCAGAGCTAGAACAAGAACCAGGTCCTGGTCTAAGCTAAAACGAGATCCAAGTCCTGGTACAAGTTAGAACCAGAACCAGGTTCTGGTCCTGGTCCAAGCTAGAACCAGGTCCTGGTCCTGGTCCAAGCTAGAAAAAGAATCAGGTCCTGGTCCAAGCTAAAACCAGGTCCTGGTCCAAGCTAGAACCAGAGCCACATCCAAGTCAGAACCAGAACCAGGTTGTTGTCCTGGTCCAAGCTAGAACCAGGTCCTAGTCCTGGATCAACCTAGAACCAGGTCCAGGTCCTGGTCCAAGCTTGAACCAGAACCAGGTACTGGTCCAAGCAAGAACCAGAACCAGGTTCTGGTCCAAGCTAAAACCAGGTCCTGGTCCAAGCTAGAACCAGAGCCACATCCAAGTTAGAACCAGAACCAAGTTCTTGTCCTGGTCCAAGCTAGAATCAGAACCACATCCAAGTTAGAACCAGAACCAGGTCCTGGTCCAAGCTTGAACCAGAACCAGGTCCTTGTCTAAACTATAACCAGAACCAAGTCCTGGTCCAAGCTAGAACCAGAACCACATCCAAGTTAGAACAATAACCAGGTTCTTGTCCTGGTCCAAGCTAAAACCAGATCCAGATCCTGATCCAAGCTATAACCAGAACCAGGATCCGGTCCGAGCTAAAACCAGGTACTGGTCCTGGTCAAAGCTAGAACATCAACAAGAGTCAGGTCCAAGCTATAACCAGAAACAGGTCCTGGTCCATCTAAATCCAGAACTACGTCCAAAATAGAACCAGAGCCAGGTCCTGGTCCAAGCTTGAACCAGAACCAGGTCCTTGTCTAAACTATAACCAGAACCAAGTCCTGGTCCAAGCTAGAACCAGAACCACATCCAAGTTAGAACCATAACCAGGTTCTTGTCCTGGTCCAAGCTAAAACCAGAACCAGATCCTGATCCAAGCTATAACCAGAACCAGGATCCGGTCCGAGCTAAAACCAGGTCCTGGTCCTGGTTCAAGCTAGAACCAGGTTCTTGTCCTGGTCCAAGCTAGAACAAGAACCAGGTCCTGGTCCAAGCTAAAAGCAGAACCACGTCCAAGTTAGAACCAGAACCAGGTGCTGGTCCAAGCTAAAACCAGGTCCTAGTCCAAGCTAGAACCAGAACGACATGCAGGTTAGAACCAGAACCATGTTGTTTTCCTGGTCCAAGCTAGAACCAAGTCCTGGTCCTGGTCCAAGCCAAAAACAGGTACTGGTCCAAGCAAGAACCAGAACCAGGTTCTGGTCCAAGCTAAAACCAGGTCCTGGTCCAAGCTAGAACCAGAGCCACATCCAAGTTAGAACCAGAACCAGGTTCTTGTCCTGGTCCAAGCTAGAATCAGAACCACATCCAAGTAAGAACCAGAACCAGGTTCTGGTCCAAGCTAAAACCAGGTCCTGGTCCAAGCTAGAACCAGAGCCACATCCAAGTTAGAACCAGAACCAGGTTCAGGTTCTGGTCCAAGATAGAACCGGGTCCTGGTCCTGGTCCAAGCTAGAAAACGAACCAGGTCCTGGTCCAGGCTAAAACCAGGTCCGGGTCCAAGCTAAAACCAGAGCTACATCCAAGTTAGAACCAGAACCAGGTTCTTGTCCTGTTCCAGGCCAGAACCAAGTCCTGGTCCTGGTCCAAGCTAAAACCAGAACCAGGTCCTGGTCCAAGCTAGAAAAAGAACCAGGTCCTGGTCCAAGCTAGAACCAGAGCCACATCCAAGTTAGAACCAGAAGCAGGTTCTTGTCTTGGTCCAAGCTAGAACCAGAACCAGGTCCCGGTCCAAGCTAAAACCAGAACTACGTCCAAGTTAGAACCAGAACCAGGTGCTGGTCCAAGCTAAAACCAGGTCCTGGTACTGGACCAAGCTAAAACCAGAACCAGATCCTGGTCCAAAAAAGAACCAGAACCAGGTTCCGGTCCAAGCTAAAACCAGGTCCTGGTCCAAGCTAGAACCAGAGCCACATCCAAGTTAGAACCAGAACCAGGTCCTGGTCATGGTCAGAGCTAGAACAAGAACCAGGTCCTGGTCTAAGCTAAAACGAGATCCAAGTCCTGGTACAAGTTAGAACCAGAACCAGGTTCTGGTCCTGGTCCAAGCTAGAACCAGGTCCTGGTCCTGGTCCAAGCTAGAAAAAGAATCAGGTCCTGGTCCAAGCTAAAACCAGGTCCTGGTCCAAGCTAGAACCAGAGCCACATCCAAGTCAGAACCAGAACCAGGTTGTTGTCCTGGTCCAAGCTAGAACCAGGTCCTAGTCCTGGATCAACCTAGAACCAGGTCCAGGTCCTGGTCCAAGCTTGAACCAGAACCAGATCCTTCTCTAAGCTATAACCAGAACCAAGTCCTGGTCCAAGCTAGAACCAGAACCACATCCAAGTTAGAACCATAACCAGGTTCTTGTTCTGGTTCAAGCTAAAACCAGGTCCTAGTCCTGGTTCAACCTAGAACCAGGTCCTGGTCCTGGTCCAAGCTAGAAAAAGAACCAGGTCCTGGTCCAAGCTAGAACCAGAACCAGGTTCCGGTCCAAGCTAAAACCAGGTCCTGGTCAAAGCTATAACCAGTGCCACATCTAAGTTAGAACCAGAAACAGGTTCTTGTCTTGGTCCAAGCTAGAACCAGGTCCTGGTCCTGGTCCAAGCTAGAACCATAACCAGGTCCTAGTCAAAGTTAGAACCAGAACCAGGTCCAAGCTAGAACCAGAACCAGTTCCTGGTCCAAGCTAGAACCAGAACCACATCCAAGTCAGAACCAGAACCAGGTCCTGGTCCAAGCTTGAACCAGAACCAGGTCCTTGTCTAAGCTATAACCAGAACCATGTCCTGGTCCAAGCTAGAACTAGAACCACATCCAAGTTAGAACCATAACCAGGTTCTTGTCCTGGTCCAAGCTAAAACCAGAACCAGATCCTGGTCCAAGCTATAACCAGAACCAGGTTCCGGTCCGAGCTAAAACCAGGTCCTGGTCCTGGTCAAAGCTAGAACAACAACAAGAATCAGGTCCAAGCTATAACCAGAAATAGGTCCTGGTCCAAGCTCAATCCAAAACTACGTCCAAAATAGAACCAGAGCCAGGTCCTGGTCAAAGCTAGAACCAGAACCAGAACCAGAACCAGGTCCAAGTTAGAAACAGAACCAAGTCCTGGTCCAAGCTAGAACCAGAACCACATCCAAGTTAGAACCAGAACCAGGTTCTGGTCCTGGTCCAAGCTACAACCAGGTCCTGGTCCTGGTCCAAGCTAGAAAAAGAACCAGGTCCTGGTCCAAGCTAAAACCAGAACGAGGTCCTGGTCCTGGTCCAAGCTAGAACCAGGTCCTGGTCAAAGCTAAAACCAGAACGAGGTCCTGGTCCAAGCTAAAACCAGAACTACGTCCAAGTTAGAACCAGAACCAGGTGCTGGTCCAAGCTAAAACCAGGTCCTGGTCCAAGCGAGAACCAGAACTACATGCAAGTTAGAACCAGAACCAGGTTGTTCTCCTGGTCCAAGCTAGAACCAAGTCCTGGTCCTGGACCAAGCTAAAACCAGAAATAGGTCCTGGTCCAAGCTAGAACCTGAACCAGGTTCCGGTCCAAGCTAAAACCAGGTCCTGGTCAAAGCTAGAAACAGAGCCATATCCAAGTTAGAACCAGAACATGGTTCTTGTACTGGTCCAGCTAGAACCAAGTCCTGGTCCTGGTCCAAGCTAAAACCAGAACCAGATACTGGTCCAAGCTAGAACCGAAACCAGGTCCTGGTCCAAGCTAAAACCAGGTCCTGGTCCTGGTCCAAGCTAGAAAAAGAACCAGGTCCTGGTCCAAGCTAATACCAGAACGAGGTCCTGGTCCAAGCTAGAACCAGAACCAGGTACTGGTCCAATCTAAAACCAGAACTACGTCCAAGTTAGAACCAGAACCAGGTGCTGGTCCAAGCTAAAACCAGGTCCTGGTCTAAGCTAGAACCAGAACGACATGCAAGTTTGAACCACAACCAGGTTCTTGTCCTGGTCCAAGCTAGAACCAAGTCCTGGTCCTGGTTAAAGCTAAAACCAGAAGCAGGTCCTGGTCCAAGCAAGAACCAGAACCAGGTTCCGGTCCAAGCTAAAACCAGGTCCTGGTCCAAGCTAGAACCAGAGCCACATCCAAGTTAGAAACAGAACCAGGTTCTTGTCCTGGTCCAAGCTAGAACCAGAACCAGGTCCTGGTCCAAGCTAAAAGCAGAACCACGTCCAAGTTAGAACCACAACCAGGTGCTGGTCCAAGCGAAAACCAGGTCCTAGTCCAAGCTAGAACCAGAACGACATGCAGGTTAGAACCAGAACCATGTTGTTTTCCTGGTCCAAGCTAGTACCAAGTCCTGGTCCTGGTCCAATCGAAAACCAGAACCAGGTACTGGTCCAAGCAAGAACCAGAACCAGGTTCTGGTCCAAGCTAAAACCAGGTCCTGGTCCAAGCTAGAACCAGAGCCACATCCAAGTTAGAACCAGAACCAGGTTCTTGTCCTGGTCCAAGCTAGAATCAGAACCACATCCAAGTTAGAACCAGAACCAGGTCCTGGTACAAGCTTGAACCAGAACCAGGTCCTTGTCTAAACTATAACCAGAACCAAGTCCTGGTCCAAGCTAGAACCAGAACCACATCCAAGTTAGAACCATAACCAGGTTCTTGTCCTGGTCCAAGCTAAAACCAGATCCAGATCCTGATCCAAGCTATAACCAGAACCAGGATCCGGTCCGAGCTAAAACCAGGTACTGGTCCTGGTCAAAGCTAGAACATCAACAAGAGTCAGGTCCAAGCTATAACCAGAAACAGGTCCTGGTCCATCTAAATCCAGAACTACGTCCAAAATAGAACCAGAGCCAGGTCCTGGTCCAAGCTTGAACCAGAACCAGGTCCTTGTCTAAACTATAACCAGAACCAAGTCCTGGTCCAAGCTAGAACCAGAACCACATCCAAGTTAGAACCATAACCAGGTTCTTGTCCTGGTCCAAGCTAAAACCAGAACCAGATCCTGATCCAAGCTATAACCAGAACCAGGATCCGGTCCGAGCTAAAACCAGGTCCTGGTCCTGGTCAAAGCTAGAACGACAACAAGAATCAGGTCCAGGCTATAACCAGAAACAGGACCTTGTCCAAGCTCAATCCAGAACTACGTCCAACCTAGAACCAGAGCCAGGTCCTGGTCAAAGCTAGAACCAGAACCAGAACCAGGTCCAAGTTAGAACCAGAACCAAGTCCTGGTCAAAGCTAGAACCAGAACCACATCCAAGTTAGAACAAGAACCAGTTTCTGGTCCTGGTCCAAGCTAGAACCAGGTCCTGGTCCTGGTCCAAGCTAGAGAAAGAACCAGGTCCCGGTCCAAGCTAGAACCAGAACCAGGTTCCTTCCAAGGTAAAACCAGGTCCTGGTCCTGGTCCAAGCTAAAACCAGAACCAGGTTCCGTCCAAGCTAAAACCAGGTCCTGGTCCTGGTCCAAGCTAGAAAAAGAACCAGGTCCTGGTCCAGGCTAAAACCAGAACGAGGGCCTGGTCCAAGCTAGAACCAGAACCAGGTCCTGGTCCAAGCTAAAACAAGAACTACGTCCAAGTTAGAACCAGAACCAGGTGCTGGTCCAAGCTAAAACCAGGTCCTGGTCAAAGCTAGAACCAGAACGACATGCAAGTTAGAACCAGAACCAGGTCCTGTTCCTGGTCCAAGCTAGAAAAAGAACCAGGTCCTGGTCCAAGCTAGAACCAGAACCAGGTTCTAGTCCAAGCTAAAACCAGGCCCTGGTCTAAGCTAGAACCAGAGCAACATCCAAGTTAGAAACAGAACCAGGTCCTGGTCCTGGTTCAAGCTAGAACCAGGTTCTTGTCCTGGTCCAAGCTAGAACAAGAACCAGGTCCTGGTCCAAGCTAAAAGCAGAACCACGTCCAAGTTAGAACCAGAACCAGGTGCTGGTCCAAGCTAAAACCAGGTCCTAGTCCAAGCTAGAACCAGAACGACATGCAGGTTAGAACCAGAACCATGTTGTTTTCCTGGTCCAAGCTAGAACCAAGTCCTAGTCCTGGTCCAAGCCAAAACCAGGTACTGGTCCAAGCAAGAACCAGAACCAGGTTCTGGTCCAAGCTAAAACCAGGTCCTGGTCCAAGCTAGAACCAGTGCCACATCCAAGTTAGAACCAGAACCAGGTTCTTGTCCTGGTCCAAGCTAGAATCAGAACCACATCCAAGTAAGAACCAGAACCAGGTCCTGGTCCAAGCTTGAACCAGAACCAGGTCCTTGTCTAAACTATAACCAGAACCAAGTCCTGGTCCAAGCTAGAACCAGAACCACATCCAAGTTAGAACCATAACCAGGTTCTTGTCCTGGTCCAAGCTAAAACCAGAACCAGATCCTGATCCAAGCTATAACCAGAACCAGGATCCGGTCCGAGCTAAAACCAGGTCCTGGTCCTGGTCAAAGCTAGAACAACAACAAGAATCAGGTCCAGGCTATAACCAGAAACAGGACCTTGTCCAAGCTCAATCCAGAACTACGTCCAACTTAGAACCAGAGCCAAGTCCTGGTCAAAGCTAGAACCAGAACCAGAACCAGGTCCAAGTTAGAACCAGAACCAAGTCCTGGTCCAAGCTAGAACCAGAACCACATCCAAGTTAGAACAAGAACCAGTTTCTGGTCCTGGTCCAAGCTAGAACCAGGTCCTGGTCCTGGTCCAAGCTAGAAAAAGAACCAGGTCCCGGTCCAAGCTAGAACCAGAACCAGGGTCCTTCCAAGCTAAAACCAGGTCCTGGTCCTGGTCCAAGCTAAAACCAGAACCAGGTTCCGTCCAAGCTAAAACCAGGTCCTGGTCCTGGTCCAAGCTAGAAAAAGAACCAGGTCCTGGTCCAGGCTAAAACCAGAACGAGGGCCTGGTCCAAGCTAGAACCAGAACCAGGTCCTGGTCCAAGCTAAAACAAGAATTACGTCCAAGTTAGAACCAGAACCAGGTGCTGGTCCAAGCTAAAACCAGGTCCTGGTCAAAGCTAGAACCAGGTCCTGTTCCTGGTCCAAGCTAGAAAAAGAACCAGGTCCTGGTCCAAGCTAAAACCAGGTCCTGAACCAGAACAACATGCAGGTTAGAACCAGAACCAGGTTGTTGTCCTGGTCCAAGCTAGAACCAAGTCCTGGTCCTGGTCCAAGCTAAAACCAGAACCAGGTCCTGGTCCAAGTTAGAACCAGAACCAGGTTCTTGTCTTGGTCCAAGCTAAAACCAGGTCCTGGTCCTGGTCCAAGCTAGAACCATAACCAGGTCCTGTTCAAAGCTAGAACCAGAACCAGGTACAAGCCAGAACCAGAGCCAGTTCCTGGTCCAAGCTAGAACCAGAACCACATCCAAGTAAGAACCAGAACCAGGTCCTTGTCTAAGCTATAACCAGAACCAAGTCCTGGTCCAAGCTAGAACCAGAACCACATCCAAGTTAGAACCATAACCAGGTTCTCTTGCTGGTCCAAGCTAAAACCAAAAACAGATCCTGGTCCAAGCTAAAACCAGAACCAGATCCTGGTCCAAGCTATAACCAGAACCAGGTTCCGGTCCGAGCTAAAACCAGGTCCTGGTCCTGGTCAAAGCTAGAACGACAACAAGAATCAGGTCCAGGCTATAACCAGAAACAGGACCTTGTCCAAGCTCAATCCAGAACTACGTCCAACCTAGAACCAGAGCCAGGTCCTGGTCAAAGCTAGAACCAGAACCAGAACCAGGTCCAAGTTAGAACCAGAACCAAGTCCTGGTCAAAGCTAGAACCAGAACCACATCCAAGTTAGAACAAGAACCAGTTTCTGGTCCTGGTCCAAGCTAGAACCAGGTCCTGGTCCTGGTCCAAGCTAGAGAAAGAACCAGGTCCCGGTCCAAGCTAGAACCAGAACCAGGTTCCTTCCAAGGTAAAACCAGGTCCTGGTCCTGGTCCAAGCTAAAACCAGAACCAGGTTCCGTCCAAGCTAAAACCAGGTCCTGGTCCTGGTCCAAGCTAGAAAAAGAACCAGGTCCTGGTCCAGGCTAAAACCAGAACGAGGGCCTGGTCCAAGCTAGAACCAGAACCAGGTCCTGGTCCAAGCTAAAACAAGAACTACGTCCAAGTTAGAACCAGAACCAGGTGCTGGTCCAAGCTAAAACCAGGTCCTGGTCTAAGCTAGAACCAGAACGACATGCAAGTTAGAACCAGAACCAGGTCCTGTTCCTGGTCCAAGCTAGAAAAAGAACCAGGTTCTGGTCAAAGCTAAAACCAGGTCCTGGTCCAAGATAGAACCAGAGCCACATCCAAGTTAGAACCAGAACCAGGTTCTTGTCCTGGTCCAAGCTAGAATCAGAACCACATCCAAGTAAGAACCAGAACCAGGTCCTGGTCCAAGCTTGAACCAGAACCAGGTCCTTGTCTAAACTATAACCAGAACCAAGTCCTGGTCCAAGCTAGAACCAGAACCACATCCAAGTTAGAACCATAACCAGGTTCTTGTCCTGGTCCAAGCTAAAACCAGAACCAGATCCTGATCCAAGCTATAACCAGAACCAGGATCCGGTCCGAGCTAAAACCAGGTCCTGGTCCTGGTCAAAGCTAGAACAACAAGAAGAATCAGGTCCAGGCTATAACCAGAAACAGGACCTTGTCCAAGCTCAATCCAGAACTACGTCCAACTTAGAACCAGAGCCAAGTCCTGGTCAAAGCTAGAACCAGAACCAGAACCAGGTCCAAGTTAGAACCAGAACCAAGTCCTGGTCCAAGCTAGAACCAGAACCACATCCAAGTTAGAACAAGAACCAGTTTCTGGTCCTGGTCCAAGCTAGAACCAGGTCCTGGTCCTGGTCCAAGCTAGAAAAAGAACCAGGTCCCGGTCCAAGCTAGAACCAGAACCAGGGTCCTTCCAAGCTAAAACCAGGTCCTGGTCCTGGTCCAAGCTAAAACCAGAACCAGGTTCCGTCCAAGCTAAAACCAGGTCCTGGTCCTGGTCCAAGCTAGAAAAAGAACCAGGTCCTGGTCCAGGCTAAAACCAGAACGAGGGCCTGGTCCAAGCTAGAACCAGAACCAGGTCCTGGTCCAAGCTAAAACAAGAATTACATCCAAGTTAGAACCAGAACCAGGTGCTGGTCCAAGCTAAAACCAGGTCCTGGTCAAAGCTAGAACCAGGTCCTGTTCCTGGTCCAAGCTAGAAAAAGAACCAGGTCCTGGTCCAAGCTAAAACCAGGTCCTGAACCAGAACAACATGCAGGTTAGAACCAGAACCAGGTTGTTGTCCTGGTCCAAGCTAGAACCAAGTCCTGGTCCTGGTCCAAGCTAAAACCAGAACCAGGTCCTGGTCCAAGTTAGAACCAGAACCAGGTTCTTGTCTTGGTCCAAGCTAAAACCAGGTCCTGGTCCTGGTCCAAGCTAGAACCATAACCAGGTCCTGTTCAAAGCTAGAACCAGAACCAGGTACAAGCCAGAACCAGAGCCAGTTCCTGGTCCAAGCTAGAACCAGAACCACATCCAAGTAAGAACCAGAACCAGGTCCTGGTCCAAGCTTGAACCAGAACCAGGTCCTTGTCTAAGCTATAACCAGAACCAAGTCCTGGTCCAAGCTAGAACCAGAACCACATCCAAGTTAGAACCATAACCAGGTTCTCTTGCTGGTCCAAGCTAAAACCAAAAACAGATCCTGGTCCAAGCTAAAACCAGAACCAGATCCTGGTCCAAGCTATAACCAGAACCAGGTTCCGGTCCGAGCTAAAACCAGGTCCTGGTCCTGGTCAAAGCTAGAACGACAACAAGAATCAGGTCCAGGCTATAACCAGAAACAGGACCTTGTCCAAGCTCAATCCAGAACTACGTCCAACCTAGAACCAGAGCCAGGTCCTGGTCAAAGCTAGAACCAGAACCAGAACCAGGTCCAAGTTAGAACCAGAACCAAGTCCTGGTCAAAGCTAGAACCAGAACCACATCCAAGTTAGAACAAGAACCAGTTTCTGGTCCTGGTCCAAGCTAGAACCAGGTCCTGGTCCTGGTCCAAGCTAGAGAAAGAACCAGGTCCCGGTCCAAGCTAGAACCAGAACCAGGTTCCTTCCAAGGTAAAACCAGGTCCTGGTCCTGGTCCAAGCTAAAACCAGAACCAGGTTCCGTCCAAGCTAAAACCAGGTCCTGGTCCTGGTCCAAGCTAGAAAAAGAACCAGGTCCTGGTCCAGGCTAAAACCAGAACGAGGGCCTGGTCCAAGCTAGAACCAGAACCAGGTCCTGGTCCAAGCTAAAACAAGAACTACGTCCAAGTTAGAACCAGAACCAGGTGCTGGTCCAAGCTAAAACCAGGTCCTGGTCTAAGCTAGAACCAGAACGACATGCAAGTTAGAACCAGAACCAGGTCCTGTTCCTGGTCCAAGCTAGAAAAAGAACCAGGTCCTGGTCCAAGCTATAACCAGAACCAGGTTCCGGTCCGAGCTAAAACCAGGTCCTGGTCCTGGTCAAAGCTAGAACGACAACAAGAATCAGGTCCAGGCTATAACCAGAAACAGGACCTTGTCCAAGCTCAATCCAGAACTACGTCCAACCTAGAACCAGAGCCAGGTCCTGGTCAAAGCTAGAACCAGAACCAGAACCAGGTCCAAGTTAGAACCAGAACCAAGTCCTGGTCAAAGCTAGAACCAGAACCACATCCAAGTTAGAACAAGAACCAGTTTCTGGTCCTGGTCCAAGCTAGAACCAGGTCCTGGTCCTGGTCCAAGCTAGAGAAAGAACCAGGTCCCGGTCCAAGCTAGAACCAGAACCAGGTTCCTTCCAAGGTAAAACCAGGTCCTGGTCCTGGTCCAAGCTAAAACCAGAACCAGGTTCCGTCCAAGCTAAAACCAGGTCCTGGTCCTGGTCCAAGCTAGAAAAAGAACCAGGTCCTGGTCCAGGCTAAAACCAGAACGAGGGCCTGGTCCAAGCTAGAACCAGAACCAGGTCCTGGTCCAAGCTAAAACAAGAACTACGTCCAAGTTAGAACCAGAACCAGGTGCTGGTCCAAGCTAAAACCAGGTCCTGGTCTAAGCTAGAACCAGAACGACATGCAAGTTAGAACCAGAACCAGGTCCTGTTCCTGGTCCAAGCTAGAAAAAGAACCAGGTCCTGGTCCAAGCTAGAACCAGAACCAGGTTCTAGTCCAAGCTAAAACCAGGCCCTGGTCTAAGCTAGAACCAGAGCCACATCCAAGTTAGAAACAGAACCAGGTCCTGGTCCTGGTTCAAGCTAGAACCAGGTTCTTGTCCTGGTCCAAGCTAGAACAAGAACCAGGTCCTGGTCCAAGCTAAAAGCAGAACCACGTCCAAGTTAGAACCAGAACCAGGTGCTGGTCCAAGCTAAAACCAGGTCCTAGTCCAAGCTAGAACCAGAACGACATGCAGGTTAGAACCAGAACCATGTTGTTTTCCTGGTCCAAGCTAGAACCAAGTCCTAGTCCTGGTCCAAGCCAAAACCAGGTACTGGTCCAAGCAAGAACCAGAACCAGGTTCTGGTCCAAGCTAAAACCAGGTCCTGGTCCAAGATAGAACCAGAGCCACATCCAAGTTAGAACCAGAACCAGGTTCTTGTCCTGGTCCAAGCTAGAATCAGAACCACATCCAAGTAAGAACCAGAACCAGGTCCTGGTCCAAGCTTGAACCAGAACCAGGTCCTTGTCTAAACTATAACCAGAACCAAGTCCTGGTCCAAGCTAGAACCAGAACCACATCCAAGTTAGAACCATAACCAGGTTCTTGTCCTGGTCCAAGCTAAAACCAGAACCAGATCCTGATCCAAGCTATAACCAGAACCAGGATCCGGTCCGAGCTAAAACCAGGTCCTGGTCCTGGTCAAAGCTAGAACAACAACAAGAATCAGGTCCAGGCTATAACCAGAAACAGGACCTTGTCCAAGCTCAATCCAGAACTACGTCCAACTTAGAACCAGAGCCAAGTCCTGGTCAAAGCTAGAACCAGAACCAGAACCAGGTCCAAGTTAGAACCAGAACCAAGTCCTGGTCCAAGCTAGAACCAGAACCACATCCAAGTTAGAACAAGAACCAGTTTCTGGTCCTGGTCCAAGCTAGAACCAGGTCCTGGTCCTGGTCCAAGCTAGAAAAAGAACCAGGTCCCGGTCCAAGCTAGAACCAGAACCAGGGTCCTTCCAAGCTAAAACCAGGTCCTGGTCCTGGTCCAAGCTAAAACCAGAACCAGGTTCCGTCCAAGCTAAAACCAGGTCCTGGTCCTGGTCCAAGCTAGAAAAAGAACCAGGTCCTGGTCCAGGCTAAAACCAGAACGAGGGCCTGGTCCAAGCTAGAACCAGAACCAGGTCCTGGTCCAAGCTAAAACAAGAATTACGTCCAAGTTAGAACCAGAACCAGGTGCTGGTCCAAGCTAAAACCAGGTCCTGGTCAAAGCTAGAACCAGGTCCTGTTCCTGGTCCAAGCTAGAAAAAGAACCAGGTCCTGGTCCAAGCTAAAACCAGGTCCTGAACCAGAACAACATGCAGGTTAGAACCAGAACCAGGTTGTTGTCCTGGTCCAAGCTAGAACCAAGTCCTGGTCCTGGTCCAAGCTAAAACCAGAACCAGGTCCTGGTCCAAGCTAGAACCAGAACCAGGTTCTGGTCCAAGCTAAAACCAGGTCCTGGTCCAAGCTGGAACCAGAGCCACATCTAAGTTAGAACCAGAACCAGGTTCTTGTCTTGGTCCAAGCTAAAACCAGGTCCTGGTCCTGGTCCAAGCTAGAACCATAACCAGGTCCTGTTCAAAGCTAGAACCAGAACCAGGTACAAGCTAGAACCAGAGCCAGTTCCTGGTCCAAGCTAGAACCAGAACCACATCCAAGTAAGAACCAGAACCAGGTCCTGGTCGAAGCTTGAACCAGAACCAGGTCCTTGTCTAAGCTATAACCAGAACCAAGTCCTGGTCCAAGCTAGAACCAGAACCACATCCAAGTTAGAACCATAACCAGGTTCTCTTGCTGGTCCAAGCTAAAACCAAAAACAGATCCTGGTCCAAGCTAAAACCAGAACCAGATCCTGGTCCAAGCTATAACCAGAACCAGGTTCCGGTCCGAGCTAAAACCAGGTCCTGGTCCTGGTCAAAGCTAGAACGACAACAAGAATCAGGTCCAGGCTATAACCAGAAACAGGACCTTGTCCAAGCTCAATCCAGAACTACGTCCAACCTAGAACCAGAGCCAGGTCCTGGTCAAAGCTAGAACCAGAACCAGGTCCAAGTTAGAACCAGAACCAAGTCCTGGTCAAAGCTAGAACCAGAACCACATCCAAGTTAGAACAAGAACCAGTTTCTGGTCCTGGTCCAAGCTAGAACCAGGTCCTGGTCCTGGTCCAAGCTAGAGAAAGAACCAGGTCCCGGTCCAAGCTAGAACCAGAACCAGGTTCCTTCCAAGGTAAAACCAGGTCCTGGTCCTGGTCCAAGCTAAAACCAGAACCAGGTTCCGTCCAAGCTAAAACCAGGTCCTGGTCCTGGTCCAAGCTAGAAAAAGAACCAGGTCCTGGTCCAGGCTAAAACCAGAACGAGGGCCTGGTCCAAGCTAGAACCAGAACCAGGTCCTGGTCCAAGCTAAAACAAGAACTACGTCCAAGTTAGAACCAGAACCAGGTGCTGGTCCAAGCTAAAACCAGGTCCTGGTCTAAGCTAGAACCAGAACGACATGCAAGTTAGAACCAGAACCAGGTCCTGTTCCTGGTCCAAGCTAGAAAAAGAACCAGGTCCTGGTCCAAGCTAGAACCAGAACCAGGTTCTAGTCCAAGCTAAAACCAGGCCCAGGTCTAAGCTAGAACCAGAGCCACATCCAAGTTAGAAACAGAACCAGGTCCTGGTCCTGGTTCAAGCTAGAACCAGGTTCTTGTCCTGGTCCAAGCTAGAACAAGAACCAGGTCCTGGTCCAAGCTAAAAGCAGAACCACGTCCAAGTTAGAACCAGAACCAGGTGCTAGTCCAAGCTAAAACCAGGTCCTAGTCCAAGCTAGAACCAGAACGACATGCAGGTTAGAACCAGAACCATGTTGTTTTCCTGGTCCAAGCTAGAACCAAGTCCTGGTCCTGGTCCAAGCCAAAACCAGGTACTGGTCCAAGCAAGAACCAGAACCAGGTTCTGGTCCAAGCTAAAACCAGGTCCTGGTCCAAGCTAGAACCAGAGCCACATCCAAGTTAGAACCAGAACCAGGTTCTTGTCCTGGTCCAAGCTAGAATCAGAACCACATCCAAGTAAGAACCAGAACCAGGTCCTGGTCCAAGCTTGAACCAGAACCAGGTCCTTGTCTAAACTATAACCAGAACCAAGTCCTGGTCCAAGCTAGAACCAGAACCACATCCAAGTTAGAACCATAACCAGGTTCTTGTCCTGGTCCAAGCTAAAACCAAAAACAGATCCTGGTCCAAGCTAAAACCAGAACCAGATCCTGGTCCAAGCTATAACCAGAACCAGGTTCCGGTCCGAGCTAAAACCAGGTCCTGGTCCTGGTCAAAGCTAGAACGACAACAAGAATCAGGTCCAGGCTATAACCAGAAACAGGACCTTGTCCAAGCTCAATCCAGAACTACGTCCAACCTAGAACCAGAGCCAGGTCCTGGTCAAAGCTAGAACCAGAACCAGAACCAGGTCCAAGTTAGAACCAGAACCAAGTCCTGGTCAAAGCTAGAACCAGAACCACATCCAAGTTAGAACAAGAACCAGTTTCTGGTCCTGGTCCAAGCTAGAACCAGGTCCTGGTCCTGGTCCAAGCTAGAGAAAGAACCAGGTCCCGGTCCAAGCTAGAACCAGAACCAGGTTCCTTCCAAGGTAAAACCAGGTCCTGGTCCTGGTCCAAGCTAAAACCAGAACCAGGTTCCGTCCAAGCTAAAACCAGGTCCTGGTCCTGGTCCAAGCTAGAAAAAGAACCAGGTCCTGGTCCAGGCTAAAACCAGAACGAGGGCCTGGTCCAAGCTAGAACCAGAACCAGGTCCTGGTCCAAGCTAAAACAAGAACTACGTCCAAGTTAGAACCAGAACCAGGTGCTGGTCCAAGCTAAAACCAGGTCCTGGTCTAAGCTAGAACCAGAACGACATGCAAGTTAGAACCAGAACCAGGTCCTGTTCCTGGTCCAAGCTAGAAAAAGAACCAGGTCCTGGTCCAAGCTAGAACCAGAACCAGGTTCTAGTCCAAGCTAAAACCAGGCCCTGGTCTAAGCTAGAACCAGAGCCACATCCAAGTTAGAAACAGAACCAGGTCCTGGTCCTGGTTCAAGCTAGAACCAGGTTCTTGTCCTGGTCCAAGCTAGAACAAGAACCAGGTCCTGGTCCAAGCTAAAAGCAGAACCACGTCCAAGTTAGAACCAGAACCAGGTGCTGGTCCAAGCTAAAACCAGGTCCTAGTCCAAGCTAGAACCAGAACGACATGCAGGTTAGAACCAGAACCATGTTGTTTTCCTGGTCCAAGCTAGAACCAAGTCCTAGTCCTGGTCCAAGCCAAAACCAGGTACTGGTCCAAGCAAGAACCAGAACCAGGTTCTGGTCCAAGCTAAAACCAGGTCCTGGTCCAAGCTAGAACCAGAGCCACATCCAAGTTAGAACCAGAACCAGGTTCTTGTCCTGGTCCAAGCTAGAATCAGAACCACATCCAAGTAAGAACCAGAACCAGGTCCTGGTCCAAGCTTGAACCAGAACCAGGTCCTTGTCTAAACTATAACCAGAACCAAGTCCTGGTCCAAGCTAGAACCAGAACCACATCCAAGTTAGAACCATAACCAGGTTCTTGTCCTGGTCCAAGCTAAAACCAGAACCAGATCCTGATCCAAGCTATAACCAGAACCAGGATCCGGTCCGAGCTAAAACCAGGTCCTGGTCCTGGTCAAAGCTAGAACAACAACAAGAATCAGGTCCAGGCTATAACCAGAAACAGGACCTTGTCCAAGCTCAATCCAGAACTACGTCCAACTTAGAACCAGAGCCAAGTCCTGGTCAAAGCTAGAACCAGAACCAGAACCAGGTCCAAGTTAGAACCAGAACCAAGTCCTGGTCCAAGCTAGAACCAGAACCACATCCAAGTTAGAACAAGAACCAGTTTCTGGTCCTGGTCCAAGCTAGAACCAGGTCCTGGTCCTGGTCCAAGCTAGAAAAAGAACCAGGTCCCGGTCCAAGCTAGAACCAGAACCAGGGTCCTTCCAAGCTAAAACCAGGTCCTGGTCCTGGTCCAAGCTAAAACCAGAACCAGGTTCCGTCCAAGCTAAAACCAGGTCCTGGTCCTGGTCCAAGCTAGAAAAAGAACCAGGTCCTGGTCCAGGCTAAAACCAGAACGAGGGCCTGGTCCAAGCTAGAACCAGAACCAGGTCCTGGTCCAAGCTAAAACAAGAATTACGTCCAAGTTAGAACCAGAACCAGGTGCTGGTCCAAGCTAAAACCAGGTCCTGGTCAAAGCTAGAACCAGGTCCTGTTCCTGGTCCAAGCTAGAAAAAGAACCAGGTCCTGGTCCAAGCTAAAACCAGGTCCTGAACCAGAACAACATGCAGGTTAGAACCAGAACCAGGTTGTTGTCCTGGTCCAAGCTAGAACCAAGTCCTGGTCCTGGTCCAAGCTAAAACCAGAACCAGGTCCTGGTCCAAGCTAGAACCAGAACCAGGTTCTGGTCCAAGCTAAAACCAGGTCCTGGTCCAAGCTGGAACCAGAGCCACATCTAAGTTAGAACCAGAACCAGGTTCTTGTCTTGGTCCAAGCTAAAACCAGGTCCTGGTCCTGGTCCAAGCTAGAACCATAACCAGGTCCTGTTCAAAGCTAGAACCAGAACCAGGTACAAGCTAGAACCAGAGCCAGTTCCTGGTCCAAGCTAGAACCAGAACCACATCCAAGTAAGAACCAGAACCAGGTCCTGGTCGAAGCTTGAACCAGAACCAGGTCCTTGTCTAAGCTATAACCAGAACCAAGTCCTGGTCCAAGCTAGAACCAGAACCACATCCAAGTTAGAACCATAACCAGGTTCTCTTGCTGGTCCAAGCTAAAACCAAAAACAGATCCTGGTCCAAGCTAAAACCAGAACCAGATCCTGGTCCAAGCTATAACCAGAACCAGGTTCCGGTCCGAGCTAAAACCAGGTCCTGGTCCTGGTCAAAGCTAGAACGACAACAAGAATCAGGTCCAGGCTATAACCAGAAACAGGACCTTGTCCAAGCTCAATCCAGAACTACGTCCAACCTAGAACCAGAGCCAGGTCCTGGTCAAAGCTAGAACCAGAACCAGGTCCAAGTTAGAACCAGAACCAAGTCCTGGTCAAAGCTAGAACCAGAACCACATCCAAGTTAGAACAAGAACCAGTTTCTGGTCCTGGTCCAAGCTAGAACCAGGTCCTGGTCCTGGTCCAAGCTAGAGAAAGAACCAGGTCCCGGTCCAAGCTAGAACCAGAACCAGGTTCCTTCCAAGGTAAAACCAGGTCCTGGTCCTGGTCCAAGCTAAAACCAGAACCAGGTTCCGTCCAAGCTAAAACCAGGTCCTGGTCCTGGTCCAAGCTAGAAAAAGAACCAGGTCCTGGTCCAGGCTAAAACCAGAACGAGGGCCTGGTCCAAGCTAGAACCAGAACCAGGTCCTGGTCCAAGCTAAAACAAGAACTACGTCCAAGTTAGAACCAGAACCAGGTGCTGGTCCAAGCTAAAACCAGGTCCTGGTCTAAGCTAGAACCAGAACGACATGCAAGTTAGAACCAGAACCAGGTCCTGTTCCTGGTCCAAGCTAGAAAAAGAACCAGGTCCTGGTCCAAGCTAGAACCAGAACCAGGTTCTAGTCCAAGCTAAAACCAGGCCCAGGTCTAAGCTAGAACCAGAGCCACATCCAAGTTAGAAACAGAACCAGGTCCTGGTCCTGGTTCAAGCTAGAACCAGGTTCTTGTCCTGGTCCAAGCTAGAACAAGAACCAGGTCCTGGTCCAAGCTAAAAGCAGAACCACGTCCAAGTTAGAACCAGAACCAGGTGCTAGTCCAAGCTAAAACCAGGTCCTAGTCCAAGCTAGAACCAGAACGACATGCAGGTTAGAACCAGAACCATGTTGTTTTCCTGGTCCAAGCTAGAACCAAGTCCTGGTCCTGGTCCAAGCCAAAACCAGGTACTGGTCCAAGCAAGAACCAGAACCAGGTTCTGGTCCAAGCTAAAACCAGGTCCTGGTCCAAGCTAGAACCAGAGCCACATCCAAGTTAGAACCAGAACCAGGTTCTTGTCCTGGTCCAAGCTAGAATCAGAACCACATCCAAGTAAGAACCAGAACCAGGTCCTGGTCCAAGCTTGAACCAGAACCAGGTCCTTGTCTAAACTATAACCAGAACCAAGTCCTGGTCCAAGCTAGAACCAGAACCACATCCAAGTTAGAACCATAACCAGGTTCTTGTCCTGGTCCAAGCTAAAACCAGAACCAGATCCTGATCCAAGCTATAACCAGAACCAGGATCCGGTCCGAGCTAATACCAGGTCCTGGTCCTGGTCAAAGCTAGAACAACAAGAAGAATCAGGTCCAGGCTATAACCAGAAACAGGACCTTGTCCAAGCTCAATCCAGAACTACGTCCAACTTAGAACCAGAGCCAAGTCCTGGTCAAAGCTAGAACCAGAACCAGAACCAGGTCCAAGTTAGAACCAGAACCAAGTCCTGGTCCAAGCTAGAACCAGAACCACATCCAAGTTAGAACAAGAACCAATTTCTGGTCCTGGTCCAAGCTAGAACCAGGTCCTGGTCCTGGTCCAAGCTAGAAAAAGAACCAGGTCCCGGTCCAAGCTAGAACCAGAACCAGGGTCCTTCCAAGCTAAAACCAGGTCCTGGTCCTGGTCCAAGCTAAAACCAGAACCAGGTTCCGTCCAAGCTAAAACCAGGTCCTGGTCCTGGTCCAAGCTAGAAAAAGAACCAGGTCCTGGTCCAGGCTAAAACCAGAACGAGGGCCTGGTCCAAGCTAGAACCAGAACCAGGTCCTGGTCCAAGCTAAAACAAGAATTACGTCCAAGTTAGAACCAGAACCAGGTGCTGGTCCAAGCTAAAACCAGGTCCTGGTCAAAGCTAGAACCAGGTCCTGTTCCTGGTCCAAGCTAGAAAAAGAACCAGGTCCTGGTCCAAGCTAAAACCAGGTCCTGAACCAGAACAACATGCAGGTTAGAACCAGAACCAGGTTGTTGTCCTGGTCCAAGCTAGAACCAAGTCCTGGTCCTGGTCCAAGCTAAAACCAGAACCAGGTCCTGGTCCAAGCTAGAACCAGAACCAGGTTCTGGTCCAAGCTAAAACCAGGTCCTGGTCCAAGCTGGAACCAGAGCCACATCTAAGTTAGAACCAGAACCAGGTTCTTGTCTTGGTCCAAGCTAAAACCAGGTCCTGGTCCTGGTCCAAGCTAGAACCATAACCAGGTCCTGTTCAAAGCTAGAACCAGAACCAGGTACAAGCTAGAACCAGAGCCAGTTCCTGGTCCAAGCTAGAACCAAGTCCTGGTCCTGGTCCAAGCTAAAACCAGAACCAGGTCCTGGTCCAAGCTAGAACCAGAACCAGGTCCTGGTCTAAGCTAAAACAAGAACCAAGTCCTGGTACAAGCTAGAACCAGAACCAGGTTCTGGTCCTGGTCCAAGCTAGAACCAGGACCTGGTCGTGGTCCAAGCTAGAAAACGAACCAGGTCCTGTTCCAAGCTAAAACTAGGTCCTGGTCCAAGCTAGAACCAGAGCCACATCCAAGTTAGAACCAGAACCAGGTTCTTGTCCTGGTCCAAGCTAGAATCAGGTCCTGGTCCTGGTTCAAGCTAGAACCAGGTCCTGGTCATGGTCCAAGCTAGAACAAGAACCAGGTCCTGGTCCAAGCTAAAACCAGAACCACGTCCAAGTTAGAACCAGAACCAGTTGCTGGTCCAAGCTAAAACCAGGTCCTGGTCCAAGCTAGAACCAGAACGACATGCAAGTTAGAACCAGAACCAGGTTGTTGTCCTGGCCCAAGCTAGAACCACGTCCTGGTCCTGGTCCAAGCTAAAACCAGAATCAGGTCCTGGTTCAAGCTAGAACCAGAACCAGGTTCCGGTCCTAGCTAAAACCAGGTCCTGGTCCAAGCTAAAACCAGAACCACATCCAAGTTAGAACCAGAACCAGGTCCTGGTCCAAGCTAGAACCAGAAGCACATCCACGTTAGAACCAGAACCAGGTCCTGGTCCAAGCTAGAACAAGATCCTGGTCATGGTCCAAGCTAGAACCAGAACCACATCCAAGTTAGAACCAGAACCAGGTCCTGGTCCAAGCTAGAACCAGATCCTGGTCATGGTCCAAGCTAGAAGAACCAAGCCAAAGCTAGAACCAGAACCTGGTCCTAGTCCAAGCTAAAACCAGAACCATGTCCAACCTAGAACCAGAATCAGGTCCTGGTCCAAGCTATAACCAGAACCAGGTCCTGATCTAAGCTAAAACGAGAACCAAGTCCTGGTACAAGCTAGAACCAGAACCAGGTCCAAGCTAGAACCAGAACCAGGTCCTGGTCCAAGCTATAACCAGAATCAAGTCCTGGTCCAAGCTAAAACCAGAACCAGGTCTTGATTCAATCTAGAACCATAACCAAAACCAGGTCCAAACTATAACCAGAACCAGGTCCTGTATTAGCAGCTGCTCAAACGGATTCTGTCACATCACAGACAGAAAGTGAAATAACCAACACTTTAGCAGGTCAGTGAAGTGTCCTCTGCCTTACACGTGATCCTGAAGGGTTATTGGGTCCTGGTCCTGGTCCTGGAGGATCAGAATCCTGCAGGGTTAGAGGGGTCCTGGTCCTGGTGTTGGTGGGTCAGAGTCCTTCAGAGGTAAGAGGGGTCCTGCTCCCGGACCAGGACCAGGACCTGACCCTGCAGGAGGTCATCATGCTCCACTGTAAACAGGATGGACCTGGCAGATCCTGATCTGTCCATCTGAATGTGGAGCTGAACTGGAGACCCACCAGCCCAGTCAGACCAGTTTTTCCATCCACTATGTGGTCCAGTTCTTGTGAGTCTGAATTTGGCTTCGGTTTGCGTTGAAAGTCCCTTAAATCTGCTTTCCTCGTCATCCTGATGCTGTTTGAGGTGCAGCCTGTCCATATGCTGCCCTCTGATTGGCTGGCTGGATGTCAGCGCCAACGGGAGTTTCCAGGACAAACAAGGACCCGGAGGTGGCGGGTCTGGGTTCGATTCCCGGCCAGCCGCTCTTCCCTGAAACAGCTGATCAGTTGCTAAGCAACATAATGTGATCGAGAATGTCTCCTTCATAACTCACACTCACACAGTTACAGTAAAATAGTTTTATTTAGAAATGATTATTCATTTGAAAATAAGTTTTAGAAATCCAGTGATACATGTCAATAATTAATAATCAGGTTAAAGTGCAAAAATACATTTTGATATAATCTGTACAAAAATAAGGTGGTACTGGAAACGGGAAGGAAGTGTGTGTCTAACATGGATTCAATCATTCTGAAAGCATATATTGCAAACATGTGCGTCCCTCTTTGGATTCTCAGCTTCTGGACAATCACACTCGCAGGTTCTAAAGGTCCGCTTCACATTCCTCACATCTGCTGGGTTCTCTGCCGGGTCAGGCTTCCAGAACTGAATTTCTCCTCTAAGGCTTATGGCTGACTTGTTCCTGCTTCCTGGAGGAATGCTGGGAAAAGAAACAGGTTGTCTTTGGTTGTTTTTCCCCCAGGCTGCTGAACTCCATCACTTCATCTTGGCTGGCTTCACCTCCTTTACCTGCATGTGTAACGTTTTGTGGACAGCCAGCGTCCTGGACTGGCAAAATCCCTTCCCACACTCCAGACATTTGAAGGGTTTCTCTTTGGAATGGATATATCTGCAGAGAAGAACAGAATGCCGTTACAACGTTCCCAACAAGCTAAACATCTGATTCATCAGGAGTTCACAGCAACTGTTTAAACAATGAATATATGGATGGATGGATGGATGGATAGATGGATGGGTGGATGGATGGAAGGATGGATGGATGGATGGATGGATGGATCGATCGATGGAAGGATGGATGGATGGATGATTGATGGATGGATGGATGGATGGATGGATGGATGGATGGAAGCATGGATGGATGGATGGATGAGTGGATGGACGGATGGAAGCATGCATGGCTGGATTAGTGGATGGATGAATGGAAGGATGGATGGATGAGTGGATAGATGGATGGATGACGGTTGGATGGATGGATGACGGTTGGATGGATGGATGACAGTTGGATGAATGGATGGGTGGAAGGATGGCTGGATGGCTGGATGGATGGGTGGACGAATGATGGGTGGGTGGAAGGATGGATGGATGGATGAACGGTTGGATGGATGGATGGATTGGTGGATGCATGAGCAGATGGATGGATGATGGATGGGTGGATGGATGGATGATTGGTGGGTAGATGGATGGATGGATGGATGGATGGATAGATGGATGGATGAACAGTTGGATGAATGGATAGATTGGTGGATGGATGAGTAGATGGATGGGTGGATGACGGTTGGATGAATGGATGGATGGAAGGATGACAGTTGGATGAATGGATGGGTGGAAGGATGGCTGGATGGGTGGGTGGAAGATAAATGGATGAGTGGATGGATGGATGGATGGATGGGTGGGTGAGTGAATGAATGGATGGATGGATGGATGGGTGGACGAATGATGGGTGGGTGGAAGGATGGATGGATGGATGGACAGTTGGATGGATGGAAGCATGGATGGATGGATGAGTGGATGGATGGACGGATGGAAGCATGCATGGCTGGATTAGTGGATGGATGGACGGATGGAAGCATACATGGCTGGATTAGTGGATGGATGGATGGAAGGATGGGTGGATGGATGAGTGGATGGATGGATGAATGACGGTTGGATGGATGGATGGATGACAGTTGCATGAATGGATGAGTGGAAGGATGGCTGGATGGGTGGGTGGGTGACAAATGGTTTGGTAGATGGAAGCATGGATGGACGGATTGGTGGATGGATGGATGAATGGGTGGATGGATGGATGGATGGATGGATGGATGGATGGGTGGACGAATGATGGGTGGGTGGAAGGATGGATGGATGGATGAACAGTTGGATGGATGGATGGATTGGTGGATGGATGAGCAGATGGATGGATGGATGGATGGATGATGGATGGATGGATGATGGATGGTTGGAAGGATGATGGATGAATGATGGATGGATGGATGATGGATGGATGGATGAATAAATGGGTGGATGGATGATGGATGGATGGATGATGGATGGATTAATGGATGGATGGATGGACGATGGATGGATGGATGATGGATGGATTGATGATGGATGGATGATGGATGGATGGATGATAGATGGATGACGGATGGATGGATGATGGATGGATGGATGATGGATGGATGGATGATGGATGGATTGATGATGGATGGATGATGGATGATAGATGGATGATGGATGAATGATGGATGGATGGATGATGGATGGATGGATGGATGATGGATGGATAATGGATGGATGGATGATGGATGGATGATGATGATGGATGGATGGATGGATGGATGGATGGATGATGGATGGATGGATGGATAGGTGGATGATGGATGGATGGATGATGGATGGATTGATGATGGATGGATGATGGATGGATGGATGATGGATGGATGATAGATGGATGACGGATGGATGGATGATGGCTGGGTGGATGGATAAATGGGTGGATGGATGATGGATGGATGGATGATAGATGGATTAACGGATGGATGGATGGACGATGGATGATGGATGGATGGCTGGATGGATGATGGATGGATGGATGACGGATGGATGGATGGATGGATGGATGATGGATGGATGGATGGATGGACGGATGATGGACGGATGATGGACGGATGATAGCTAGATGGATGATGGATGGATGGATGATGGATGGATGATGGATGGATGGATGATGGATGGATGATGGATGGAAGGATGATGGATGGTTGGAAGGATGATGGATGAATGATGGATGGATGGATGATGGATGGATAATGGATGGATGGATGGATGGATGGATGATGGGTGGATGGATGATTGATGGATGGATGGATGGATGGATGGATGGATGATGGATGGATGGATTGATGGATGGATTAATGGATGGGTGGATGATGGATGGATGATGGATGGATGATGGATGGATGGATGATGGACGGATGATGGAGGGATGATAGCTGGATGGATGATGGATGGATGATGGACGGATGATAGCTGGATGGATGATGGATGGATGATGGATGGATGGATGAATGGATGATGGATGGGTGGATGGATAAATGGGTGGATGAATGGATGGATGGATAGGTGGACGGATGGATGATGGGTGGGTGGATGATGGATGGATGGATGGATAGACGATGATGGATGGATGGATGGAAGGATGGATTATGGGTGGGTGGATGATGGATGGATGGATGGATGGATGGGTGGATGGATGGATTATGGGTGGGTGGATGATGGATGTATGGATGGATGGAAAGATGGATGGATGTATGGGTCGATGGATGGGTGGATGGATGATGATGGGTCGATGATGGATGGATGGATTAATGGATGGGTGGATGATGGATGGATGATGGATTGGTGATGGATGGATGATGGATGGATAATGGACGTATGATGGAAGGATGATAGCTGGATGGATGATGGATGGATGATGGCTGGATGATGGATAGATGGATGGATGGATGATGGATTGATGGATGATGGATGGATTAATGGATGGATGGATGGACGATGGATGGATGGATGATGGATGGATGATGGATGGATGGATGATGGATTGATGGATGATGGATGGATTAATGGATGGATGGATGGACAATGGATGGATGGACGATGGATGGATGGATGATGGATGGATGGATGATAGATGGATGACGGATGGATGGATGGATGGATGGATGATGGACGGATGATGGACGGATGATAGCTAGATGGACGATGGATGGATGATGATGGATGGATGATGATGGATGGATGGTTGATGGATGGATGATTGATGGATGGAGGATGGATGGATGATTGATGGATGGATGGATGATGGATGGATGATTGATGGATAGATGATGGGTGGGTGGATGATGGATGGATGGATTAATGGATGGGTGGATGATGGATGGATGATGGATGGATGATGGATTGGTGATGGATGGATGATGGATGGATGGATGATGGATGGATGATGGATGGATGATGGCTGGATGGATGGATGGATGGATGATGGACTGGTGATGGATGGATGATGGATGGATGGATGATGGACGGATGATAGCTGGATGGATGATGGATGGATGGGTGGATGGGTGGATGGATAAATGGGTGGATGAATGGATGGATGGATAGGTGGACGGATGGATGATGGATGGATGGATGGATGGATAGACGATGATGGATGGATGGATGGATTATGGGTGGGTGGATGATGGATGGATGGATGGATGGATTATGGCTGGGTGGATGGATAAATGGGTGGATGGATGATGGATGGATGGATGATGGATGGATTAATGGATGGATGGATGGACGATGGATGGATGGATGATGGATGGATTGATGATGGATGGATGATGGATGGATGGATGATAGATGGATGCCGGATGGATGGATGATGGATGGATGATGGATGGATGGATGATAGATGGATTAACGGATGGATGGATGGACGATGGATGATGGATGGATGGATGGATGGATGATGGATGGATGGATGACGGATGGATGGATGGATGAATGGATGGATGATGGATGGATGGATGGATGGATGATGGACGGATGATGGACGGATGATAGCTAGATGGATGATGGATGGATGGATGATGGATGGATGATGGATGGATGGATGATGGATGGATGATGGATGGAAGGATGATGGATGGTTGGAAGGATGATGGATGAATGATGGATGGATGGATGATGGATGGATAATGGATGGATGGAAGGATGGATGATGGGTGGATGGATGATGGATGGATGGATGGATGGATGGATGATGGGTGGGTGGATGATGGATGGATGGATTGATGGATGGATTAATGGATGGGTGGATGATGGATGGATGATGGATGGATGATGGATGGATGATGGACGGACGATGGAGGGATGATAGCTGGATGGATGATGGATGGATGATGGATGGATGATGGACGGATGATAGCTGGATGGATGATGGATGGATGATGGATGGATGGATGAATGGATGATGGATGGGTGGATGGATAAATGGGTGGATGAATGGATGGATGGATAGGTGGACGGATGGATGATGGGTGGGTGGATGATGGATGGATGGATGGATAGACGATGATGGATGGATGGATGGGTGGATGGATGGATTATGGGTGGGTGGATGATGGATGGATGGATGGATGGATGGATGGGTGGATGGATGGATTATGGGTGGGTGGATGATGGATGTATGGATGGATGGATAGATGGATGGACAATGAATGGATAGATGGATGGATGTATGGGTCGATGGATGGGTTGATGGATGATGATGGGTCGATGATGGATGGATGGATTAATGGATGGGTGGATGATGGATGGATGATGGATTGGTGATGGATGGATGATGGATGGATAATGGACGTATGATGGACGGATGATAGCTGGATGGATGATGGATGGATGATGGCTGGATGATGGATAGATGGGTGGATGGATGATGGATTGATGGATGATGGATGGATTAATGGATGGATGGATGGACGATGGATGGATGGATGATGGATGGATTGATGATGGATGGATGATGGATGGATGGATGATGGATTGATGGATGATGGATGGATTAATGGATGGATGGATGGACAATGGATGGATGGACGATGGATGGATGGATGATGAATGGATGGATGATGGATGGATGGATGATAGATGGATGACGGATGGATGGATGGATGGATGGATGATGGACGGATGATGGATGGATGATAGCTAGATGGATGATGGATGGATGATGATGGATGGATGGTTGATGGATGGATGATTGATGGATGGAGGATGGATGGATGATTGATGGATGGATGGATGATGGATGGATGATTGATGGATAGATGATGGGTGGGTGGATGATGGATGGATGGATTAATGGATGGGTGGATGATGGATGGATGATGGATGGATGATGGATTGGTGATGGATGGATGATGGATGGATGGATGATGGACGGATGATGGAGGGATGATAGCTGGATGGATGATGGATGGATGGTGGCTGGATGGATGGATGGATGGATGATGGACTGGTGATGGATGGATGATGGATGGATGGATGATGGACGGATGATAGCTGGATGGATGATGGATGGATGGGTGGATGGGTGGATGGATAAATGGGTGGATGAATGGATGGATGGATAGGTGGACGGATGGATGATGGATGGATGGATGGATAGACGATGATGGATGGATGGATGGATTATGGGTGGGTGGATGATGGATGGATGGATGGATAGACGATGATGGATGGATGGATGGATAAATGGGTGGATGGATGATGGATGGATGGATGATGGATGGATTAATGGATGGATGGATGGACGATGGACGGATGGATGATGGATGGATTGATGATGGATGGATGATGGATGGATGGATGATAGATGGATGACGGATGGATGGATGATGGATGGATGATGGATGGATGGATGGATGGATGATGGATGGATGATGGATGGATGGATGATGGATGTATGATGATGGATGGATGATGGATGGATAATGGATGGATGGATGATGATGGATGGATGGATGATGGATGGATAATGGATGGATGGATGACGGATAGATGGATGATGGATAGATGGATGATGGATGGATGATGGATGGATGGATGATGGATGGATGGATGGATGGATGATGGATTGTTGATGGATGGATGATGGATGGATGGATAGATGGATGATGGATGCATGATGGATGGATGGATGATGGATGGATGGATGATGGATGCATGATGGATAGATGGATGATGGATGGATTATGGATGGATGGATGATGGATGTATGATGGATGTATGATGGATGGATGGAAAATGGATGGATGGATGATGGATGGATGGATGATGGATGGATGATGGAAGGATGATGAATGGAAGATGGATGGATGATGGATGGTTGGATGGATAATGGATAAATGATGGATGGAAGGATGGATGGATGATGGAAGGATGGATGATGGATGAATGATGATGGATGGATGATGGATGGATGGATCGATGGATGGATGATGGATGATGGATGGATGATGGATGGATGGATGATGGATGGATGATGGATGGATGGATGATGGATGCATGATGGATAGATGGATGATGGATGGATGGATGATGGATGGATGATGGATGGATGATGGATGGATGGATGATGGATGCATGATGGATAGATGGATGATGGATGGATTATGGATGGATGGATGATGGATGGATGATGGATGGATGGATGATGGATGGATGATGGATGGATGGATGATGGATGCATGATGGATAGATGGATGATGGATGCATGATGGATAGATGTATGATGGATGGATGATGGATGGATGATGGATGCATGATGGATGTATGATGGATGGATGGAAAATGGATGGATGGATGATGGATGGATGATGGAAGGATGATGAATGGAAGATGGATGGATGATGGATGGTTGGATGGATGATGGATGAATGATGGATGGATGGATGGATGATGGAAGGATGGATGATGGATGAATGATGATGGATGGATGATGGATGGATGGATCGATGGATGGATCGATGGATGGATGATGGATGGATGGATGATGGATGAATGATGATGGATGGATGATGGATGGATGGATGGATGGATGGATGGATGATGGATGATGGAAATGGATGGATGGATGGAAATGGATGGATGGATGATAGATGGATGATGGATGGATGATGGATGGATGGATGGATGGATGATTGATGGATGATGGATGGATGGATGATGGATGTATGATGATGGATGGATGGATGGATGATGGATGAATGATGGATGGATGGATGATGGATGGATAGATGGATGATGGATGGATAATGGATGGATGGATGGATGGATGATGGATGGATGATGATGGATGGATGGATGATGGATGAATGATGGATGGATGGATGATGGATGGATGGATGGATGATGGATGGATAATGGATGGATGGATGATAGATGGATGGATGATGGATGGATGATGGAAGGATGATGAATGGAAGATGGATGGATGATGGATGGTTGGATGGATGATGGATGAATGATGGATGGATGGATGGATGATGGAAGGATGGATGATGGATGAATGATGATGGATGGATGATGGATGGATGGATCGATGGATGGATCGATGGATGGATGATGGATGAATGATGATGGATGGATGATGGATGGATGGATCGATGGATGGATGATGGATGATGGAAATGGATGGATGGATGGAAATGGATGGATGGATGATAGATGGATGATGGATGGATGATGGATGGATGGATGGATGGATGATTGATGGATGATGGATGATGGATGTATGATGATGGATGGATGGATGGATGATGGATGAATGATGGATGGATGGATGATGGATGGATGATGGATGGATGGATGATGGATGTATGATGATGGATGGATGATGGATGGATAATGGATGGATGGATGATGATGGATGGATGGATGATGGATGGATAATGGATGGATGGATGATGGATAGATGGATGATGGATAGATGGATGGATGATGGATGGATGGATGGATGATGGATGGATGGATGGATGATGGATTGTTGATGGATGGATGATGGATGGATGGATAGATGGATGATGGATGGATGATGGATGCATGATGGATGGATGGATGATGGATGGATGGATGATGGATGCATGATAGATAGATGGATGATGGATGGATTATGGATGGATGGATGATGGATGTATGATGGATGTATGATGGATGGATGGAAAATGGATGGATGGATGATGGATGGATGGATGATGGATGGATGATGGAAGGATGATGAATGGAAGATGGATGGATGATGGATGGTTGGATGGATGATGGATAAATGATGGATGGATGGATGGATGATGGAAGGATGGATGATGGATGAATGATGATGGATGGATGATGGATGGATGGATCGATGGATGGATCGATGGATGGATGATGGATGGATGGATGATGGATGAATGATGATGGATGGATGATGGATGGATGGATCGATGGATGGATGATGGATGATGGATGGATGATGGATGGATGGATGATGGATGGATGATGGATGGATGGATGATGGATGCATGATGGATAGATGGATGATGGATGGATGATGGATGGATGATGATGGATGGATGATGGATGGATGATGGATGGATGGATGATGGATGCATGATGGATAGATGGATGATGGATGGATTATGGATGGATGGATGATGGATGGATGATGGATGGATGGATGATGGATGGATGATGGATGGATGGATGATGGATGCATGATGGATAGATGGATGATGGATGCATGATGGATAGATGGATGATGGATGGATGATGGATGGATGATGGATGGATGGATGATGGATGCATGATGGATGTATGATGGATGGATGGAAAATGGATGGATGGATGATGGATGGATGGATGATGGATGGATGGATGATGGATGCATGATGGATGTATGATGGATGGATGGAAAATGGATGGATGGATGATGGATGGATGGATGATGGATGGATGATGGAAGGATGATGAATGGAAGATGGATGGATGATGGATGGTTGGATGGATGATGGATGAATGATGGATGGATGGATGGATGATGGAAGGATGGATGATGGATGAATGATGATGGATGGATGATGGATGGATGGATCGATGGATGGATCGATGGATGGATGATGGATGGATGGATGATGGATGAATGATGATGGATGGATGATGGATGGATGGATCGATGGATGGATGATGGATGATGGAAATGGATGGATGGATGGAAATGGATGGATGGATGATAGATGGATGATGGATGGATGATGGATGGATGGATGGATGGATGATTGATGGATGATGGATGGATGGATGATGGATGTATGATGATGGATGGATGGATGGATGATGGATGAATGATGGATGGATGGATGATGGATGGATAGATGGATGATGGATGCATGATGGATAGATGTATGATGGATGGATGATGGATGGATGATGGATGCATGATGGATGTATGATGGATGGATGGAAAATGGATGGATGGATGATGGATGGATGATGGAAGGATGATGAATGGAAGATGGATGGATGATGGATGGTTGGATGGATGATGGATGAATGATGGATGGATGGATGGATGATGGAAGGATGGATGATGGATGAATGATGATGGATGGATGATGGATGGATGGATCGATGGATGGATCGATGGATGGATGATGGATGGATGGATGATGGATGAATGATGATGGATGGATGATGGATGGATGGATGGATGGATGGATGGATGATGGATGATGGAAATGGATGGATGGATGGAAATGGATGGATGGATGATAGATGGATGATGGATGGATGATGGATGGATGGATGGATGGATGATTGATGGATGATGGATGGATGGATGATGGATGTATGATGATGGATGGATGGATGGATGATGGATGAATGATGGATGGATGGATGATGGATGGATAGATGGATGATGGATGGATAATGGATGGATGGATGGATGGATGATGGATGGATGATGATGGATGGATGGATGATGGATGAATGATGGATGGATGGATGATGGATGGATGGATGGATGATGGATGGATAATGGATGGATGGATGATAGATGGATGGATGATGGATGGATGATGGAAGGATGATGAATGGAAGATGGATGGATGATGGATGGTTGGATGGATGATGGATGAATGATGGATGGATGGATGGATGATGGAAGGATGGATGATGGATGAATGATGATGGATGGATGATGGATGGATGGATCGATGGATGGATCGATGGATGGATGATGGATGAATGATGATGGATGGATGATGGATGGATGGATCGATGGATGGATGATGGATGATGGAAATGGATGGATGGATGGAAATGGATGGATGGATGATAGATGGATGATGGATGGATGATGGATGGATGGATGGATGGATGATTGATGGATGATGGATGATGGATGTATGATGATGGATGGATGGATGGATGATGGATGAATGATGGATGGATGGATGATGGATGGATGATGGATGGATGGATGATGGATGTATGATGATGGATGGATGATGGATGGATAATGGATGGATGGATGATGATGGATGGATGGATGATGGATGGATAATGGATGGATGGATGATGGATAGATGGATGATGGATAGATGGATGGATGATGGATGGATGGATGGATGATGGATGGATGGATGGATGATGGATTGTTGATGGATGGATGATGGATGGATGGATAGATGGATGATGGATGGATGATGGATGCATGATGGATGGATGGATGATGGATGGATGGATGATGGATGCATGATAGATAGATGGATGATGGATGGATTATGGATGGATGGATGATGGATGTATGATGGATGTATGATGGATGGATGGAAAATGGATGGATGGATGATGGATGGATGGATGATGGATGGATGATGGAAGGATGATGAATGGAAGATGGATGGATGATGGATGGTTGGATGGATGATGGATAAATGATGGATGGATGGATGGATGATGGAAGGATGGATGATGGATGAATGATGATGGATGGATGATGGATGGATGGATCGATGGATGGATCGATGGATGGATGATGGATGGATGGATGATGGATGAATGATGATGGATGGATGATGGATGGATGGATCGATGGATGGATGATGGATGATGGATGGATGATGGATGGATGGATGATGGATGGATGATGGATGGATGGATGATGGATGCATGATGGATAGATGGATGATGGATGGATGATGGATGGATGGATGATGGATGGATGATGGATGGATGATGGATGGATGGATGATGGATGCATGATGGATAGATGGATGATGGATGGATTATGGATGGATGGATGATGGATGGATGATGGATGGATGGATGATGGATGGATGATGGATGGATGGATGATGGATGCATGATGGATAGATGGATGATGGATGCATGATGGATAGATGGATGATGGATGGATGATGGATGGATGATGGATGGATGGATGATGGATGCATGATGGATGTATGATGGATGGATGGAAAATGGATGGATGGATGATGGATGGATGGATGATGGATGGATGATGGAAGGATGATGAATGGAAGATGGATGGATGATGGATGGTTGGATGGATGATGGATGAATGATGGATGGATGGATGGATGATGGAAGGATGGATGATGGATGAATGATGATGGATGGATGATGGATGGATGGATCGATGGATGGATCGATGGATGGATGATGGATGGATGGATGATGGATGAATGATGATGGATGGATGATGGATGGATGGATCGATGGATGGATGATGGATGATGGAAATGGATGGATGGATGGAAATGGATGGATGGATGATAGATGGATGATGGATGGATGATGGATGGATGGATGGATGGATGATTGATGGATGATGGATGGATGGATGATGGATGTATGATGATGGATGGATGGATGGATGATGGATGAATGATGGATGGATGGATGATGGATGGATAGATGGATGATGGATGGATAATGGATGGATGGATGGATGGATGATGGATGGATGATGATGGATGGGTGGATGATGGATGAATGATGGATGGATGGATGATGGATGGATGGATGGATGATGGATGGATAATGGATGGATGGATGATGGATGGATGGATGATGGATGGATGATGGAAGGATGATGAATGGAAGATGGATGGATGATGGATGGTTGGATGGATGATGGATGAATGATGGATGATGGATGAATGATGATGGATGGATGATGGATGGATGGATCGATGGATGGATCGATGGATGGATGATGGATGGATGGATGATGGATGAATGATGATGGATGGATGATGGATGGATGGATCGATGGATGGATGATGGATGATGGAAATGGATGGATGGATGGAAATGGATGGATGGATGATAGATGGATGATGGATGGATGATGGATGGATGGATGGATGATGGATGATGGATGTATGATGATGGATGGATGGATGGATGATGGATGAATGATGGATGGATGGATGATGGATGGATAGATGGATGATGGATGGATAATGGATGGATGGATGGATGGATGGATGATGGAATGATGATGAAGGATGGATGGATGATGGATGAATGATGGATGGATGGATGATGGATGGATGGATGGATGATGGATGGATAATGGATGGATGGATGATGGATGGATGATGATGATGGATGGATGGATGGATGGATGGATGGATGATGGATGGATGGATGGATGGATGGATAGGTGGATGATGGATGGTTGATGGATGGATGATGGATGGATGACAGATGGATGGATGAGAGATAGATGGATGATGGATGGATGATGGATGGATGGATGATGGATGGATGATGGATGGATGGATGATGGATGCATGATGGATGGATGGATGATGGATGGGTTATGGATGGATGGATGATGGATGTATGATGGATGAATGATGGATGGATGGATGATGGATGGATGATGGAAGGATGGATGATGGATGAATGATGATGGATGGATGATGGATGGATGGATCGATGGATGGATCGATGGATGGATGATGGATGAATGATGATGGATGGATGATGGATGGATGGATCGATGGATGGATGATGGATGATGGAAATGGATGGATGGATGGAAATGGATGGATGGATGATAGATGGATGATGGATGGATGGATGGATGATTGATGGATGATGGATGATGGATGTATGATGATGGATGGATGGATGGATGATGGATGAATGATGGATGGATGGATGATGGATGGATGATGGATGGATGGATGATGGATGTATGATGATGGATGGATGATGGATGGATAATGGATGGATGGATGATGATGGATGGATGGATGATGGATGGATAATGGATGGATGGATGATGGATAGATGGATGATGGATAGATGGATGGATGATGGATGGATGGATGGATGGATGATGGATGGATGGATGGATGATGGATTGTTGATGGATGGATGATGGATGGATGGATAGATGGATGATGGATGCATGATGGATGGATGGATGATGGATGGATGGATGATGGATGCATGATGGATAGATGGATGATGGATGGATTATGGATGGATGGATGATGGATGTATGATGGATGTATGATGGATGGATGGAAAATGGATGGATGGATGATGGATGGATGGATGATGGATGGATGATGGAAGGATGATGAATGGAAGATGGATGGATGATGGATGGTTGGATGGATGATGGATAAATGATGGATGGATGGATGGATGATGGAAGGATGGATGATGGATGAATGATGATGGATGGATGATGGATGGATGGATCGATGGATGGATCGATGGATGGATGATGGATGGATGGATGATGGATGAATGATGATGGATGGATGGATCGATGGATGGATGATGGATGATGGATGGATGATGGATGGATGGATGATGGATGGATGATGGATGGATGGATGATGGATGCATGATGGATAGATGGATGATGGATGGATGATGGATGGATGGATGATGGATGGATGATGGATGGATGGATGATGGATGCATGATGGATAGATGGATGATGGATGGATTATGGATGGATGGATGATGGATGGATGATGGATGGATGGATGATGGATGGATGATGGATGGATGGATGATGGATGCATGATGGATAGATGGATGATGGATGCATGATGGATAGATGGATGATGGATGGATGATGGATGGATGATGGATGGATGGATGATGGATGCATGATGGATGTATGATGGATGGATGGAAAATGGATGGATGGATGATGGATGGATGGATGATGGATGGATGATGGAAGGATGATGAATGGAAGATGGATGGATGATGGATGGTTGGATGGATGATGGATGAATGATGGATGGATGGATGGATGATGGAAGGATGGATGATGGATGAATGATGATGGATGGATGATGGATGGATGGATCGATGGATGGATCGATGGATGGATGATGGATGGATGGATGATGGATGAATGATGATGGATGGATGATGGATGGATGGATCGATGGATGGATGATGGATGATGGAAATGGATGGATGGATGGAAATGGATGGATGGATGATAGATGGATGATGGATGGATGATGGATGGATGGATGGATGGATGATTGATGGATGATGGATGGATGGATGATGGATGTATGATGATGGATGGATGGATGGATGATGGATGAATGATGGATGGATGGATGATGGATGGATAGATGGATGATGGATGGATAATGGATGGATGGATGGATGGATGATGGATGGATGATGATGGATGGGTGGATGATGGATGAATGATGGATGGATGGATGATGGATGGATGGATGGATAATGGATGGATGGATGATGGATGGATGGATGATGGATGGATGATGGAAGGATGATGAATGGAAGATGGATGGATGATGGATGGTTGGATGGATTATGGATGAATGATGGATGGATGGATGGATGATGGAAGGATGGATGATGGATGAATGATGATGGATGGATGATGGATGGATGGATCGATGGATGGATCGATGGATGGATGATGGATGGATGGATGATGGATGAATGATGATGGATGGATGATGGATGGATGGATTGATGGATGGATAGATGGATGATGGAAATGGATGGATGGATGGAAATGGATGGATGGATGATAGATGGATGATGGATGGATGATGGATGGATGGATGGATGGATGATTGATGGATGATGGATGATGGATGTATGATGATGGATGGATGGATGGATGATGGATGAATGATGGATGGATGGATGATGGATGGATAGATGGATGATGGATGGATAATGGATGGATGGATGGATGGATGGATGATGGAATGATGATGATGGATGGATGGATGATGGATGAATGATGGATGGATGGATGATGGATGGATGGATGGATGATGGATGGATAATGGATGGATGGATGATGGATGGATGATGATGATGGATGGATGGATGGATGGATGGATGGATGGATGATGGATGGATGGATGGATGGATGGATAGGTGGATGATGGATGGTTGATGGATGGATGATGGATGGATGACAGATGGATGGATGAGAGATAGATGGATGATGGATGGATGATGGATGCATGATGGATGGATGGATGATGGATGGATGATGGATGGATGGATGATGGATGCATGATGGATGGATGGATGATGGATGGGTTATGGATGGATGGATGATGGATGTATGATGGATGAATGATGGATGGATGGATGATGGATGGATGATGGATGAATGATGGATGGATGGATGGATGATGGATGGAAAATGGATGGATGGATGATGGAAGGATGGATGATGGATGAATGATGATGGATGGATGATGGATGGATGGATGATGGACGGATGATTGATGGATGGATGGGTGGATGGGTGGATGGATAAATGGGTGGATGAATGGATGGATGGATAGGTGGACGGATGGATGGATGGGTGGGTGGATGATGGATGTATGGATGGATAGACGATGATGGATGGATGGATGATTATGGATGGATGGATGATGGATGGATAATGGATGGATGGATGATGGATAGATGGATGATGGATGGATGATGGATAGATGGATGATGGATGGATGATGGATGGATGGATGGATGGATGGATGATGGATGGATGGATAGATGATGGATGGTTGATGGATGGATGATGGCTGGATGGATGATGGATGGATGATGGATGCATGATGGATGGATGGATGATGGATGATTGATGGATGATGGATGGATGGATGATGGATCATGGATGGATGGATGATGGATGGATGGATGATGGATAGATGGATGATGGATGGATGGATGATGGATAGATGGATGATGGATAGATGGATCATGGATGGATGGATGATGGATAGATGGATGATGGATGGATGATGGATGGATGGATGATGGATGGATGATGGATGGATGTATGATGATGGATGGATGGATGGATGATGGATGAATGATGGATGGATGGATAGATGGATGGATAGATGGATGATGGATGGATAATGGATGGATGGATGGATGGATGATGGATGGATGATGATGGATGGATGGATGATGGATGAATGATGGATGGATGGATGATGGATGGATGGATGGATGATGGATGGATAATGGATGGATGGATGATGGATGGATGGATGATGGATGGATGATGATGATGGATGGATGGATGGATGGATGGATGGATGATGGATGGATGGATGGATGGATGGATGGATAGGTGGATGATGGATGGTTGATGGATGGATGATGGATGGATGACAGATGGATGGATGATGGATAGATGGATGATGGATGGATGATGGATGCATGATGGATGGATGGATGATGGATGGATGATGGATGGATGGATGATGGATGGATGATGGATGGATGGATGATGGATGGGTTATGGATGGATGATGGATGGATGTATGATGGATGGATGATGGATGGATGGATGGATGATGGATGGAAAATGGATGGATGGATGATGGAAGGATGGATGATGGATGAATGATGATGGATGGATGATGGATGGATGGATGATGGACTGGTGATGGATGGATGATGGATGGATGGATGATGGACGGATGATTGATGGATGGATGGGTGGATGGGTGGATGGATAAATGGGTGGATGAATGGATGGATGGACAGGTGGACGGATGGATGGATGGGTGGGTGGATGATGGATGGATGGATGGATAGACGATGATGGATGGATGGATGGATTATGGGTGGGTGGATGATGGATGGATGGATGGATGATGGCTGGGTGGATGGATGGATGGATGGATGGCTGGATGATGGACTGGTGATGGATGGATGATGGATGGATGGATGATGGACGGATGATTGATGGATGGATGGGTGGATGGGTGGATGGATAAATGGGTGGATGAATGGATGGATGGATAGGTGGACGGATGGATGATGGGTGGGTGGATGATGGATGGATGGATGGATAGACGATGATGGATGGATGGATGGATGGATTATGGGTGGGTGGATGATGGATGGATGGATGGATGGATGGATGGACGATGGATGGATGGATGATGGATGGATTGATGATGGATGGATGATGGATGGATGGATTTTGGATGGATGATGGATGGATGGAAATGGATGGATGGATGATAGATGGATGGATGGATGGATGGATGATGGATGGATGGATGATGGATGGATGGATGGATGGATGGATGGATGATTGATGGATGGATGGATGTATGATGATGGATGGATGATGGATGGATGGATGATGGATGAATGATGGATGGATGGATGATGGATGGATGGATGGATGATGGTAATGGATGGATGGATGATAGATGGATGATGGATGGATGATGGATGGATGGATGATGGATGGATGGATGATGGATGAATGATGGATGCATGATGGATGGATGGATGATGGATGCATGATGGATGGATGGATGATGGATGGATAATGGATGGATGGATGATGGATGGAGGGATGATGATGGATGGATGGATGATGGATGGATGATGGATGGATGGATGGATGATGGATGGATGGATGATGGATGGATGGATGGATGATGGATGGATGGATGGATGGATGGGTGGATGATTGATGGTTGATGGATGGATGATAGATGGATGGATGATGGATAGATGGATGATGGATGGATGATGGATGCATGATGGATGGATGGATGATGGATGCATGATGGATGGATGGATGATGGATGCATGATGGATGGATGGATAATGGATGGGTTATGGATGGATGGATGATGGATGTATGATGGATGGATGATGGATGGATGGATGATGGATGGATAGATGATGGATGGATGGTTGGATGGATGATGGATGGAAGATGGATGGATGATGGATGGTTGGATGGATGATGGATGAATGATGGATGGATGGATGGATGATGGATGGAAAATGGATGGATGGATGAATGATGGATGGATGGATGGATGATGGATGGATGGATGATGGAAGGATGGATGATGGATGAATGATGATGGATGGATGATGGATGGATGGATGGATGATGGATGAATGATGATGGATGGATGATGGATGGATGGATGGATGGATGGATGACGGATGGATGGATAATGGATGGATTATGGATGGATGATGGATGGATTGATGATGGATGGATAGATGATGGATGGATGGATGATGGATGGATAATGGATGGATGGATGGAAGATGGATGGATAATGGATGGATGGATGATGGATGGATGGATGGATGATGGATAGATGGATGATGGATGGATGATGGATGGATAATGGATGGATGGATGATTGATGGATGGATGGATGGATGATGGATAGATGGATGATGGATGGATGATGGATGGATGATGGATGAATGATGGATGGATAATGGATGGATGGATGATGGATCGATGGATGATGGATGGATGATGGATGGATTGATGAATGGATGATGGATGGATAATGGATGGATGGATGATGGATGGATGGATGGATGATGGATAGATGGATGATGGATGGATGATGGATGGATAATGGATGGATGGATGATGGATGGATGGATGGATGGATGATGGATAGATGGATGATGGATGGATGATGGATGGATGATGGATGAATGATGGATGGATAATGGATGGATGGATGATGGATCGATGGATGATGGATGGATGATGGATGGATTGATGGATGGATGATGGATGGATGATGGATGGATGGATGATGGATAGATGATGGATGGAAGATGGATGGATGGATGATGGCTAGATGATGGATGGATGATGGATGGATGGATGGATGGATGGATGATGGATAGATGGATGATGGATGGGTGGATGATGGATGGATGATTTGATGGATGATGGATGGATGATGGATGGATGGATGGAAGATGGATGGATGGAGGATGGATGGATGGATGGATGATGGATGGATGGATGATGGATGGATGATGGATGATGGATGGATGATGGATGGAAGATGGATGGATGGATGGTGGATGGATGGATGATGATGGATGGATGATGGATGGATGGATGATGGATGGATGATGGATAGATGGATGAATGGATGATGGATGGATGGATGATGATGGATGGATGATGGCTAGATGATGGATGGATGATGGATGGATGGATGGATGGATGATGGATGGATGGATGATGGATAGATGGATGATGGATGGATGATGGATGATGGATAGATGGATGATTGATGGATGATGGATGGATGGATGATGGATCATGGATGGATGGATGATGGATAGATGGATGATGGATGGATGGATGATGGATAGATGGATGATGGATAGATGGATCATGGATGGATGGATGATGGATAGATGGATGATGGATGGATGATGGATGGATGGATGATGGATGGATGATGGATAGATGGATGATGAATGGATGATGATGGATGGATGATGGATAGATGGATGATGGATGGATGGATGATGGATGGATGGATAGATGGATGATGGATGGATGGATGATGGATAGATGGATGATGGATGGATGGATGGATGGATGGATGGATGATGATGGATGGATGATGATAGATGGTGATGGATGGATGGATAGATGGATGATGGATGAATGATGGATGATGGATGGATGGATGGTGGATAGATGGATGATGGATGGATGGATGATGGATGGATGGATGATGGATGGATGGATGATGGATGGATGATGGATAGATGGATGATGGATGGATGGATAGATGGATGATGGATGGATGGATGGATGAATGATGGATAGATGGATGATGGATGATGGATGGATGATGGATGATGGATAGATGGATGATGGATGGATGATGGATGGATGATGGATAGATGGATAGATGGATGATGGATGGATGATGGATGATGGATGATGGATAGATGGATGATGGATGATGGATGGATGGATGATGGATGATGGATGGATGGATGATGGATGGATGGATGATAGATGGATGATGAATGGATGATGGATGGATGGATGATGATCGATGGATGATGGATAGATGGATGATGGATGGATGGATGATGGATGGATGATGGATGGATAGATGGATGATGGATGGATGATGGATGGATGGATGATGATGGATGGATGATGGATAGATGGATGATGGATGGATGGATGATGGATGATGGATGATGGATGGATGATGGATAGATGGATAGATGGATGATGGATGGATGGATGATGGATGATGGATGGATGATGGATGGATGATGGATGATGGATAGATGGATGATGGATGGATGATGGATGGATGGATGATGGATGATGGATGGATGATGGATGATGGATAGATGGATGATGGATGGATGATGGATAGATGGATGATGGATGGATGGATGATGGATGATGGATGGATGATGGATAGATGGATGATGGATGATGGATAGATGGATGATGGATGGATGATGGATGGATGATGGATGATGGATGGATGATGGATGATGGATGGATGATGGATGGATGATGGATGATGGATGGATGATGGATAGATGGATTGATGGATGATGGATGATGGATGGATGATGGATAGATGGATAGATGGATGATGGATGGATGATGGATGATGGATGATGGATGGATGATGGATGATGGATGGATGATGGATGGATGGATGATGGATGGATGATGGATGATGGATGGATGATGGATGGATGATGGATGATGGATGGATGATGGATAGATGGATAGATGGATGATGGATGATGGATGGATGATGGATGATGGATGGATGATGGATAGATGGATAGATGGAGGATGGATGGATGATGGATGATGGATGGATGATGGATGATGGATGGATGATGGATGGATGGATGATGGATGGATGATGGATGATGGATGGATGATGGATGGATGATGGATGATGGATGGATGATGGATAGATGGATAGATGGATGATGGATGATGGATGGATGATGGATAGATGGATAGATGGATTGATGGATGATGGATGATGGATGGATGATGGATGATGGATGGATGATGGATAGATGGATAGATGGATGATGGATGATGGATGGATGATGGATGATGGATGGATGATGGATGGATGGATGATGGATGGATGATGGATGGATGGATGATGGATGATGGATGGATGATGGATAGATGGATAGATGGATGATGGATGATGGATGGATGATGGATGATGGATGGATGATGGATGGATGGATGATGGATGGATGATGGATGGATGATGGATGATGGATGGATGATGGATGATGGATGGATGATGGATAGATGGATAGATGGATGATGGATGGATGGGTGTAGAAATGTAAATCAATCCGTTCTTCATGCAGGAGTTACGGGAAATATTCGAGTTAATCTGATTACTTATCATCAGATTATGACTGGACTAATCTGATCAGGACCAGTTTTCTGGTGGGTCTAAAGGAGTCCGTGGGAAGAGGATCTGACAAAGCGGAGACTCACCTGTGGTCCCTGAGGTGGTCCTGCCTTCTGAAGGCCTTGTGGCAGATATCACACGTGTACGGCCTCTCATCCGTGTGCGTCCTCTCATGGATCAAAAGGTTGTAGGATTTGGTAAAATGTCGGCCACAGAACTTGCAGACGAACTCCTTCTTGGTCTTGGAGGGCAGTCGTCCCCGGCTGCACTTCCGCTCCGCCGAGGACAGCTTGGAGACGTCCAGCAGGCAGCCCAGCCCGGCAGAGGTCTGGTGCTGAGACGAGGCCGTCGCCGTGGCGGCTGTCATGCTCAGATCCTCCACCTTCAGATGGTCTTCCTGTGTGGCGGCTGCGGCTAGGTTGGCAAAGTCGAAGCGGGGTTTGTTCTTGGAGCTCTGCAGCAGCCCCACTGAGTCCAGCTTGGGCTGCAGGAGATGAGGGAAGATGGGGATGGACGTCATGGAGGTGAACTGGGGGGGTAGCTTGGAGATGGTGCAGCGGGGCAGGGCCAGGGGCTGATAGCCCAGGGTCCACTGGTGGAGGTGGATGGCATGGAGGGCACTGAAGCTGTAGATACTGTGGAAATGATCAGCTGGAAGCTGCAGACCTGTGGAGCTCTGGATCAGGGAGCAGTTAGCCAGCTGAAGGGATGGGTGAAGGGGGACGGGGGCAGGCAGAGTTTTACTGCCCATGGTGGATCCTCCAAGTCCAGCTGGTCTACTGCTGGAGACAGAAAACACATCACTGACTTTGCAGTTGGTACTTTATGGTTAGCATACAGCTAGCATTGCTAGCATGTGGTTATCAAACGGTTAGCAAGTGGTTAGCATGCTGTTAGCAAGTGGTTGTTTCCCTGTCCAGTCCAGCATCACAGCATACAGAACAGTTTGTGTGCATATTTAGCCCGGCAGATTTTCTCTACCAAAAGAGACATGTCTTATATATGGCTGCCCTTGATATTCTAAATATTTTATTCTTTTTTTTTATTGTAATCATCGGTCCTGACATGGCGATGCTAAACCTGGCAGAGGAGGGGAAGGAAGGAAGAGAGAAAATAAGAAGAGAGAAAAGTGGAGAAATTGTGAAGTAAAAATTTGTCTAGCTGCCAAAATCAGTTTACACACACACACACTATGGTACTACAGGATACCTAGTATAGAATATTAAAGGTACGTAAGAACACACGTAAACAGACCTGCAGGGAACCTGACAACACATAAACATCAGAAACATTCATTAGAAAGCAGATGGAAAGCTTTGTGGGCGCACACGTATGAATGTGCACGTGTGACCATGCAGCAACAGTGAACTGTGTATTTGTAAGGGGACCACAGCCAGACATCGAAGCGTCAGGAAGGAGCCCGAGATCCCCAGGGCCCGGCAGGCCACCAAGTTCAGAGCCGAGGAAGCCCCCGGACGGGACCCAAAGGCACGAGGGGGCACCGAGTACAGGCCGCAGGACCACCCCCTCCTTCGGCAGAGCCCCAAACTAGGCCACTAGGGACCAGCCCACCCAGAGCAAAACCACTGCAGGCCAGCGCCACCCCAACACCAGGGCTGGGCACCCTAAGGACTAGAACCCATCTACAGCCCCCCTCCCCTGACCAGTCCCTCATCCCCCCTGTCCGCCTACCCACCATCCCGCCACCTCCTCAAATCCCCCACCCTCCCCAACCAACCCTCCCTTCCACCCCCTCCCGCTGACAAACACTCCCTACCTGTCCACTGACCCCCCCTCCTCCTACTATCCCCTCAGCCCAGCAACCACTAACCACCTCCAAAACTGTCCCTCCCTACTCATCCAGAACTAACCAGGCCACCCACCAACACCCCACCCCAGCGCAGAGGGGCCAGACACCTGCAGGCTTCAGACCCGGCCTCCACATTCACCCACCAATACAGACATACACATACAACCGGAAGTCCTGCCAGCCCCCACATGGGGCACCAAGGACCCCCTCACAGTGAAATGGCTTCCAGCAGCGCAGATTTAGCAAGCAGTTAGCACACTGTAAGCACGCTGTTAGCATGTGTTAGCACACAGTTCACAAGCTGTTAGCACACTGTTAACAAGTTGTTAGCACGTTGTTTGCACGCTGTTAACAAGCTCTTAGCATGCAGTTAGCATACTGTTAGCATGCTGTTGACAAGATGTTAGCACGCTGTTAACACGCAGTTAGCATGCTGTTAACAAGTTGTTAGCACGTTGTTCACACGCTGTTAACAAGCTCTTAGCATGCAGTTAGCATACTGTTAGCATGCTGTTGACAAGATGTTAGCACACTGTTAACACGCAGTTAGCATGCTGTTAACACGCAGTTAGCATGCTGTTAACAAGATGTTAGCAAGCTGTTAACAAGATGTTAGCATGCTGTTAACAAGATGTTAACATGTTGCTAGCCTGCTGTTAACAAGCTGTAAGCACATGGAGAGGAGGTTCATAGGTTGATGTAAATGTCGTTATTAGCTGTGGCTGTGAAGGTGTTGAAGCGGATCATTTAGCTTTGAAATGGAATGAAGCGTTAAATAAACGGAGGTTGTGCCTCTCCAGGGTACCGAACATGCTGGCAGCTGCTGGGAACGCCAGGCAGATGAATCATAAAGCAGCAGTGTGTGTTTCCTGGTCTCTGATCCTGCCTGAGGCTGGATGACAGAAATACCTGCAGCTGTTAAAGCAGGTTTGATAAGCTCCAACAACAATGGACAATGAAGCATCTTTGTGTGCACCAGACATGATGCAAGCCGCAGCAGCTCCGAGATGAGGCCACGCCACGCCTCGGCTCGTCGCCACGCCTCGGCTCGTCGCCACGCCACACCTCGGCTTCACTTCCAGCTGCACGTTTTACTCCTAAAAGCCTCGAAAAGAACATTTTTCTGTTGTAAGCCGACAGCCTGACACGTGTGCCGTTTGCTTCCCTTACATCCTCATATTCTAACATCACAGACTGGTACTGATTGACGTAGACATCATACACATAGACGCGTCATTGGAGGGTGAACCAGTGCCGCCACCATGTTGGATCTGCTTTCGGGTCTTGCTACAGGGTGGCGGGAAGCTGGAGCCTATCCCAGCAGTCTCTGGGTGAAAGGCAGGGTACACCCTGGACAGCTCGCCGGTCCATCGCAGGACTAAACAGAGACAACAACCAGTCAGTCCTACGGGAGCTGCAGAGTAACCAGTTCACATCATGTCTTCGGACGGTGGGAGGAAGCCGGAGAACCCAGAAAGAACCCACGCATAGGTGGATGAGGTCTTGTTCAGGTCTCTAGGTGGATCAGGTCTGGTTCTGGTCTCTAGGTGGATCAGGTCTGGTTCTGTTCTCTAGGTGGACCAGGTCCGGTACAGGTGCTTAGGTGGACCAGGTCTGGTTCTGGTCTGTAGGTGAATCAGGTCTGGTTCAGGTCTCTAGGTGGATCAGGTCTGGTTCAGGTCTCTAGGTGGATCAGGTCTCTAGGTGGATCAGGTCTGGTTCTGGTCTCTAGGTGGACCAGGTCTGGTTCTGTTCTCTAGGTGGATCAGGTCTGGTTCTGGTCTGTAGGTGGACCAGGTCCGGTACAGGTCCTTAGGTGGACCAGGTCTGGTTCTGGTCTCGGGGTGGACCAGTTCAGGCTCAGGTCTCTAGGTGGATCAGGTCTGGTTCAGGTCTCTAGATGGATCAGGTCTGGTTCAGGTCTGTAGGTGGATCAGGTCTGGTTCAGGTCTCTAGGTGGATCAGGTCTGGTTCAGGTCTCTAGGTGGACAAGGTCTGGTTCTGGTCTCTAGGTGGATCAGGTCTGGTTCAGGTCTCTAGGTGGATCAGGTCTGGTTCTGGTCTGTAGGTGGATCAGGTCTGGTTCAGGTCTCTAGGTGGATCAGGTCTGGTTCAGGTCTCTAGGTGGATCAGGTCTGGTTCAGGTCTCTAGGTGGATCAGGTCTTGTTCAGGTCTCTAGGTGGAGCAGTTCTGGTTCTGGTCTCTAGGTGGACCAGGTCCGGTACAGGTCCTTAGGTGGACCAGGTCTGGTTCTGGTCTCTAGGTGGATCAGGTCTGATTCAGGTCTCTAGGTGGATCAGGTCTGGTTCTGGTCTCTAGGTGGATCAGGTCTGGTTCAGGTCTAAGTTGGATCAGGTCTGGTTCTCGTCTCTAGGTGGACCAGGTCCGGTACAGGTCCTTAGGTGGACCAGGTCTGGTTCTGGTCTCTAGGTGGACCAGGTCTGGTTCTGGTCTGTAGGTGGATCAGGTATGGTTCTCGTCTCTAGGTGGATCAGGTCTGGTTCTGGTCTCTAGGTGGACCAGGTCTGGTTCAGGTCTCTAGGTGGATCAGGTCTTGTCGTGGTCTGTAGGTGGACCAGGTCCGGTACAGGTCCTTAGGTGGACCAGGTCTGGTTCTGGTCTCTAGGTGGATCAGGTCTGGTTCTGGTCTCTAGGTGGATCAGGTCTGGTTCTGGTCTGTAGGTGGATCAGGTCTGGTTCAGGTCTCTAGGTGGATCAGGTCTGGTTCAGGTCTCTAGGTGGATCAGGTCTGGTTCAGGTCTCTAGGTGGACCAGGTCTGGTTCAGGTCTCTAGGTGGACCAGGTCTGGTTCAGGTCTCTAGGTGGATCAGGTCTGGTTCAGGTCTCTAGGTGGATCAGGTCTAATTCAGGTCTCTAGGTGGATCAGGTCTGGTTCTGGTCTCTAGGTGGATCAGGTCTGGTTCAGGGCTCTAGGTGGATCAGGTCTGGTTCAGGTCTGTAGGTGGATCAGGTCTGGTTCTGGTCTGTAGGTGGATCAGGTCTTGTCGTGGTCTGTAGGTGGATCAGGTCTGGTTCAGGTCTGTAGGTGGATCAGGTCTTGTTCAGGTCTCTAGGTGGATCAGGTCTGGTTCTGGTCTCTAGGTGGACCAGGTCTGGTTCAGGTCTCTAGGTGGATCAGGTCTGGTTCAGGTCTCTAGGTGGATCAGGTCTGGTTCAGGTCTCTAGGTGGATCAGGTCTGGTTCAGGTCTCTAGGTGGATCAGGTCTGGTTCTGGTCTCTAGGTGGACTAGGTCTGGTTCTGGTCTCTAGGTGGATCAGGTCTGGTTCAGGTCTCTAGGTGGATCAGGTCTGGTTCTGGTCTCTAGGTGGATCAGGTCTGGTTCAGGTCTCTAGGTGGATCAGGTCTGGTTCAGGTCTCTAGGTGGACCAGGTCTGGTTCAGGTCTCTAGGTGGATCAGGTCTGGTTCAGGTCTCTAGGTGGATCAGGTCTGGTTCAGGTCTCTAGGTGGATCAGGTCTGGTTCTGGTCTCTAGGTGGATCAGGTCTGGTTCAGGTCTCTAGGTGGATCAGGTCTGGTTCTGGTCTCTAGGTGGATCAGGTCTGGTTCAGGTCTCTAGGTGGATCAGGTCTGGTTCAGGTCTCTAGGTGGATCAGGTCTGGTTCAGGTCTCTAGGTGGATCAGGTCTGGTTCAGGTCTCAAAGGTGGATCAGGTCTTGTTCAGGTCTCTAGGTGGATCAGTTCTGGTTCTGGTCTCTAGGTGGACCAGGTCCGGTACAGGTCCTTAGGTGGACCAGGTCTGGTTCTGGTCTCTAGGTGGATCAGGTCTGATTCAGGTCTCTAGGTGGATCAGGTCTGGTTCTGGTCTCTAGGTGGATCAGGTCTGGTTCAGGTCTTTAGGTGGATCAGGTCTGGTTCTCGTCTCTAGGTGGACCAGGTCCGGTACAGGTCCTTAGGTGGACCAGGTCTGGTTCTGGTCTCTAGGTGGACCAGGTCTGGTTCTGGTCTCTAGGTGGATCAGGTCTTGTCGTGGTCTGTAGGTGGATCAGGTCTGGTTCAGGTCTGTAGGTGGATCAGGTCTTGTTCAGGTCTCTAGGTGGATCAGGTCTGGTTCTGGTCTCTAGGTGGATCAGGTCTGGTTCTGGTCTGTAGGTGGATCAGGTCTGGTTCAGGTCTCTAGGTGGATCAGGTCTAATTCAGGTCTCTAGGTGGATCAGGTCTGGTTCAGGTCTCTAGGTGGATCAGGTCTGGTTCAGGTCTCTAGGTGGATCAGGTCTGGTTCTGGTCTGTAGGTGGATCAGGTCTGGTTCTGGTCTCTAGGTGGATCAGGTCTGGTTCAGGTCTCTAGGTGGACCAGGTCTGGTACAGGTCCTTAGGTGGACCAGGTCTGGTTCTGGTCTCTAGGTGGATCAGGTCTGATTCAGGTCTCTAGGTGGATCAGGTCTGGTTCTCGTCTCTAGGTGGACCAGGTCTGATTCAGGTCTCTAGATGGATCAGGTCTGGTTCTGGTCTCTAGATGGATCAGGTCTGGTTCTCGTCTCTAGGTGGATCAGGTCTGGTTCAGGTCTCTAGGTGGATCAGGTCTGGTTCTCGTCTCTAGGTGGACCAGGTCCGGTACAGGTCTCTAGGTGGATCAGGTCTGGTTCAGGTCTCTAGATGGATCAGGTCTGGTTCAGGTCTCTAGGTGGATTAGGTCTGGTTCAGGTCTGTAGGTGGATCAGGTCTGGTTCAGGTCTCTAGGTGGATCAGGTCTGGTTCAGGTCTCTAGGTGGACAAGGTCTGGTTCTGGTCTCTAGGTGGATCAGGTCGGGTTCAGGTCTCTAGGTGGATCAGGTCTGGTTCTGGTCTGTAGGTGGATCAGGTCTGGTTCTGGTCTCTAGGTGGATCAGGTCTGGTTCAGGTCTCTAGGTGGATCAGGTCTGGTTCAGGTCTCTAGGTGGATCAGGTCTGGTTCAGGTCTCTAGGTGGATCAGGTCTGGTTCAGGTCTCTAGGTGGACCAGGTCCGGTACAGGTCCTTAGGTGGACCAGGTCTGGTTCTGGTCTCTAGGTGGATCAGGTCTGATTCAGGTCTCTAGGTGGATCAGGTCTGGTTCTGGTCTCTAGGTGGATCAGGTCTGGTTCAGGTCTCTAGGTGGACCAGGTCTGGTTCTGGTCTCTAGGTGGATCAGGTCTGGTTCAGGTCTCTAGGTGGATCAGGTCTGGTTCAGGTCTCTAGGTGGATCAGGTCTGGTTCTCGTCTCTAGGTGGATCAGGTCTTGTCGTGGTCTGTAGGTGGATCAGGTCTTGATCAGGTCTCTAGGTGGATCAGGTCTGGTTCTGGTCTCTAGGTGGATCAGGTCTGGTTCTGGTCTGTAGGTGGATCAGGTCTGGTTCTGGTCTCTAGGTGGATCAGGTCTGGTTCAGGTCTCTAGGTGGATCAGGTCTGGTTCTGGTCTCTAGGTGGATCAGGTCTGGTTCTGGTCTGTAGGTGGATCAGCTCTGGTTCTGGTCTCTAGGTGGATCAGGTCTGGTTCAGGTCTCTAGGTGGATCAGTTCTGGTTCTGGTCTGTACGTGGACCAGGTCCGGTACAGGTCCTTAGGTGGATCAGGTCTGGTTCTGGTCTCTAGATGGATCAGGTCTGGTTCAGGTCTCTAGGTGGATCAGGTCTGGTTCTCGTCTCTAGGTGGACCAGGTCCGGTACAGGTCCTTAGGTGGACCAGGTCTGGTTCTGGTCTCTAGGTGGACCAGGTCTGGTTCTGGTCTCTAGGTGGATCAGGTCTTGTCGTGGTCTGTAGGTGGATCAGGTCTGGTTCAGGTCTGTAGGTGGATCAGGTCTTGTTCAGGTCTCTATGTGGATCAGGTCTGGTTCTGGTCTCTAGGTGGATCAGGTCTGGTTCTGGTCTGTAGGTGGATCAGGTCTGGTTCTGGTCTCTAGGTGGATCACGTCTGGTTCAGGTCTCTAGGTGGATCAGGTCTGGTTCAGGTCTCTAGGTGGATCAGGTCTGGTTCTGGTCTGTAGGTGGATCAGGTCTGGTTCTGGTCTGTAGGTGGATCAGGTCTGGTTCTGGTCTCTAGGTGGATCAGGTCTGGTTCAGGTCTCTAGGTGGATCAGGTCTGGTTCTGGTCTCTAGGTGGATCAGGTCTGGTTCTGGTCTCTAGGTGGACCAGGTCATGTTCTGGTCTCTAGGTGGATCAGGTCTTGTCGTGGTCTGTAGGTGGACCAGGTCCGGTACAGGTCCTTAGGTGGACCAGGTCTGGTTCTGGTCTCTAGGTGGATCAGGTCTGGTTCTGGTCTGTAGGTGGATCAGGTCTGGTTCAGGTCTCTAGGTGGATCAGGTCTGGTTCAGGTCTCTAGGTGGATCAGGTCTTGTTCAGGTCTGTAGGTGGATCAGGTCTGGTTCAGGTCTGTAGGTGGATCAGGTCTGGTTCTGGTCTCTAGGTGGATCAGGTCTGGTTCAGGTCTCTAGGTGGATCAGGTCTTGTTCAGGTCTCTAGGTGGATCAGGTCTGGTTCAGGTCTCTAGGTGGATCAGGTCTTGTTCAGGTCTCTAGGTGGATCAGGTCCGGTACAGGTCCTTAGGTGGATCAGGTCCGGTTCAGGTCTCTAGGTGGATCAGGTCTGGTTCAGGTCTCTAGGTGGATCAGGTCTGGTTCTGGTCTCTAGGTGGATCAGGTCTGGTTCTGGTCTCTAGGTGGATCAGGTCTGGTTCTGGTCTGTAGGTGGATCAGGTCTGGTTCTGGTCTGTAGGTGGATCAGGTCTGGTTCAGGTCTCTAGGTGGATCAGGTCTGGTTCTGGTCTCTAGGTGGATCAGGTCTGGTTCTGGTCTCTAGGTGGACCAGGTCTGGTTCAGGTCTCTAGGTGGATCAGGTCTGGTTCAGGTCTCTAGGTGGATCAGGTCTGGTTCTGGTCTCTAGGTGGATCAGGTCTGGTTCTGGTCTCTAGGTGGATCAGGTCTGGTTCTGGTCTCTAGGTGGATCAGGTCTGGTTCAGGTCTCTAGGTGGACCAGGTCTGGTTCAGGTCTCTAGGTGGATCAGGTCTGGTTCAGGTCTCTAGGTGGATCAGGTCTGGTTCTGGTCTCTAGGTGGATCAGGTCTGGTTCAGGTCTCTAGGTGGACCAGGTCTGGTTCAGGTCTCTAGGTGGATCAGGTCTGGTTCAGGTCTCTAGGTGGATCAGGTCTGGTTCTGGTCTCTAGGTGGATCAGGTCTGGTTCAGGTCTCTAGGTGGATCAGGTCTGGTTCAGGTCTCTAGGTGGATCAGGTCTGGTTCAGGTCTCTAGGTGGATCAGGTCTTGTTCAGGTCTCTAGGTGGATCAGGTCTGGTTCTGGTCTCTAGGTGGATCAGGTCTGGTTCAGGTCTCTAGGTGGATCAGGTCTGGTTCAGGTCTCTAGGTGGATCAGGTCTTGTTCAGGTCTCTAGGTGGATCAGGTCTTGTTCTGGTCTCTAGGTGGATCAGGTCTGGTTCAGGTCTCTAGGTGGATCAGGTCTTGTTCAGGTCTCTAGGTGGATCAGGTCTGGTTCTGGTCTCTAGGTGGATCAGGTCTGGTTCAGGTCTCTAGGTGGATCAGGTCTGGTTCAGGTCTCTAGGTGGATCAGGTCTTGTTCAGGTCTCTAGGTGGATCAGGTCTGGTTCTGGTCTCTAGGTGGATCAGGTCTGGTTCAGGTCTCTAGGTGGATCAGGTCTGGTTCAGGTCTCTAGGTGGATCAGGTCTTGTTCAGGTCTCTAGGTGGATCAGGTCTGGTTCTGGTCTCTAGGTGGATCAGGTCTGGTTCAGGTCTCTAGGTGGATCAGGTCTTGTTCAGGGCTCTAGGTGGATCAGCTCTGGTTCTGGTCTCTAGGTGGATCAGGTCTGGTTCAGGTCTCTAGGTGGATCAGGTCTGGTTCAGGTCTCTAGGTGGATCAGGTCTGGTTCAGGTCTCTAGGTGGATCAGGTCTGGTTCAGGTCTCTAGGTGGATCAGGTCTGGTTCTGGTCTCTAGGTGGATCAGGTCTGGTTCAGGTCTCTAGGTGGATCAGGTCTTGTTCAGGTCTCTAGGTGGATCAGGTCTTGTTCAGGGCTCTAGGTGGATCAGGTCTGGTTCTGGTCTCTAGGTGGATCAGGTCTGGTTCAGGTCTCTAGGTGGATCAGGTCTTGTTCAGGGCTCTAGGTGGATCAGGTCTGGTTCTGGTCTCTAGGTGGATCAGGTCTGGTTCAGGTCTCTAGGTGGATCAGGTCTTGTTCAGGTCTCTAGGTGGATCAGGTCTGGTTCAGGTCTCTAGGTGGATCAGGTCTGGTTCAGGTCTCTAGGTGGATCAGGTCTGGTTCAGGTCTCTAGGTGGATCAGGTCTTGTTCAGGTCTCTAGGTGGATCAGGTCTGGTTCTGGTCTCTAGGTGGATCAGGTCTGGTTCAGGTCTCTAGGTGGATCAGGTCTTGTTCAGGGCTCTAGGTGGATCAGGTCTGGTTCTGGTCTCTAGGTGGATCAGGTCTGGTTCAGGTCTCTAGGTGGATCAGGTCTTGTTCAGGTCTCTAGGTGGATCAGGTCTGGTTCTGGTCTCTAGGTGGATCAGGTCTGGTTCAGGTCTCTAGGTGGATCAGGTCTTGTTCAGGTCTCTAGGTGGATCAGGTCTTGTTCAGGGCTCTAGGTGGATCAGGTCTGGTTCTGGTCTCTAGGTGGATCAGGTCTGGTTCAGGTCTCTAGGTGGATCAGGTCTTGTTCAGGTCTCTAGGTGGATCAGGTCTTGTTCAGGTCTCTAGGTGGATCAGGTCTGGTTCAGGTCTCTAGGTGGATCAGGTCTTGTTCAGGTCTCTAGGTGGATCAGGTCTGGTTCAGGTCTCTAGATGGATCAGGTCTTGTTCAGGTCTCTAGGTGGATCAGGTCTTGTTCAGGTCTCTAGGTGGATCAGGTCTGGTTCAGGTCTATAGTAAGAACTTACCGGTAAAAGTTTCCAGCCGCACGGTGAGGATGATGAAGCTGAGGATGAAGGTGAGGATGATGATGTCCGCGCACTCCGGTCCGCGGGTTCTTCTCTACGTTTCTGCGCTCGCGCTGCTCTGCGGCCCTTTTTAAAGCCGCGCGACTCCAACACCTCCTGACGTCACACGGCCAGCCCACATCACACAGAGCAGGACGGCAGCGCGCGCGCACAGCTGCAGGATGCTGCACGAGGAGGCGGCGCGCACGCGCACCTGGAGTCATTGGGACGTGCTAAGTGATGACAGAATGACGTAAAGCCGCGGGTCACGTGACAATGTTTCGACAGACTGGCAGGTAAAGATTGATCTGTGTAAGGCAGCCAATCAGCACACTAATGCAGAGGCGCGAGCGCGGAAACATGTGCGAGCAGCGCCGCCCGCAGGCGCGATGCGGGACTGCACGCGGATCCTGCCGTGCGGAGCGTTCATGGCGCGCGTAATGTTACAAGGTTCAGGTGTTGCAACCAGATCCTGCGCGCGCTCGACCTTTAACCCCCCGTTTCCCACCAGAAGCGGCTTCCAGTTCCAGCCGCACCAGCTGACATGAAGATGAAAGAAACTTCAAAAGTTTCCAGGAATGAAATGATTTGTTTCCCTTTCAGCTCAGAAACGTTTTTCCTGTTAGTTCCTGAAACTCAGATAGAAACCACTTTGTTTTGATGAAGAACTGATCAAACTGATTGACGACAGAAAAAAATTATCAAGATTTTATTTCAGGTTTTCTTCTCGGCAGAAAACAAGGAGAGAAACCCGTCCCATTTGGACCAACGAGACCTGATCTGGTCTAAGACCCGCAGACCCTGATCTGGTCTGAGACTCGCAGACCCTGAGCCGGCCGTCTGGGACCCGTGGACCCTGATACGGTCAGAGACGCCCAGACCGAAACACGGCATGTTACAACGTAACACGGAGCGTCGGTACGGAGCGTCGACACAGAGCGTCGACACAGAGCGTCAACATGGAGCGTCAACACGGAGCGTCAACACGGAGAGTTAACAGGGAGAGTTAACAGGGAGCGTTAACACGGAGAGTTAACACAGAGCGTTAACAAGGAGCGTTGACACGAAGCGTCGACACGGAGCGTCGACACGGAGCGTCAACACGGAGAGTTAACACGGAGAGTTAACAGGGAGCGTTAACACGGAGAGTTAACAGGGAGCGTTACCACAGAGCGTTAACACAGAGCGTTGACACGAGGTGTCGACACGGAGCATCAACACGGAGAGTTAGCACAGAGATTGAACACGGAGAGTTAACAGGGAGCGTTAACACGGAGCGTCGACACGGAGCGTCAACACGGAGCGTTGACACGGGGCGTCAACACGGAGCGTTGACACGGGGCGTTAACACAGAGAGTTAACAGGGAGCATTAACAGGGAGCGTTCACACGGAGAGTTAACAGGGAGCGTTAACAGGGAGCGTTAACACGGAGCGTTAACACGGAGAGTTAACAGGGAGAGTTAACAGGGAGCATTAACACGGAGAGTTAACACGGAGAGTTAACAGGGAGCGTTAACACGGAGAGTTAACAGGGAGAGTTAACAGGGAGCATTAACACGGAGAGTTAACACGGAGAGTTAACAGGGAGCGTTAACACGGAGAGTTAACAGGGAGTGTTAACAGGGAGCGTTAACACGGAGAGTTTACATGGAGAGTTAACAGGGAGCGTTAACAGGGAGCGTTATCATGGAGAGTTAACAGGGAGCGTTAACACGGAGAGTTAACAGGGAGCGTTAACACGGAGAGTTAACACGGAGAGTTAACATGGAGAGTTAACAGGGAGCGTTAACAGGGAGCGTTATCATGGAGAGTTAACAGGGAGCGTTAACACGGAGAGTTAACAGGGAGCATTAACACGGAGAGTTAACACGGAGAGTTAACAGGGAGCGTTAACACGGAGAGTTAACAGGGAGTGTTAACAGGGAGCGTTAACAGGGAGCGTTAACACAGAGAGTTAACATGGAGAGTTAACTGGGTGCGTTAACAGGGAGCGTTATCACGGAGAGTTAACAGGGAGCGTTAACACGGAGAGTTAACACGGAGAGTTAACAGGGAGCATTAACACGGAGAGTTAACACGGAGAGTTAACATGGAGAGTTAACAGGGAGCGTTAACAGGGAGCATTATCATGGAGAGTTAACAGGGAGCGTTAACACGGAGAGTTAACAGGGAGCATTAACACGGAGAGTTAACACGGAGAGTTAACAGGGAGCGTTAACACGGAGAGTTAACAGGGAGCGTTAACACGGAGAGTTAACACGGAGAGTTAACAGGGAGCGTTAACACGGAGAGTTAACACAGAGAGTTAACATGGAGAGGTAACAGGGAGCGTTATCATGGAGAGTTAACAGGGAGCGTTAACACGGAGAGTTAACACGGAGAGTTAACAGGGAGCGTTAACACGGAGAGTTAACACAGAGAGTTAACACGGAGAGTTAACAGGGAGCGTTAACAGGGAGAGTTAACAGGGAGCATTAACACGGAGAGTTAACACGGAGAGTTAACAGGGAGCGTTAACACGGAGCGTCGACACGGAGCTTCAACACGGAGCGTTGACACGGGGCGTTAACACAGAGAGTTAACAGGGAGCATTAACAGGGAGCGTTCACACGGAGAGTTAACATGGAGAGTTAACAGGGAGCGTTAACACAGAGAGTTAACACGGAGAGTTAACAGGGAGAGTTAACAGGGAGTGTTAACAGGGAGCGTTAACACGGAGAGTTAACATGGAGAGTTAACAGGGAGCGTTAACAGGGAGCGTTATCATGGAGAGTTAACAGGGAGCGTTAACACGGAGAGTTAACAGGGAGCGTTAACACGGAGAGTTAACACGGAGAGTTAACATGGAGAGTTAACAGGGAGCGTTAACAGGGAGCGTTATCATGGAGAGTTAACAGGGAGCGTCAACACGGAGAGTTAACAGGGAGCATTAACACGGAGAGTTAACACGGAGAGTTAACAGGGAGCGTTAACACGGAGAGTTAACAGGGAGCGTTAACAGGGAGCGTTAACATGGAGAGTTAACAGGGAGCATTAACACGGAGAGTTAACACGGAGAGTTAACAGGGAGCATTAACACGGAGAGTTAACACGGAGAGTTAACAGGGAGCGTTAAAACGGAGAGTTAACAGGGAGTGTTAACAGGGAGCGTTAACAGGGAGCGTTAACACAGAGAGTTAACATGGAGAGTTAACTGGGTGCGTTAACAGGGAGCGTTAACAGGGAGCGTTAACACAGAGAGTTAACATGGAGAGTTAACTGGGTGCGTTAACAGGGAGCGTTATCACGAAGAGTTAACAGGGAGCGTTAACACGGAGAGTTAACACGGAGAGTTAACAGGGAGCATTAACACGGAGAGTTAACACGGAGAGTTAACATGGAGAGTTAACAGGGAGGGTTAACAGGGAGCATTATCATGGAGAGTTAACAGGGAGCGTTAACACGGAGAGTTAACAGGGAGCGTTAACACGGAGAGTTAACACAGAGAGTTAACATGGAGAGTTAACAGGGAGCGTTAACAGGGAGCGTTATCATGGAGAGTTAACAGGGAGCGTTAACACAGAGAGTTAACAGGGAGCATTAACACGGAGAGTTAACAGGGAGCATTAACACGGAGAGTTAACACGGAGAGTTAACAGGGAGCGTTAACAGGGAGCGTTAACACAGAGAGTTAACATGGAGAGTTAACAGGGAGCGTTAACAGGGAGCGTTAACACAGAGAGTTAACAGGGAGCGTTAACGGGGAGCGTTAACAGGGAGCGTTAACACAGAGAGTTAACATGGAGAGTTAACAGGGAGCGTTAACAGGGAGCGTTAACACAGAGAGTTAACAGGGAGCGTTAACGGGGAGCGTTAACAGGGAGCGTTAACACAGAGAGTTAACATGGAGCGTTAACGGGGTGCGTTAACAGGGAGCGTTAACACAGAGAGTTAACAGGGAGCGTTAACGGGGTGCGTTAACAGGGAGCGTTAACACAGAGAGTTAACACAGAGAGTTAACATGGAGAGGTAACAGGGAGCGTTAACAGGGAGCGTTAACAAAGAGCGTTAACAGGGAGCGTTAACACGGAGCGTTAACACGGAGAGTTAACACGGAGAGTTAACAGGGAGCATTAACACGGAGAGTTAACACGGAGAGTTAACAGGGAGCGTTAACACGGAGAGTTAACAGGGAGCGTTAACAGGGAGCGTTAACAGGGAGCGTTGACACGAAGCGTCGACACGGAGCGGCGACACGGAGCGTCAACACGGAGCGTCAACACGGAGTGTTAACACGGAGAGTTAACAGGGAGAGTTAACACGGAGCGTTAACACAGAGCGTTAACACAGAGCGTTAACACAGAGCGTTGACACGAAGCGTCGACATGGAGCGTCGACACGGAGCGTCGACACGGAGCGTCGACACGGAGCGTTAACACGGAGCGTTAACACGGAGAGTTAACAGGGAGCGTTAACACGGAGCGTCAACAGGGAGCGTCAACAGGGAGCGTTAACACGGAGAGTTAACACGGAGAGTTAACATGGAGAGTTAACAGGGAGCATTAACAGGGAGAGTTAACACGGAGAGTTAACAGGGAGCATTAACAGGGAGCATTAACAGCGAGCGTTATCACGGAGAGTTAACACGGAGAGTTAAAAGGGAGCATTAACAGGGAGCGTTATCACGGAGAGTTAACGGGGAGCATTAACAGGGAGCGTTATCACGGAGAGTTAACAGGGAGCGTTAACACGGAGAGTTAACAGGGAGCGTTAACACGGAGAGTTAACACGGAGAGTTAACATGGAGAGTTAACAGGGAGCGTTAACACGGAGAGTTAACATGGAGACTTAACAGGGAGCATTAACAGGGAGAGTTAACAGGGAGCGTTAACACGGAGAGTTAACACAGAGAGTTAACATGGAGAGGTAACAGGGAGCGTTAACAGGGAGCGTTATCATGGAGAGTTAACAGGGAGCGTTAACAGGGAGAGTTAACAGGGAGCATTAACACGGAGAGTTAACACGGAGAGTTAACAGGGAGCGTTAACACGGAGCGTCGACACGGAGCGTCAACACGGAGCGTTGACACGGGGCGTTAACACAGAGAGTTAACAGGGAGCATTAACAGGGAGCGTTCACACGGAGAGTTAACATGGAGAGTTAACAGGGAGCGTTAACACAGAGAGTTAACACGGAGAGTTAACAGGGAGAGTTAACAGGGAGTGTTAACAGGGAGCGTTAACACGGAGAGTTAACATGGAGAGTTAACAGGGAGCGTTAACAGGGAGCGTTATCATGGAGAGTTAACAGGGAGCGTTAACACGGAGAGTTAACAGGGAGCGTTAACACGGAGAGTTAACACGGAGAGTTAACATGGAGAGTTAACAGGGAGCGTTAACAGGGAGCGTTATCATGGAGAGTTAACAGGGAGCGTCAACACGGAGAGTTAACAGGGAGCATTAACACGGAGAGTTAACACGGAGAGTTAACAGGGAGCGTTAACACGGAGAGTTAACAGGGAGCGTTAACAGGGAGCGTTAACAGGGAGCGTTAACATGGAGAGTTAACAGGGAGCATTAACACGGAGAGTTAACACGGAGAGTTAACAGGGAGCATTAACACGGAGAGTTAACACGGAGAGTTAACAGGGAGCGTTAAAACGGAGAGTTAACAGGGAGTGTTAACAGGGAGCGTTAACAGGGAGCGTTAACACAGAGAGTTAACATGGAGAGTTAACAGGGAGCGTTAACACGGAGAGTTAACAGGGAGCGTTAACACGGAGAGTTAACACAGAGAGTTAACATGGAGAGTTAACAGGGAGCGTTAACAGGGAGCGTTATCATGGAGAGTTAACAGGGAGCGTTAACACGGAGAGTTAACAGGGAGCATTAACACGGAGAGTTAACAGGGAGCATTAACACGGAGAGTTAACACGGAGAGTTAACAGGGAGCGTTAACACGGAGAGTTAACAGGGAGTGTTAACAGGGAGCGTTAACAGGGAGCGTTAACACAGAGAGTTAACATGGAGAGTTAACAGGGAGCGTTAACAGGGAGCGTTAACACAGAGAGTTAACAGGGAGCGTTAACGGGGAGCGTTAACAGGGAGCGTTAACACAGAGAGTTAACATGGAGCGTTAACGGGGTGCGTTAACAGGGAGCGTTAACACAGAGAGTTAACAGGGAGCGTTAACGGGGTGCGTTAACAGGGAGCGTTAACACAGAGAGTTAACACAGAGAGTTAACATGGAGAGGTAACAGGGAGCGTTAACAGGGAGCGTTAACAAAGAGCGTTAACAGGGAGCGTTAACACGGAGCGTTAACACGGAGAGTTAACACGGAGAGTTAACAGGGAGCATTAACACGGAGAGTTAACACGGAGAGTTAACAGGGAGCGTTAACACGGAGAGTTAACAGGGAGCGTTAACAAGGAGCGTTAACAGGGAGCGTTGACACGAAGCGTCGACACGGAGCGGCGACACGGAGCGTCAACACGGAGCGTCAACACGGAGAGTTAACACGGAGAGTTAACAGGGAGAGTTAACACGGAGCGTTAACACAGAGCGTTAACACAGAGCGTTGACACGAAGCGTCGACACGGAGCGTCGACACGGAGCGTCGACACGGAGCGTCGACACGGAGCGTCGACACGGAGCGTTGACACGGAGCGTTAACACGGAGAGTTAACAGGGAGCGTTAACACGGAGCGTCAACAGGGAGCGTCAACAGGGAGCGTTAACACGGAGAGTTAACACGGAGAGTTAACATGGAGAGTTAACAGGGAGCATTAACAGGGAGAGTTAACACGGAGAGTTAACAGGGAGCATTAACAGGGAGCATTAACAGCGAGCGTTATCACGGAGAGTTAACACGGAGAGTTAAAAGGGAGCATTAACAGGGAGCGTTATCACGGAGAGTTAACGGGGAGCATTAACAGGGAGCGTTATCACGGAGAGTTAACAGGGAGCGTTAACACGGAGAGTTAACAGGGAGCGTTAACACGGAGAGTTAACACGGAGAGTTAACATGGAGAGTTAACAGGGAGCGTTAACACGGAGAGTTAACATGGAGACTTAACAGGGAGCATTAACAGGGAGCATTAACAGGGAGCGTTATCACGGAGAGTTAACAGGGAGCGTTATCACTGAGAGTTAACAGGGAGCGTTAACACGGAGAGTTAACAGGGAGCGTTAACAGGGAGCGTTAACACGGAGAGTTAACACAGAGAGTTAACATGGAGAGTTAACAGGGAGCGTTAACACGGAGAGTTAACAGGGAGCATTAACACGGAGAGTTAACATGGAGAGTTAACAGGGAGCGTTAACAGGGAGCATTAACACGGACAGTTAACACGGAGAGTTAACAGGGAGCGTTAACACGGAGAGTTAACATGGAGAGTTAACAGGGAGCGTTAACAGGGAGCATTAACACGGACAGTTAACACGGAGAGTTAACAGGGAGCATTAACACGGAGAGTTAACACGGAGAGTTAACAGGGAGCGTTAACATGGAGAGTTAACAGGGAGCATTAACACGGAGAGTTAACATGGAGAGTTAACAGGGAGAGTTAACAGGGAGCGTTAACACGGAGAGTTAACAGGGAGCATTAACACGGAGAGTTAACACGGAGAGTTAACAGGGAGCGTTAACACGGAGAGTTAACAGGGAGTGTTAACAGGGAGCGTTAACAGGGAGCGTTAACACAGAGAGTTAACATGGAGAGTTAACAGGGAGCGTTAACAGGGAGCGTTAACACAGAGAGTTAACATGGAGAGTTAACAGGGTGCGTTAACAGGGAGCGTTAACACAGAGAGTTAACACAGAGAGTTAACATGGAGAGTTAAAAGGGAGCGTTAACAGGGAGCGTTAACACAGAGCGTTAACAGGGAGCGTTAACACGGAGCGTTAACACGGAGAGTTAACACGGAGAGTTAACAGGGAGCGTCAACACGGAGAGTTAACACGTAGAGTTAACAGGGAGCGTTAACACGGAGAGTTAACAGTGAGCGTTAACACAGAGCGTTAACACAGAGCGTTGACACGAGGTGTCGACATGGAGCATCAACACGGAGCGTCAACACGGAGAGTTAACACAGAGATTGAACATGGAGAGTTAACAGGGAGCGTTAACACGGAGCGTCGACACGGAGCGTCAACACGGAGCGTCGACACGGAGCGTCAACACGGAGCGTCGACACGGAGCGTCGACACACAGCGTCGACACGGAGCGTCAACACGGAGAGTTAACACGGAGAGTTAACAGGGAGCGTTAACACGGAGAGTTAACAGGGAGCGTTACCACAGAGCGTTAACACAGAGCGTTGACACGAGGTGTCGACACGGAGCATCAACACGGAGAGTTAGCACAGAGATTGAACACGGAGAGTTAACAGGGAGCGTTAACACGGAGCGTCGACACGGAGCGTCAACACGGAGCGTTGACACGTTGCGTTAACACAGAGAGTTAACAGGGAGCGTTCACACGGAGAGTTAACATGGAGAGTTAACAGGGTGCGTTAACAGGGAGCGTTAACACAGAGAGTTAACAGGGTGCGTTAACAGGGAGCGTTAACACAGAGAGTTAACACAGAGAGTTAACATGGAGAGTTAACAGGGAGCCTTAACAGGGAGCGTTAACACAGAGAGTTAACAGGGAGCGTTAACAGGGAGCGTTAACACGGAGCATTAACACGGAGAGTTAACACGGAGAGTTAACAGGGAGAGTTAACAGGGAGCATTAACACGGAGAGTTAACACGGAGAGTTAACAGGGAGCGTTAACACGGAGAGTTAACAGGGAGTGTTAACAGGGAGCGTTAACACGGAGAGTTAACATGGAGAGTTAACAGGGAGCGTTAACAGGGAGCGTTATCATGGAGAGTTAACAGGGAGCGTTAACACGGAGAGTTAACAGGGAGCGTTAACACGGAGAGTTAACACGGAGAGTTAACATGGAGAGTTAACAGGGAGCGTTAACAGGGAGCGTTATCATGGAGAGTTAACAGGGAGCGTTAACACGGAGAGTTAACAGGGAGCATTAACACGGAGAGTTAACACGGAGAGTTAACAGGGAGCGTTAACACGGAGAGTTAACAGGGAGTGTTAACAGGGAGCGTTAACAGGGAGCGTTAACATGGAGAGTTAACAGGGAGCATTAACACGGAGAGTTAACACGGAGAGTTAACAGGGAGCATTAACACGGAGAGTTAACACGGAGAGTTAACAGGGAGCGTTAACACGGAGAGTTAACAGGGAGTGTTAACAGGGAGCGTTAACAGGGAGCGTTAACACGAAGCGTCGACACGGAGCGGCGACACGGAGCGTCAACACGGAGCGTCAACACGGAGAGTTAACACGGAGAGTTAACAGGGAGAGTTAACACGGAGCGTTAACACAGAGCGTTAACACAGAGCGTTGACACGAAGCGTCGACACGGAGCGTCGACACGGAGCGTCGACACGGAGCGTCGACACGGAGCGTCGACACGGAGCGTTGACACGGAGCGTTAACACGGAGAGTTAACAGGGAGCGTTAACACGGAGCGTCAACAGGGAGCGTCAACAGGGAGCGTTAACACGGAGAGTTAACACGGAGAGTTAACATGGAGAGTTAACAGGGAGCATTAACAGGGAGAGTTAACACGGAGAGTTAACAGGGAGCATTAACAGGGAGCATTAACAGCGAGCGTTATCACGGAGAGTTAACACGGAGAGTTAAAAGGGAGCATTAACAGGGAGCGTTATCACGGAGAGTTAACGGGGAGCATTAACAGGGAGCGTTATCACGGAGAGTTAACAGGGAGCGTTAACACGGAGAGTTAACAGGGAGCGTTAACACGGAGAGTTAACACGGAGAGTTAACATGGAGAGTTAACAGGGAGCGTTAACACGGAGAGTTAACATGGAGACTTAACAGGGAGCATTAACAGGGAGCATTAACAGGGAGCGTTATCACGGAGAGTTAACAGGGAGCGTTATCACTGAGAGTTAACAGGGAGCGTTAACACGGAGAGTTAACAGGGAGCGTTAACAGGGAGCGTTAACACGGAGAGTTAACACAGAGAGTTAACATGGAGAGTTAACAGGGAGCGTTAACACGGAGAGTTAACAGGGAGCATTAACACGGAGAGTTAACATGGAGAGTTAACAGGGAGCGTTAACAGGGAGCATTAACACGGACAGTTAACACGGAGAGTTAACAGGGAGCATTAACACGGAGAGTTAACACGGAGAGTTAACAGGGAGCGTTAACATGGAGAGTTAACAGGGAGCATTAACACGGAGAGTTAACATGGAGAGTTAACAGGGAGAGTTAACAGGGAGCGTTAACACGGAGAGTTAACAGGGAGCATTAACACGGAGAGTTAACACGGAGAGTTAACAGGGAGCGTTAACACGGAGAGTTAACAGGGAGTGTTAACAGGGAGCGTTAACAGGGAGCGTTAACACAGAGAGTTAACATGGAGAGTTAACAGGGAGCGTTAACAGGGAGCGTTAACACAGAGAGTTAACATGGAGAGTTAACAGGGTGCGTTAACAGGGAGCGTTATCACAGAGAGTTAACAGGGAGCGTTAACAGTGAGCGTTAACAGGGAGCGTTAACACAGAGAGTTAACATGGAGAGTTAACAGGGTGCGTTAACAGGGAGCGTTAACACAGAGAGTTAACACAGAGAGTTAACATGGAGAGTTAAAAGGGAGCGTTAACAGGGAGCGTTAACACAGAGCGTTAACAGGGAGCGTTAACACGGAGCGTTAACACGGAGAGTTAACACGGAGAGTTAACAGGGAGCGTCAACACGGAGAGTTAACACGGAGAGTTAACAGGGAGCGTTAACACGGAGAGTTAACAGTGAGCGTTAACACAGAGCGTTAACACAGAGCGTTGACACGAGGTGTCGACATGGAGCATCAACACGGAGCGTCAACACGGAGAGTTAACACAGAGATTGAACATGGAGAGTTAACAGGGAGCGTTAACACGGAGCGTCGACACGGAGCGTCAACACGGAGCGTCGACACGGAGCGTCAACACGGAGCGTCGACACGGAGCGTCGACACACAGCGTCGACACGGAGCGTCAACACGGAGAGTTAACACGGAGAGTTAACAGGGAGCGTTAACACGGAGAGTTAACAGGGAGCGTTACCACAGAGCGTTAACACAGAGCGTTGACACGAGGTGTCGACACGGAGCATCAACACGGAGAGTTAGCACAGAGATTGAACACGGAGAGTTAACAGGGAGCGTTAACACGGAGCGTCGACACGGAGCGTCAACACGGAGCGTTGACACGTTGCGTTAACACAGAGAGTTAACAGGGAGCGTTCACACGGAGAGTTAACATGGAGAGTTAACAGGGTGCGTTAACAGGGAGCGTTAACACAGAGAGTTAACAGGGTGCGTTAACAGGGAGCGTTAACACAGAGAGTTAACACAGAGAGTTAACATGGAGAGTTAACAGGGAGCCTTAACAGGGAGCGTTAACACAGAGAGTTAACAGGGAGCGTTAACAGGGAGCGTTAACACGGAGCATTAACACGGAGAGTTAACACGGAGAGTTAACAGGGAGAGTTAACAGGGAGCATTAACACGGAGAGTTAACACGGAGAGTTAACAGGGAGCGTTAACACGGAGAGTTAACAGGGAGTGTTAACAGGGAGCGTTAACACGGAGAGTTAACATGGAGAGTTAACAGGGAGCGTTAACAGGGAGCGTTATCATGGAGAGTTAACAGGGAGCGTTAACACGGAGAGTTAACAGGGAGCGTTAACACGGAGAGTTAACACGGAGAGTTAACATGGAGAGTTAACAGGGAGCGTTAACAGGGAGCGTTATCATGGAGAGTTAACAGGGAGCGTTAACACGGAGAGTTAACAGGGAGCATTAACACGGAGAGTTAACACGGAGAGTTAACAGGGAGCGTTAACACGGAGAGTTAACAGGGAGTGTTAACAGGGAGCGTTAACAGGGAGCGTTAACATGGAGAGTTAACAGGGAGCATTAACACGGAGAGTTAACACGGAGAGTTAACAGGGAGCATTAACACGGAGAGTTAACACGGAGAGTTAACAGGGAGCGTTAACACGGAGAGTTAACAGGGAGTGTTAACAGGGAGCGTTAACAGGGAGCGTTAACACAGAGAGTTAACATGGAGAGTTAACTGGGTGCGTTAACAGGGAGCGTTATCACGGAGAGTTAACAGGGAGCGTTAACACGGAGAGTTAACACGGAGAGTTAACAGGGAGCATTAACACGGAGAGTTAACACGGAGAGTTAACATGGAGAGTTAACAGGGAGCGTTAACAGGGAGCATTATCATGGAGAGTTAACAGGGAGCGTTAACACGGAGAGTTAACAGGGAGCATTAACACGGAGAGTTAACACGGAGAGTTAACAGGGAGCGTTAACACGGAGAGTTAACAGGGAGCGTTAACACGGAGAGTTAACACGGAGAGTTAACAGGGAGCGTTAACACGGAGAGTTAACACAGAGAGTTAACATGGAGAGTTAACAGGGAGCGTTAACAGGGAGCGTTATCATGGAGAGTTAACAGGGAGCGTTAACACGGAGAGTTAACAGGGAGCATTAACACGGAGAGTTAACACGGAGAGTTAACAGGGAGCGTTAACACGGAGCGTCGACACGGAGCGTCAACACGGAGCGTTGACACGGGGCGTTAACACAGAGAGTTAACAGGGAGCATTAACAGGGAGCGTTCACACGGAGAGTTAACATGGAGAGTTAACAGGGAGCGTTAACACAGAGAGTTAACACGGAGAGTTAACAGGGAGTGTTAACAGGGAGCGTTAACACGGAGAGTTAACATGGAGAGTTAACAGGGAGCGTTAACAGGGAGCGTTATCATGGAGAGTTAACAGGGAGCGTTAACACGGAGAGTTAACAGGGAGCGTTAACACGGAGAGTTAACACGGAGAGTTAACATGGAGAGTTAACAGGGAGCGTTAACAGGGAGCGTTATCATGGAGAGTTAACAGGGAGCGTCAACACGGAGAGTTAACAGGGAGCGTTAACATGGAGAGTTAACAGGGAGCGTTAACAGGGAGCGTTAACAGGGAGCGTTAACAGGGAGCGTTAACATGGAGAGTTAACAGGGAGCATTAACAAGGAGAGTTAACACGGAGAGTTAACAGGGAGCGTTAACACGGAGAGTTAACAGGGAGCGTTAACAGGGAGCGTTAACAGGGAGCGTTAACATGGAGAGTTAACAGGGAGCATTAACACGGAGAGTTAACACGGAGAGTTAACAGGGAGCATTAACACGGAGAGTTAACACGGAGAGTTAACAGGGAGCGTTAACACGGAGAGTTAACAGGGAGTGTTAACAGGGAGCGTTAACAGGGAGCGTTAACACAGAGAGTTAACATGGAGAGTTAACAGGGAGCGTTAACAGGGAGCATTATCATGGAGAGTTAACAGGGAGCGTTAACACGGATAGTTAACAGGGAGCGTTAACACGGAGAGTTAACACGGAGAGTTAACAGGGAGCATTAACACGGAGAGTTAACACGGAGAGTTAACATGGAGAGTTAACAGGGAGCGTTAACAGGGAGCATTATCATGGAGAGTTAACAGGGAGCGTTAACACGGATAGTTAACAGGGAGCGTTAACACGGAGATTTAACACAGAGAGTTAACATGGAGAGTTAACAGGGAGCGTTAACAGGGAGCGTTATCATGGAGAGTTAACAGGGAGCGTTAACACGGAGAGTTAACAGGGAGCATTAACACGGAGAGTTAACAGGGAGCATTAACACGGAGAGTTAACACGGAGAGTTAACAGGGAGCGTTAACACGGAGAGTTAACAGGGAGTGTTAACAGGGAGCGTTAACAGGGAGCGTTAACACAGAGAGTTAACATGGAGCGTTAACAGGGAGCGTTAACAGGGAGCGTTAACACAGAGAGTTAACAGGGAGCGTTAACGGGGAGCGTTAACAGGGAGCGTTAACACAGAGAGTTAACATGGAGCGTTAACGGGGTGCGTTAACAGGGAGCGTTAACACAGAGAGTTAACAGGGAGCGTTAACGGGGTGCGTTAACAGGGAGCGTTAACACAGAGAGTTAACATGGAGAGGTAACAGGGAGCGTTAACAGGGAGCGTTAACAGGGAGCGTTAACACGGAGAGTTAACACGGAGAGTTAACAGGGAGCATTAACACGGAGAGTTAACAGGGAGCGTTAACACGGAGAGTTAACAGGGAGCGTTAACACGGAGAGTTAACAGGGAGCGTTAACAGGGAGCGTTAACAGGGAGCGTTGACACGAAGCGTCGACACGGAGGGGCGACACGGAGCGTCAACACGGAGCGTCAACACGGAGAGTTAACACGGAGAGTTAACAGGGAGAGTTAACACGGAGCGTTAACACAGAGCGTTAACACAGAGCGTTAACACAGAGCGTTGACACGAAGCGTCGACATGGAGCGTCGACACGGAGCGTCGACACGGAGCGTCGACACGGAGCGTCGACACGGAGCGTCGACACGGAGCGTTAACACGGAGCGTTAACACGGAGAGTTAACAGGGAGCGTTAACAGGGAGCATTAACACGGAGAGTTAACAGGGAGCGTTAACACGGAGAGTTAACAGGGAGCGTTAACAGGGAGCATTAACACGGAGAGTTAACAGGGAGCGTTAACACGGAGAGTTAACAGGGAGCGTTAACAGGGAGCGTTAACAGGGAGCGTTGACACGAAGCGTCGACACGGAGGGGCGACACGGAGCGTCAACACGGAGCGTCAACACGGAGAGTTAACACGGAGAGTTAACAGGGAGCATTAACACGGAGAGTTAACAGGGAGCGTTAACACGGAGAGTTAACAGGGAGCGTTAACAGGGAGCGTTAACAGGGAGCGTTGACACGAAGCGTCGACACGGAGGGGCGACACGGAGCGTCAACACGGAGCGTCAACACGGAGAGTTAACACGGAGAGTTAACAGGGAGAGTTAACACGGAGCGTTAACACAGAGCGTTAACACAGAGCGTTAACACAGAGCGTTGACACGAAGCGTCGACATGGAGCGTCGACACGGAGCGTCGACACGGAGCGTCGACACGGAGCGTTAACACGGAGCGTTAACACGGAGAGTTAACAGGGAGCGTTAACACGGAGCGTCAACAGGGAGCGTCAACAGGGAGCGTTAACACGGAGAGTTAACACGGAGAGTTAACATGGAGAGTTAACAGGGAGCATTAACAGGTAGAGTTAACACGGAGAGTTAACAGGGAGCATTAACAGGGAGCATTAACAGCGAGCGTTATCACGGAGAGTTAACACGGAGAGTTAAAAGGGAGCATTAACAGGGAGCGTTATCACGGAGAGTTAACGGGGAGCATTAACAGGGAGCGTTAACACGGAGAGTTAACAGGGAGCGTTAACACGGAGAGTTAACACGGAGAGTTAACATGGAGAGTTAACAGGGAGCGTTAACACGGAGAGTTAACATGGAGACTTAACAGGGAGCATTAACAGGGAGCATTAACAGGGAGCGTTATCACGGAGAGTTAACAGGGAGCGTTATCACTGAGAGTTAACAGGGAGCGTTAACAGGTAGCGTTAACACGGAGAGTTAACACAGAGAGTTAACATGGAGAGTTAACAGGGAGCGTTAACACGGAGAGTTAACAGGGAGCATTAACACGGAGAGTTAACATGGAGAGTTAACAGGGAGCGTTAACAGGGAGCATTAACACGGACAGTTAACACGGAGAGTTAACAGGGAGCATTAACACGGAGAGTTAACACGGAGAGTTAACAGGGAGCGTTAACACGGAGAGTTAACAGGGAGCATTAAAACGGAGAGTTAACATGGAGAGTTAACAGGGAGAGTTAACAGGGAGCGTTAACACGGAGAGTTAACAGGGAGCATTAACACGAAGAGTTAACACGGAGAGTTAACAGGGAGCGTTAACACGGAGAGTTAACAGGGAGTGTTAACAGGGAGCGTTAACAGGGAGCGTTAACACAGAGAGTTAACATGGAGAGTTAACAGGGAGCGTTAACAGGGAGCGTTAACACAGAGAGTTAACATGGAGAGTTCACAGGGTGCGTTAACAGGGAGCGTTATCACAGAGCGTTAACAGGGAGCGTTAACACAGAGAGTTAACATGGAGAGTTAACAGGGTGCGTTAACAGGGAGCGTTAACACAGAGAGTTAACACAGAGAGTTAACATGGAGAGTTAACAGGGAGCGTTAACAGGGAGCGTTAACACAGAGCGTTAACAGGGAGCGTTAACACGGAGCGTTAACACGGAGAGTTAACACGGAGAGTTAACAGGGAGCGTCAACACGGAGAGTTAACACGGAGAGTTAACAGGGAGCGTTAACACGGAGAGTTAACAGGGAGCGTTAACACAGAGCGTTAACACAGAGCGTTGACACGAGGTGTCGACACGGAGCATCAACACGGAGCGTCAACACGGAGAGTTAACACAGAGATTGAACATGGAGAGTTAACAGGGAGCGTTAACACGGAGCGTCGACACGGAGCGTCAACACGGAGCGTTGACACGGGGCGTTAACACAGAGAGTTAAAAGGGAGCATTAACAGGGAGCGTTCACACAGAGAGTTAACATGGAGAGTTAACAGGGTGCGTTAACAGGGAGCGTTAACACAGACAGTTAACAGGGTGCGTTAACAGGGAGCGTTAACACAGAGAGTTAACACAGAGAGTTAACATGGAGAGTTAACAGGGAGCGTTAACAGGGAGCGTTAACACAGAGAGTTAACAGGGAGCGTTAACAGGGAGCGTTAACACGGAGCGTTAACACGGAGAGTTAACACAGAGAGTTAACAGGGAGAGTTAACAGGGAGCATTAACACGGAGAGTTAACACGGAGAGTTAACAGGGAGCGTTAACACGGAGAGTTAACAGGGAGTGTTAACAGGGAGCGTTAACACGGACAGTTAACATGGAGAGTTAACAGGGAGCGTTATCATGGAGAGTTAACAGGGAGCGTTAACACGGAGAGTTAACACAGAGAGTTAACATGGAGAGTTAACAGGGAGCGTTAACAGGGAGCGTTAACACGGAGAGTTAACAGGGAGCGTTAACACGGAGAGTTAACACAGAGAGTTAACATGGAGAGTTAACAGGGAGCGTTAACAGGGAGCGTTATCATGGAGAGTTAACAGGGAGCGTTAACACGGAGAGTTAACAGGGAGCATTAACACGGAGAGATAACACGGAGAGTTAACAGGGAGCGTTAACACGGAGAGTTAACAGGGAGTGTTAACAGGGAGCGTTAACAGGGAGCGTTAACATGGAGAGTTAACAGGGAGCATTAACACGGAGAGTTAACACGGAGAATTAACAGGGAGCATTAACACGGAGAGTTAACACGGAGAGTTAACAGGGAGCGTTAACACGGAGAGTTAACAGGGAGTGTTAACAGGGAGCGTTAACAGGGAGCGTTAACACAGAGAGTTAACATGGAGAGTTAACTGGGTGCGTTAACAGGGAGCGTTATCACGGAGAGTTAACAGGGAGCGTTAACACGGAGAGTTAACATGGAGAGTTAACAGGGAGCATTAACACGGAGAGTTAACACGGAGAGTTAACATGGAGAGTTCACAGGGAGCGTTAACAGGGAGCATTATCATGGAGAGTTAACAGGGAGCGTTAACACGGAGAGATAACAGGGAGCATTAACACGGAGAGTTAACACGGAGAGTTAACAGGGAGCGTTAACACGGAGAGTTAACAGGGAGCGTTAACACGGAGAGTTAACACAGAGAGTTAACATGGAGAGTTAACAGGGAGCGTTAACAGGGAGCGTTATCATGGAGAGTTAACAGGGAGTGTTAACACGGAGAGTTAACAGGGAGCATTAACACGGAGAGTTAACACGGAGAGTTAACAGGGAGCGTTAACACGGAGAGTTAACAGGGAGTGTTAACAGGGAGCGTTAACAGGGAGCGTTAACACAGAGAGTTAACATGGAGAGTTAACAGGGAGCGTTAACAGGGAGCGTTAACACAGAGAGTTAACAGGGAGCGTTAACGGGGAGCGTTAACAGGGAGCGTTAACACAGAGAGTTAACATGGAGAGGTAACAGGGTGCGTTAACAGGGAGCGTTAACACAGAGAGTTAACACAGAGAGTTAACATGGAGAGGTAACAGGGAGCGTTAACAGGGAGCGTTAACACAGAGCGTTAACAGGGAGCGTTAACAATGAGCGTTAACACGGAGAGTTAACACGGAGAGTTAACAGGGAGCATTAACACGGAGAGTTAACACGGAGAGTTAACATGGAGAGTTAACAGGGAGCGTTAACAGGGAGCGTTATCATGGAGAGTTAACAGGGAGCGTTAACACGGAGAGTTAACACGGAGAGTTAACACGGAGCGTCAACATGGAGCGTCAACACGGAGAGTTAACAGGGAGAGTTAACAGGGAGCGTTAACACGGAGAGTTAACACAGAGCGTTAACAAGGAGCGTTGACACGAAGCGTCGACACGGAGCGTCGACACACAGCGTCGACACGGAGCGTCAACACGGAGAGTTAACACGGAGAGTTAACAGGGAGCGTTACCACAGAGCGTTACCACAGAGCGTTAACACAGAGCGTTGACACGAGGTGTCGACACGGAGCATCAACACGGAGAGTTAGCACAGAGATTGAACACGGAGAGTTAACAGGGAGCGTTAACACGGAGCGTCGACACGGAGCGTCAACACGGAGCGTTGACACGGGGCGTTAACACAGAGAGTTAACAGGGAGCATTAACAGGGAGCGTTCACACGGAGAGTTAACATGGAGAGTTAACAGGGAGCGTTAACACAGAGAGTTAACATGGAGAGTTAACAGGGTGCGTTAACAGGGAGCGTTAACACAGAGAGTTAACAGGGTGCGTTAACAGGGAGCGTTAACACAGAGAGTTAACACAGAGAGTTAACAGGGAGAGTTAACAGGGAGCATTAACACGGAGAGTTAACACGGAGAGTTAACAGGGAGCGTTAACACGGAGAGTTAACAGGGAGTGTTAACAGGGAGCGTTAACACGGAGAGTTAACATGGAGAGTTAACAGGGAGCGTTAACAGGGAGCGTTATCATGGAGAGTTAACAGGGAGCATTAACACGGAGAGTTAACAGGGAGCGTTAACACGGAGAGTTAACACGGAGAGTTAACATGGAGAGTTAACAGGGAGCGTTAACAGGGAGCGTTATCATGGAGAGTTAACAGGGAGCGTTAACACGGAGAGTTAACAGGGAGCATTAACACAGAGAGTTAACACGGAGAGTTAACAGGGAGCGTTAACACGGAGAGTTAACAGGGAGTGTTAACAGGGAGCGTTAACATGGAGAGTTAACAGGGAGCATTAACACGGAGAGTTAACACGGAGAGTTAACAGGGAGCATTAACACGGAGAGTTAACACGGAGAGTTAACAGGGAGCGTTAACAGGGAGCGTTAACACAGAGAGTTAACATGGAGAGTTAACTGGGTGCGTTAACAGGGAGCGTTATCACGGAGAGTTAACAGGGAGCGTTAACACGGAGAGTTAACACGGAGAGTTAACAGGGAGCATTAACACGGAGAGTTAACACGGAGAGTTAACATGGAGAGTTAACAGGGAGCGTTAACAGGGAGCATTATCATGGAGAGTTAACAGGGAGCGTTAACACGGAGAGTTAACAGGGAGCATTAACACGGAGAGTTAACACGGAGAGTTAACAGGGAGCGTTAACACGGAGAGTTAACAGGGAGCGTTAACACGGACAGTTAACATGGAGAGTTAACAGGGAGCGTTAACAGGGAGCGTTATCATGGAGAGTTAACAGGGAGCGTTAACACGGAGAGTTAACACAGAGAGTTAACATGGAGAGTTAACAGGGAGCGTTAACAGGGAGCGTTAACACGGAGAGTTAACACAGAGAGTTAACATGGAGAGTTAACAGGGAGCGTTAACAGGGAGCGTTATCATGGACAGTTAACAGGGAGCGTTAACACGGAGAGTTAACAGGGAGCATTAACACGGAGAGTTAACACGGAGAGTTAACAGGGAGCGTTAACACGGAGAGTTAACAGGGAGTGTTAACAGGGAGCGTTAACAGGGAGCGTTAACATGGAGAGTTAACAGGGAGCATTAACACGGAGAGTTAACACGGAGAATTAACAGGGAGCATTAACACGGAGAGTTAACACGGAGAGTTAACAGGGAGCGTTAACACGGAGAGTTAACAGGGAGTGTTAACAGGGAGCGTTAACAGGGAGCGTTAACACAGAGAGTTAACATGGAGAGTTAACTGGGTGCGTTAACAGGGAGCGTTATCACGGAGAGTTAACAGGGAGCGTTAACACGGAGAGTTAACATGGAGAGTTAACAGGGAGCATTAACACGGAGAGTTAACACGGAGAGTTAACATGGAGAGTTCACAGGGAGCGTTAACAGGGAGCATTATCATGGAGAGTTAACAGGGAGCGTTAACACGGAGAGATAACAGGGAGCATTAACACGGAGAGTTAACACGGAGAGTTAACAGGGAGCGTTAACACGGAGAGTTAACAGGGAGCGTTAACACGGAGAGTTAACACAGAGAGTTAACATGGAGAGTTAACAGGGAGCGTTAACAGGGAGCGTTATCATGGAGAGTTAACAGGGAGTGTTAACACGGAGAGTTAACAGGGAGCATTAACACGGAGAGTTAACACGGAGAGTTAACAGGGAGCGTTAACACGGAGAGTTAACAGGGAGTGTTAACAGGGAGCGTTAACAGGGAGCGTTAACACAGAGAGTTAACATGGAGAGTTAACAGGGAGCGTTAACAGGGAGCGTTAACACAGAGAGTTAACAGGGAGCGTTAACGGGGAGCGTTAACAGGGAGCGTTAACACAGAGAGTTAACATGGAGAGGTAACAGGGAGCGTTAACAGGGAGCGTTAACACAGAGCGTTAACAGGGAGCGTTAACACGGAGCGTTAACACGGAGAGTTAACACGGAGAGTTAACAGGGAGCATTAACACGGAGAGTTAACACGGAGAGTTAACATGGAGAGTTAACAGGGAGCGTTAACAGGGAGCGTTATCATGGAGAGTTAACAGGGAGCGTTAACACGGAGAGTTAACACGGAGAGTTAACACGGAGCGTCAACATGGAGCGTCAACACGGAGAGTTAACAGGGAGAGTTAACAGGGAGCGTTAACACGGAGAGTTAACACAGAGCGTTAACAAGGAGCGTTGACACGAAGCGTCGACACGGAGCGTCGACACACAGCGTCGACACGGAGCGTCAACACGGAGAGTTAACACGGAGAGTTAACAGGGAGCGTTAACACGGAGAGTTAACAGGGAGCGTTACCACAGAGCGTTACCACAGAGCGTTACCACAGAGCGTTACCACAGAGCGTTAACACAGAGCGTTGACACGAGGTGTCGACACGGAGCATCAACACGGAGAGTTAGCACAGAGATTGAACACGGAGAGTTAACAGGGAGCGTTAACACGGAGCGTCGACACGGAGCGTCAACACGGAGCGTTGACACGGGGCGTTAACACAGAGAGTTAACAGGGAGCATTAACAGGGAGCGTTCACACGGAGAGTTAACATGGAGAGTTAACAGGGAGCGTTAACACAGAGAGTTAACATGGAGAGTTAACAGGGTGCGTTAACAAGGAGCGTTAACACAGAGAGTTAACAGGGTGCGTTAACAGGGAGCGTTAACACAGAGAGTTAACACAGAGAGTTAACATGGAGAGTTAACAGGGAGCGTTAACAGGGAGCGTTAACACAGAGAGTTAACAGGGAGCGTTAACAGGGAGCGTTAACACGGAGCGTTAACACGGAGAGTTAACACGGAGAGTTAACAGGGAGAGTTAACAGGGAGCATTAACACGGAGAGTTAACACGGAGAGTTAACAGGGAGCGTTAACACGGAGAGTTAACAGGGAGTGTTAACAGGGAGCGTTAACACGGAGAGTTAACATGGAGAGTTAACAGGGAGCGTTAACAGGGAGCGTTATCATGGAGAGTTAACAGGGAGCGTTAACACGGAGAGTTAACAGGGAGCGTTAACACGGAGAGTTAACACGGAGAGTTAACATGGAGAGTTAACAGGGAGCGTTAACAGGGAGCGTTATCATGGAGAGTTAACAGGGAGCGTTAACACGGAGAGTTAACAGGGAGCATTAACACGGAGAGTTAACACGGAGAGTTAACAGGGAGCGTTAACACGGAGAGTTAACAGGGAGTGTTAACAGGGAGCGTTAACAGGGAGCGTTAACATGGAGAGTTAACAGGGAGCATTAACACGGAGAGTTAACACGGAGAGTTAACAGGGAGCATTAACACGGAGAGTTAACACGGAGAGTTAACAGGGAGCGTTAACACGGAGAGTTAACAGGGAGTGTTAACAGGGAGCGTTAACAGGGAGCGTTAACACAGAGAGTTAACATGGAGAGTTAACTGGGTGCGTTAACAGGGAGCGTTATCACGGAGAGTTAACAGGGAGCGTTAACACGGAGAGTTAACACGGAGAGTTAACAGGGAGCATTAACACGGAGAGTTAACACGGAGAGTTAACATGGAGAGTTAACAGGGAGCGTTAACAGGGAGCATTATCATGGAGAGTTAACAGGGAGCGTTAACACGGAGAGTTAACAGGGAGCATTAACACGGAGAGTTAACACGGAGAGTTAACAGGGAGCGTTAACACGGAGAGTTAACAGGGAGCGTTAACACGGAGAGTTAACACGGAGAGTTAACAGGGAGCGTTAACACGGAGAGTTAACACAGAGAGTTAACATGGAGAGTTAACAGGGAGCGTTAACAGGGAGCGTTATCATGGAGAGTTAACAGGGAGCGTTAACACGGAGAGTTAACAGGGAGCATTAACACGGAGAGTTAACACGGAGAGCTAACAGGGAGCGTTAACACGGAGCGTCGACACGGAGCGTCAACACGGAGCGTTGACACGGGGTGTTAACACAGAGAGTTAACAGGGAGCATTAACAGCGAGCGTTCACACGGAGAGTTAACATGGAGAGTTAACAGGGAGCGTTAACACAGAGAGTTAACACGGAGAGTTAACAGGGAGTGTTAACAGGGAGCGTTAACACGGAGAGTTAACATGGAGAGTTAACAGGGAGCGTTAACAGGGAGCGTTATCATGGAGAGTTAACAGGGAGCGTTAACACGGAGAGTTAACAGGGAGCATTAACACGGAGAGTTAACACGGAGAGTTAACAGGGAGCGTTAACACGGAGAGTTAACAGGGAGCGTTAACAGGGAGCGTTAACAGGGAGCGTTAACATGGAGAGTTAACAGGGAGCATTAACACGGAGAGTTAACACGGAGAGTTAACAGGGAGCATTAACACGGAGAGTTAACACGGAGAGTTAACAGGGAGCGTTAACAGGGAGCGTTAACAGGGAGTGTTAACAGGGAGCGTTAACAGGGAGCGTTAACACAGAGAGTTAACATGGAGAGTTAACTGGGTGCGTTAACAGGGAGCGTTATCACGGAGAGTTAACAGGGAGCGTTAACACGGAGAGTTAACACGGAGAGTTAACAGGGAGCATTAACACGGAGAGTTAACACGGAGAGTTAACATGGAGAGTTAACAGGGAGCGTTAACAGGGAGCATTATCATGGAGAGTTAACAGGGAGCGTTAACACGGAGAGTTAACAGGGAGCGTTAACACGGAGAGTTAACACAGAGAGTTAACATGGAGAGTTAACAGGGAGCGTTAACAGGGAGCGTTATCATGGAGAGTTAACAGGGAGCGTTAACACGGAGAGTTAACAGGGAGCATTAACACGGAGAGTTAACAGGGAGCATTAACACGGAGAGTTAACAGGGAGCGTTAACACGGAGAGTTAACAGGGAGTGTTAACAGGGAGCGTTAACAGGGAGCGTTAACACAGAGAGTTAACATGGAGAGTTAACAGGGAGCGTTAACAGGGAGCGTTAACACAGAGAGTTAACAGGGAGCGTTAACGGGGAGCGTTAACAGGGAGCGTTAACACAGAGAGTTAACATGGAGCGTTAACGGGGTGCGTTAACAGGGAGCGTTAACACAGAGAGTTAACAGGGAGCGTTAACGGGGTGCGTTAACAGGGAGCGTTAACACAGAGAGTTAACACAGAGAGTTAACATGGAGAGGTAACAGGGAGCGTTAACAGGGAGCGTTAACAAAGAGCGTTAACAGGGAGCGTTAACACGGAGCGTTAACACGGAGAGTTAACAGGGAGCATTAACACGGAGAGTTTACACGGAGAGTTAACAGGGAGCGTTAACACGGAGAGTTAACAGGGAGCGTTAACAGGGAGCGTTAAAAGGGAGCGTTGACACGAAGCGTCGACACGGAGCGGCGACACGGAGCGTCAACACGGAGCGTCAACACGGAGAGTTAACAGGGAGCATTAACACGGAGAGTTAACACGGAGAGTTAACATGGAGAGTTAACAGGGAGCGTTAACAGGGAGCATTATCATGGAGAGTTAACAGGGAGCGTTAACACGGAGAGTTAACAGGGAGCGTTAACACGGAGAGTTAACACAGAGAGTTAACATGGAGAGTTAACAGGGAGCGTTAACAGGGAGCGTTATCATGGAGAGTTAACAGGGAGCGTTAACACGGAGAGTTAACAGGGAGCATTAACACGGAGAGTTAACAGGGAGCATTAACACGGAGAGTTAACAGGGAGCGTTAACACGGAGAGTTAACAGGGAGTGTTAACAGGGAGCGTTAACAGGGAGCGTTAACACAGAGAGTTAACATGGAGAGTTAACAGGGAGCGTTAACAGGGAGCGTTAACACAGAGAGTTAACAGGGAGCGTTAACGGGGAGCGTTAACAGGGAGCGTTAACACAGAGAGTTAACATGGAGCGTTAACGGGGTGCGTTAACAGGGAGCGTTAACACAGAGAGTTAACAGGGAGCGTTAACGGGGTGCGTTAACAGGGAGCGTTAACACAGAGAGTTAACACAGAGAGTTAACATGGAGAGGTAACAGGGAGCGTTAACAGGGAGCGTTAACAAAGAGCGTTAACAGGGAGCGTTAACACGGAGCGTTAACACGGAGAGTTAACAGGGAGCATTAACACGGAGAGTTTACACGGAGAGTTAACAGGGAGCGTTAACACGGAGAGTTAACAGGGAGCGTTAACAGGGAGCGTTAAAAGGGAGCGTTGACACGAAGCGTCGACACGGAGCGGCGACACGGAGCGTCAACACGGAGCGTCAACACGGAGAGTTAACACGGAGAGTTAACAGGGAGAGTTAACACGGAGCGTTAACACAGAGCGTTAACACAGAGCGTTGACACGAAGCGTCGACATGGAGCGTCGACACGGAGCGTCGACACGGAGCGTCGACACGGAGCGTCGACACGGAGCGTTAACACGGAGAGTTAACAGGGAGCGTTAACACAGAGCGTCAACAGGGAGCGTTAACACGGAGAGTTAACACGGAGAGTTAACATGGAGAGTTAACAGGGAGCATTAACAGGGAGAGTTAACACGGAGAGTTAACAGGGAGCATTAACAGGGAGCATTAACAGCGAGCGTTATCACGAAGAGTTAACACGGAGAGTTAAAAGGGAGCATTAACAGGGAGCGTTATCACGGAGAGTTAACGGGGAGCATTAACAGGGAGCGTTATCACGGAGAGTTAACAGGGAGCGTTAACACGGAGAGTTAACAGGGAGCGTTAACACGGAGAGTTAACACGGAGAGTTAACATGGAGAGTTAACAGGGAGCGTTAACACGGAGAGTTAACATGGAGACTTAACAGGGAGCATTAACAGGGAGCGTTATCACGGAGAGTTAACAGGGAGCGTTATCACTGAGAGTTAACAGGGAGCGTTAACACGGAGAGTTAACAGGGAGCGTTAACAGGGAGCGTTAACACGGAGAGTTAAGACAGAGAGTTAACATGGAGAGTTAACAGGGAGCGTTAACACGGAGAGTTAACAGGGAGCATTAACACGGAGAGTTAACATGGAGAGTTAACAGGGAGCGTTAACAGGGAGCATTAACACGGACAGTTAACACGGAGAGTTAACAGGGAGCATTAACACGGAGAGTTAACACGGAGAGTTAACAGGGAGCGTTAACACGGAGAGTTAACAGGGAGCATTAACACGGAGAGTTAACATGGAGAGTTAACAGGGAGAGTTAACAGGGAGCGTTAACACGGAGAGTTAACAGGGAGCATTAACACAGAGAGTTAACACGGAGAGTTAACAGGGAGCGTTAACACGGAGAGTTAACAGGGAGTGTTAACAGGGAGCGTTAACAGGGAGCGTTAACACAGAGAGTTAACATGGAGAGTTAACAGGGAGCGTTAACACGGAGCGTTAACACAGAGAGTTAACATGGAGAGTTAACAGGGTGCGTTAACAGGGAGCGTTATCACAGAGAGTTAACAGGGAGCGTTAACAGTGAGCGTTAACAGGGAGCGTTAACACAGAGAGTTAACATGGAGAGTTAACAGGGTGCGTTAACAGGGAGCGTTAACACAGAGAGTTAACACAGAGAGTTAACATGGAGAGTTAACAGGGAGCGTTAACACAGAGCGTTAACAGGGAGCGTTAACACGGAGCGTTAACACGGAGAGTTAACACGGAGAGTTAACAGGGAGCGTCAACACGGAGAGTTAACACGGAGAGTTAACAGGGAGCGTTAACACGGAGAGTTAACAGGGAGCGTTAACACAGAGCGTTAACACAGAGCGTTGACACGAGGTGTCGACACGGAGCATCAACACGGAGCGTCAACACGGAGAGTTAACACAGAGATTGAACATGGAGAGTTAACAGGGAGCGTTAACACGGAGCGTCGACACGGAGAGTTAACACAGAGAGTTAACAGGGAGCATTAACAGGGAGCGTTCACACGGAGAGTTAACATGGAGAGTTAACAGGGAGCGTTAACACAGAGAGTTAACATGGAGAGTTAACAGGGAGCGTTAACAGGGAGCGTTAACACAGAGAGTTAACAGGGTGCGTTAACAGGGAGCGTTAACACAGAGAGTTAACACAGAGAGTTAACATGGAGAGTTAACAGGGAGCGTTAACAGGGAGCGTTAACACAGAGAGTTAACAGGGAGCGTTAACAGGGAGCGTTAACACGGAGCGTTAACACGGAGAGTTAACACGGAGAGTTAACAGGGAGAGTTAACAGGGAGCATTAACACGGAGAGTTAACACGGAGAGTTAACAGGGAGCGTTAACACGGAGAGTTAACAGGGAGTGTTAACAGGGAGCGTTAACACGGACAGTTAACATGGAGAGTTAACAGGGAGCGTTAACAGGGAGCGTTATCATGGAGAGTTAACAGGGAGCGTTAACACGGAGAGTTAACACAGAGAGTTAACATGGAGAGTTAACAGGGAGCGTTAACAGGGAGCGTTAACACGGAGAGTTAACAGGGAGCGTTAACACGGAGAGTTAACACAGAGAGTTAACATGGAGAGTTAACAGGGAGCGTTAACAGGGAGCGTTATCATGGAGAGTTAACAGGGAGCATTAACACGGAGAGTTAACAGGGAGCGTTAACACGGAGAGTTAACAGGGAGTGTTAACAGGGAGCGTTAACAGGGAGCGTTAACACAGAGAGTTAACATGGAGAGTTAACAGGGAGCGTTAACAGGGAGCGTTAACACAGAGAGTTAACAGGGAGCGTTAACGGGGAGCGTTAACAGGGAGCGTTAACACAGAGAGTTAACATGGAGCGTTAACGGGGTGCGTTAACAGGGAGCGTTAACACAGAGAGTTAACAGGGAGCGTTAACGGGGTGCGTTAACAGGGAGCGTTAACACAGAGAGTTAACACAGAGAGTTAACATGGAGAGGTAACAGGGAGCGTTAACAGGGAGCGTTAACAAAGAGCGTTAACAGGGAGCGTTAACACGGAGCGTTAACACGGAGAGTTAACAGGGAGCATTAACACGGAGAGTTTACACGGAGAGTTAACAGGGAGCGTTAACACGGAGAGTTAACAGGGAGCGTTAACAGGGAGCGTTAAAAGGGAGCGTTGACACGAAGCGTCGACACGGAGCGGCGACACGGAGCGTCAACACGGAGCGTCAACACGGAGAGTTAACACGGAGAGTTAACAGGGAGAGTTAACACGGAGCGTTAACACAGAGCGTTAACACAGAGCGTTGACACGAAGCGTCGACATGGAGCGTCGACACGGAGCGTCGACACGGAGCGTCGACACGGAGCGTCGACACGGAGCGTTAACACGGAGAGTTAACAGGGAGCGTTAACACAGAGCGTCAACAGGGAGCGTTAACACGGAGAGTTAACACGGAGAGTTAACATGGAGAGTTAACAGGGAGCATTAACAGGGAGAGTTAACACGGAGAGTTAACAGGGAGCATTAACAGGGAGCATTAACAGCGAGCGTTATCACGAAGAGTTAACACGGAGAGTTAAAAGGGAGCATTAACAGGGAGCGTTATCACGGAGAGTTAACGGGGAGCATTAACAGGGAGCGTTATCACGGAGAGTTAACAGGGAGCGTTAACACGGAGAGTTAACAGGGAGCGTTAACACGGAGAGTTAACACGGAGAGTTAACATGGAGAGTTAACAGGGAGCGTTAACACGGAGAGTTAACATGGAGACTTAACAGGGAGCATTAACAGGGAGCGTTATCACGGAGAGTTAACAGGGAGCGTTATCACTGAGAGTTAACAGGGAGCGTTAACACGGAGAGTTAACAGGGAGCGTTAACAGGGAGCGTTAACACGGAGAGTTAAGACAGAGAGTTAACATGGAGAGTTAACAGGGAGCGTTAACACGGAGAGTTAACAGGGAGCATTAACACGGAGAGTTAACATGGAGAGTTAACAGGGAGCGTTAACAGGGAGCATTAACACGGACAGTTAACACGGAGAGTTAACAGGGAGCATTAACACGGAGAGTTAACACGGAGAGTTAACAGGGAGCGTTAACACGGAGAGTTAACAGGGAGCATTAACACGGAGAGTTAACATGGAGAGTTAACAGGGAGAGTTAACAGGGAGCGTTAACACGGAGAGTTAACAGGGAGCATTAACACAGAGAGTTAACACGGAGAGTTAACAGGGAGCGTTAACACGGAGAGTTAACAGGGAGTGTTAACAGGGAGCGTTAACAGGGAGCGTTAACACAGAGAGTTAACATGGAGAGTTAACAGGGAGCGTTAACACGGAGCGTTAACACAGAGAGTTAACATGGAGAGTTAACAGGGTGCGTTAACAGGGAGCGTTATCACAGAGAGTTAACAGGGAGCGTTAACAGTGAGCGTTAACAGGGAGCGTTAACACAGAGAGTTAACATGGAGAGTTAACAGGGTGCGTTAACAGGGAGCGTTAACACAGAGAGTTAACACAGAGAGTTAACATGGAGAGTTAACAGGGAGCGTTAACAGGGAGCGTTAACACAGAGCGTTAACAGGGAGCGTTAACACGGAGCGTTAACACGGAGAGTTAACACGGAGAGTTAACAGGGAGCGTCAACACGGAGAGTTAACACGGAGAGTTAACAGGGAGCGTTAACACGGAGAGTTAACAGGGAGCGTTAACACAGAGCGTTAACACAGAGCGTTGACACGAGGTGTCGACACGGAGCATCAACACGGAGCGTCAACACGGAGAGTTAACACAGAGATTGAACATGGAGAGTTAACAGGGAGCGTTAACACGGAGCGTCGACACGGAGAGTTAACACAGAGAGTTAACAGGGAGCATTAACAGGGAGCGTTCACACGGAGAGTTAACATGGAGAGTTAACAGGGAGCGTTAACACAGAGAGTTAACATGGAGAGTTAACAGGGAGCGTTAACAGGGAGCGTTAACACAGAGAGTTAACAGGGTGCGTTAACAGGGAGCGTTAACACAGAGAGTTAACACAGAGAGTTAACATGGAGAGTTAACAGGGAGCGTTAACAGGGAGCGTTAACACAGAGAGTTAACAGGGAGCGTTAACAGGGAGCGTTAACACGGAGCGTTAACACGGAGAGTTAACACGGAGAGTTAACAGGGAGAGTTAACAGGGAGCATTAACACGGAGAGTTAACACGGAGAGTTAACAGGGAGCGTTAACACGGAGAGTTAACAGGGAGTGTTAACAGGGAGCGTTAACACGGACAGTTAACATGGAGAGTTAACAGGGAGCGTTAACAGGGAGCGTTATCATGGAGAGTTAACAGGGAGCGTTAACACGGAGAGTTAACACAGAGAGTTAACATGGAGAGTTAACAGGGAGCGTTAACAGGGAGCGTTAACACGGAGAGTTAACAGGGAGCGTTAACACGGAGAGTTAACACAGAGAGTTAACATGGAGAGTTAACAGGGAGCGTTAACAGGGAGCGTTATCATGGAGAGTTAACAGGGAGCGTTAACACGGAGAGTTAACAGGGAGCATTAACACGGAGAGTTAACACGGAGAGTTAACAGGGAGCGTTAACACGGAGAGTTAACAGGGAGTGTTAACAGGGAGCGTTAACAGGGAGCGTTAACATGGAGAGTTAACAGGGAGCATTAACACGGAGAGTTAACACGGAGAATTAACAGGGAGCATTAACACGGAGAGTTAACACGGAGAGTTAACAGGGAGCGTTAACACGGAGAGTTAACAGGGAGTGTTAACAGGGAGCGTTAACAGGGAGCGTTAACACAGAGAGTTAACATGGAGAGTTAACTGGGTGCGTTAACAGGGAGCGTTATCACGGAGAGTTAACAGGGAGCGTTAACACGGAGAGTTAACATGGAGAGTTAACAGGGAGCATTAACACGGAGAGTTAACACGGAGAGTTAACATGGAGAGTTCACAGGGAGCGTTAACAGGGAGCATTATCATGGAGAGTTAACAGGGAGCGTTATCACGGAGAGATAACAGGGAGCATTAACACGGAGAGTTAACACGGAGAGTTAACAGGGAGCGTTAACACGGAGAGTTAACAGGGAGCGTTAACACGGAGAGTTAACATGGAGAGTTAACAGGGAGAGTTAACACAGAGAGTTAACATGGAGAGTTAACAGGGAGCGTTAACAGGGAGCGTTATCATGGAGAGTTAACAGGGAGTGTTAACACGGAGAGTTAACAGGGAGCATTAACACGGAGAGTTAACACGGAGAGTTAACAGGGAGCGTTAACACGGAGAGTTAACAGGGAGTGTTAACAGGGAGCGTTAACAGGGAGCGTTAACACAGAGAGTTAACATGGAGAGTTAACAGGGAGCGTTAACAGGGAGCGTTAACACAGAGAGTTAACAGGGAGCGTTAACGGGGAGCGTTAACAGGGAGCGTTAACACAGAGAGTTAACATGGAGAGGTAACAGGGTGCGTTAACAGGGAGCGTTAACACAGAGAGTTAACACAGAGAGTTAACATGGAGAGGTAACAGGGAGCGTTAACAGGGAGCGTTAACACAGAGCGTTAACAGGGAGCGTTAACACGGAGCGTTAACACGGAGAGTTAACACGGAGAGTTAACAGGGAGCATTAACACGGAGAGTTAACACGGAGAGTTAACATGGAGAGTTAACAGGGAGCGTTAACAGGGAGCGTTATCATGGAGAGTTAACAGGGAGCGTTAACACGGAGAGTTAACACGGAGAGTTAACACGGAGAGTTAACATGGAGCGTTAACACGGAGAATTAACACGGAGCGTCGACACGGAGCGTCGACACGGAGCGTTAACACGGAGAGTTAACAGGGAGCGTTAACACGGAGCGTTAACAGGGAGCGTTAACACGGAGCGTTAACAGGGAGCGTTAACACGGAGTGTTAACACGGAGAGTTAACATGGAGAGTTAACAGGGAGCATTAACAGGGAGAGTTAACACGGAGAGTTAACAGGGAGCATTAAAAGGGAGCGTTATCACGGAGAGTTAACAGGGAGCATTAACAGGGAGCGTTATCACGGAGAGTTAACAGGGAGCGTTAACACGGAGAGTTAACAGGGAGCGTTAACACGGAGAGATAACACGGAGAGTTAACAGGGAGAGTTAACAGGGAGCGTTAACACGGAGAGTTAACACGGAGAGTTAACATGGAGAGTTCACAGGGAGCGTTAACAGGGAGCATTATCATGGAGAGTTAACAGGGAGCGTTAACACGGAGAGATAACAGGGAGCATTAACACGGAGAGTTAACACGGAGAGTTAACAGGGAGCGTTAACACGGAGAGTTAACAGGGAGCATTAACACGGAGAGTTAACAGGGAGCGTTAACACGGAGAGTTAACAGGGAGTGTTAACAGGGAGCGTTAACAGGGAGCGTTAACACAGAGAGTTAACATGGAGAGTTAACAGGGAGCGTTAACAGGGAGCGTTAACACAGAGAGTTAACATGGAGAGTTAACAGGGTGCGTTAACAGGGAGCGTTATCACAGAGAGTTAACAGTGAGCGTTAACAGGGAGCGTTAACACAGAGAGTTAACACAGAGAGTTAACATGGAGCGTTAACAGGGAGCGTTAACAGGGAGCGTTAACACAGAGCGTTAACAGGGAGCGTTAACACGGAGCGTTAACACGGAGAGTTAACACGGAGAGTTAACAGGGAGCATTAACACGGAGAGTTAACACGGAGAGTTAACATGGAGAGTTAACAGGGAGCATTAACACGGAGAGTTAACACGGAGAGTTAACAGGGAGCATTAACACGGAGAGTTAACACGGAGAGTTAACACGGAGAGTTAACATGGAGAGTTAACAGGGAGCGTTATCATGGAGAGTTAACAGGGAGCGTTAACACGGAGCGTTAACACGGAGAGTTAACACGGAGAGTTAACAGGGAGCATTAACACGGAGAGTTAACACGGAGAGTTAACACGGAGAGTTAACACGGAGAGTTAACATGGAGAGTTAACAGGGAGCGTTATCATGGAGAGTTAACAGGGAGCTTTAACACGGAGAGTTAACAGGGAGCATTATCACGGAGAGTTAACACGGAGAGTTAACAGGGAGGGTTAACACGGAGAGTTAACATGGAGAGTTAACAGGGAGCATTAACACGGAGATTTAACATGGAGAGTTAACAGGGAGCATTAACAGGGAGCGTTATCACGGAGAGTTAACAGGGAGCGTTAACACGGAGAGTTAACACGGAGAGTTAACACGGAGAGTTAACATGGAGCGTTAACACGGAGAATTAACACGGAGCGTCGACACGGAGCGTCGACACGGAGCGTCGACACGGAGCGTTAACACGGAGAGTTAACAGGGAGGGTTAACACGGAGCGTTAACAGGGAGCGTTAACACGGAGTGTTAACACGGAGAGTTAACATGGAGAGTTAACAGGGAGCATTAACAGGGAGAGTTAACACGGAGAGTTAACAGGGAGCATTAACAGGGAGCGTTATCACGGAGAGTTAACAGGGAGCATTAACAGGGAGCGTTATCACGGAGAGTTAACAGGGAGCGTTAACACGGAGAGTTAACAGGGAGCGTTAACACGGAGAGTTAACACGGAGAGTTAACATGGAGAGTTAACAGGGAGCGTTAACACGGAGAGTTGACATGGAGACTTAACAGGGAGCATTAACAGGGAGCGTTATCACTGAGAGTTAACAGGGAGCGTTAATACGGAGAGTTAACACGGAGAGTTAACAGGGAGCGTTAACAGGAAGCGTTAACACGGAGAGTTAACAGGGAGCGTTAACACGGAGAGTTGACATGGAGAGTTAACAGGGAGCGTTAACATGGAGAGTTAACAGGGAGCTTTAACACGGAGAGTTAACAGGGAGCGTTAACACGGAGAGTTAACACGGAGAGTTAACATGGAGAGTTAACAAGGAGCATTAACACGGAGAGTTAACACGGAGAGTTAACATGGAGAGTTAACAGGGAGCGTTAACACGGAGAGTTAACAGGGAGCATTAACACGGAGAGTTAACACAGAGAGTTAACATGGAGAGTTAACAGGGATCGTTAACACGGAGAGTTAACAGGGAGCGTTAACAGGGAGCGTTAACACGGAGAGTTAACAGGGAGCGTTAACACGGAGAGTTAACATGGAGAGTTAACAGGGAGCATTAACACGGAGATTTAACATGGAGAGTTAACAGGGAGCATTAACAGGGAGCGTTATCACGGAGAGTTGACAGGGAGCGTTAACACGGAGAGTTAACACGGAGGGTTAACAGGGAGCGTTAACACGGAGAGTTAACACGGAGAGTTAACATGGAGCGTTAACACGGAGAGTTAACACGGAGAGTTAACATGGAGAGTTGACAGGGAGCGTTAACACGGCGAGTTAACACGGAGAGTTAACATGGAGAGTTAACAGGGAGCGTTAACACGGAGAGTTAACAGGGAGCATTAACAGGGAGCGTTATCACTGAGAGTTAACAGGGAGCGTTAACACGGAGAGTTAACAGGGAGCGTTAACAGGGAGCGTTAACACGGAGAGTTAACACAGAGAGTTAACATGGAGAGTTAACAGGGAGCGTTAACACGGAGAGTTAACAGGGAGCATTAACACGGAGAGTTAACATGGAGAGTTAACAGGGAGCGTTAACAGGGAGCGTTAACACGGAGAGTTAACAAGGAGCATTAACACGGAGAGTTAACACGGAGAGTTAACAGGGAGTGTTAACAGGGAGCGTTAACACGGAGAGTTAACATGGAGAGTTAACAGGGAGCGTTAACAAGGAGCGTTAACACAGAGAGTTAACATGGAGAGTTAACAGGGTGCGTTAACAGGGAGCGTTATCACAGAGAGTTAACAGGGAGCGTTAACAGGGAGCGTTAACAGGGAGCGTTAACACAGAGAGTTAACATGGAGAGTTAACAGGGTGCGTTAACAGGGAGCGTTAACACAGAGAGTTAACACAGAGAGTTAACATGGAGAGTTAACACAGAGCGTTAACAGGGATCGTTAACACGGAGCGTTAACACGGAGAGTTAACACGGAGAGTTAACAGGGAGCATTAACACGGAGAGTTAACATGGAGAGTTAACAGGGAGCGTTAACAGGGAGCGTTATCATGGAGAGTTAACAGGGAGCGTTAACACGGAGAGTTAACAGGGAGCATTGACACGGAGAGTTAACATGGAGAGTTAACAGGGAGCGTTAACACGGAGAGTTAACATGGAGAGTTAACACGGAGCATTAACACGGAGATTTAACATGGAGAGTTAACAGGGAGCATTAACAGGGAGATTTAACATGGAGAGTTAACAGGGAGCATTAACAGGGAGCGTTAACATGGAGAGTTAACACGGAGCATTAACACGGAGATTTAACATGGAGAGTTAACAGGGAGCATTAACAGGGAGCGTTATCACGGAGAGTTAACAGGGAGCGTTAACACGGAGAGTTAACACGGAGAGTTAACAGGGAGCGTTAACACGGAGAGTTAACACGGAGAGTTAACATGGAGCGTTAACACGGAGAATTAACACGGAGCGTCGACACGGAGCGTCGACACGGAGCGTCGACACGGAGCGTTAACACGGAGAGTTAACAGGGAGCGTTAACACGGCGCGTTAACAGGGAGCGTTAACACGGAGTGTTAACACGGAGAGTTAACATGGAGAGTTAACAGGGAGCATTAACAGGGAGAGTTAACACGGAGAGTTAACAGGGAGCATTAACAGGGAGCGTTATCACGGAGAGTTAACAGGGAGCATTAACAGGGAGCGTTATCACGGAGAGTTAACAGGGAGCGTTAACACGGAGAGTTAACAGGGAGCGTTAACACGGAGAGTTAACACGGAGAATTAACATGGAGAGTTAACAGGGAGCGTTAACACGGAGAGTTGACATGGAGACTTAACAGGGAGCATTAACAGGGAGCGTTATCATTGAGAGTTAACAGGGAGCGTTAATACGGAGCGTTAACACGGAGAGTTAACAGGGAGCGTTAACAGGGAGCGTTAACACGGAGAGTTAACAGGGAGCGTTAACACGGAGAGTTGACATGGAGAGTTAACAGGGAGCGTTAAAATGGAAAGTTAACAGGGAGCGTTAACAGGGAGCGTTAACACGGAGAGTTAACAGGGAGCGTTAACACGGAGAGTTAACAAGGAGCATTAACACGGAGAGTTAACACGGAGAGTTAACATGGAGAGTTAACAGGGAGCGTTAACACGGAGAGTTAACAGGGAGCATTAACACGGAGAGTTAACACAGAGAGTTAACATGGAGAGTTAACAGGGATCGTTAACACGGAGAGTTAACAGGGAGCGTTAACAGGGAGCGTTAACACGGAGAGTTAATAGGGAGCGTTAACACGGAGAGTTAACAGGGAGCATTAACACGGAGAGTTAACACGGAGAGTTAACATGGAGAGTTAACAGGGAGCGTTAACACGGAGAGTTAACAGGGAGCATTTACACGGAGAGTTAACACGGAGAGTTAACATGGAGAGTTAACAGGGAGCGTTAACAGGGAGCGTTATCACGGAGAGTTAACAGGGGGCGTTAACACGGAGAGTTAACATGGAGAGTTAACAGGGAGCATTAACACGGAGATTTAAAATGGAGAGTTAACAGGGAGCATTAACAGGGAGCGTTATCACGGAGAGTTAACAGGGAGCGTTAACACGGAGAGTTAACACGGAGGGTTAACAGGGAGCGTTAACACGGAGAGTTAACACGGAGAGTCAACATGGAGCGTTAACACGGAGAGTTAACACGGAGAGTTAACATGGAGAGTTGACAGGGAGCGTTAACACGGCGAGTTAACACGGAGAGTTAACAGGGATTGTAACACAGAGAGTTATCACGGAGCGTTAACACGGAGCGTCAACACGGAGAGGGTAACACGGAGCGTTAACACGGAGAGGGTAACACGGAGCGTTAACACGGAGAGTTAACAGGGAGCGTTAACACGGAGCGTTAACAGGCAGCGTTAACATGGAGAGTTATCACGGAGAGTTAACACGGAGAGTTAACAGGGAGCATTAACAGGGAGCGTTATCACAGAGAGTTAACAGGGAGCGTTACCACGGAGAGTTAACAGGGAGCGTTAACACGGAGCGTTAACACGGAGAGTGAACAGGGAGCGTTAACACGGAGAGTTAACACAGAGAGTTAACATGGAGAGTTAACAGGGAGCGTTAACACGGAGAGTTAACAGGGAGCATTAACACGGAGAGTTAACACGGAGAGTTAACATGGAGAGTTAACAGGGAGCGTTATACCGGAAAGTTAACATGGAGACTTAACAGGGAGCATTAACAGGGAGCGTTATCACGGAGAGTTAACAGGGAGCGTTAACACGGAGAGTTAACACGGAGAGTTAACAGGGAGCATTAACACGGACAGTTAACACGGAGAGTTAACAGGGAGTGTTAACACGGAGAGTTAACATGGAGAGTTAACAGGGAGCATTAACACGGAGATTTAACACGGAGAGTTAACAGGGAGCGTTAACACGGAGAGTTAACACGGAGAGTTATCACGGAGCGTTAACACGGAGAATTAACACGGAGAGGGTAACACGGAGCGTTAACACGGAGAGTTAACAGGGAGCGTTAACACGGAGCGTTAACAGGCAGCGTTAACATGGAGAGCTATCACGGAGAGTTAACACGGAGAGTTAACAGGGAGCGTTAACACGTAGAGTTAACAGGGAGCGTTAACACGGAGAGTTATCACGGAGCGCAAACAGGGAGCGTTAACACGGAGAGTTAACAGGGAGCATTAACACGGAGAGTTAACACGGAGAGTTAACAGGGAGCGTTAACAGGGAGCATTAACACGGACAGTTAACACGGAGAGTTAACAGGGAGCGTTAACACGGAGAGTTAACATGGAGAGTTAACGGGGAGCATTAACACGGAGATTTAACATGGAGAGTTAACAGGGAGCATTAACAGGGAGCGTTATCACGGAGAGTTAACAGGGAGCGTTAACACGGAGAGTTAACACGGAGAGTTAACAGGGAGCGTTAACACGGAGAGTTAACACGGAGTGTTAACATGGAGCGTTAACACGGAGAGTTAACACAGAGAGTTAACATGGAGAGTTGACAGGGAGCGTTAACACGGCGAGTTAACACGGAGAGTTACCAGGGATTGTAACACGGAGAGTTATCACGGAGCGTTAACACGGAGAATTAACACGGAGAGGGTAACACGGAGCGTTAACACGGAGAGTTAACAGGGAGCGTTAACACGCAGCGTTAACAGGCAGCGTTAACATGGAGAGCTATCACGGAGAGTTAACACGGAGAGTTAACAGGGAGCGTTAACACGGAGAGTTAACAGGGAGCGTTAACACGGAGAGTTATGACGGAGCGCAAACAGGGAGCGTTAACACGGAGAGTTAACAGGGAGCATTAACACGGAGAGTTAACACGGAGAGTTAACAGGGAGCGTTAACAGGGAGCATTAACACGGACAGTTAACACGGAGCGTTAACAGGGAGCGTTAACACGGAGAGTTAACATGGAGAGTTAACGGGGAGCATTAACACGGAGATTTAACATGGAGAGTTAACAGGGAGCATTAACAGGGAGCGTTATCACGGAGAGTTAACAGGGAGCGTTAACACGGAGAGTTAACACGGAGAGTTAACAGGGAGCGTTAACACGGAGAGTTAACACGGAGTGTTAACATGGAGCGTTAACACGGAGAGTTAACACGGAGAGTTAACATGGAGAGTTGACAGGGAGCATTAACACGGCGAGTTAACACGGAGAGTTATTACGGAGCGTTAACACGGAGAGTTAACACGGAGAGGGTAACACGGAGCGTTAACACGGAGAGTTAACAGGGAGCGTTAACACGGAGCGTTAACAGGCAGCATTAACATGGAGAGTTATCACGGAGAGTTAACACGGAGAGTTAACAGGGAGCGTTAACACGGAGAGTTAACAGGGAGCGTTAACAGGGAGCGTTAACACGGAGAGTTAACAGGGAGCGTTAACACGAAGAGTTAACACGGAGAGTTAACAGGGAGCATTAACACGGAGAGTTAACAGGGAGCGTTAACAGGGAGCGTTAACACGGAAAGTTAACATGGAGAGTTAACAGGGAGCATTAACACGTAGAGTTAACAGGGAGCGTTAACACAGAGAGTTAACACAGAGAGTTAACAGGGAGCGTTAACACGGAGAGTTAACATGGAGAGTTAACATGGAGAGTTAACACGGAGAGTTAACACGGAGAGTTAACATGGAGCGTTAACACGTAACACGGAGAGTTAACATGGAGAGTTGACAGGGAGCTTTAACACGGCGAGTTAACACGGAGAGTTACCAGGGATTGTAACACGGAGAGTTATCACGGAGCGTTAACACGGAGAGGGTAACACGGAGCCTTAACACATAACACAGAGAGTTAACACGGGGAGTTAACAGGGAGCGTTAACACGGAGAGTTATCACGGAGAGTTAACACGGAGAGGGTAACACGGAGAGTTAACAGGGAGAGTTAACACGGAGAGTTAACATGGAGCATTAACACGTAACACGGAGAGTTAACATGGAGAGTTAACAGGGAGCGTTAACACGGAGAGTTAACAGGGAGAGTTAACAGGGAGCGTTAACAGGGAGCGTTAACATGGAGAGTTAACATGGAGACTTAACAGGGAGCGTTTACATGGAGAGTTAACATGGAGAGTTAACAGGGAGCATTAACAGTGAGCGTTATCACGGAGAGTTAACAGGGAGCGTTAACACGGAGAGTTAACACGGAGAGTTAACAGGGAGCGTTAACACGGAGAGTTAACATGGAGAGTTAACATGGAGCGTTAACACGGAGACTTAACACGGAGAGTTAACATGGAGCGTTAACACGTAACACGGAGAGTTAACATGGAGAGTTGACAGGGAGCGTTAAGACGGCGAGTTAACACGGAGAGTTAACAGGGATTGTAACACGGAGAGTTATCACGGAGCGTTAACACGGAGAGTTAACAGGGAGCATTAACATGGAGAGTTAACACAGAGAGTTAACATGGAGAGTTAACAGGGATCGTTAACACGGAGAGTTAACAGGGAGCGTTAACAGGGAGCGTTAACACGGAGAGTTAACAGGGAGCATTAACACGGAGAGTTAACACGGAGAGTTAACACGGAGAGTTAACAGGGAGCGTTAACACGGAGAGTTAACAGGGAGCATTAACACGGAGAGTTAACACGGAGAGTTAACATGGTGAGTTAACAGGGAGCGTTAACAGGGAGCGTTATCACGGAGAGTTAACAGGGAGCGTTAACACGGAGAGTTAACAGGGAGCATTAACACGGACAGTTAACACGGAGAGTTAACAGGGAGCGTTAACACGGAGAGTTAACAGGGAGCATTAACACGGAGAGTTAACACAGAGAGTTAACATGGAGACTTAACAGGGAGCATTAACAGGGAGCGTTATCACGGAGAGTTAACAGGGAGCGTTAACACGGAGAGTTAACACGGAGAGTTAACAGGGAGCATTAACACGGACAGTTAACAGGGAGCGTTAACACGGAGAGTTAACATGGAGAGTTAACATGGAGAGTTAACACGGAGATTTAACATGGAGAGTTAACAGGGAGCATTAACAAGGAGCGTTATCACGGAGAGTTAACAGGGAGCGTTAACACGGAGAGTTAACACGGAGAGTTAACAGGGAGCGTTAACACGGAGAGTTAACACGGAGAGTTAACATGGAGCGTTAACACGGAGAGTTAACACGGAGAGTTAACATAGAGAGTTGACAGGGAGCGTTAACACGGCGAGTTAACACGGAGAGTTAACAGGGATTGTAACACGGAGAGTTATCACGGAGCGTTAACACGGAGAGTTAACACGGAGAGGGTAACACGGAGCGTTAACACGGAGAGTTAACAGGGAGCGTTAACACGGAGCGTTAACACGGAGCGTTAACATGGAGAGTTATCACGGAGAGTTAACACGGAGAGTTAACAGGGAGCGTTAACACGGAGAGTTATCACGGAGCGCAAACAGGGAGCGTTAACACGGAGAGTTAACAGGGAGCATTAACACGGAGAGTTAACACGGAGAGTTAAAAGGGAGCGTTAACAGGGAGCATTAACACGGACAGTTAACACGGAGAGTTAACAGGGAGCGTAAACACGGAGAGTTAACATGGAGAGTTAACGGGGAGCATTAACACGGAGATTTAACATGGAGAGTTAACAGGGAGCATTAACAGGGAGCGTTATCACGGAGATTTAACATGGAGCGTTAACACGTAGAGTTAACACGGAGAGTTAACACGGAGAGTTAACAGGGAGCGTTAACACGGAGAGTTAACACGGAGAGTTAACATGGAGAGTTGACAGGGAGCATTAACACGGCGAGTTAACACGGAGAGTTATTACGGAGCGTTAACACGGAGAGTTAACACGGAGAGGGTAACACGGAGCGTTAACATGGAGAGTTAACAGGGAGCGTTAACACGGAGCGTTAACAGGCAGCGTTAACATGGAGAGTTATCACGAAGAGTTAACACGGAGAATTAACAGGGAGCATTAACACGGAGAGTTAACAGGGAGCGTTAACAGGGAGCGTTAACACGGAAAGTTAACATGGAGAGTTAACAGGGAGCATTAACACGTAGAGTTAACAGGGAGCGTTAACACAGAGAGTTAACACAGAGAGTTAACAGGGAGCGTTAACACGGAGAGTTAACATGGAGAGTTAACATGGAGCGTTAACACGGAGAGTTAACACGGAGAGTTAACATGGAGCGTTAACACGTCACACGGAGAGTTAACATGGAGAGTTGACAGGGAGCGTTAACACGGCGAGTTAACACGGAGAGTTACCAGGGATTGTAACACGGAGAGTTATCACGGAGCGTTAACATGGAGAGGGTAACACGGAGCGTTAACATGTAACACGGACAGTTAACACGGGGAGTTAACAGGGAGCGTTAACCCGGAGAGTTATCACGGAGAGTTAACACGGAGAGGGTAACACGGAGAGTTAACAGGGAGAGTTAACACGGAGAGTTAACATGGAGCGTTAACACGTAACACGGAGAGTTAACATGGAGAGTTGACAGGGAGCGTTAACACGGCGAGTTAACACGGAGAGTTAACAGGGATTGTAACACGGAGAGTTATCACGGAGCGTTAACACGGAGAGTTAACACGGAGAGAGTAACACGGAGCGTTATCAGGGAGCGTTAACACGGAGAGTTAACACGGAGAGAGTAACACGGAGCGTTAACACGGAGAGTTAACAGGGAGCGTTAACACGGAACGTTAACAGGCAGCGTTAACATGGAGAGTTATCACGGAGAGTTAACAGGGAGAGTTAACAGGAAGCGTTAACACGGAGAGTTAACAGGGAGCGTTAACACGGAGAGTTATCATGGAGCGCTAACAGGGAGCGTTAACACGGAGAGTTAACACGGAGAGGGTAACACGGAGCGATAACAGGGAGAGTTAACACGGAGCGTTAACACGGAGAGTTAACAGGAAGCGTTAACACGGAGAGTTATCACGGAGCGCTAACAGGGAGCGTTAACACTGTGAGTTAACACGGAGAGGGTAACACGTAGCGTTAACATGGAGAGTTAACACGGAGCGTTAACACGGGGAGTTAACAGGGAGCGTTAACACGGGGAGTTAACAGGGAGCGTTAACACCGAGAGTTATCACGGAGAGTTAACACGGAGAGGGTAACACGGAGAGTTAACAGGGAGAGTTAACACGGAGAGTTAACACAGAGAGTTAACATGGAGCGTTAACACGTAACATGGAGAGTTAACATGGAGAGTTAACAGGGAGTGTAAACACGGCGAGTTAACACGGAGAGTTAACAGGGATTTTAACACGAAGAGTTATCACGGAGCGTTAACACGGAGAGTTAACATGGAGAGAGTAACACGGAGCGTTATCACGGAGCGTTAACACGGAGAGTTAACACGGAGAGAGTAACACGGAGCGTTATCACGGAGCGTTAACACGGAGAGTTAACACGGAGAGAGTAACACGGAGCGTTAACACGGAGAGTTAACAGGCAGCGTTAACACGGAGAGTTAACAGGGAGCATGAACACGGAGAGTTAACACGGAGAGGATAACACGGAGCGTTAACATAGAGAGTTAACATGGAGCGTTAACACGGAGAGTTAACAGGGAGCGTTAACATGGAGAGTTAACAGGGAGAGGATAACACGGAGCGTTAACATAGAGAGTTAACATGGAGCGTTAACACGGAGAGTTAACAGGGAGCGTTAACATGGAGAGTTAACAGGGAGCGTTAACACGGCGAGTTAACACGGAGAGTTAACAGGGATTGTAACACGGAGAGTTATCACGGAGCGTTAACACGGAGAGTTAACACGGAGAGTTAACAGGGAGCATTAACAGGGAGCGTTATCACGGAGAGTTAACAGGGAGCGTTAACACTGAGAGTTAACAGGGAGAGTTAACAGGGAGCGTTAACACGGAGCGTTAACACGGAGAGTTAACAGGGAGCGTTAACACGGAGAGTTAACAGGGAGCATTAACACGGAGAGTTAACACAGAGAGTTAACATGGAGAGTTAACAGGGATCGTTAACACGGAGAGTTAACAGGGAGCGTTAACAGGGAGCGTTAACACGGAAAGTGAACATGGAGACTTAACAGGGAGCATTAACAAGGAGCGTTATCACGGAGAGTTAACAGGGAGCGTTAACACGGAGAGTTAACACGGAGAGTTAACAGGGAGCATTAACACGGACAGTTAACACGGAGAGTTAACAGGGAGTGTTAACACGGAGAGTTAACATGGAGAGTTAACAGGGAGCATTAACACGGAGATTTAACATGGAGAGTTAACAGGGAGCATTAACAGGGAGCGTTATCACGGAGAGTTAACAGGGAGCGTTAACACGGAGAGTTAACACGGAGAGTTAACAGGGAGAGTTAACATGGAGCGTTAACACGGAGAGTTAACACGGAGAGTTAACATGGAGAGTTGACAGAGAGCGTTAACACGGCGAGTTAACACGGAGAGTTAACAGGGATTGTAACACGGAGAGTTATCACGGAGCGTTAACACGGAGAGTTAACACGGAGAGGGTAACACGGAGCGTTAACACGGAGAGTTAACAGGGAGCGTTAACACGGAGCGTTAACAGGCAGCGTTAACATGGAGAGTTATCACGGAGAGTTAACACGGAGAGTTAACAGGGAGCGTTAACACGGAGAATTAACAGGGAGCGTTAACACGGAGAGTTATCACGGAGAGTTAACACGGAGAGTTAACAGGGAGCGTTAACACGGAGAATTAACAGGGAGAGTTAACACGGAGCGTTAACAGGCAGCGTTAACATGGAGAGTTATCACGGAGAGTTAACACGGAGAGTTAACAGGGAGCATTAACACGGAGAGTTAACACGGAGAGTTAACATGGAGAGTTAACGGGGAGCATTAACACGGAGATTTAACATGGAGAGTTAACAGGGAGCATTAACAGGGAGCGTTATCACGGAGAGTTAACAGGGAGCGTTAACACGGAGAGTTAACACGGAGAGTTAACAGGGAGCGTTAACACGGAGAGTTAACACGGAGTGTTAACATGGAGCGTTAACACGGAGAGTTAACACGGAGAGTTAACATGGAGAGTTGACAGGTAGCATTAACACGGAGCGTTAACACGGAGAGTTAACAGGGAGCGTTAACACGGAGAGTTACCAGGGAGCATTAACACGGAGAGTTAACACAGAAAGTTAACATGGAGAGTTAACAGGGATCGTTAACACGGAGAGTTAACACGGAGAGTAAACAGGGAGCGTTAACATGGAGAGTTATCACGGAGAGTTAACAGGGAGCGTTAACACGAAGAGTTAACAGGGAGCGTTAACACGAAGAGTTAACGCGGAGAGTTAACAGGGAGCATTAACACGGAGAGTTAACAGGGAGCGTTAACAGGGAGCGTTAACACGGAAAGTTAACATGGAGAGTTAACAGGGAGCATTAACACGTAGAGTTAACAGGGAGCGTTAACACAGAGAGTTAACACAGAGAGTTAACAGGGAGCGTTAACAGGGAGAGTTAACACGGAGAGTTAACATGGAGCGTTAACACGTAACACGGAGAGTTAACATGGAGAGTTGACAGGGAGCGTTAACACGGCGAGTTAACACGGAGAGTTACCAGGGATTGTAACACGGAGAGTTATCACGGAGCGTTAACACGGAGAGGGTAACACGGAGCGTTAACACGTAACACGGAGAGTTAACACGGGGAGTTAACAGGGAGCGTTAACACGGAGAGTTATCACGGAGAGTTAACACGGAGAGGGTAACACGGAGAGTTAACAGGGAGAGTTAACACGGAGAGTTAACATGGAGCGTTAACACGTAACACGGAGAGTTATCACGGAGCGTTAACATGTAACACGGACAGTTAACACGGGGAGTTAACAGGGAGCGTTAACCCGGAGAGTTATCACGGAGAGTTAACACGGAGAGGGTAACACGGAGAGTTAACAGGGAGAGTTAACACGGAGAGTTAACATGGAGCGTTAACACGTAACACGGAGAGTTAACATGGAGAGTTGACAGGGAGCGTTAACACGGCGAGTTAACACGGAGAGTTAACAGGGATTGTAACACGGAGAGTTATCACGGAGCGTTAACACGGAGAGTTAACACGGAGAGAGTAACACGGAGCGTTATCAGGGAGCGTTAACACGGAGAGTTAACACGGAGAGAGTAACACGGAGCGTTAACACGGAGAGTTAACAGGGAGCGTTAACACGGAGAGTTATCACGGAGAGTTAACAGGGAGAGTTAACAGGAAGCGTTAACACGGAGAGTTAACAGGGAGCGTTAACACGGAGCGTTAACAGGGAGAGTTAACACGGAGAGTTAACAGGAAGCGTTAACACGGAGAGTTATCACGGAGCGTTAACAGGGAGCGTTAACACGGAGAGTTAACACGGAGAGTTAACACGGAGCGTTAACAGGCAGCGTTAACATGGAGAGTTATCACGGAGAGTTAACACGGAGAGTTAACAGGGAGCATTAACACGGAGAGTTAACACGGAGAGTTAACATGGAGAGTTAACGGGGAGCATTAACACGGAGATTTAACATGGAGAGTTAACACGGAGCATTAACAGGGAGCGTTATCACGGAGAGTTAACAGGGAGCGTTAACACGGAGAGTTAACACGGAGAGTTAACAGGGAGCGTTAACACGGAGAGTTAACACGGAGTGTTAACATGGAGCGTTAACACGGAGAGTTAACACGGAGAGTTAACATGGAGAGTTGACAGGTAGCATTAACACGGAGCGTTAACACGGAGAGTTAACAGGGAGCGTTAACACGGAGAGTTACCAGGGAGCATTAACACGGAGAGTTAACACAGAAAGTTAACATGGAGAGTTAACAGGGATCGTTAACACGGAGAGTTAACACGGAGAGTAAACAGGGAGCGTTAACATGGAGAGTTATCACGGAGAGTTAACAGGGAGCGTTAACACGAAGAGTTAACAGGGAGCGTTAACACGAAGAGTTAACGCGGAGAGTTAACAGGGAGCATTAACACGGAGAGTTAACAGGGAGCGTTAACAGGGAGCGTTAACACGGAAAGTTAACATGGAGAGTTAACAGGGAGCATTAACACGTAGAGTTAACAGGGAGCGTTAACCCGGAGAGTTATCACGGAGAGTTAACACGGAGAGGGTAACACGGAGAGTTAACAGGGAGAGTTAACACGGAGAGTTAACATGGAGCGTTAACACGTAACACGGAGAGTTAACATGGAGAGTTGACAGGGAGCGTTAACACGGCGAGTTAACACGGAGAGTTAACAGGGATTGTAACACGGAGAGTTATCACGGAGCGTTAACACGGAGAGTTAACACGGAGAGAGTAACACGGAGCGTTATCAGGGAGCGTTAACACGGAGAGTTAACACGGAGAGAGTAACACGGAGCGTTAACACGGAGAGTTAACAGGGAGCGTTAACACGGAGAGTTATCACGGAGAGTTAACAGGGAGAGTTAACAGGAAGCGTTAACACGGAGAGTTAACAGGGAGCGTTAACACGGAGCGTTAACAGGGAGAGTTAACACGGAGCGTTAACACGGAGAGTTAACAGGAAGCGTTAACACGGAGAGTTATCACGGAGCGTTAACAGGGAGCGTTAACACGGAGAGTTAACACGGAGAGGGTAACACGGAGCGTTAACAGGGAGAGTTAACACGGAGCGTTAACACGGAGAGTTAACAGGAAGCGTTAACACGGAGAGTTATCATGGAGCGCTAACAGGGAGCGTTAACACGGAGAGTTAACACGGAGAGGGTAACACGGAGCGTTAACAGGGAGAGTTAACACGGAGCGTTAACACGGAGAGTTAACAGGAAGCGTTAACACGGAGAGTTATCACGGAGCGCTAACAGGGAGCGTTAACACTGTGAGTTAACACGGAGAGGGTAACACGGAGCGTTAACATGGAGAGTTAACACGGAGCGTTAACACGGGGAGTTAACAGGGAGCGTTAACACGGGGAGTTAACAGGGAGCGTTAACACCGAGAGTTATCACGGAGAGTTAACACGGAGAGGGTAACACGGAGAGTTAACAGGGAGAGTTAACACGGAGAGTTAACACAGAGAGTTAACATGGAGCGTTAACACGTAACATGGAGAGTTAACATGGAGAGTTGACAGGGAGTGTAAACACGGCGAGTTAACACGGAGAGTTAACAGGGATTTTAACACGGAGAGTTATCACGGAGAGTTAACACGGAGAGTTAACACGGAGAGAGTAACACGGAGCGTTATCACGGAGCGTTAACACGGAGAGTTAACACGGAGAGAGTAACACGGAGCGTTAACACGGAGAGTTAACAGGCAGCGTTAACACGGAGAGTTAACAGGGAGCATGAACACAGAGAGTTAACACGGAGAGGATAACACGGAGCGTTAACATAGAGAGTTAACATGGAGCGTTAACACGGAGAATTAACAGGGAGCGTTAACACGGAGAGTTATCACGGAGCGCAAACAGGGAGAGTTAACACGGAGAGGGTAACACGGAGCGTTAACACGGAGAGTTAACAGGGAGCGTTAACACGGAGCGTTAACAGGCAGCGTTAACATGGAGAGTTATCACGGAGAGTTAACACGGAGAGTTAACAGGGAGCATTAACACGGAGAGTTAACACGGAGAGTTAACATGGAGAGTTAACGGGGAGCATTAACACGGAGATTTAACATGGAGAGTTAACAGGGAGCATTAACAGGGAGCGTTATCACGGAGAGTTAACAGGGAGCGTTAACACGGAGAGTTAACACGGAGAGTTAACAGGGAGCGTTAACACGGAGAGTTAACACGGAGTGTTAACATGGAGCGTTAACACGGAGAGTTAACACGGAGAGTTAACATGGAGAGTTGACAGGTAGCATTAACACGGAGCGTTAACACGGAGAGTTAACAGGGAGCGTTAACACGGAGAGTTAACAGGGAGCATTAACACGGAGAGTTAACACAGAAAGTTAACATGGAGAGTTAACAGGGATCGTTAACACGGAGAGTAAACAGGGAGCGTTAACATGGAGAGTTATCACGGAGAGTTAACAGGGAGCGTTAACACGAAGAGTTAACAGGGAGCGTTAACACGAAGAGTTAACACGGAGAGTTAACAGGGAGCATTAACACGGAGAGTTAACAGAGAGCGTTAACAGGGAGCGTTAACACGGAAAGTTAACATGGAGAGTTAACAGGGAGCATTAACACGTAGAGTTAACAGGGAGCGTTAACACAGAGAGTTAACACAGAGAGTTAACAGGGAGCGTTAACACGGAGAGTTAACATGGAGAGTTAACACGGAGAGTTAACACGGAGAGTTAACATGGAGCGGTAACACGTAACACGGAGAGTTAACATGGAGAGTTGACAGGGAGCGTTAACACGGCGAGTTAACACGGAGAGTTACCTGGGATTGTAACACGGAGAGTTATCACGGAGCGTTAACACGGAGAGGGTAACACGGAGCGTTAACACGTAACACGGAGAGTTAACACGGGGAGTTAACAGGGAGCGTTAACACGGAGAGTTATCACGGAGAGTTAACACGGAGAGGGTAACACTGAGAGTTAACAGGGAGAGTTAACACGGAGAGTTAACATGGAGCGTTAACACGTAACACGGAGAGTTAACATGGAGAGTTAACAGGGAGCGTTAACACGGAGAGTTAACAGGGAGAGTTAACAGGGAGCGTTAACAGGGAGCGTTAACACGCAGAGTTAACACGGAGAGTTAACAGGGAGCATTAACAGGGAGCATTAACATGGAGCGTTATCACGGAGAGTTAACAGGGAGCTTTAACACGGAGAGTTAACAGGGAGAGTTAACAGGGAGCGTTAACACGGAGCGTTAACACGGAGAGTTAACAGGGAGCGTTAACACGGAGAGTTAACAGGGAGCATTAACACGGAGAGTTAACACAGAAAGTTAACATGGAGAGTTAACAGGGATCGTTAACACGGAGAGTAAACAGGGAGCGTTAACAGGGAGCGTTAACACGCAGAGTTAACACGGAGAGTTAACAGGGAGCATTAACAGGGAGCATTAACATGGAGCGTTATCACGGAGAGTTAACAGGGAGCGTTAACACGGAGAGTTAACAGGGAGAGTTAACAGGGAGCGTTAACACGGAGCGTTAACACGGAGAGTTAACAGGGAGCGTTAACACGGAGAGTTAACACAGAAAGTTAACATGGAGAGTTAACAGGGATCGTTAACACGGAGAGTAAACAGGGAGCGTTATCAGGGAGCCTTAACACGCAGAGTTAACACGGAGCGTTAACACGGAGAGTTAACACGGAGAGTTAACATGGAGAGTTAACAGGGAGCGTTAACACGGAGAGTTAACAGGGAGCATTAACACGGAGAGTTAACACGGAGAGTTAACATGGAGAGTTAACAGGGAGCGTTAACACGGAGAGTTAACATGGAGACTTAACAGGGAGCATTAACAGGGAGCGTTATCACGGAGAGTTAACAGGGAGCGTTAACACGGAGAGTTAACACGGAGAGTTAACAGGGAGAATTAACACGGACAGTTAACACGGAGTGTTAACAGGGAGCGTTAACACGGAGAGTTAACATGGAGAGTTAACAGGGAGCATTAACACAGATATTTTACATGGAGAGTTAACATGGAGCGTTAACACGGCGAGTTAACACAGAGAGTTAACAGGGAGCGTTAACACGGATAGTTAACACGGAGAGTTAACATGGAGCGTTAACACGGAGAGTTAACACGGAGAGTTAACATGGAGAGTTGACAGGGAGCGTTAACACGGCGAGTTAACACGGAGAGTTAACAAGGATTGTAACACGGAGAGTTATCACGGAGCGTTAACAGGGAGAGTTAACACGGAGAGGGTAACACGGAGCGTTAACACGGAGAGTTAACAGGGAGCGTTAACACGGAGCGTTAACAGGCAGCGTTAACATGGAGAGTTATCACGGAGAGTTAACACGGAGAGTTAACAGGGAGCGTTAACAGAGAAAGTTAACAGGGAGCGTTAACACGGAGAGTTATCACGGAGCGCAAACAGGGAGCGTTAACACGGAGAGTTAACAGGGAGCATTAACACGGAGAGTTAACAGGGAGCGTTAACAGGGAGCATTAACACGGACAGTTAACACGGAGAGTTAACACGGAGAGTTAACATGGAGAGTTAACGGGGAGCTTTAACACGGAGATTTAACATGGAGAGTTAACAGGGAGCATTAACACGGAGAGTTAACACGGAGAGTTAACACGGAGAGTTAACAGGGAGCGTTAACACGGAGAGTTAACACGGAGTGTTAACATGGAGCGTTAACACGGAGAGTTAACACGGAGAGTTAACATGGAGAGTTGACAGGGAGCATTAACACGGCGAGTTAACACGGAGAGTTATTACGGAGCGTTAACACGGAGAGTTAACACGGAGAGGGTAACACGGAGCGTTAACACGGAGAGTTAACAGGGAGCGTTAACACGGAGCGTTAACAGGCAGCGTTAACATGGAGACTTAACAGGGAGCATTAACAGGGAGCGTTATCACGGAGAGTTAACAGGGAGCGTTAACACGGAGAGTTAACACGGAGAGTTAACAGGGAGAATTAACACGGACAGTTAACACGGAGTGTTAACAGGGAGCGTTAACACGGAGAGTTAACATGGAGAGTTAACAGGGAGCATTAACACAGATATTTTACATGGAGAGTTAACATGGAGCGTTAACACGGCGAGTTAACACAGAGAGTTAACAGGGAGCGTTAACACGGATAGTTAACACGGAGAGTTAACATGGAGCGTTAACACGGAGAGTTAACACGGAGAGTTAACATGGAGAGTTGACAGGGAGCGTTAACACGGCGAGTTAACACGGAGAGTTAACAAGGATTGTAACACGGAGAGTTATCACGGAGCGTTAACAGGGAGAGTTAACACGGAGAGGGTAACACGGAGCGTTAACACGGAGAGTTAACAGGGAGCGTTAACACGGAGCGTTAACAGGCAGCGTTAACATGGAGAGTTATCACGGAGAGTTAACACGGAGAGTTAACAGGGAGCGTTAACAGAGAAAGTTAACAGGGAGCGTTAACACGGAGAGTTATCACGGAGCGCAAACAGGGAGCGTTAACACGGAGAGTTAACAGGGAGCATTAACACGGAGAGTTAACAGGGAGCGTTAACAGGGAGCATTAACACGGACAGTTAACACGGAGAGTTAACACGGAGAGTTAACATGGAGAGTTAACGGGGAGCTTTAACACGGAGATTTAACATGGAGAGTTAACAGGGAGCATTAACACGGAGAGTTAACACGGAGAGTTAACACGGAGAGTTAACAGGGAGCGTTAACACGGAGAGTTAACACGGAGTGTTAACATGGAGCGTTAACACGGAGAGTTAACACGGAGAGTTAACATGGAGAGTTGACAGGGAGCATTAACACGGCGAGTTAACACGGAGAGTTATTACGGAGCGTTAACACGGAGAGTTAACACGGAGAGGGTAACACGGAGCGTTAACACGGAGAGTTAACAGGGAGCGTTAACACGGAGCGTTAACAGGCAGCGTTAACATGGAGAGTTATCACGGAGAGTTAACACGGAGAGTTAACAGGGAGCGTTAACACGGAGAGTTAACAGGGAGCGTTAACACGAAGAGGTAACACGGAGAGTTAACAGGGAGCATTAACACGGAGAGTTAACAGGGAGCGTTAACAGGGAGCGTTAACACGGAAAGTTAACATGGAGAGTTAACAGGGAGCATTAACACGTAGAGTTAACAGGGAGCGTTAACACAGAGAGTTAAAACAGAGAGTTAACAGGGAGCGTTAACACGGAGAGTTAACATGGAGAGTTAACATGGAGCGTTAACACGGAGAGTTAACACGGAGAGTTAACATGGAGCGTTAACACGTAACACGGAGAGTTAACATGGAGAGTTGACAGGGAGCGTTAACACGGCGAGTTAACACGGAGAGTTACCAGGTATTGTAACACGGAGAGTTATCACGGAGCGTTAACACGGAGAGGGTAACACGGAGCGTTAACACGTAACACGGAGAGTTAACACGGGGAGTTAACAGGGAGCGTTAACACGGAGAGTTATCACGGAGAGAGTAACACGGAGCGTTATCAGGGAGCGTTAACACGGAGAGTTAACACAGAGAGAGTAACACGGAGCGTTAACACGGAGAGTTAACAGGGAGCGTTAACACGGAACGTTAACAGGCAGCGTTAACATGGAGAGTTATCACGGAGAGTTAACACGGAGAGTTAACAGGAAGCGTTAACACGTAGAGTTAACAGGGAGCCTTAACACGGAGAGTTATCACGGAGCGCTAACAGGGAGCGTTAACACGGAGAGTTAACACGGAGAGGGTAACACGGAGCGTTAACATGGAGAGTTAACACGGAGCGTTAACACGGAGAGTTAACAGGGAGCGTTAACACGGAGAGTTATCACGGAGCGTTAACACGGAGAGTTATCACGGAGAGTTAACACGGAGAGGGTAACACGGAGAGTTAACAGGGAGAGTTAACACGGAGAGTTAACACGGAGAGTTAACAGGGAGCTTTAACAGGGAGCATTAACACGGAGATTTAACATGGAGCGTTAACAGGGAGCGTTAACACGGAGAGTTCACAGGGAGCGTTAACACGGAGAGTTAACAAGGAGCATTAACACGGAGAGTTAACACGGAGAGTTAACAGGGAGCGTTAACAGGGAGCGTTAACACGGAGAGTTAACAGGGAGAGTTAACAGGGAGCGTTAACAGGGAGCGTTAACATGGAGAGTTAACATGGAGACTTAACAGGGAGCATTAACAGGGAGAGTTAACACGGAGCGTTAACACGGAGAGTTAACAGGGAGCGTTAACACAGAGAGTTATCACGGAGCGCTAACAGGGAGCGTTAACACTGTGAGTTAACACGGAGAGGGTAACACGGAGCGTTAACACGGGGCGTTAACAGGGAGCGTTAACACGGGGAGTTAACAGGGAGCGTTAACACGGAGAGTTATCACGGAGAGTTAACACGGAGAGGGTAACACGGAGAGTTAACAGGGAGAGTTAACACGGAGAGTTAACACGGAGAGTTAACAGGGAGCGTTAACAGGGAGCATTAACACGGACAGTTAACACGGAGAGTTAACACGGAGAGTTAACATGGAGAGTTAACGGGGAGCTTTAACACGGAGATTTAACATGGAGAGTTAACAGGGAGCATTAACAGGGAGCGTTATCACGGAGAGTTAACAGGGAGCGTTAACACGGAGAGTTAACACGGAGAGTTAACACGGAGAGTTAACAGGGAGCGTTAACACGGAGAGTTAACACGGAGTGTTAACATGGAGCGTTAACACGGAGAGTTAACACGGAGAGTTAACATGGAGAGTTGACAGGGAGCATTAACACGGCGAGTTAACACGGAGAGTTATTACGGAGCGTTAACACGGAGAGTTAACACGGAGAGGGTAACACGGAGCGTTAACACGGAGAGTTAACAGGGAGCGTTAACACGGAGCGTTAACAGGCAGCGTTAACATGGAGAGTTATCACGGAGAGTTAACACGGAGAGTTAACAGGGAGCGTTAACACGCAGAGTTAACAGGGAGCGTTAACACGAAGAGGTAACACGGAGAGTTAACAGGGAGCATTAACACGGAGAGTTAACAGGGAGCGTTAACACGCAGAGTTAACAGGGAGCGTTAACACGAAGAGGTAACACGGAGCGTTAACAGGGAGCGTTAACAGGGAGCGTTAACACGGAAAGTTAACATGGAGAGTTAACAGGGAGCATTAACACGTAGAGTTAACAGGGAGCGTTAACACAGAGAGTTAAAACAGAGAGTTAACAGGGAGCGTTAACACGGAGAGTTAACATGGAGAGTTAACATGGAGCGTTAACACGGAGAGTTAACACGGAGAGTTAACATGGAGCGTTAACACGTAACACGGAGAGTTAACATGGAGAGTTGACAGGGAGCGTTAAGACGGCGAGTTAACACGGAGAGTTACCAGGTATTGTAACACGGAGAGTTATCACGGAGCGTTAACACGGAGAGGGTAACACGGAGCGTTAACACGTAACACGGAGAGTTAACACGGGGAGTTAACAGGGAGCGTTAACACGGAGAGTTGTCACGGAGAGAGTAACACGGAGCGTTATCAGGGAGCGTTAACACGGAGAGTTAACACAGAGAGAGTAACACGGAGCGTTAACACGGAGAGTTAACAGGGAGCGTTAACACGGAACGTTAACAGGCAGCGTTAACATGGAGAGTTATCACGGAGAGTTAACACGGAGAGTTAACAGGAAGCGTTAACACGTAGAGTTAACAGGGAGCCTTAACACGGAGAGTTATCACGGAGCGCTAACAGGGAGCGTTAACACGGAGAGTTAACACGGAGAGGGTAACACGGAGCGTTAACATGGAGAGTTAACACGGAGCGTTAACACGGAGAGTTAACAGGGAGCGTTAACACGGAGAGTTATCACGGAGCGTTAACACGGAGAGTTATCACGGAGAGTTAACACGGAGAGGGTAACACGGAGAGTTAACAGGGAGAGTTAACACGGAGAGTTAACACGGAGAGTTAACAGGGAGCTTTAACAGGGAGCATTAACACGGAGATTTAACATGGAGCGTTAACAGGGAGCGTTAACACGGAGAGTTCACAGGGAGCGTTAACACGGAGAGTTAACAAGGAGCATTAACACGGAGAGTTAACATGGAGAGTTAACAGGGAGCGTTAACAGGGAGCGTTAACACGGAGAGTTAACAGGGAGAGTTAACAGGGAGCGTTAACAGGGAGCGTTAACATGGAGAGTTAACATGGAGACTTAACAGGGAGCATTAACAGGGAGAGTTAACACGGAGCGTTAACACGGAGAGTTAACAGGGAGCGTTAACACAGAGAGTTAACAGGGAGAGTTAACAGGGAGCGTTAACAGGGAGCGTTAACATGGAGAGTTAACATGGAGACTTAACAGGGAGCATTAACAGGGAGAGTTAACACGGAGCGTTAACACGGAGAGTTAACAGGGAGCGTTAACACGGAGAGTTAACAGGGAGCGTTAACACAGAGAGTTATCACGGAGCGCTAACAGGGAGCGTTAACACTGTGAGTTAACACGGAGAGGGTAACACGGAGCGTTAACATGGAGAGTTAACACGGAGCGTTAACACGGGGCGTTAACAGGGAGCGTTAACACGGGGAGTTAACAGGGAGCGTTAACACGGAGAGTTATCACGGAGAGTTAACACGGAGAGGGTAACACGGAGAGTTAACAGGGAGAGTTAACAGGGAGAGTTAACACGGAGAGTTAACAGGGAGCTTTAACAGGGAGCATTAACACGGACAGTTAACACGGAGAGTTAACAGGGAGCGTTAACACGGAGAGTTAACATGGAGAGTTAACAGGGAGCATTAACACGGAGATTTAACATGGAGCGTTAACAGGGAGCGTTAACACGGAGAGTTCACAGGGAGCGTTAACACGGAGAGTTAACAAGGGGCATTAACACGGAGAGTTAACACGGAGAGTTAACAGGGAGTGTTAACAGGGAGCGTTAACACGGAGAGTTAACAGGGAGAGTTAACAGGGAGCGTTAACAGGGAGCGTTAACATGGAGAGTTAACATGGAGACTTAACAGGGAGCATTAACAGGGAGCATTAACACGGACAGTTAACACGGAGAGTTAACAGGGAGCGTTAACACGGAGAGTTAACATGGAGAGTTAACAGGGAGCATTAACACGGAGATTTAACATGGAGCGTTAACAGGGAGCGTTAACACGGAGAGTTCACAGGGAGCGTTAACACGGAGAGTTAACAAGGGGCATTAACACGGAGAGTTAACACGGAGAGTTAACAGGGAGAGTTAACAGGGAGCGTTAACACGGAGAGTTAACAGGGAGCGTTAACAGGGAGCGTTAACACGGAGAGTTAACAGGGAGCATTAACACGGAGAGTTAACATTGAGAGTTAAAAGGGAGCGTTAACACGGAGAGTTAACAGGGAGCGTTAACAGGGAGCGTTAACACGGAGAGTTAACATGGAGACTTAACAGGGAGCATTAACAGGGAGCGTTATCACGGAGAGTTAACAGGGAGCGTTAACACGGAGAGTTAACACGGAGAGTTAACAGGGAGCATTAACACGGACAGTTAACACGGAGAGTTAACAGGGAGCGTTAACACGGAGAGTTAACATGGAGAGTTAACAGGGAGCATTAACACGGAGATTTAACATGGAGAGTTAACAGGGAGCATTAACAGGGAGCGTTATCACGGAGAGTTAACAGGGAGCGTTAACACGGAGAGTTAACACGGAGAGTTAACAGGGAGCGTTAACACGGAGAGTTAACACGGAGATTTAACATGGAGCCTTAACACGGAGAGTTAACACGGAGAGTTAACATGGAGAGTTGACAGGGAGCGTTAACACGGAGAGTTAACAGGGAGCGTTAACACGGAGAGTTATCACGTAGCGCAAACAGGGAGCGTTAACACGGAGAGTTAACAGGGAGCATTAACACGGAGAGTTAACACGGAGAGTTAACAGGGAGCGTTAACAGGGAGCATTAACACGGACAGTTAACACGGAGAGTTAACAGGGAGCGTTAACACGAAGAGTTAACACGGAGAGGGTAACACGGAGCGTTAACACGGAGAGTTAACACGGAGAGTTAACACGGAGTGTTAACATGGAGCGTTAACACGGAGAGTTAACATGGAGAGTTGACAGGGAGCATTAACACGGCGAGTTAACACGGAGAGTTATCACGGAGCGTTAACACGGAGAGTTAACACGGAGAGGGTAACACGGAGCGTTAACACGGAGAGTTAACAGGGAGCGTTAACACGGAGAGTTATCACGGGGAGTTAACACGGAGAGGGTAACACGGAGAGTTAACAGGGAGAGTTAACACGGAGAGTTAACAGGGAGCTTTAACAGGGAGCATTAACACGGACAGTTAACACGGAGAGTTAACAGGGAGCGTTAACACGGAGAGTTAACATGGAGAGTTAACAGGGAGCATTAACACGGAGATTTAACATGGAGCGTTAACAGGGAGCGTTAACACGGAGAGTTCACAGGGAGCGTTAACACGGAGAGTTAACAAGGAGCATTAACAAGGAGAGTTAACACGGAGAGTTAACAGGGAGCGTTAACAGGGAGCGTTAACACGGAGAGTTAACAGGGAGAGTTAACAGGGAGCGTTAACAGGGAGCGTTAACATGGAGAGTTAACATGGAGACTTAACAGGGAGCATTAACAGGGAGCATTAACAGGGAGCGTTAACACGGAGAGTTAACAGGGAGAGTTAACAGGGAGCGTTAACACGGAACGTTAACACGGAGAGTTAACAGGGAGCGTTAACACGGAGACTTAACAGGGAGCATTAACACGGAGAGTTAACACGGAGAGTTAACATTGAGAGTTAAAAGGGAGCGTTAACACGGAGAGTTAACAGGGAGCATTAACACGGAGAGTTAACACGGAGAGTTAACATGGAGAGTTAACAGGGAGCGTTAACACGGAGAGTTAACATGGAGACTTAACAGGGAGCATTAACAGGGAGCGTTATCACGGAGAGTTAACAGGGAGCGTTAACACGGAGAGTTAACACGGAGAGTTAACACGGAGAGTTAACAGGGAGCCTTAACACGGACAGTTAACACGGAGAGTTAACAGGGAGCGTTAACACGGAGAGTTAACATGGAGAGTTAACAGGGAGCATTAACACGGAGATTTAACATGGAGAGTTAACAGGGAGCATTAACAGGGAGCGTTATCACGGAGAGTTAACAGGGAGCGTTAACACGGAGAGTTAACACGGAGAGTTAAAAGGGAGCGTTAACACGGAGAGTTAACACGGAGATTTAACATGGAGCCTTAACACGGAGAGTTAACACGGAGAGTTAACATGGAGAGTTGACAGGGAGCGTTAACACGGCGAGTTAACACGGAGAGTTAACAGGGATTGTAACACGGAGAGTTAACACGGAGCGTTAACACGGAGAGTTAACACGGAGAGGGTAACACGGAGCGTTAACACGGAGAGTTAACAGGGAGCGTTAACACGGAGCGTTAACAGGCAGCGTTAACACGGAGAGTTATCACGGAGCGTTAACACGGAGAGTTATCACGGAGAGTTAACACGGAGAGGGTAACACGGAGAGTTAACAGGGAGCTTTAACAGGGAGCATTAACACGGAGATTTAACATGGAGCGTTAACAGGGAGCGTTAACACGGAGAGTTCACAGGGAGCGTTAACACGGAGAGTTAACAAGGAGCATTAACACGGAGAGTTAACACGGAGAGTTAACAGGGAGCGTTAACAGGGAGCGTTAACACGGAGAGTTAACAGGGAGAGTTAACAGGGAGCGTTAACAGGGAGCGTTAACATGGAGAGTTAACATGGAGACTTAACAGGGAGCATTAACAGGGAGAGTTAACACGGAGCGTTAACACGGAGAGTTAACAGGGAGCGTTAACACAGAGAGTTATCACGGAGCGCTAACAGGGAGCGTTAACACTGTGAGTTAACACGGAGAGGGTAACACGGAGCGTTAACATGGAGAGTTAACACGGAGCGTTAACACGGGGCGTTAACAGGGAGCGTTAACACGGGGAGTTAACAGGGAGCGTTAACACGGAGAGTTATCACGGAGAGTTAACACGGAGAGGGTAACACGGAGAGTTAACAGGGAGAGTTAACACGGAGAGTTAACACGGAGAGTTAACAGGGAGCTTTAACAGGGAGCATTAACACGGACAGTTAACACGGAGAGTTAACAGGGAGCGTTAACACGGAGAGTTAACATGGAGAGTTAACAGGGAGCATTAACACGGAGATTTAACATGGAGCGTTAACAGGGAGCGTTAACACGGAGAGTTCACAGGGAGCGTTAACACGGAGAGTTAACAAGGGGCATTAACACGGAGAGTTAACACGGAGAGTTAACAGGGAGTGTTAACAGGGAGCGTTAACACGGAGAGTTAACAGGGAGAGTTAACAGGGAGCGTTAACAGGGAGCGTTAACATGGAGAGTTAACATGGAGACTTAACAGGGAGCATTAACAGGGAGCATTAACAGGGAGCGTTAACACGGAGAGTTAACAGGGAGAGTTAACAGGGAGCGTTAACACGGAGAGTTAACAGGGAGCGTTAACAGGGAGCGTTAACACGGAGAGTTAACAGGGAGCATTAACACGGAGAGTTAACACGGAGAGTTAACATTGAGAGTTAACATGGAGCGTTAACACGGAGAGTTAACAGGGAGCGTTAACAGGGAGCGTTAACACGGAGAGTTAACATGGAGACTTAACAGGGAGCATTAACAGGGAGCGTTATCACGGAGAGTTAACAGGGAGCGTTAACACGGAGAGTTAACACGGAGAGTTAACAGGGAGCATTAACACGGACAGTTAACACGGAGAGTTAACAGGGAGCGTTAACACGGAGAGTTAACATGGAGAGTTAACAGGGAGCATTAACACGGAGATTTAACATGGAGAGTTAACAGGGAGCATTAACAGGGAGCGTTATCACGGAGAGTTAACAGGGAGCGTTAACACGGAGAGTTAACACGGAGAGTTAACAGGGAGCGTTAACACGGAGAGTTAACACGGAGATTTAACATGGAGCCTTAACACGGAGAGTTAACACGGAGAGTTAACATGGAGAGTTGACAGGGAGCGTTAACACGGAGAGTTAACAGGGAGCGTTAACACGGAGAGTTATCACGTAGCGCAAACAGGGAGCGTTAACACGGAGAGTTAACAGGGAGCATTAACACGGAGAGTTAACACGGAGAGTTAACAGGGAGCGTTAACAGGGAGCATTAACACGGACAGTTAACACGGAGAGTTAACAGGGAGCGTTAACACGAAGAGTTAACACGGAGAGGGTAACACGGAGCGTTAACACGGAGAGTTAACACGGCGAGTTAACACGGAGAGTTAACAGGGATTGTAACACGGAGAGTTATCACGGAGCGTTAACACGGAGAGTTAACACGGAGAGGGTAACACGGAGCGTTAACACGGAGAGTTAACAGGGAGCGTTAACACGGAGCGTTAACAGGCAGCGTTAACATGGAGAGTTATCACGGAGAGTTAACACGGAGAGTTAACAGGGAGCGTTAACACGGAGAGTTAACAGGGAGCGTTAACACGGAGAGTTAACAGGGAGCATTAACACGGAGAGTTAACACGGAGAGTTAACAGGGAGCGTTAACAGGGAGCATTAACACGGACAGTTAACACGGAGAGTTAACAGGGAGCGTTAACACGAAGAGTTAACACGGAGAGGGTAACACGGAGCGTTAACACGGAGAGTTAACACGGAGTGTTAACATGGAGCGTTAACACGGAGAGTTAACATGGAGAGTTGACAGGGAGCATTAACACGGCGAGTTAACACGGAGAGTTATCACGGAGCGTTAACACGGAGAGTTAACACGGAGAGGGTAACACGGAGCGTTAACACGGAGAGTTAACAGGGAGCGTTAACACGGAGCGTTAACAGGCAGCGTTAACATGGAGAGTTATCACGGAGAGTTAACAGGGAGCGTTAACACGGAGAGTTAACAGGGAGCGTTAACACGAAGAGTTAACAGGGAGCGTTAACACGAAGAGTTAACACGGAGAGTTAACAGGGAGCATTAACACGGAGAGTTAACAGGGAGCGTTAGCAGGGAGCGTTAACACGGAAAGTTAACATGGAGAGTTAACAGGGAGCATTAACACGTAGAGTTAACAGGGAGCGTTAACACAGAGAGTTAACACAGAGAGTTAACAGGGAGCGTTAACACGGAGAGTTAACATGGAGAGTTAACATGGAGCGTTAACACGGAGAGTTAACACGGAGAGTTAACATGGAGCGTTAACACGTAACACGGAGAGTTAACATGGAGAGTTGACAGGGAGCGTTAACACGGCGAGTTAACACGGAGAGTTACCAGGGATTGTAACACGGGGAGTTAACAGGGAGCGTTAACACGGAGAGTTATCACGGAGAGTTAACATGGAGAGGGTAAAACGGAGAGTTGACAGGGAGAGTTAACACGGAGAGTTAACACGGAGAGTTAACATGGAGCGTTAACACGTAACACGGAGAGTTAACATGGAGAGTTGACAGGGAGCGTTAACACGGAGAGTTATCACGGAGAGTTAACATGGAGAGGGTAACACGGAGAGTTGACAGGGAGAGTTGACAGGGAGAGTTAACACGGAGAGTTAACATGGAGCGTTAACACGTAACACGGAGAGTTAACATGGAGAGTTGACAGGGAGCGTTAACACGGAGAGTTATCACGGAGAGTTAACATGGAGAGGGTAACACGGAGAGTTGACAGGGAGAGTTAACACGGAGAGTTAACATGGAGCGTTAACACGTAACACGGAGAGTTAACATGGAGAGTTGACAGGGAGCGTTAACACGGCGAGTTAACACGGACAGTTATCACGGAGCGTTAACACGGAGAGTTAACACGGAGAGAGTAACACGGAGCGTTATCAGGGAGCGTTAACACGGAGAGTTAACACGGAGAGAGTAACACGGAGCGTTAACACGGAGCGTTAACAGGGAGCGTTAACACGGAACGTTAACAGGCAGCGTTAACACGGACAGTTATCACGGAGCGCTAACAGGGAGCGTTAACACGGAGAGTTAACACGGAGAGGGTAACACGGAGCGTTAACATGGAGAGTTAACACGGAGCGTTATCATGGAGAGTTAACAGGGAGCGTTAACACGGAGAGTTAACACGGAGAGTTAACAGGGAGCATTAACACGGACAGTTAACACGGAGAGTTAACAGGGAGCGTTAACACGGAGAGTTAACATGGAGAGTTAACAGGGAGCATTAACACGGAGATTTAACATGGAGAGTTAACAGGGAGCATTAACAGGGAGCGTTATCACGGAGAGTTAACAGGGAGCGTTAACACCGAGAGTTAACACGGAGAGTTAACAGGGAGCGTTAACACGGAGAGTTAACACGGAGAGTTAACATGGAGCGTTAACACGGAGAGTTAACACGGAGAGTTAACATGGAGAGTTGACAGGGAGCGTTAACACGGCGAGTTAACACGGAGAGTTAACAGGGATTGTAACACGGAGAGTTAACAGGGAGCGTTAACACGGAGAGTTAACAGGGAGCGTTAACACGGAGAGTTATCACGGAGCGAAAACAGGGAGCGTTAACACGGAGAGTTAACACGGAGAGTTAACAGGGAGCATTAACACGGAGAGTTAACACGGAGAGTTAACAGGGAGCGTTAACAGGGAGCATTAACACGGACAGTTAACACGGAGAGTTAACAGGGAGCGTTAACACGGAGAGTTAACATGGAGGGTTAACAGGGAGCATTAACACGGAGATTTAACATGGAGCGTTAACACGGAGCGTTAACACGGAGAGTTAACAGGGAGCGTTAACACGGAGAGTTAACAAGGAGCATTAACACGGAGAGTTAACACGGAGAGTTAACATGGAGAGTTAACAGGGAGCGTTAACACGGAGAGGTAACAGGGAGAGTTAACAGGGAGCGTTAACAGGGAGCGTTAACATGGAGAGTTAACATGGAGACTTAACAGGGAGCATTAACAGGGAGCATTAACAGGGAGCGTTTTCACGGAGAGTTAACAGGGAGCGTTAACACGGAGAGTTAACAGGGAGAGTTAACAGGGAGCGTTAACACGGAGCGTTAACACGGAGAGTTAACAGGGAGCGTTAACACGGAGAGTTAACAGGGAGCATTAACACGGAGAGTTAACACGGAGAGTTAACATGGAGAGTTAACAGGGAGCGTTAACATGGAGAGTTAACAGGGAGCATTAACACGGAGAGTTAACAGGGAGCATTAACACGGAGAGTTAACACGGAGAGTTAACATGGAGAGTTAACAGGGAGCGTTAACACGGAGAGTTAACATGGAGACTTAACAGGGAGCATTAACAGGGAGCGTTATCACGGAGAGTTAACAGGGAGCGTTAACACGGACAGTTAACACGGAGAGTTAACAGGGAGCATTAACACGGACAGTTAACACGGAGAGTTAACAGGGAGCGTTAACACGGAGAGTTAACATGGAGAGTTAACAGGGAGCATTAACACGGAGATTTAACATGGAGAGTTAACAGGGAGCATTAACAGGGAGCGTTATCACGGAGAGTTAACAGGAAGCGGTAACACGGAGAGTTAACACGGAGAGTTAACAGGGAGCGTTAACACGGAGAGTTAACACGGAGAGTTAACATGGAGCGTTAACACGGAGAGTTAACATGGAGAGTTAACATGGAGAGTTGACAGGGAGCGTTAACACGGCGAGTTAACACGGAGAGTTAACAGGGATTGTAACACGGAGAGTTATCACGGAGCGTTAACACGGAGAGTTAACACGGAGAGGGTAACACGGAGCGTTAACACGGAGAGATAACAGGGAGCGTTAAGACGGAGCGTTAACACGGAGAGTTAACAGGGATTGTAACACGGAGAGTTATCACGGAGCGTTAACACGGAGAGTTAACACGGAGAGTTAACAGGGAGCGTTAACACGGAGAGTTAACAGGGAGCGTTAACACGGAGAGTTATCACGTAGCGCAAACAGGGAGCGTTAACACGGAGAGTTAACAGGGAGCATTAACACGGAGAGTTAACACGGAGAGTTAACAGGGAGCGTTAACAGGGAGCATTAACACGGACAGTTAACACGGAGAGTTAACAGGGAGCGTTAACACGGAGAGTTAACATGGAGAGTTAACAGGGAGCATTAACACGGAGATTTAACATGGAGAGTTAACAGGGAGCATTAACAGGGAGCGTTAACACGGAGAGTTAACACGGAGTGTTAACATGGAGCGTTAACACGGAGAGTTAACACGGAGAGTTAACATGGAGAGTTGACAGGGAGCATTAACACGGCGAGTTAACACGGAGCGTTATCACGGAGCGTTAACACGGAGAGTTAACACGGAGAGGGTAACACGGAGCGTTAACACGGAGAGTTAACAGGGAGCGTTAACACGGAGCGTCAACAGGCAGCGTTAACATGGAGAGTTATCACGGAGAGTTAACAGGGAGCGTTAACACGGAGAGTTAACAGGGAGCGTTAACACGAAGAGTTAACACGGAGAGTTAACAGGGAGCATTAACATGGAGAGTTAACAGGGAGCGTTAACAGGGAGCGTTAACACGGAAAGTTAACATGGAGAGTTAACAGGGAGCATTAACACGTAGAGTTAACAGGGAGCGTTAATACAGAGAGTTAACACAGAGAGTTAACAGGGAGCGTTAACACGGAGAGTTAACATGGAGAGTTAACATGGAGCGTTAACACGGAGAGTTAACACGGAGAGTTAACATGGAGCGTTAACACGTAACACGGAGAGTTAACATGGAGAGTTGACAGGGAGCGTTAACACGGCGAGTTAACACGGAGAGTTACCAGGGATTGTAACACGGGGAGTTAACAGGGAGCGTTAACACGGAGAGTTATCACGGAGAGTTAACACGGAGAGGGTAACACGGAGAGTTAACAGGGAGAGTTAACACGGAGAGTTGACACGGAGAGTTAACATGGAGCGTTAACACGTAACACGGAGAGTTAACATGGAGAGTTGACAGGGGGCGTTAACACGGCGAGTTAACACGGAGAGTTATCACGGAGCGTTAACACGGAGAGTTAACACGGAGAGAGTAACACGGAGCGTTATCATGGAGCGTTAACACGGAGAGTTAACACGGAGAGAGTAACACGGAGCGTTATCAGGGAGAGTTAACACGGAGCGTTAACACGGAGAGTTAACAGGGAGCGTTAACACGGAGAGTTATCACGGAGCGCTAACAGGGAGCGTTAACACTGAGAGTTAACACGGAGAGGGTAACACGGAGCGTTAACATGGAGAGTTAACACGGAGCGTTAACACGGGGAGTTAACAGGGAGCGTTAACACGGGGAGTTAAAAGGGAGCGTTAACACGGAGAGTTATCACGGAGAGTTAACACGGAGAGGGTAACACGGAGAGTTAACAGGGAGAGTTAACAGGGAGAGTTAACACGGAGAGTTAACACGGAGAGTTAACATGGAGCGTTAACACGTAACACGGAGAGTTAACATGGAGAGTTGACAGGGAGCGTTAACACGGCGAGTTAACACGGAGAGTTACCAGGGATTGTAACACGGGGAGTTAACAGGGAGCGTTAACACGGAGAGTTATCACGGAGAGTTAACACGGAGAGGGTAACACGGAGAGTTAACAGGGAGAGTTAACACGGAGAGTTGACACGGAGAGTTAACATGGAGCGTTAACACGGAGAGAGTAACACGGAGCGTTATCAGGGAGAGTTAACACGGAGCGTTAACACGGAGAGTTAACAGGGAGCGTTAACACGGAGAGTTATCACGGAGCGCTAACAGGGAGCGTTAACACTGAGAGTTAACACGGAGAGGGTAACACGGAGCGTTAACATGGAGAGTTAACACGGAGCGTTAACACGGGGAGTTAACAGGGAGCGTTAACACGGGGAGTTAAAAGGGAGCGTTAACACGGAGAGTTATCACGGAGAGTTAACACGGAGAGGGTAACACGGAGAGTTAACAGGGAGAGTTAACAGGGAGAGTTAACACGGAGAGTTAACACGGAGAGTTAACATGGAGCGTTAACACGTAACACCGAGAGTTAACATGGAGAGTTGACAGGGAGTGTTAACACGGCAAGTTAACACGGAGAGTTAACAGGGATTGTAACACGGAGAGTTATCACGGACCGTTAACACGGAGAGTTAACACGGAGAGAGTAACACGGAGCGTTATCACGGAGCGTTAACACGGAGAGAGTAACACGGAGCGTTAACACGGAGAGTTAACAGGCAGCGTTAACACGGTGAGTTAACAGGCAGCGTTAACACGGTGAGTTAACAGGGAGAGTTAACACGGAGAGTTATCACGGAGCGCTAACAGGGAGCGTTAACACGGAGAGTTAACACGGAGAGGATAACATGGAGCGTTAACATGGAGAGTTAACATGGAGCATTAACACGGAGAGTTAACAGGGAGCGTTAACATGGAGAGTTAACAGGCAACGTTAACATGGAGAGTTATCACGGAGAGTTAACAGGGAGCGTTGACATAGAGAGCTAAAAGGGAGAGTTAACACGGAGCGTTAACAGGGAGCGTTAACACGGAGAGTTATCACGGAGAGTTAACAGGGAGCATTAACACCGAGAGTTAACACGGAGCGTTAACACGGAGAGTTAACAGGGAGCGTTAACAGGGAGCGTTAACACGGAGCGTTAACACGAAGAATTAACACGGAGAGTTAACAAGGAGCGTTTACAGGGAGCGTTAACAGGGAACGTTAACACGGAGAGTTCACAGGGAGCGTTAACACGGAGAGTTAACACGGAGAGTTCACAGGCAGCGTTAACACGGAGCGTTAACAGGGAGCATTAACAGGCAGTGTTAACAGGTAGAGTTAACAGGGAGCGTTAACACGGAGCGTTAACAGGGAGCGTTAACACGGAGAGTTCACAGGGAGCGTTAACACGGAGAGTTAACACGGAGAGTTAACAGGGAGCGTTAACACGGAGAGCTAACAGGGAGCGTTAACACGGACAGTTAACACGGAGAGGGTAACACGGAGCGTTAACATGGAGAGTTAACACAGAGCGTTAACACGGAGAGTTATCACGGAGCGCTAACAGGGAGCGTTAACACGGAAAGTTAACACGGAGAGGGTAACACGGAGCGTTAACATGGAGAGTTAACACAGAGCGTTAACACAGAGAGTTAACAGGGAGCGTTAACACGGAGAGTTAACAGGGAGCGTTAACATGGAGAGTTAACACAGAGCGTTAACACAGAGAGTTAACAGGGAGCATTAACAGGGAGCGTTATCACGGAGAGTTAACAGGGAGCGTTAACAGGGAGCGTTAACACGGAGCGTTAACAGGCAGCGTTAACACGGAGCGTTAACAGGGAGCGTTAACAGGGAGCGTTAACAGGGAGCGTTAACAGGGAGCGTTAACACGGAGAGTTAACAGGGAGCGTTAACAGGGAGCGTTAACAGGGAGCGTTAACACGGAGAGTTAACACGAAGAGTTAACACGGAGAGTTAACAGGGAGCGTTAACACGGAGAGTTCACAGGGAGCGTTAACACGGAGAGTTAACACGGAGAGTTAACAGGGAGCGTTAACTCGGAGAGTTATCACGGAGAGTTAACATGGAGAGTTAACACGGAGAGTTAACATGGAGCGTTAACACGGAGAGTTATCACGGAGAGTTAACATGGAGAGTTATCACGGAGAGTTAACACGTAGAGTTAACATGGAGAGTTAACATGGAGCATTAACAGGGAGCGTTAACACGGAGAGTTAACAGGGAGCTTTAACACGGAGAGTTAACAGGGAGCGTTAACACGGAGAGTTAACATGGAGAGTTAACATGGAGCGTTAACACGGAGAGTTAACACGGAGAGTTAACAGGGAGCGTTAACACGGAGAGTTAACACGGAGAGTTAACAGGGAGCGTTAACACGGAGAGTTAACATGGAGAGTTAACATGGAGCGTTAACACGGAGAGTTAACACGGAGAGTTAACATGGAGCGTTAACACGTAACACGGAGAGTTAACATGGAGAGTTGACAGGAAGCGTTAAGACGGCGAGTTAACACGGAGAGTTAACAGGGATTGTAACACGGAGAGTTATCACGGAGCGTTAACACGGAGAGTTAACACGGAGAGGGTAACACGGAGCGTTAACACGGAGAGTTAACAGGGAGCGTTAACACGGAGCGTTAACAGGCAGCATTAACATGGAGAGTTATCACGGAGAGTTAACACGGAGAGTTAACAGGAAGCGTTAACACGGAGAGTTAACAGGGAGCGTTAACACGGAGAGTTATCACGGAGCGCTAACAGGGAGCGTTAACACGGAGAGTTCACAGGGAGCGTTAACACGGAGAGTTAACACGGAGAGTTAACACGGAGAGTTAACAGGGAGCGTTAACACGGACAGTTAACACGGAGAGAGTAACACGGAGCGTTAACATGGAGAGTTAACACAGAGCGTTAACACGGAGAGTTATCACGGAGCGCTAACAGGGAGCGTTAACACGGAAAGTTAACACGGAGAGGGTAACACGGAGCGTTAACATGGAGAGTTAACACAGAGCGTTAACACGGAGAGTTAACAGGGAGCGTTAACACGGAGAGTTAACAGGGAGCGTTAATATGGAGAGTTAACACAGAGCGTTAACACGGAGAGTTAACAGGGAGCATTAACAGGGAGCATTAACAGGGAGCGTTAAAAGGGAGCGTTAACAGGGAGCGTTAACAGGGAGAGTTAAAAGGGATTGTAACACGGAGAGTTATCACGGAGCGATAACACGGAGAGTTAACACGGAGAGGGTAACACGGAGCGTTAACACGGAGAGTTAACAGGGAGCGTTAACACGCAGCGTTAACAGGCAGCGTTAACATGGAGAGTTAACAGGCAACGTTAACATGGAGAGTTATCACGGAGAGTTAACAGGGAGCGTTGACATAGAGAGCTAAAAGGGAGAGTTAACACGGAGCGTTAACAGGGAGCGTTAACACGGAGAGTTATCACGGAGAGTTAACAGGGAGCATTAACACCGAGAGTTAACACGGAGCGTTAACACGGAGAGTTAACAGGGAGCGTTAACAGGGAGCGTTAACACGGAGCGTTAACACGAAGAATTAACACGGAGAGTTAACAAGGAGCGTTTACAGGGAGCGTTAACAGGGAACGTTAACACGGAGAGTTCACAGGGAGCGTTAACACGGAGAGTTAACACGGAGAGTTCACAGGCAGCGTTAACACGGAGCGTTAACAGGGAGCATTAACAGGCAGTGTTAACAGGTAGAGTTAACAGGGAGCGTTAACACGGAGCGTTAACAGGGAGCGTTAACACGGAGAGTTCACAGGGAGCGTTAACACGGAGAGTTAACACGGAGAGTTAACAGGGAGCGTTAACACGGAGAGCTAACAGGGAGCGTTAACACGGACAGTTAACACGGAGAGGGTAACACGGAGCGTTAACATGGAGAGTTAACACAGAGCGTTAACACGGAGAGTTATCACGGAGCGCTAACAGGGAGCGTTAACACGGAAAGTTAACACGGAGAGGGTAACACGGAGCGTTAACATGGAGAGTTAACACAGAGCGTTAACACAGAGAGTTAACAGGGAGCGTTAACACGGAGAGTTAACAGGGAGCGTTAACATGGAGAGTTAACACAGAGCGTTAACACAGAGAGTTAACAGGGAGCATTAACAGGGAGCGTTATCACGGAGAGTTAACAGGGAGCGTTAACAGGGAGCGTTAACACGGAGCGTTAACAGGCAGCGTTAACACGGAGCGTTAACAGGGAGCATTAACAGGGAGCGTTAACAGGGAGCGTTAACAGGGAGCGTTAACACGGAGAGTTAACAGGGAGCGTTAACAGGGAGCGTTAACAGGGAGCGTTAACACGGAGAGTTAACACGAAGAGTTAACACGGAGAGTTAACAGGGAGCGTTAACACGGAGAGTTCACAGGGAGCGTTAACACGGAGAGTTAACACGGAGAGTTAACAGGGAGCGTTAACTCGGAGAGTTATCACGGAGAGTTAACATGGAGAGTTAACACGGAGAGTTAACATGGAGCGTTAACACGGAGAGTTATCACGGAGAGTTAACATGGAGAGTTATCACGGAGAGTTAACACGTAGAGTTAACATGGAGAGTTAACATGGAGCATTAACAGGGAGCGTTAACACGGAGAGTTAACAGGGAGCTTTAACACGGAGAGTTAACAGGGAGCGTTAACACGGAGAGTTAACATGGAGAGTTAACATGGAGCGTTAACACGGAGAGTTAACACGGAGAGTTAACAGGGAGCGTTAACACGGAGAGTTAACACGGAGAGTTAACAGGGAGCGTTAACACGGAGAGTTAACATGGAGAGTTAACATGGAGCGTTAACACGGAGAGTTAACACGGAGAGTTAACATGGAGCGTTAACACGTAACACGGAGAGTTAACATGGAGAGTTGACAGGAAGCGTTAAGACGGCGAGTTAACACGGAGAGTTAACAGGGATTGTAACACGGAGAGTTATCACGGAGCGTTAACACGGAGAGTTAACACGGAGAGGGTAACACGGAGCGTTAACACGGAGAGTTAACAGGGAGCGTTAACACGGAGCGTTAACAGGCAGCGTTAACATGGAGAGTTATCACGGAGAGTTAACACGGAGAGTTAACAGGAAGCGTTAACACGGAGAGTTAACAGGGAGCGTTAACACGGAGAGTTATCACGGAGCGCTAACAGGGAGCGTTAACACGGAGAGTTCACAGGGAGCGTTAACACGGAGAGTTAACACGGAGAGTTAACACGGAGAGTTAACAGGGAGCGTTAACACGGACAGTTAACACGGAGAGAGTAACACGGAGCGTTAACATGGAGAGTTAACACAGAGCGTTAACACGGAGAGTTATCACGGAGCGCTAACAGGGAGCGTTAACACGGAAAGTTAACACGGAGAGGGTAACACGGAGCGTTAACATGGAGAGTTAACACAGAGCGTTAACACGGAGAGTTAACAGGGAGCGTTAACACGGAGAGTTAACAGGGAGCGTTAATATGGAGAGTTAACACAGAGCGTTAACACGGAGAGTTAACAGGGAGCATTAACAGGGAGCATTAACAGGGAGCGTTAAAAGGGAGCGTTAACAGGGAGCGTTAACAGGGAGAGTTAAAAGGGATTGTAACACGGAGAGTTATCACGGAGCGATAACACGGAGAGTTAACACGGAGAGGGTAACACGGAGCGTTAACACGGAGAGTTAACAGGGAGCGTTAACACGCAGCGTTAACAGGCAGCGTTAACATGGAGAGTTAACAGGCAACGTTAACATGGAGAGTTATCACGGAGAGTTAACAGGGAGCGTTGACATAGAGAGCTAAAAGGGAGAGTTAACACGGAGCGTTAACAGGGAGCGTTAACACGGAGAGTTATCACGGAGAGTTAACAGGGAGCATTAACACCGAGAGTTAACACGGAGCGTTAACACGGAGAGTTAACAGGGAGCGTTAACAGGGAGCGTTAACACGGAGCGTTAACACGAAGAATTAACACGGAGAGTTAACAGGGAGCGTTTACAGGGAGCGTTAACAGGGAACGTTAACACGGAGAGTTCACAGGGAGCGTTAACACGGAGAGTTAACACGGAGAGTTCACAGGCAGCGTTAACACGGAGCGTTAACAGGGAGCATTAACAGGCAGTGTTAACAGGTAGAGTTAACAGGGAGCGTTAACACGGAGCGTTAACAGGGAGCGTTAACACGGAGAGTTCACAGGGAGCGTTAACACGGAGAGTTAACACGGAGAGTTAACAGGGAGCGTTAACACGGAGAGCTAACAGGGAGCGTTAACACGGACAGTTAACACGGAGAGGGTAACACGGAGCGTTAACATGGAGAGTTAACACAGAGCGTTAACACGGAGAGTTATCACGGAGCGCTAACAGGGAGCGTTAACACGGAAAGTTAACACGGAGCCTTAACATGGAGAGTTAACACAGAGCGTTAACACAGAGAGTTAACAGGGAGCGTTAACACGGAGAGTTAACAGGGAGCGTTAACATGGAGAGTTAACACAGAGCGTTAACACAGAGAGTTAACAGGGAGCATTAACAGGGAGCGTTATCACGGAGAGTTAACAGGGAGCGTTAACAGGGAGCGTTAACACGGAGCGTTAACAGGCAGCGTTAACACGGAGCGTTAACAGGGAGCATTAACAGGGAGCGTTAACACGGAGAGTTAACAGGGAGCGTTAACTCGGAGAGTTATCACGGAGAGTTAACATGGAGAGTTAACACGGAGAGTTAACATGGAGCGTTAACTCGGAGAGTTATCACGGAGAGTTAACATGGAGAGTTATCACGGAGAGTTAACACGTAGAGTTAACACGGAGAGTTAACAGGGAGCGTTAACTCGGAGAGTTATCACGGAGAGTTAACATGGAGAGTTAACACGGAGAGTTAACATGGAGCGTTAACACGGAGAGTTATCACGGAGAGTTAACATGGAGAGTTATCACGGAGAGTTAACACGTAGAGTTAACATGGAGAGTTAACATGGAGCATTAACAGGGAGCATTAACAGGGAGCGTTATCACGGAGAGTTAACAGGGAGCGTTAACACGGAGAGTTAACACGGAGAGTTAACAGGGAGCGTTAACACGGAGAGTTAACATGGAGAGTTAACATGGAGCGTTAACACGGAGAGTTAACACGGAGAGTTAACATGGAGCGTTAACACGTAACACGGAGAGTTAACATGGAGAGTTGACAGGAAGCGTTAAGACGGCGAGTTAACACGGAGAGTTAACAGGGATTGTAACACGGAGAGTTATCACGGAGCGTTAACACGGAGAGTTAACACGGAGAGGGTAACACGGAGCGTTAACACGGAGAGTTAACAGGGAGCGTTAACACGGAGCGTTAACAGGCAGCGTTAACATGGAGAGTTATCACGGAGAGTTAACACGGAGAGTTAACAGGAAGCGTTAACACGGAGAGTTAACAGGGAGCGTTAACACGGAGAGTTATCACGGAGAGTTAACACGGAGAGTTAACAGGAAGCGTTAACATGGAGAGTTATCACGGAGAGTTAACACGGAGAGTTAACAGGAAGCGTTAACACGGAGCGCTAACAGGGAGCGTTAACACGGAGAGTTCACAGGGAGCGTTAACACGGAGAGTTAACACGGAGAGTTAACACGGAGAGTTAACAGGGAGCGTTAACACGGAGAGTTAACAGGGAGCGTTAACACGGACAGTTAACACGGAGAGAGTAACACGTAGCGTTAACATGGAGAGTTAACACAGAGCGTTAACACGGAGAGTTATCACGGAGCGCTAACAGGGAGCGTTAACACGGAAAGTTAACACGGAGAGGGTAACACGGAGCGTTAACATGGAGAGTTAACACAGAGCGTTAACACGGAGAGTTAACAGGGAGCGTTAACACGGAGAGTTAACAGGGAGCGTTAACATGGAGAGTTAACACGGAGAGTTAACATGGAGCGTTAACACGGAGAGTTATCACGGAGAGTTAACATGGAGAGTTATCACGGAGAGTTAACACGTAGAGTTAACATGGAGAGTTAACATGGAGCATTAACAGGGAGCATTAACAGGGAGCGTTATCACGGAGAGTTAACAGGGAGCGTTAACACGGAGAGTTAACACGGAGAGTTAACAGGGAGCGTTAACACGGAGAGTTAACATGGAGAGTTAACATGGAGCGTTAACACGGAGAGTTAACACGGAGAGTTAACATGGAGCGTTAACACGTAACACGGAGAGTTAACATGGAGAGTTGACAGGAAGCGTTAAGACGGCGAGTTAACACGGAGAGTTAACAGGGATTGTAACACGGAGAGTTATCACGGAGCGTTAACACGGAGAGTTAACACGGAGAGGGTAACACGGAGCGTTAACACGGAGAGTTAACAGGGAGCGTTAACACGGAGCGTTAACAGGCAGCGTTAACATGGAGAGTTATCACGGAGAGTTAACACGGAGAGTTAACAGGAAGCGTTAACACGGAGAGTTAACAGGGAGCGTTAACACGGAGAGTTATCACGGAGAGTTAACACGGAGAGTTAACAGGAAGCGTTAACATGGAGAGTTATCACGGAGAGTTAACACGGAGAGTTAACAGGAAGCGTTAACACGGAGCGCTAACAGGGAGCGTTAACACGGAGAGTTCACAGGGAGCGTTAACACGGAGAGTTAACACGGAGAGTTAACACGGAGAGTTAACAGGGAGCGTTAACACGGAGAGTTAACAGGGAGCGTTAACACGGACAGTTAACACGGAGAGAGTAACACGTAGCGTTAACATGGAGAGTTAACACAGAGCGTTAACACGGAGAGTTATCACGGAGCGCTAACAGGGAGCGTTAACACGGAAAGTTAACACGGAGAGGGTAACACGGAGCGTTAACATGGAGAGTTAACACAGAGCGTTAACACGGAGAGTTAACAGGGAGCGTTAACACGGAGAGTTAACAGGGAGCGTTAACATGGAGAGTTAACACAGAGCGTTAACACGGAGAGTTAACAGGGAGCATTAACAGGGAGCATTAACAGGGAGCGTTAAAAGGGAGCGTTAACAGGGAGCGTTAACAGGGAGAGTTAACAGGGATTGTAACACGGAGAGTTATCACGGAGCGTTAACACGGAGAGTTAACACGGAGAGGGTAACACAGAGCGTTAACACGGAGAGTTAACAGGGAGCGTTAACACGCAGCGTTAACAGGCAGCGTTAACATGGAGAGTTATCACGGAGAGTTAACACGGAGAGTTAACAGGAAGCGTTAACACGGAGAGTTAACAGGGAGCGTTAACACGGAGAGTTATCACGGAGCGCTAACAGGGAGCGTTAACACGGAGAGTTCACAGGGAGCGTTAACACGGAGAGTTAACACGGAGAGTTAACAGGGAGCGTTAACACGGAGAGTTAACAGGGAGCGTTAACACGGACAGTTAACACGGAGAGGGTAACACGGAGCGTTAACATGGAGAGTTAACACAGAGCGTTAACACGGAGAGTTATCACGGAGCGCTAACAGGGAGCGTTAACACGGAAAGTTAACACGGAGAGGGTAACACGGAGCGTTAACATGGAGAGTTAACACAGAGCGTTAACACGGAGAGTTAACACGGAGCGTTAACACGGAGAGTTAACAGGGAGCGTTAACATGGAGAGTTAACACAGAGCGTTAACACGGAAAGTTAACAGGGAGCGTTAACAGGGAGCGTTAACAGGGAGCGTTAACACGGAGCGTTAACAGGCAGCGTTAACACGGAGCGTAAACAGGGAGCATTAACAGGGAGCGTTAACAGGGAGCGTTAACAGGGAGCGTTAACACGGAGAGTTAACAGGGAGCGTTAACAGGGAGCGTTAACACGGAGAGTTCACAGGGAGCGTTAACACGGAGAGTTAACACGGAGAGTTAACAGGGAGCGTTAACTCGGAGAGTTATCACGGAGAGTTAACATGGAGAGTTAACACGGAGAGTTAACATGGAGCGTTAACACGGAGAGTTATCACGGAGAGTTAACATGGAGAGTTATCACGGAGAGTTAACACGTAGAGTTAACACGGAGAGTTAACAGGGAGCGTTAACTCGGAGAGTTATCACGGAGAGTTAACATGGAGAGTTAACACGGAGAGTTAACATGGAGCGTTAACACGGAGAGTTATCACGGAGAGTTAACATGGAGAGTTATCACGGAGAGTTAACACGTAGAGTTAACACGGAGAGTTAACACGGAGAGTTCACAGGGAGCGTTAACACGGAGCGTTAACACGGAGAGTTAACAGGGAGCGTTAACACGGACAGTTAACACAGAGAGAGTAACACGGAGCGTTAACATGGAGAGTTAACACAGAGCGTTAACACGGAGAGTTAACAGGGAGCGTTAACACGGAGAGTTAACAGGGAGCGTTAACATGGAGAGTTAACACAGAGCGTTAACACGGAGAGTTAACAGGGAGCATTAACAGGGAGCATTAACAGGGAGCGTTAACAGGGAGCGTTAACAGGGAGCGTTAACACGCAGCGTTAACAGGCAGCGTTAACATGGAGAGTTATCACGGAGAGTTAACACGGAGAGTTAACAGGAAGCGTTAACACGGAGAGTTAACAGGGAGCGTTAACACGGAGAGTTATCACGGAGCGCTAACAGGGAGCGTTAACACGGAGAGTTCACAGGGAGCGTTAACACGGAGAGTTAACACGGAGAGTTAACAGGGAGCGTTAACACGGAGAGTTAACAGGGAGCGTTAACACGGACAGTTAACACGGAGAGGGTAACACGGAGCGTTAACATGGAGAGTTAACACAGAGCGTTAACACGGAGAGTTATCACGGAGCGCTAACAGGGAGCGTTAACACGGAAAGTTAACACGGAGAGGGTAACACGGAGCGTTAACATGGAGAGTTAACACAGAGCGTTAACACGGAGAGTTAACACGGAGCGTTAACATGGAGAGTTAACACAGAGCGTTAACACGGAGAGTTAACAGGGAGCGTTAACAGGGAGCGTTAACAGGGAGCGTTAACACAGAGCGTTAACAGGGAGCGTTAACACGGAGAGTTAACAGGGAGCGTTAACAGGGAGCGTTAACAGGGAGCGTTAACACGGAGAGTTAACACGGAGCGTTAACAGGGAGCGTTAACAGGGAGCGTTAACACGGAGAGTTCACAGGGAGCGTTAACACGGAGAGTTAACACGGAGAGTTAACACGGAGAGTTAACAGGGAGCGTTAACTCGGAGAGTTATCACGGAGAGTTAACATGGAGAGTTAACACGGAGAGTTAACATGGAGCGTTAACACGGAGAGTTATCACGGAGAGTTAACATGGAGAGTTATCACGGAGAGTTAACACGTAGAGTTAACATGGAGAGTTAACATGGAGCATTAACAGGGAGCATTAACAGGGAGCGTTATCACGGAGAGTTAACAGGGAGCGTTAACACGGAGAGTTAACACGGAGAGTTAACAGGGAGCGTTAACACGGAGAGTTAACATGGAGAGTTAACATGGAGCGTTAACACGGAGAGTTAAAACGGAGAGCGTAACACGGAGCGTTAACACGGAGAGTTAACAGGGAGCGTTAACACGGAGCGTTAAATGGCAGCGTTAACATGGAGAGTTATCACGGAGAGTTAACACGGAGAGTTAACAGGAAGCCTTAACACGGAGAGTTAACAGGGAGCGTTAACACGGAGAGTTATCACGGAGCGCTAACGGGGAGCGTTAACAGGCAGCGTTAACATGGAGAGTTATCACGGAGAGTTAACAGGGAGCGTTGACATAGAGAGCTAAAAGGGAGAGTTAACACGGAGCGTTAACAGGGAGCGTTAACACGGAGAGTTATCACGGAGAGTTAACAGGGAGCGTTAACAGGGAGCGTTAACAGGGAGCGTTAACACGGAGCGTTAACAGGCAGCGTTAACACGGAGCGTTAACAGGGAGCATTAACAGGGAGCGTTAACAGGGAGCGTTAACACAGAGAGTTAACAGGGAGCGTTAACAGGGAGCGTTAACACGGAGAGTTAACACGGAGAGTTAACACGGAGAGTTAACAGGGAGCATTAACACGGAGAGTTCACAGGGAGCGTTAACACGGAGAGTTAACACGGAGAGTTAACAGGGAGCGTTAACTCGGAGAGTTATCACGGAGAGTTAACATGGAGAGTTAACACGGAGAGTTAACATGGAGCGTTAACACGGAGAGTTATCACGGAGAGTTAACATGGAGAGTTATCACGGAGCGTTAACATGGAGAGTTAACACGGAGAGTTAACACGGAGAGTTAACAGGGAGCGTTAACACGGAGAGTTCACAGGGAGCGTTAACACGGAGAGTTAACACGGAGAGTTAACAGGGAGCGTTAACTCGGAGAGTTATCACAGAGAGTTAACATGGAGAGTTAACACGGAGAGTTAACATAGAGCGTTAACACGGAGAGTTATCACGGAGAGTTAACATGGAGAGTTAACACGGAGAGTTAACATGGAGAGTTATCACGGAGCGTTAACATGGAGAGTTAACAGGCAGCGTTAACATGGAGAGTTATCACTGAGAGTTAACAGGGAGCGTTGACATAGAGAGCTAAAAGGGAGAGTTAACACGGAGCGTTAACAGGGAGCGTTAACAGGGAGCGTTAACACGGAGCGTTAACAGGCAGCGTTAACACGGAGCGTTAACAGGGAGCATTAACAGGGAGCGTTAACAGGGAGCGTTAACACGGAGAGTTAACAGGGAGCGTTAACAGGGAGCGTTAACAGGGAGCGTTAACACGGAGAGTTAACACGGAGAGTTAACACGGAGAGTTAACAGGGAGCGTTAACACGGAGAGTTCACAGGGAGCGTTAACACGGAGAGTTAACAGGGAGCGTTAACACGGAGAGTTAACAGGGAGCGTTAACACGGAGAGTTAACACGGAGAGTTAACAGGGAGCGTTAACACGGAGAGCTCACAGGGAGCGTTAACACGGAGAGTTAACAGGGAGCGTTAACACGGAGCGTTAACAGGGAGCGTTAACACGGAGAGTTAACAGGGAGCGTTAACAGGGAGCGTTAACAGGGAGCGTTAACACGGAGCGTTAACAGGCAGCGTTAACACGGAGCGTTAACAGGGCGCATTAACAGGGAGCGTTAACAGGGAGCGTTAACACGGAGAGTTAACAGGCAGCGTTAACAGGGAGCGTTAACAGGGAGCGTTAACACGGAGAGTTAACACGGAGAGTTAACACGGAGAGTTAACAGGGAGCGTTAACACGGAGAGTGCACAGGGAGCGTTAACACGGAGAGTTAACACGGAGAGTTAACAGGGAGCGTTAACTCGGAGAGTTATCACGGAGAGTTAACATGGAGAGTTAACACGGAGAGTTAACACGGTGCGTTAACACGGAGCGTTAACACGGAGAGTTATCACGGAGAGTTAACAGGGAGCGTTAACAGGGAGCGTTAACAGGGAGCGTTAACAGGGAGCGTTAACACGGAGCGTTAACAGGCAGCGTTAACACGGAGCGTTAACAGGGAGCATTAACAGGAAGCATTAACACGGAGAGTTAACAGGGAGCGTTAACACGGAGAGTTATCACGGAGCGCTAACAGGGAGCGTTAACAGGCAGCGTTAACATGGAGAGTTATCACGGAGAGTTAACAGGGAGCGTTGACATAGAGAGCTAAAAGGGAGCGTTAACACGGAGCGTTAACAGGGAGCGTTAACACGGAGAGTTATCACGGAGAGTTAACAGGGAGCGTTAACAGGGAGCGTTAACAGGGAGCGTTAACACGGAGCGTTAACAGGCAGCGTTAACACGGAGCGTTAACAGGGAGCATTAACAGGGAGCGTTAACAGGGAGCGTTAACACAGACAGTTAACAGGGAGCGTTAACAGGGAGCGTTAACACGGAGAGTTAACACGGAGAGTTAACACGGAGAGTTAACAGGGAGCGTTAACACGGAGAGTTCACAGGGAGCGTTAACACGGAGAGTTAACACGAAGAGTTAACAGGGAGCGTTAACTCGGAGAGTTATCACGGAGAGTTAACATGGAGAGTTAACACGGAGAGTTAACATGGAGCGTTAACACGGAGAGTTATCACGGAGAGTTAACATGGAGAGTTATCACGGAGCGTTAACATGGAGAGTTAACACGGAGAGTTAACACGGAGAGTTAACAGGGAGCGTTAACACGGAGAGTTCACAGGGAGCGTTAACACGGAGAGTTAACACGGAGAGTTAACAGGGAGCGTTAACTCGGAGAGTTATCACGGAGAGTTAACATGGAGAGTTAACACGGAGAGTTAACATGGAGCGTTAACACGGAGAGTTATCACGGAGAGTTAACATGGAGAGTTAACACGGAGAGTTAACATGGAGAATTATCACGGAGCGTTAACATGGAGAGTTAACAGGCAGCGTTAACATGGAGAGTTATCACTGAGAGTTAACAGGGAGCGTTGACATAGAGAGCTAAAAGGGAGAGTTAACACGGAGCGTTAACAGGGAGCATTAACAGGGAGCGTTAACAGGGAGCGTTAATACGGAGAGTTAACACGGAGCGTTAACAGGGAGCGTTAACAGGGAGCGTTAACAGGGAGCGTTAACACGGAGAGTTAACACGGAGAGTTAACACGGAGTGTTAACAGGGAGCGTTAACACGGAGAGTTCACAGGGAGCGTTAACACGGAGAGTTAACAGGGAGCGTTAACACGGAGAGTTAACAGGGAGCGTTAACACGGAGAGTTAACACGGAGAGTTAACAGGGAGCGTTAACACGGAGAGTTCACAGGGAGCGTTAACACGGAGAGTTAACAGGGAGCGTTAACACGGAGCGTTAACAGGGAGCGTTAACACGGAGAGTTAACAGGGAGCGTTAACAGGGAGCGTTAACAGGGAGCGTTAACACGGAGCGTTAACAGGCAGCGTTAACACGGAGCGTTAACAGGGCGCATTAACAGGGAGCGTTAACAGGGAGCGTTAACACGGAGAGTTAACAGGGAGCGTTAACAGGGAGCGTTAACAGGGAGCGTTAACAGGGAGCGTTAACACGGAGAGTTAACACGGAGAGTTAACACGGAGAGTTAACAGGGAGCGTTAACTCGGAGAGTTATCACGGAGAGTTAACATGGAGAGTTAACACGGAGAGTTAACATGGAGCGTTAACACGGAGAGTTATCACGGAGAGTTAACATGGAGAGTTATCACGGAGCGTTAACACGGAGAGTTAACATGGAGAGTTAACATGGAGAGTTAACACGGAGAGTTAACATGGAGAGTTATCACGGAGAGTTAACATGGAGAGTTAACACGGAGAGTTATCATGGAGAGTTAACATGGAGAGTTAACAGGGAGCGTTAACACGGAGAGTTCACAGGGAGCGTTAACACGGAGAGTTAACAGGGAGCGTTAACTCGGAGAGTTATCACAGAGAGTTAACATGGAGAGTTAACACGGAGAGTTAACATGGAGCGTTAACACGGAGAGTTATCACGGAGAGTTAACATGGAGAGTTAACACGGAGAGTTAACATGGAGAGTTATCACGGAGCGTTAACATGGAGAGTTAACAGGCAGCGTTAACATGGAGAGTTATCACTGAGAGTTAACAGGGAGCGTTGACATAGAGAGCTAAAAGGGAGAGTTAACACGGAGCGTTAACAGGGAGCGTTAACAGGGAGCGTTAACACGGAGCGTTAACAGGCAGCGTTAACACGGAGCGTTAACAGGGAGCGTTAACAGGGAGCGTTAACAGGGAGAGTTAACACGGAGAGTTAACAGGGAGCGTTAACAGGGAGCGTTAACAGGGAGCGTTAACACGGAGAGTTAACACGGAGAGTTAACACGGAGAGTTAACAGGGAGCGTTAACACGGAGAGTTCACAGGGAGCGTTAACACGGAGAGTTAACAGGGAGCGTTAACACGGAGAGTTAACAGGGAGCGTTAACACGGAGAGTTAACACGGAGAGTTAACAGGGAGCGTTAACACGGAGAGTTCACAGGGAGCGTTAACACGGAGAGTTAACAGGGAGCGTTAACACGGAGCGTTAACAGGGAGCGTTAACACGGAGAGTTAACAGGGAGCGTTAACAGGGAGCATTAACAGGGAGCGTTAACAGGCAGCGTTAACACGGAGCGTTAACAGGGCGCATTAACAGGGAGCGTTAACAGGGAGCGTTAACACGGAGAGTTAACAGGGAGCGTTAACAGGGAGCGTTAACAGGGAGCGTTAACAGGGAGCGTTAACACGGAGAGTTAACACGGAGAGTTAACACGGAGAGTTAACAGGGAGCGTTAACACGGAGAGTTCACAGGGAGCGTTAACACGGAGAGTTAACACGGAGAGTTAACAGGGAGCGTTAACTCGGAGAGTTATCACGGAGAGTTAACATGGAGAGTTAACACGGAGAGTTAACACGGTGCGTTAACACGGAGCGTTAACACGGAGAGTTATCACGGAGAGTTAACAGGGAGCGTTAACAGGGAGCGTTAACAGGGAGCGTTAACACGGAGCGTTAACAGGCAGCGTTAACACGGAGCGTTAACAGGGAGCATTAACAGGAAGCATTAACACGGAGAGTTAACAGGGAGCGTTAACACGGAGAGTTATCACGGAGCGCTAACAGGGAGCGTTAACAGGCAGCGTTAACATGGAGAGTTATCACGGAGAGTTAACAGGGAGCGTTGACATAGAGAGCTAAAAGGGAGAGTTAACACGGAGCGTTAACAGGGAGCGTTAACACGGAGAGTTATCACGGAGAGTTAACAGGGAGCGTTAACAGGGAGCGTTAACAGGGAGCGTTAACACGGAGCGTTAACAGGCAGCGTTAACACGGAGCGTTAACAGGGAGCATTAACAGGGAGCGTTAACAGGGAGCGTTAACACAGAGAGTTAACAGGGAGCGTTAACAGGGAGCGTTAACACGGAGAGTTAACACGGAGAGTTAACACGGAGAGTTAACAGGGAGCGTTAACACGGAGAGTTCACAGGGAGCGTTAACACGGAGAGTTAACACGGAGAGTTAACAGGGAGCGTTAACTCGGAGAGTTATCACGGAGAGTTAACATGGAGAGTTAACACGGAGAGTTAACATGGAGCGTTAACACGGAGAGTTATCACGGAGAGTTAACATGGAGAGTTATCACGGAGCGTTAACATGGAGAGTTAACACGGAGAGTTAACACGGAGAGTTAACAGGGAGCGTTAACACGGAGAGTTCACAGGGAGCGTTAACACGGAGAGTTAACACGGAGAGTTAACAGGGAGCGTTAACTCGGAGAGTTATCACGGAGAGTTAACATGGAGAGTTAACACGGAGAGTTAACATGGAGCGTTAACACGGAGAGTTATCACGGAGAGTTAACATGGAGAGTTAACACGGAGAGTTAACATGGAGAGTTATCACGGAGCGTTAACATGGAGAGTTAACAGGCAGCGTTAACATGGAGAGTTATCACTGAGAGTTAACAGGGAGCGTTGACATAGAGAGCTAAAAGGGAGAGTTAACACGGAGCGTTAACAGGGAGCGTTAACAGGGAGCGTTAACACGGAGCGTTAACAGGCAGCGTTAACACGGAGCGTTAACAGGGAGCATTAACAGGGAGCGTTAACAGGGAGCGTTAACACGGAGAGTTAACAGGGAGCGTTAACAGGGAGCGTTAACAGGGAGCGTTAACAGGGAGCGTTAACACGGAGAGTTAACACGGAGAGTTAACACGGAGAGTTAACAGGGAGCGTTAACACGGAGAGTTTACAGGGAGCGTTAACACGGAGAGTTAACAGGGAGCGTTAACACGGAGAGTTAACAGGGAGCGTTAACACGGAGAGTTAACACGGAGAGTTAACAGGGAGCGTTAACACGGAGAGTTCACATGGAGAGTTAACAGGGAGCGTTAACAGGGAGCGTTATCATGGAGAGTTAACAGGGAGCGTTAACACGGAGAGTTAACAGGGAGCATTAACACGGAGAGTTAACACGGAGAGTTAACAGGGAGCATTAACACGGAGAGTTAACACGGAGAGTTAACACGGAGAGTTCACAGGGAGCGTTAACACGGAGAGTTAACAGGGAGCGTTAACACGGAGCGTTAACAGGGAGCGTTAACACGGAGAGTTAACAGGGAGCGTTAACAGGGAGCGTTAACAGGGAGCGTTAACACGGAGCGTTAACAGGCAGCGTTAACACGGAGCGTTAACAGGGCGCATTAACAGGGAGCGTTAACAGGGAGCGTTAACACGGAGAGTTAACAGGGAGCGTTAACAGGGAGCGTTAACAGGGAGCGTTAACACGGAGAGTTACGACGGAGAGTTAACACGGAGAGTTAACAGGGAGCGTTAACACGGAGAGTTCACAGGGAGCGTTAACACGGAGAGTTAACACGGAGAGTTAACAGGGAGCGTTATCACGGAGAGTTAACATGGAGAGTTAACACGGAGAGTTAACACGGTGCGTTAACACGGAGCGTTAACACGGAGAGTTATCACGGAGAGTTAACAGGGAGCGTTAACAGGGAGCGTTAACAGGGAGCGTTAACACGGAGCGTTAACAGGCAGCGTTAACACGGAGCGTTAACAGGGAGCATTAACAGGGAGCGTTAACAGGGAGCGTTAACACGGAGAGTTAACAGGGAGCGTTAACAGGGAGCGTTAACACGGAGAGTTAACACGGAGAGTTAACAGGGAGCGTTAACACGGAGAGTTCACAGGGAGCGTTAACACGGAGAGTTAACACGGAGAGTTAACAGGGAGCGTTAACTCGGAGAGTTATCACGGAGAGTTAACATGGAGAGTTAACACGGAGAGTTAACATGGAGCGTTAACACGGAGAGTTATCACGGAGAGTTAACATGGAGAGTTATCACGGAGCGTTAACACGGAGAGTTAACATGGAGAGTTAACATGGAGAGTTAACACGGAGAGTTAACATGGAGAGTTATCACGGAGAGTTAACATGGAGAGTTAACACGGAGAGTTATCATGGAGAGTTAACATGGAGAGTTAACAGGGAGCGTTAACACGGAGAGTTATCACGGAGAGTTAACACAGAGAGTTAACAGGGAGCGTAACGCTCCCTGTTAACGCTCCCTTCACCTGGCGGCATCCTGATGCTCGCTACGTGTAATTTTACGACCACATGAAACCACAGAGGGTGGTACTTGGTACAGACCACAACACGCTGACTCATGCTGCAGGTATTTGTGGTTGGAGCTGCTTTTGATTTGGATTAAATTAGAACTGCATGCAGGTGCTGAGGCGCGCACGCGCATTAAAAGGACGCCAGCGCAGGCCTCAGCTTCAGCACTACGACAGCTGGAGGATGCTTCGCTGCTGTTTGTCGCCGTTCTGTTGTTCCCAGGTTGCAGAACCTGGCGGTCCGATGGCTTATTGTGCTTTTATTGAGCTTCTACTCGGAACAACGTGGAACACGGATCCCAGCAACTTTTAGTTGTTTTCCTGCTGAAACACCTGAATCATGTGAAATGGATCAGATTTCCCTCTGTGCCTTTGGCTGATCACCCAGTCAGTCCAGTCCAGGTGGGTGTCACCTGTTCCCGGCCAAGTGAAAAGGTTCCTACCTGCTGACTGACCCGACTGCAAACATCTGCGGCAGATAGTACCAACCTTTATGGTGGGGGGCTTAAGCGGGCGTAGCAACTTTCTCCCTCCGGCCCACCTTCCACTCATCTTACATGGCTCAGATGAATAGTTACGAGCTCTGAAACAGATGTTAATAAAATGCTAATAATAACTTCACCAGCCAAAACCTCTTCATCTGCAACTATCAGACTCCTGGTTGCTGCCTTCTTCTTTCAGATGGTTGAAAAGAGAACTTTTCTTTACAAATATAAATAATTTTACTTCTGTTATTTCTCATGTCGCATTAATAAAATACTGTAAAACAGGTCTCCTCAAATGAAGGCACTTGGGCCAAATGTGTCCCTGAACCAGCTTCTATGTGGTCCAGCAGTCTGCTTCTGGAGGAAAAGAATGATCAAAAGCCTTGAGAAATTTCTACACCTCTTCAGGAAATTCCTACCAGACCATGGTCCACAAATGCATCACTTAGGCATGGCAATGCTGAAACCAAAAAGCAGCGTGCTGTCTCACAGTGGCGATAGCAGTGTTAGCTTGATACAAACATGTCTCTCTCCAACAGGCTACAATGGGCTAAAACAGGCTACTACAGGCTACAACGGGCTAAAACAGGCTACTACAGGCTACAACGGGCTAAAACAGGCTACTACAGGCTACAACGGGCTAAAACAGGCTACTACAGGCTACAATGGGCTAAAACAGGCTACTACAGGCTACAACGGGCTAAAACAGGCTACAACGGGCTACAACGGGCTAAAACAGGCTACAACGGGCTAAAACAGGCTACTACAGGCTACAATGGGCTAAAACAGGCTACTACAGGCTACAACGGGCTAAAACAGGCTACTACAGGCTACAACGGGCTAAAACAGGCTACAACGGGTTAAAACAGGCCACTACAGGCTACAACGGGCTAAAACAGGTTACAACGAGCTAAAACAGGCTACTACAGGCTAAAACAGGCTACTACAGGCTACAACGGGCTAAAACAGGCTACAACGGGCTTAAAGAGGCTACGACGGGCTACAATGGGCTAAAACAGGCTACAACAGGCTACAACGGGTTAAAACAGGCTACAACGGGCTGAAAGAGACTACGACGGGCTACAACGGGCTAACACAGGCTGCAACGGCCTACGATGGGCTAAAAGAGGCGACAACGGGCTAAAACAGGCTACGACAGTCTTCGATGGGCTAAAACAGGCTATGACAGTCTTCGACGGGCCAAAAGAGGCTACGACGGGCTAAAACAGGCTACAACAGGCTACAGCGGGCTAAAACAGGTGACAATGGGCTAAAACAGGCCACAACAGGCTTCAACGGGCTAAAACAGGACACAACAGGCTACAGCGAGCTAAAACAGGCCACAACAGGCTACAACGGGCTAAAACAGGCCACGACAGGCTACAACGGGCTAAAACAGGCCACGACAGGCTACAATGGACTAAAACAGGCTACAACAGGCTAAAACGGGCGACAACGAGCTAAAACAGGTTACAACGGGCTATAACACACGACGACGGGCTACAACAGGCTGCGACGGGCTACAACAGGCTGCGACGGGCTACAAAACAAAAAATTGGCAATGACGGGCGACAACGGGCTAAAACAGGTGACGACGGGCTAAAACACGTGACGACGGGCTACAACAGGCTATGACGGGCTACAACGGGTTACAACGGGCTACAACGGGCTACAACGGGCTAAAACAGGCGATGACGGGCTAAAACACGTGATGACAGGCTACAACATGCTATGACGGGCTACAAAGGGGCTAAAACACGTGACGATGGGCTACAACAGGCTATGACGGGCTACAACGGGCTACAACAGGCGATCACGGGCTAAAACGGGCTACGATGGGCTACAACGGGTTAAAACAGGCTACGACGGGCTAAAACGGGCAACAACAGGCTAAAACACAGGACGACGGGCTACAACAAGCTAGGATGCGCTAAAACAGGCTACGACTGGCAAAGACATATACCAACAGACTACAACAGGCTACGATGGGCTACAACAGCTTAAATGTCATGTTTTTGCCATCCTTATCTCCTGGCGCTCATCATTGGTAACTCGATCCACCTGTTGGCTTCCTAATTGCCTCTGCTGTCTCATTCAGTTCACCTGGTTTCCTTTTCTCACTGCCTACTTAAGCTCCCTCCAATCTCTCCTTCTCTGCCAGATAATAATCAGACCTAGTTGTCTAGTTGTGTTCCAGCGTTCTACGGATTGTTCCTCAGTTGCCGACCTTCTGCTTCATGCCCCCGGATTACCCTCCTTGCCTTGCCCTTGACGGACACCGCTACTTTTCGGATCTTCTGGTTACCGACCCTGCTTGTCTTTGGATCGCCGAGCCTTGTCTTTGCCTGGACGAGTATTTTGCCATTCTGTTTACCTCCCAGCTGGAGCCTGGTTTCTTCTGCAGACCAGTCACCTGGATTGATCTTCTGCTCATACTCCTTCGCCAATAAACTGGTCATTTGTCCATAACTCCTTGTGTGTGGCTGTAATTTCGGATCCTCACGGTAACTCAAAATAGGCTATGTTGGGCAACAATGGGCTAAAACAGGCGACAACCGGCTAAAACAGGCTACGGTGGGCTAAGACAGGCTACAACGGGCTAAAACAGGCTACGGTGGGCTAAGACAGGCTACATACAGACTCAAATATGGAATTTGGTGTTTTGACTGGCAGATATAGAGGTATCCACACTATAGTATCATTACATCCCCACTGCCAGTGCAGCCATCGCTGGGCATTATCCCTCACCCGAATCACCCTGATCAGGGGTTGGTGGATGTGCTGAAGAGTCCAATCCATGGAGACCCCAGTAAGAACCTGTAAGAGCCCAAGAGTAAGACCCCATGTAAGACCTCTCTGGTGAGGGATGTCAGTAGTATCAGGCAGGTGGTTTTAGTGTTGTGGCAGAATAATGAATGAGCCTGGTGCAGCAGCTATAAATCAGAGCTCCAGGATGAAGCAATTCTTCCGACTGAAGCAAAGATTAAAGTATTCTTTTCAGAGCTACATTCATGGGACCAGAAGTTTGTCTTCAATCTGCAGTGATCAACTCAGTTCCATGCAGGACGCATTTTGCACGTCTCTACGGATGCTGAGAGGATGATTTACCAGGAGATGTGACTTTGATGAAGGGAGAAATGCACCGGGTTATTACACTACCAGTTGCCAGTTATCGTTGCCAGTGTATCGCACTACACTGGCAACACTACACTAATATCACTACACTGGCAACACTACACTAATATCACTCCACTGGCAATACTACACTAATATCACTCCACTGGCAATACTACACTAATATCACTACACAGGCAACGCTACACCAATATCACTACACTGGCAACACTACACTAATATCACTCCACTGGCAATACTACACTAATATCACTCCACTGGCAATACTACACTAATATCACTACACAGGCAACGCTACACCAATATCACTACACTGGCAACACTACACTAATATCACTCCACTGGCAATACTACACTAATATCACTCCACTGGCAATACTACACTAATATCACTACACAGGCAACGCTACACCAATATCACTACACAGCTAACGCTACACTAATATCACTACACTGGCAACGCTACACCAGTATCACTACACTGGCAACGCTACACCAGTATCACTACACTGGCAACGCTACACCAGTATCACTACACTGGCAACGCTACACCAGTATCACTACACTGGCAACGCTACACCAGTATCACTACACTGGCAACGCTACACCAGTATCACTACACTGGCAACGCTACACCAGTATCACTACACTGGCAACGCTACACCAGTATCACTACACTGGCAACGCTACACCAGTATCAATACACTGGCAACACTACACCAGTATCACTACACTGGAAACGCTACACCAATATCACTACACTGGCAACGCTACACCAGTATCACTACACTGGCAACGCTACACCAGTATCACTAAACTGGAAACGCTACACCAATATCAATACACTGGCAACGCTACACCAGTATCACTACACTGGAAACGCTACACCAGTATCACTACACTGGCAACGCTACGCCAGTATCACTACACTGGCAACACTACACCAATATCACTACACTGGCAACGCTACACCAGTATCACTACACTGGCAACGCTACACCAGTATCACTACACTGGAAACGCTACACCAGTATCACTACACTGGCAACGCTACACCAGTATCACTACACTGGAAACGCTACACCAATATCACTACACTGGCAACGCTACACCAGTATCACTACACTGGCAACGCTACACCAGTATCACTACACTGGCAACCCTACACCAATATTACTACACTGGCAACGCTACACCAGTATCACTACACTGGAAACGCTACACCAGTATCACTACACTGGAAAAGCTACACCAGTATCACTACACTGGCAACACTACACCAGTATCAATACACTAGCAACACTACACCAATATCACTATACTGGCAATACTACACCAGTATCACTACACTGGCAACGCTACACCAGTATCACTACACTGGAAACGCTACACCAATATCACTACACTGGCAACACTACACCAGTATCACTACACTGGCAACACTACACCAGTATCACTACACTGGCAACACTACACCAATATCACTACACTGGCAACACTACACCAGTATCACTACACTGGCAACACTACACCAGTATCACTACACTGGCAACACTACACCAGTATCACTACACTGGCAACGCTACACCAGTATCACTACACTGGAAACGCTACACCAATATCACTACACTGGCAACGCTACACCAATATCACTACACTGGCAACACTACACCAGTATCACTACACTGGCAACACTACACCAGTATCACTACACTGGCAACACTACACCAGTATCACTACACTGGCAACACTACACCAATATCACTACACTGGCAACACTACACCAGTATCACTACACTGGCAACACTACACCAGTATCACTACACTGGTAACACTACACCAGTATCACTACACTGGCAACACTACACCAGTATCACTACACTGGAAACGCTACACCAGTATCACTACACTGGCAACACTACACCAGTATCACTACACTGGCAACGCTACACCAGTATCACTACACTGGCAACGCTACACCAATATCAAAAGACTGGCAACGCTACACCAGTATCACTACACTGGCAACGCTACACCAGTATCACTACACTAGCAACGCTACACCAGTATCACTACACTGGCAACACTACACCAATATCACTACACTGGCAACGTTACACCAGTATCACTACACTGGCAACGTTACACCAGTATCACTACACTGGCAACACTACACCAATATCACTACACTGGCAACGCTACACCAGTATCACTACACTGGCAAATCTACACCAATATCACTACACTGGCAACACTACACCAGTATCACTACACTGGCAACGTTACACCAGTATCACTAAAAAGGCAACGTTACACCAGTATCACTACACTGGCAACACTACACCAGTATCACTAAAAAGGCAATGTTACACCAGTATCACTACACTGGCAACGTTACACCAGTATCACTAAAAAGGCAACGTTACACCAGTATCACTACACTGGCAACGCTACACCAGTATCACTACACTGGCAACACTACACCAGTATCACTACACTGGAAACGCTACACCAATATCACTACACTGGCAACGCTACACCAGTATCAATACACTGGCAACACTACACCAGTATCACTACACTGGAAACGCTACACCAATATCACTACACTGGCAACGCTACACCAGTATCACTACACTGGCAACGCTACACCAGTATCACTAAACTGGAAACGCTACACCAATATCAATACACTGGCAACGCTACACCAGTATCAATACACTGGCAACACTACACCAGTATCACTACACTGGAAACGCTACACCAATATCACTACACTGGCAACGCTACACCAGTATCACTACACTGGCAACGCTACACCAGTATCACTAAACTGGAAACGCTACACCAATATCAATACACTGGCAACGCTACACCAGTATCACTACACTGGAAACGCTACACCAGTATCACTACACTGGCAACGCTACGCCAGTATCACTACACTGGCAACACTACACCAATATCACTACACTGGCAACGCTTCACCAGTATCACTACACTGGCAACGCTACACCAGTATCACTACACTGGAAACGCTACACCAGTATCACTACACTGGCAACGCTACACCAGTATCACTACACTGGAAACGCTACACCAATATCACTACACTGGCAACGCTACACCAGTATCACTACACTGGCAACGCTACACCAGTATCACTACACTGGCAACCCTACACCAATATTACTACACTGGCAACGCTACACCAGTATCACTACACTGGAAACGCTACACCAGTATCACTACACTGGAAAAGCTACACCAGTATCACTACACTGGCAACACTACACCAGTATCAATACACTAGCAACACTACACCAATATCACTATACTGGCAATACTACACCAGTATCACTACACTGGCAACGCTACACCAGTATCACTACACTGGAAACGCTACACCAATATCACTACACTGGCAACACTACACCAGTATCACTACACTGGCAACACTACACCAGTATCACTACACTGGCAACACTACACCAATATCACTACACTGGAAACGCTACACCAATATCACTACACTGGCAACGCTACACCAGTATCACTACACTGGCAACACTACACCAGTATCACTACACTGGCAACGCTACACCAGTATCACTACACTGGAAACGCTACACCAATATCACTACACTGGCAACGCTACACCAATATCACTACACTGGCAACACTACACCAGTATCACTACACTGGCAACACTACACCAGTATCACTACACTGGCAACACTACACCAGTATCACTACACTGGCAACACTACACCAATATCACTACACTGGCAACACTACACCAGTATCACTACACTGGCAACACTACACCAGTATCACTACACTGGCAACACTACACCAGTATCACTACACTGGCTACACTACACCAGTATCACTACACTGGAAACGCTACACCAGTATCACTACACTGGCAACACTACACCAGTATCACTACACTGGCAACGCTACACCAGTATCAAAAGACTGGCAACGCTACACCAATATCAAAAGACTGGCAACGCTACACCAGTATCACTACACTGGCAACGCTACACCAGTATCACTACACTAGCAACGCTACACCAGTATCACTACACTGGCAACACTACACCAATATCACTACACTGGCAACGTTACACCAGTATCACTACACTGGCAACGTTACACCAGTATCACTACACTGGCAACACTACACCAATATCACTACACTGGCAACGCTACACCAGTATCACTACACTGGCAAATCTACACCAATATCACTACACTGGCAACACTACACCAGTATCACTACACTGGCAACGTTACACCAGTATCACTAAAAAGGCAACGTTACACCAGTATCACTACACTGGCAACACTACACCAGTATCACTAAAAAGGCAATATGACACCAGTATCACTACACTGGCAACGTTACACCAGTATCACTAAAAAGGCAACGTTACACCAGTATCACTACACTGGCAACACTACACCAGTATCACTAAAAAGGCAATGTTACACCAATATCACTACACTGGCAACACTACACCAGTATCACTACACTGGCAACGCTAAACCAATATCAATAGACTGGCAACGCTACACCAGTATCACTACACTGGCAACGCTACACCAGTATCACTACACTGGCAACACTACACCAGTATCACTACACTGGCAACACTACAACAATATCAATATACTGGCAATACTACACCAGTATCACTACACTGGCAACGCTACACCAATATCAATAGACTGGCAACGCTACACCAGTATCACTACACTGGCAACGCTACACCAGTATCACTACACTGGCAACACTACACCAGTATCACTACACTGGCAACACTACACCAGTATCACTACACTGGCAACGCTACACCAATATCAATAGACTGGCAACGCTACACCAGTATCACTACACTGGCAACGTTACACCAGTATCACTACACTGGCAACGTTACACCAGTATCACTACACTGGCAACACTACACCAATATAACTACACTGGCAACGCTACACCAGTATCACTACACTGGCAAATCTACACCAATATCACTACACTGGCAACGTTACACCAGTATCACTAAAAAGGCAACGTTACACCAGTATCACTACACTGGCAACACTACACCAGTATCACTAAAAAGGCAATGTTACGCCAATATCACTACACTGGCAACACTACACCAGTATCACTACACTGGCAACGCTACACCAATATCAATAGACTGGCAACGCTTCACCAGTATCACTACACTGGCAACGCTACAACAATATCAATATACTGGCAATACTACACCAGTATCACTACACTGGCAACACTACAACAATATCAATATACTGGCAATACTACACCAGTATCACTACACTGGCAACACTACACCAGTATCACTACACTGGCAACGCTACACCAGTATCACTACACTGGCAACGCTACACCAGTATCAATACACTGGCAACACTACACCAGTATCACTACACTGGAAACGCTACACCAATATCACTACACTGGCAACGCTACACCAGTATCACTACACTGGCAACGCTACACCAATATCACTACACTGGCTACGCTACACCAGTATCACTACACTGGCAACGCTACACCAGTATCACTACACTGGCAACGCTACACCAGTATCAATACACTGGCAACACTACACCAGTATCACTACACTGGAAACGCTACACCAGTATCACTACACAGGCAACGCTACACCAGTATCACTACACTGGCAACGCTACACCAGTATCACTACACTGGCAACACTACACCAGTATCACTACACTGGCAACGCTACACCAGTATCACTACACTGGAAACGCTACACCAGTATCACTACACTGGCAACGCTACACCAGTATCACTACACTGGCAACACTACACCAATATCACTACACTGGCAACGCTACACCAGTATCACTACACTGGCAACGCTACACCAGTATCACTACACTGGCAAATCTACACCAATATCACTACACTGGCAACACTACACCAGTATCACTACACTGGCAACGTTACACCAGTATCACTAAAAAGGCAACGTTACACCAGTATCACTACACTGGCAACACTACACCAGTATCACTAAAAAGGCAATATGACACCAGTATCACTACACTGGCAACGTTACACCAGTATCACTAAAAAGGCAACGTTACACCAGTATCACTACACTGGCAACACTACACCAGTATCACTAAAAAGGCAATGTTACACCAATATCACTACACTGGCAACACTACACCAGTATCACTACACTGGCAACGCTAAACCAATATCAATAGACTGGCAACGCTACACCAGTATCACTACACTGGCAACGCTACACCAGTATCACTACACTGGCAACACTACACCAGTATCACTACACTGGCAACACTACAACAATATCAATATACTGGCAATACTACACCAGTATCACTACACTGGCAACGCTACACCAATATCAATAGACTGGCAACGCTACACCAGTATCACTACACTGGCAACGCTACACCAGTATCACTACACTGGCAACACTACACCAGTATCACTACACTGGCAACACTACACCAGTATCACTACACTGGCAACGCTACACCAATATCAATAGACTGGCAACGCTACACCAGTATCACTACACTGGCAACGTTACACCAGTATCACTACACTGGCAACGTTACACCAGTATCACTACACTGGCAACACTACACCAATATAACTACACTGGCAACGCTACACCAGTATCACTACACTGGCAAATCTACACCAATATCACTACACTGGCAACGTTACACCAGTATCACTAAAAAGGCAACGTTACACCAGTATCACTACACTGGCAACACTACACCAGTATCACTAAAAAGGCAATGTTACGCCAATATCACTACACTGGCAACACTACACCAGTATCACTACACTGGCAACGCTACACCAATATCAATAGACTGGCAACGCTTCACCAGTATCACTACACTGGCAACGCTACAACAATATCAATATACTGGCAATACTACACCAGTATCACTACACTGGCAACACTACAACAATATCAATATACTGGCAATACTACACCAGTATCACTACACTGGCAACACTACACCAGTATCACTACACTGGCAACGCTACACCAGTATCACTACACTGGCAACGCTACACCAGTATCAATACACTGGCAACACTACACCAGTATCACTACACTGGAAACGCTACACCAATATCACTACACTGGCAACGCTACACCAGTATCACTACACTGGCAACGCTACACCAATATCACTACACTGGCTACGCTACACCAGTATCACTACACTGGCAACGCTACACCAGTATCACTACACTGGCAACGCTACACCAGTATCAATACACTGGCAACACTACACCAGTATCACTACACTGGAAACGCTACACCAGTATCACTACACAGGCAACGCTACACCAGTATCACTACACTGGCAACGCTACACCAGTATCACTACACTGGCAACACTACACCAGTATCACTACACTGGCAACGCTACACCAGTATCACTACACTGGAAACGCTACACCAGTATCACTACACTGGCAACGCTACACCAGTATCACTACACTGGCAACACTACACCAATATCACTACACTGGCAACGCTACACCAGTATCACTACACTGGCAACGCTACACCAGTATCACTACACTGGCAACGCTACACCAATATCACTACACTGGCAACGCTACACCAATATCAATAGACTGGCAACGCTACACCAGTATCACTACACTGGCAACGTTACACCAGTATCACTACACTGGCAACGCTACACCAGTATCACTACACTGGCAACGCTACACCAGTATCACTACACTGGCAAATCTACACCAATATCACTACACTGGCAACGTTACACCAGTATCACTACACTGGCAACGTTACACCAGTATCACTACACTGGCAACGTTACACCAGTATCACTAAAAAGGCAACGTTACACCAGTATCACTACACTGGCAACACTACACCAGTATCACTACACTGGCAACGCTAAACCAATATCAATAGACTGGCAACGCTACACCAGTATCACTACACTGGCAACGCTACACCAGTATCACTACACTGGCAACACTACACCAGTATCACTACACTGGCAACACTACAACAATATCAATATACTGGCAATACTACACCAGTATCACTACACTGGCAACGCTACACCAATATCAATAGACTGGCAACGCTACACCAGTATCACTACACTGGCAACGCTACACCAGTATCACTACACTGGCAACACTACACCAGTATCACTACACTGGCAACACTACACCAGTATCACTACACTGGCAACGCTACACCAATATCAATAGACTGGCAACGCTACACCAGTATCACTACACTGGCAACGTTACACCAGTATCACTACACTGGCAACACTACACCAATATAACTACACTGGCAACGCTACACCAGTATCACTACACTGGCAAATCTACACCAATATCACTACACTGGCAACGTTACACCAGTATCACTAAAAAGGCAACGTTACACCAGTATCACTACACTGGCAACACTACACCAGTATCACTAAAAAGGCAATGTTACGCCAATATCACTACACTGGCAACACTACACCAGTATCACTACACTGGCAACGCTACACCAATATCAATAGACTGGCAACGCTTCACCAGTATCACTACACTGGCAACGCTACAACAATATCAATATACTGGCAATACTACACCAGTATCACTACACTGGCAACACTACAACAATATCAATATACTGGCAATACTACACCAGTATCACTACACTGGCAACACTACACCAGTATCACTACACTGGCAACGCTACACCAGTATCACTACACTGGCAACGCTACACCAGTATCAATACACTGGCAACACTACACCAGTATCACTACACTGGAAACGCTACACCAATATCACTACACTGGCAACGCTACACCAGTATCACTACACTGGCAACGCTACACCAATATCACTACACTGGCTACGCTACACCAGTATCACTACACTGGCAACGCTACACCAGTATCACTACACTGGCAACGCTACACCAGTATCAATACACTGGCAACACTACACCAGTATCACTACACTGGAAACGCTACACCAGTATCACTACACAGGCAACGCTACACCAGTATCACTACACTGGCAACGCTACACCAGTATCACTACACTGGCAACACTACACCAGTATCACTACACTGGCAACGCTACACCAGTATCACTACACTGGAAACGCTACACCAGTATCACTACACTGGCAACGCTACACCAGTATCACTACACTGGCAACACTACACCAATATCACTACACTGGCAACGCTACACCAGTATCACTACACTGGCAACGCTACACCAGTATCACTACACTGGCAACGCTACACCAATATCACTACACTGGCAACGCTACACCAATATCAATAGACTGGCAACGCTACACCAGTATCACTACACTGGCAACGTTACACCAGTATCACTACACTGGCAACGCTACACCAGTATCACTACACTGGCAACGCTACACCAGTATCACTACACTGGCAAATCTACACCAATATCACTACACTGGCAACGTTACACCAGTATCACTACACTGGCAACGTTACACCAGTATCACTACACTGGCAACGTTACACCAGTATCACTAAAAAGGCAACGTTACACCAGTATCACTACACTGGCAACACTACACCAGTATCACTAAAAAGGCAATGTTACGCCAATATCACTACACTGGCAACACTACACCAGTATCACTACACTGGCAACGCTACACCAATATCAATAGACTGGCAACGCTACACCAGTATCACTACACTGGCAACGCTACACCAGTATCACTACACTGGCAACACTACACCAATATCACTACACTGGCAACACTACAACAATATCAATATACTGGCAATACTACACCAGTATCACTACACTGGCAACACTACACCAGTATCACTACACTGGCAACGCTACACCAGTATCACTACACTGGCAACGCTACACCAGTATCAATACACTGGCAACACTACACCAGTATCACTACACTGGAAACGCTACACCAATATCACTACACTGGCAACGCTACACCAGTATCACTACACTGGCAACGCTACACCAATATCACTACACTGGCAACGCTACACCAGTATCACTACACTGGCAACGCTACACCAGTATCACTACACTGGCAACGCTACACCAGTATCAATACACTGGCAACACTACACCAGTTTCACTACACTGGAAACGCTACACCAGTATCACTACACTGGCAACGCTACACCAGTATCACTACACTGGCAACGCTACACCAGTATCACTACACTGGCAACGCTACACCAGTATCACTACACTGGAAACGCTACACCAATATCAATACACTGGCAACGCTACACCAGTATCACTACACTGGAAACGCTACACCAGTATCACTACACTGGCAATGCTACACCAGTATCACTACACTGGCAACACTACACCAATATCACTACACTGGCAACGCTACACCAGTATCACTACACTGGCAACGCTACACCAGTATCACTACACTGGCAACGCTACACCAATATCACTACACTGGCAACGCTACACCAGTATCACTACACTGGCAACGCTACACCAGTATCACTACACTGGCAACACTACACCAATATCACTACACTGGCAACGCTACACCAGTATCACTACACTGGCAAATCTACACCAATATCACTACACTGGCAACACTACACCAGTATCACTACACTGGCAACGTTACACCAGTATCACTAAAAAGGCAACGTTACACCAGTATCACTACACTGGCAACACTACACCAGTATCACTAAAAAGGCAATGTTACACCAGTATCACTACACTGGCAACGTTACACCAGTATCACTAAAAAGGCAACGTTACACCAGTATCACTACACTGGCAACGCTACACCAGTATCACTACACTGGCAACACTACACCAGTATCACTACACTGGAAACGCTACACCAATATCACTACACTGGCAACGCTACACCAGTATCACTACACTGGAAACGCTACACCAGTATCACTACACTGGCAACGCTACACCAGTATCACTACACTGGAAACGCTACACCAGTATCACTACACTGGCAACGCTACACCAGTATCACTACCCTGGCAACGCTACACCAGTATCACTACACTGGAAACGCTACACCAATATCACTACACTGGCAACGCTACACCAGTATCACTACACTGGCAACGCTACACCAATATCAATAGACTGGAAACGCTACACCAATATCACTACACTGGAAAAGCTACACCAGTATCACTACACTGGCAACACTACACCAGTATCAATACACTAGCAACACTACACCAATATCACTATACTGGCAATACTACACCAGTATCACTACACTGGCAACGGTACACCAGTATCACTACACTGGAAAAGCTACACCAGTATCACTACACTGGAAACACTACACCAGTATCAATACACTAGCAACACTACACTAATATCAATATACTGGCAATACTACACCAGTATCACTACACTGGAAACGCTACACCAGTATCACTACACTGGCAACGCTACACCAGTATCACTACACTGGCACCGCTACACCAGTATCACTACACTGGCAACACTACACCAATATCACTACACTGGCAACACTACACCAGTATCACTACACTGGAAACGCTACACCAATATCACTACACTGGCAACGCTACACCGGTATCACTACACTAGCAACGCTACACCAGTTTCACTACACTAACAACGCTACACCAGTATCACTACACTGGCAACACTACACCAGTATCACTACACTGGAAACGCTACACCAGTATCACTACACTGGCAACCCTACACCAATATCACTACACTGGCAACACTACACCAGTATCACTACACTGGAAACGCTACACCAATATCACTACACTGGCAACGCTACACCAGTATCACTACACTGGCAACGTTACACCAGTATCACTACACTGGAAACGCTACACCAATATCACTACACTGGCAACGCTACACCAGTATCACTACACTGGAAACGCTACACCAATATCACTACACTGGCAACGCTACACCAGTATCACTACACTGGAAACGCTACACCAATATCACTACACTGGCAACGCTACACCAGTATCACTACACTGGCAACGTTACACCAGTATCACTACACTGGAAACGCTACACCAGTATCACTACACTGGCAACGCTACACCAGTATCACTACACTGGAAACGCTACACCAATATCACTACACTGGAAACGCTACACCAGTATCACTACACTGGAAACGCTACACCAGTATCACTACACTGGAAACGCTACACCAGTATCACTACATTGGAAACGCTACACCAATATCACTACACTGGAAACGCTACACCAATATCACTACACTGGAAACGCTACACCAGTATCACTACACTGGCAACACTACACCAGTATCACTACACTGGCAACACTACACCAGTATCACTACACTGGCAACGTTACACCAGTATCACTACACTGGCAACACTACACCAGTATCACTACACTGGCAACGTTACACCAGTATCACTACACTGGCAACGCTACACCGGTATCACTACACTAGCAACGCTACACCAGTATCACTACACTGGAAACGCTACACCAATATCACTACACTGGCAACGCTACACCAGTATCACTACACTGGCAACGCTACACCAATATCAATAGACTGGAAACGCTACACCAATATCACTACACTGGAAAAGCTACACCAGTATCACTACACTGGCAACACTACACCAGTATCAATACACTAGCAACACTACACCAATATCACTATACTGGCAATACTACACCAGTATCACTACACTGGCAACGGTACACCAGTATCACTACACTGGAAAAGCTACACCAGTATCACTACACTGGAAACACTACACCAGTATCAATACACTAGCAACACTACACTAATATCAATATACTGGCAATACTACACCAGTATCACTACACTGGAAACGCTACACCAGTATCACTACACTGGCAACGCTACACCAGTATCACTACACTGGCACCGCTACACCAGTATCACTACACTGGCAACACTACACCAATATCACTACACTGGCAACACTACACCAGTATCACTACACTGGAAACGCTACACCAATATCACTACACTGGCAACGCTACACCGGTATCACTACACTAGCAACGCTACACCAGTTTCACTACACTAACAACGCTACACCAGTATCACTACACTGGCAACACTACACCAGTATCACTACACTGGAAACGCTACACCAGTATCACTACATTGGAAACGCTACACCAGTATCACTACACTGGCAACGCTACACCAGTATCACTACACTGGCAACACTACACTTGTATCACTACACTGGTATTCAATTCAATTCAATTCAACTTCATTTATATAGCGTCAAATCACGGCAATGCCATCTCAAGACGCTTTACAGACAGAGGGGAAAACATAATGAAAGCCAATTCATAACAGCCTATATAAGGAAACCAACAGATTGAGTTGAGTCCAACTCAATCACCCATCCTGAGCAAGCACACTGGCGACAGTGGGAAGGAAAAAACTCCCTTTTAACAGGAAGGAAACCTCCAGCAGAACCCGGCTCAGGACAGGCAGCCATCTGCCTCTGCTGTGTGGGGGGAAGAGGACAGAAAGACAACAGACAACAGGAACTGCTACTCCCGGCCAGGGAGACCTGCTGAGACAGTAGACATACATGTTAATGATGCAACACTATTATGGGGGGGGGGGGGGGGGGGGTAAAAGAGAGAGATAAAGAGAAAGAAGCTCAGTGTATCAGGAAATGTCCCTCAGCAGTCTAAACCTATAGCAGCATAACTAAGGGATGCTAACCATCCCTAGTTATAGGACTTATCAAAAAGATAAGTCTTCAGCCTAGTCTTAAAGGTGGGGAGGGTGTCTGCTTCCCTAACACTAACTGGGAGCTTATTCCATAAGAGAGGGGCCTGATAACCAAAGGCTCTGCCTCCTGCTCGGCTCTTTGAGACTCTAGGAACCACAAGTAAGCCTGCAGTCTGCGAACGAAGTACTCTGCTTGGTATATAAGGAACTATGAGGTCTTTGATATATAGTGGTGCCTGGTTGTGGAGGGCTTTATATGTAAGGAGAAGGATTTTAAATTCTATTCTAGATTCAACAGGCAGCCAATGAAGAGAGGCTAAAACTGGAGAAATATGATCTCTCCTGCTGGTTCTGGTCAGGACTCTGGCTGCAGAATTCTGGATCAGCTGAAGGCTTTTCAGGGCATATTTAGGACAGCCCAGTAATAGAGAGTTACAGTAATCTAGTCTCGAAGTAACAAAAGCGTGAACCAGTTTTTCTGCATCAGACAGAATGTCCCTAATTTTGGCTATATTACGTAAATGAAAGAAGGCTGTTTTAGTAACCTGCTTAATATGTGGGCCAAAGGACAGGTCAGGGTCAAATATTACTCCAAGGTTTCTCACTGTAGCACTGGAAGCTAAAGTAATGCCATCCAGGTTCATTACAAAACCGGAAAATTTAGCTCTGAGTTTTTCAGATCCAACGAGAATTACTTCAGTCTTATCTGAGTTTAAGAGGAGAAAATTTCTAGACATCCAAGTCTTTATGTCTATGAGCCTATTGGGCTGATTTGTTTCATCTGGTTTAAAGGATAAGTATATCTGAGTATCATCTGCATAACAATGAAAGTTTATTCCATGCTGTCTAATAATTTTGCCTAAAGGGAGCATATATAGCGTGAAGAGTATTGGTCCAAGTACAGAACCTTGAGGAACTCCATGACTTACTGTAGTTTGTGAGGAGGACTTGTCATTTACATGAACAAACTGAAGTCTATCAGATAAATATGATTTAAACCAGCTTAATGCTGTACCTGTAATTCCAATCACCTGTTCTAGTCTGTGTAACAGAATGTTATGATCGACTGTATCAAATGCAGCACTAAGATCAAGCAAGATAAGTACGGACACAAGTCCTTCGTCTGAGGCCATAAGAAGGTCATTAGTAACTTTCACCAATGCTGTCTCAGTGCTATGATGAGCTCTAAATCCTGACTGAAACTCCTCGCATAAATTATTTCTGCTCAGGTGGGCATGTAGCTGAGCTGAAACTATTTTCTCCAGAATTTTAGACATAGACGGGAGGTTAGATATAGGTCTATAATTTGCTATCACCTCTGGATCCAGAGATTGCTTTTTAAGTAAAGGCTTGATTACAGCAGTTTTAAATGATTGTGGTACATATCCTGTCACTAAAGACATATTGATAAGACTTAGTAGTGATGTATTAATTAAAGGGAAAATGTCCTTAAAGAGGCTCGTTGGGAGAGGGTCTAAGATACAGGTGGATGGTTTAGATGAAGCTATTATTTTAGTTAATTCAGAGGGTTGGACAGGACAGAAACTATTTAGACACAAGTCAGATCCTGGTTCTAAGGATGCTTCGGAGACCACAACAGGCTCAACATTATAGGTAGAAGGAAGAATATTGTGGATTTGATCTCTAATAGTGTCAATTTTATTCCTGAAAAAATACATGAAATCATCCCAGCTAAGTGAGAAAGGAATACATGGCTCCACAGCGCTCCGGCTCCTAGTAAGCCTAGCTACAGTGCTGAAAAGAAACCGAGGGTTGTTTTTGTTTTCCTCTATCAATGATGAATAATAAGCTGTTCTTGCCGTACGTAAGGCTTTTTTGTATACGATTAAAATTTCTTTCCAGGTTAAGTGAGACTCCTCTAGTCCTGATGAACGCCATCTGTTTTCCAAACGCCTTGATGCCTGTTTTAGAGCTCGAAGCTGGGAATTAAACCAGGGAGCCTTCATAATCTTACCTAATTTCTTCTTCTTTAGGGGAGCAACATTATCCAAGTTTGTACGCATTGAAGCTGTTATAGTATCAGCATGTTGATCAATCTGAGCAGGAGTAAGGCTTAAAGGGGGACTCTTAGTGATGCTAACACATGGTAGAGGGGAAAAAATTGATTCAATTGATTGTTTAAATTTTGTAATATTATTGTCTGATAAACATCTAATATAGTAGAATTTATTTTTGGTCAGTGAGTAATCAAATAAAGTGAATTCAAAGGTTAATAAGAAGTGATCGGACAAGACAGGGTTTTGAGGAAATACTTTGAGCTTATCAGTCTCAATACCAGATGTTAGAACCAGATCAAGAGTATGGCCATGAGAGTGAGTGGCTCCATGGACATTTTGTGAAAACCCAATTGAGTTTAGGATAGAGCTAAAGGAAATGTTTAAACTATCATTTTCATGGTCAACATGAATATTAAAATCACCTAGTACAATGACCTTATCAGTAGTCAGCACTAACTCAGACAAGAGATCAGAGAATTCGGTCAGAAACTCGGAGTAAGGTCCAGGTGGGCGATACACTAATGCTAAAAGGAGCGGTTTCTCTCAATTCCATTTTGGATGAGATAAATTTAATGTCAGGAATTCAAAGGATTTATAGTTAGTTTTGAGCTTAGGATTAATTAAAAATTCTGACTGAAAAATAGCTGCAACACCTCCTCCTCTGCCTGTAGTTCTAGGAATGTGAAAGTTTAAATAGTTAGCTGGCGTAGCTTCATTAATACTAACATAATCCTCTTGCTGTAACCAGGTTTCCATAAGACAGAATAAATCAATGTGGTGATCACCTATCAAGTCATTGACTAATAAAGACTTATTTGGGAGGGATCTGATATTCAGTAGGCCACACTTTATTGTCTTATTTTCAGATTTTATTAGATCCATTGTTTTTATTTTTATGAGGTTTTCACGATTAACCCCAGAAGTGTTTTTGTGTTGTTTAATTCTTACTGCTGGGGAGTTGTATAAGGTCGGAATGGGGTTTTGGGTGGGCGGCGGCAGGTGGGAAGCTGCAGAAAAGTGTGTAGGACTACAATTCTGCCTCCTGGTCCCAACCCTGAGTTGTCAATTTAGCTGACTAATAAAAGAGTCCATATTGCTGGATAAGAGAGCGGCTCCATCCAACGTGGGATGGATGCCATCTCTCCTAATAAGACCAGGCTTTCCCCAAAAAGCGCTCCAATTATCTATAAAACCCACGTTGTTATCGGGACACCACCTAGACAACCAGCGGTTGAAGGATGACATGCGGCTAAACATGTCATCGCTGATTAAATTTGGCAAGGGACCAGAGAAAACTACGGAGTCCGACATGCTCTTGGCAAAGTTACACACCGAAGCAACATTCATTTTAGTGACCTCCGATTGGCGTAACCGGGTGTCGTTACCGCCGACGTGAATTACAATCTTACGGTATTTACGTTTAGCCTTAGCCAGCAGTTTCAAATACGATTCGACGTTGCCCGCTCTGGCCCCAGGAATGCATTTGACTATGGTATCATTACACTGGCAACACTACACCAGTATCACTACACTGGTATCACTACACTGGCAACACTACACCAGTATCACTACACTGGTATCACTACACTGGTATCACTACACTGGCAACACTACACCAGTATCACTACACTGGCAACACTACACCAGTATCAATACACTGGCAACACTACACCAGTATCACTACACTGGTATCACTACACTGGCAACACTACACCAGTATCACTACACTGGTATCACTACACTGGTATCACTACACTGGCAACACTACACCAGTATCACTACACTGGTATCACTACACTGGTATCACTACACTGGCAACACTACACCAGTATCAATACACTGGCAACACTACACCAGTATCACTACACTGGCAACACTACACCAGTATCACTACACTGGCAACACTACACCAGTATCACTACACTGGCAACACTACACCAGTGTCACTACACTGGTATCACTACACTGGTATCACTACACTGGCAACACTACACCAGTATCAATACACTGGCAACACTACACCAGTATCACTACACTGGCAACACTACACCAGTGTCACTACACTGGTATCACTACACTGGTATCACTACACCAGTATCTCCACACCAGTATCACTACACTGGTATCACTACACTGGCAACACTACACCAGTATTGCTACACTAGTATCACTATACTGTTATCACTACACTAGTATCTTATTTCAATCATTCAGCTTCTTCAATAAATGGGCATTCACATTTGCTATTATTTCAATGATAGGTGGTTCTAGTTATTATTATTATTATTATTATTATATATTATTCTGCCAAATTTAGCCGATCTACTACTCATGCACCATTCAAGTCACTTCAATCATTTAGATTTTAAACTGTGCAGCTCCTTCAGGACATGTGTGGTCCGATTTCTTTGATTTTAAATCTTTGTAGTTTTTGAGATACTTAGCATTTTGGAAAAATAAATTCAGCCTTGTGATTGGATGAAAGTCCTTCAAACCCAATCTGGATTGGATGATGAAAAAATTCACCTTTGCGATTGGTCGTTTTTGCATAATGAGCTGAAAACAGCTTCAATGGGGGTTCGGAGCTCTGCACCAGTTTGGAATGTCTGGTTCATCTTGGTGCCAGTCTCCATTGTCTTTTCTTGCAAAATCTTTGAAACGCTACTCCTCCTACACCTAGGATTTATGCTGTAAACATGTTTATTTCTACTGTAAACATGTTTTTTTTTTTCCCTGTAAACGTATTTATTTATTCTATAAACGTGTTTATTCCTGCTGTAAACGTGTTTATTTCTGCTGTAAATGTGTTTATTTCTGCTGTAAACATGTTTATTCCTGCAGTAAAGATGTTTATTTCTACTGTAAACATGTTTAATCTTGATGTAAACATGTATATTTCTGCTGTAAACGTGTTTATTTCTTCTGTAAGCGTGTATTTCGGCTGTAAACGTGCTTAATCCTGCTGTAAACGTGTTTATTCCTGCTGTAAACGTGTTTATTTCTACAGTAAACATGTTTATTATTGCTGTAAACATGTTTATTTTTGCTGTAAGCATGTGTATTACTAGTGTAAATGTATTTATTTCTTCTGTAAACATGTTTATTTCTGCAGGAAACATCTGTATTTCTGCTGTAAACATCTTTATTTCTGCTGTAAACGTGTTTATTCTTGCTGTAAACATGTTTATTCCTGCTGTAAACGTGTTTATTTATGCTGTAAACGTGTTTATTTCTGCTGTAAACATATTTATTCCTACTGTAAACATGTGTATTCCTACTGTAAACATGTTTATTTCTGCTGTTAACGTGTTTATTTCTGCTGCAAACGTGTTTATTTCTTCTGTAAACATGTTCATTTTTGTTGTAAACATGTTTATTTCTGCTGTAAACGTGTTTATTTCTGCTGTAAACATTTTATTTCTGTTGAAAACATGTTTATTTCTGACGTAAACATGTTTATTTCTTCTGGAAACATGTTTATTTTTGTTGTAAAGATGTTTATTTCTTCTGTAAGCGTGTTTATTTCTGCTGTAAACATGTTTATTTTAGCTGTAAGCATGTTTATTACTGCTTTAAATGTGCTTATTTCTGTTGTAAACATGTTTATTTCTGCTGTAAACATGTTTATTCCTGCTGTAAACATGTTTATTTCTGCTGTAAACTTGTTTATTCCTGCTGTAAACGTGTTTATTCCTGCTGTAAACATGGTTATTTCTGCAGGAAACATCTTTATTTCTGCTGTAAATTTGTATTTCTGCTGTCAACATGTTTATTTCTGCTGTAAACATGTTTATTTCTGCTGTAAACATGTTTATTCCTACTGTAAACATATTTATTTGTTCTGTAAGCATGTTTATTACTGCTGTAAATGTGCTTATTTCAGTTGTAAACATGTTTATTTCTGCTGTAAACATGTTTATTCCTGCTGTAAACATGTTTATTTCTGCTGTAAACGTGTTTATTTCCGCTGTAAACATGTTTATTTCTGCTGTAAACTTGTTTATTCCTGCTGTAAACGTGTTTATTCCTGCTGTAAATGTGTTCATTTCTGCTGTAAAGGTGTTTATTTCTGCTGTAAACATGTTCATTACTGCTGTAAACATGTTTATTACTGCTGTAAACGTGTTTATTTCTTCTGTAAACATGTTTATTTTTGTTGTAAACATGTTTATTTCTGCTGTAAACGTGTTTATTACTGCTGTAAACGTGTTTATTTCTGCTGTAAACATGTTGATTTCTGCTGTAAGTATGTTTATTTCTGCTGTAAATGTATTTATTTCTGTTGTAAACATGTTTATTTCTGCTGTAAACATGTTTATTCCTGCTGTCAACATGTTTATTTCTGCAGTAAACGTGTTTATTTTTGCAATAAACGTGTTTATTTCTGCAGTAAACATGTTTATTTGTTTTGTCAATATGTTTATTCCTGCTGTAAATATTTTAATTTCTGATGTAAGCATGTTTATTTCTGCTGTAAATGTGTTCATTTCCTCTATAAATGTGTTTATTTCTGCAGTAAACGTGTTTATGCCTCCTGTAAACATTTTATTCCTACAGTGAACATGTTTACTTCTGCTGTAAACGTGTTTATTTTCGCTGTAAACTTGTTTATTCCTGTGTAAACGTGTTTATTTCTATTGTAAACGTGTTTATTATGCTTTAAACATGTTTATTCCTACTGTAAACTGGTTTATTAATGCTGTAAATGTGTTTATTTCTGCTGTAAACATGTTTATTTCTGCTGTAAACATGTTTATTTCTGTTGTAAATGAGTTCATTTCTGCTGTAAACATGTTTATTTCTACTGTAAACGTGTTTATTTCTGCTGTAAACTATTTTATTCCTGCTGTAAACATGTTTATTTCCGCTGTAAACATGTTTATTTCTGCTGTAAATGTGTTTATTTCTGCTGTAAACATGTTCATTACTGCTGTAAATTTATTTATTCCTGCTGTAAACATGTTTATTTCTGCAGGAAACATCTTTATTTCTGCTGTAAATTTGTATTTCTGCTGTCAACATGTTTATTTCTGCAGTAAACGTGTTTATTTCTACTGTAAACGTGTTTATTCCTGCTGTAAATGTGTTTACTCCTGCTGTAAACGTGTTTATTTCTGCTGTAAACGTGTTTATTTCTTCTGTAAACATGTTTATTTTTGTTGTAAACATGTTTATTTCTGATTTAAACGTGTTTATTACTGCTGTAAATGTGTTTATTTCGGTTGTAAACATGTTTATTTCTGCTGTAAACATGTTTAATCCTGCTGTCAACATCTTTATTTCTGCAGTAAACGTGTTTATTTTTGCAATAAACGTGTTTATTTCTGCAGTAAACATGTTTATTTGTTTTGTCAATATGTTTATCCGTGCTGTAAATGTTTTAATTTCTGCTGTAAGCATGTTTATTTCTGCTGTAAATATGTTCATTTCCTCTATAAATGTGTTTATTACTGCTTTAAACATGTTTATTTCTGCAGTACACATGTTTATTCCTGCTGTAAACATGTTCATTACTGCTGTAAACATGTTTATTACTGCTGTAAAGGTGTTTATTTCTGCTGTAAGACATGTTTATTTTTGCTGTAAGCATGTTTATTACTGCTGTAAATGTGTTTATTTCTGTTGTAAACATGTTTATTTCTGCAGTAAACATGTTTATTTCTGTTGTAAATGTGTTTATGTCTGCTGTAAACATGTTTATTTCTGCTGTAAATAATTTTATTCCTGCTGTAAACATGTTTATTTCTGCTGTAAACATGTTTATTCCTACTGTAAACTGGTTTATTACTGATGTAAATGTGTTTATTCCTGCTGTAAACATGTTTATTACTGCTGTAAAGGTGTTTATTTCTGCTGTAAGACATGTTTATTTTTGCTGTAAGCATGTTTATTACTGCTGTAAATGTGTTTATTTCTGTTGTAAACATGTTTATTTCTGCAGTAAACATGTTTATTTCTGTTGTAAATGTGTTTATGTCTGCTGTAAACATGTTTATTTCTGCTGTAAATAATTTTATTCCTGCTGTAAACATGTTTATTTCTGCTGTAAACATGTTTATTCCTACTGTAAACTGGTTTATTACTGATGTAAATGTGTTTATTCCTGCTGTAAACATGTTTATTACTGCTGTAAAGGTGTTTATTTCTGCTGTAAGACATGTTTATTTTTGCTGTAAGCATGTTTATTACTGCTGTAAATGTGTTTTTTCTGTTGTAAACATGTTTATTTCTGCAGTAAACATGTTTATTTCTGTTGTAAATGTGTTTATGTCTGCTGTAAACATGTTTATTTCTGCTGTAAATAATTTTATTCCTGCTGTAAACATGTTTATTTCTGCTGTAAACATGTTTATTCCTACTGTAAACTGGTTTATTACTGATGTAAATGTGTTTATTCCTGCTGTAAACATGTTTATTACTGCTGTAAAGGTGTTTATTTCTGCTGTAAGACATGTTTATTTTTGCTGTAAGCATGTTTATTACTGCTGTAAATGTGTTTATTTCTGTTGTAAACATGTTTATTTCTGCAGTAAACATGTTTATTTCTGTTGTAAATGTGTTTATGTCTGCTGTAAACATGTTTATTTCTGCTGTAAATAATTTTATTCCTGCTGTAAACATGTTTATTTCTGCTGTAAACATGTTTATTCCTACTGTAAACTGGTTTATTACTGATGTAAATGTGTTTATTCCTGCTGTAAACGTGTTTATTCCTGCTGTAAACATGTTTATTTCTGCAGGAAACATCTTTATTTCTGCTGTAAATTTGTATTTCTGCTGTCAACATGTTTATTTCTGCTGTAAACATGTTTATTTCTGCTGTAAACATGTTTATTCCTACTGTAAACATATTTATTTGTTCTGTAAGCATGTTTATTACTGCTGTAAATGTGCTTATTTCTGTTGTAAACATGTTTATTTCTGCTGTAAACATGTTTATTCCTGCTGTAAACATGTTTATTTCTGCTGTAAACGTGTTTATTTCCGCTGTAAACATGTTTATTTCTGCTGTAAACTTGTTTATTTCTGCTGTAAACGTGTTTATTCCTGCTGTAAATGTGTTCATTTCTGCTGTAAAGGTGTTTATTTCTGCTGTAAACATGTTCATTACTGCTGTAAACACGTTTATTACTGCTGTAAACGTGTTTATTTCTTCTGTAAACATGTTTATTTTTGTTGTAAACATGTTTATTTCTGCTGTAAACGTGTTTATTACTGCTGTAAAGGTGTTTATTTCTGCTGTAAACATGTTGATTTCTGCTGTAAGTATGTTTATTTCTGCTGTAAATGTATTTATTTCTGTTGTAAACATGTTTATTTCTGCTGTAAACATGTTTATTCCTGCTGTCAACATGTTTATTTCTGCAGTAAACGTGTTTATTTTTGCAATAAACGTGTTTATTTCTGCAGTAAACATGTTTATTTGTTTTGTCAATATGTTTATTCCTGCTGTAAATATTTTAATTTCTGATGTAAGCATGTTTATTTCTGCTGTAAATGTGTTCATTTCCTCTATAAATGTGTTTATTTCTGCAGTAAACGTGTTTATGCCTCCTGTAAACATTTTATTCCTACAGTGAACATGTTTACTTCTGCTGTAAACGTGTTTATTTTCGCTGTAAACTTGTTTATTCCTGTGTAAACGTGTTTATTTCTATTGTAAACGTGTTTATTATGCTTTAAACATGTTTATTCCTACTGTAAACTGGTTTATTAATGCTGTAAATGTGTTTATTTCTGCTGTAAACATGTTTATTTCTGCTGTAAACATGTTTATTTCTGTTGTAAATGAGTTCATTTCTGCTGTAAACATGTTTATTTCTACTGTAAACGTGTTTATTTCTGCTGTAAACTATTTTATTCCTGCTGTAAACATGTTTATTTCCGCTGTAAACATGTTTATTTCTGCTGTAAATGTGTTTATTTCTGCAGGAAACATCTTTATTTCTGCTGTAAATTTGTATTTCTGCTTTCAACATGTTTATTTCTGCAGTAAACGTGTTTATTTCTACTGTAAACGTGTTTATTCCTGCTGTAAATGTGTTTACTCCTGCTGTAAACGTGTTTATTTCTGCTGTAAACGTGTTTATTTCTTCTGTAAACATGTTTATTTTTGTTGTAAACATGTTTATTTCTGCTTTAAACGTGTTTATTACTGCTGTAAATGTGTTTATTTCTGTTGTAAACATGTTTATTTCTGCTGTAAACATGTTTAATCCTGCTGTCAACATCTTTATTTCTGCAGTAAACGTGTTTATTTTTGCAATAAACGTGTTTATTTCTGCAGTAAACATGTTTATTTGTTTTGTCAATATGTTTATCCGTGCTGTAAATGTTTTAATTTCTGCTGTAAGCATGTTTATTTCTGCTGTAAATATGTTCATTTCCTCTATAAATGTGTTTATTACTGCTTTAAACATGTTTATTTCTGCAGTACACATGTTTATTCCTGCTGTAAACATGTTTATTCCTGCTGTAAACATGTTTATTTCTGCTGTAAACGTGTTTATTTCCGCTGTAAACATGTTTATTTCTGCTGTAAACTTGTTTATTCCTGCTGTAAACGTGTTTATTCCTGCTGTAAATGTGTTCATTTCTGCTGTAAAGGTGTTTATTTCTGCTGTAAACATGTTCATTACTGCTGTAAACACGTTTATTACTGCTGTAAACGTGTTTATTTCTTCTGTAAACATGTTTATTTTTGTTGTAAACATGTTTATTTCTGCTGTAAACGTGTTTATTACTGCTGTAAAGGTGTTTATTTCTGCTGTAAACATGTTGATTTCTGCTGTAAGTATGTTTATTTCTGCTGTAAACGTGTTTATTTCCGCTGTAAACATGTTTATTTCTGCTGTAAACTTGTTTATTCCTGCTGTAAACGTGTTTATTCCTGCTGTAAATGTGTTCATTTCTGCTGTAAAGGTGTTTATTTCTGCTGTAAACATGTTCATTACTGCTGTAAACACGTTTATTACTGCTGTAAACGTGTTTATTTCTTCTGTAAACATGTTTATTTTTGTTGTAAACATGTTTATTTCTGCTGTAAACGTGTTTATTACTGCTGTAAAGGTGTTTATTTCTGCTGTAAACATGTTGATTTCTGCTGTAAGTATGTTTATTTCTGCTGTAAATGTATTTATTTCTGTTGTAAACATGTTTATTTCTGCTGTAAACATGTTTATTCCTGCTGTCAACATGTTTATTTCTGCAGTAAACGTGTTTATTTTTGCAATAAACGTGTTTATTTCTGCAGTAAACATGTTTATTTGTTTTGTCAATATGTTTATTCCTGCTGTAAATATTTTAATTTCTGATGTAAGCATGTTTATTTCTGCTGTAAATGTGTTCATTTCCTCTATAAATGTGTTTATTTCTGCAGTAAACGTGTTTATGCCTCCTGTAAACATTTTATTCCTACAGTGAACATGTTTACTTCTGCTGTAAACGTGTTTATTTTCGCTGTAAACTTGTTTATTCCTGTGTAAACGTGTTTATTTCTATTGTAAACGTGTTTATTATGCTTTAAACATGTTTATTCCTACTGTAAACTGGTTTATTAATGCTGTAAATGTGTTTATTTCTGCTGTAAACATGTTTATTTCTGCTGTAAACATGTTTATTTCTGTTGTGAATGAGTTCATTTCTGCTGTAAACATGTTTATTTCTACTGTAAACGTGTTTATTTCTGCTGTAAACTATTTTATTCCTGCTGTAAACATGTTTATTTCCGCTGTAAACATGTTTATTTCTGCTGTAAATGTGTTTATTTCTGCAGGAAACATCTTTATTTCTGCTGTAAATTTGTATTTCTGCTGTCAACATGTTTATTTCTGCAGTAAACGTGTTTATTTCTACTGTAAACGTGTTTATTCCTGCTGTAAATGTGTTTACTCCTGCTGTAAACGTGTTTATTTCTGCTGTAAACGTGTTTATTTCTTCTGTAAACATGTTTATTTTTGTTGTAAACATGTTTATTTCTGCTTTAAACGTGTTTATTACTGCTGTAAATGTGTTTATTTCTGTTGTAAACATGTTTATTTCTGCTGTAAACATGTTTAATCCTGCTGTCAACATCTTTATTTCTGCAGTAAACGTGTTTATTTTTGCAATAAACGTGTTTATTTCTGCAGTAAACATGTTTATTTGTTTTGTCAATATGTTTATCCGTGCTGTAAATGTTTTAATTTCTGCTGTAAGCATGTTTATTTCTGCTGTAAATATGTTCATTTCCTCTATAAATGTGTTTATTACTGCTTTAAACATGTTTATTTCTGCAGTACACATGTTTATTCCTGCTGTAAACATGTTCATTACTGCTGTAAACATGTTTATTACTGCTGTAAAGGTGTTTATTTCTGCTGTAAGACATGTTTATTTTTGCTGTAAGCATGTTTATTACTGCTGTAAATGTGTTTATTTCTGTTGTAAACATGTTTATTTCTGCAGTAAACATGTTTATTTCTGTTGTAAATGTGTTTATGTCTGCTGTAAACATGTTTATTTCTGCTGTAAACGTGTTTATTTCTGCTGTAAATAATTTTATTCCTGCTGTAAACCTGTTTATTTCTGCTGTAAACATGTTTATTCCTACTGTAAACTGGTTTATTACTGATGTAAATGTGTTTATTTCTGCTGTAAACATGTTTATTTCTGCTGTAAACTATTTTATTCCTGCTGTAAACGTGTTTATTTCCGCTGTAAACATGTTTATTACTGCTCTAAATTTATTTATTACTGCAGTAACATGTTGATTTTTGCAGGAAACATCTTTATTTCTGCTGTAAATTTGTTTTTCTGCTGTCAACATGTTTATTTCTGCAGTAAACGTGTTTATTTCTGCTGTAAAAGTGTTTATTCCTGCTGTAAATGTGTTTACTCCTGCTGTAAACGTGTTTATTTCTTCTGTAAACATGTTTATTTTTGTTTTAAACATGTTTATTTCTGCTGTAAACGTGTTTATTACTGCTGTAAAGGTGTTTATTTCTGCTGTAAACATGTTTATTTCTGCTGTAAGCATGTTTATTACTGCTGTAAATGTATTTATTTCTGCTGTAAACATGTTTATTCCTGCTGTCAACATGTTTATTTCTGCAGTAAACGTGTTTATTTCTTCTGTAAACATGTTTATTTTTGTTTTAAACATGTTTATTTCTGCTGTAAACGTGTTTATTACTGCTGTAAAGGTGTTTATTTCTGCTGTAAACATGTTTATTTCTGCTGTAAGCATGTTTATTACTGCTGTAAATGTATTTATTTCTGCTGTAAACATGTTTATTCCTGCTGTCAACATGTTTATTTCTGCAGTAAACGTGTTTATTTTTGCAATAAACGTGTTTATTTCTGCAGTAAACATGTTTATTTGTTTTATCAATATGTTTATTCCTGCTGTAAATGTTTTAATTTCTGCTGTAAGCATGTTTATTTCTGCTGTAAATGTGTTCATTTCCTCTATAAATGTGTTTATTTCTGCAGTAAACGTGTTTATGCCTGCTGTAAACATTTTATTCCTATAGTAAACATGTTTATTCCTGCTGTAAACGTGTTTATTCCTGCTGTAAATGTGTTCATTTATGCTGTAAATGTGTTTATTTCTGCTGTAAACATGTTTATTACTGCTTTAAACATGTTTATTTCTGCAGTACACGTGTTTATTCCTGCTGTAAACATGTTCATTACTGCTGTAAACATGTTTATTACTGCTGTAAACATGTTTATTACTGCTGTAACGGTGTTTATTTCTGCTGTAAACATGTTTATTTTTGCTGTAAACATGTTTATTTCTGCTGTAAATGTCTATTTCTGCTGTAAAAATGTTTGTTACTGCTGTAAACATGTTGATTTCTGCTGTAACAATGTTTTTTCTACTGTAAACGTGTTTATTTCGGCTGTAAACAAGTTTATTTTTGCTGTAAACGTGTTTATTTCTATTGTAAACGTGTTTATTATGCTGTAAACATGTTTATTTCTGCTGTAAACATGTTTATTACTGTTGTAAATGTGTTTATTTCTGTTGTAAACATGTTTATTTCTGCTGTAAACATGTTTATTACTGCTGTAAACATGTTTATTTCTACTGTAAATGTGTTTATTTCTGCTGTAAGCATGTTTATTTCGGTTTTAAATGTGTTTATTTCTGCTGTAAACATGTTGATTTCTGCTGTAAACGTGTTTATTATGCTGTAAACGTGTTTATTTCTGCTGTAAACATGTTTATTCCTGCTGTAAACATGTTCATTTCTGCTGTAAATGTGTTCATTTCTGCTGTAAATGTGTTTATTTCTGCTGTAAACATGTTTATTACTGCTTTAAACATGTTTATTTCTGCAGTACACGTGTTTATTCCTGCTGTAAACATGTTCATTACTGCTGTAAACATGTTTATTACTGCTGTAAACATGTTTATTTCTGCTGTAAACATTTTTATTTCTGCTTTAAACATGTTTATTGCTGCTGTAAACGTGTTTATTTCTGCTGTAAACATGATTATTTCTGCTGTAAACATGTTTATTTCTGTTGTAAATGTGTTTATTCCTACTGTAAACTGGTTTATTACTTATGTAAATGTGTTTATTTCTGCTGTAAAAATGTTTATTATTGCTGTAAACGTGTTTATTTCTGCTGTAAACATGTTTATTCTGCTGTAAACTATTTTATTCCTGCTGTAAACGTGTTTATTTCCGCTGTAAACATGTTTATTACTGCTCTAATTTTATTTATTACTGCAGTAACATGTTGATTTTTGCAGGAAAAATCTTTATTTCTGCTGTAAATTAGTTTTTCTGCTGTCAACATGTTTATTTCTGCAGTAAACGTGTTTATTTCTGCTGTAAACGTGTTTATTCCTGCTGTAAATGTGTTTACTCCTGCTGTAAACGTGTTTATTTCTGCTGTAAACGGGTTTATTTCTTCTGTAAACATGTTTATTTTTGTTGTAAACATGTTTATTTCTGCTGTAAACGTGTTTATTACTGCTGTAAAGGTGTTTATTTCTGCTGTAAACATGTTTATTTCTGCTGTAAGTATGTTTATTTCTGCTGTAAATGTATTTATTTCTGTTGTAAACATGTTTATTTTTGCTATAAACATGTTTATTCCTGCTGTCAACATGTTTATTTCTGCAGTAAACGTGTTTATTTTTGCAATAAACGTGTTTATTTCTGCAGTAAACATGTTTATTTGTTTTGTCAATATGTTTATTCCTGCTGTAAATGTTTTAATTTCTGCTGTAAGCATGTTTATTTCTGCTGTAAATGTGTTCATTTCCTCTATTAATCTGTTTATTTCTGCAGTAAACGTGTTTATGCCTGCTGTAAACATTTTATTCCTACAGTAAACATGTTTATTTCTGCTGTAAATGTGTTCATTTCCTCTATTAATGTGTTTATTTCTGCAGTAAACGTGTTTATGCCTGCTGTAAACATTTTATTCCTACAGTAAACATGTTTATTTCTGCTGTAAACGTGTTTATTCCTGCTGTAAACATGTTCATTACTGCTGTAAACATGTTTATTACTGCTGTAAACATGTTTATTTCTGCTGTAAACGTTTTTATTTCTGCTTTAAACATGTTTATTGCTGCTGTAAACGTGTTTATTTCTGCTGTAAACATGATTATTTCTGCTGTAAACATGTTTATTTCTGTTGTAAATGTGTTTATTCCTACTGTAAACTGGTTTATTACTTATGTAAATGTGTTTATTTCTGCTGTAAAAATGTTTATTACTGCTGTAAACGTGTTTATTTCTGCTGTAAACATGTTTATTCTGCTGTAAACTATTTTATTCCTGCTGTAAACATGTTTATTTCCGCTGTAAACATGTTTATTACTGCTCTAATTTTATTTATTACTGCAGTAACATGTTGATTTTTGCAGGAAAAATCTTTATTTCTGCTGTAAATTTGTTTTTCTGCTGTCAACATATTTATTTCTGCAGTAAACGTGTTTATTTCTGCTGTAAACGTGTTTATTCCTGCTGTAAATGTGTTTACTCCTGCTGTAAACGTGTTTATTTCTGCTGTAAACGTGTTTATTTCTTCTGTAAACATGTTTATTTTTGTTGTAAACATGTTTATTTCTGCTGTAAACGTGTTTATTACTGCTGTAAACATGTTTATTTTTGCTGTAAACATGTTTATTTCTGCTTTAAATGTCTACTTCTGCTGTAAAAATGTTTGTTACTGCTGTAAACATGTTGATTTCTGCTGTAACAATGTTTTTTTTCTACTGTAAACGTGTTTATTTCTGCTGCAAACAAGATTATTTTTGCAATAAACGTGTTTATTTCTGCAGTAAACATGTTTATTTGTTTTGTCAATATGTTTATTCCTGCTGTAAATGTTTTAATTTCTGCTGTAAGCATGTTTATTTCTGCTGTAAATGTGTTCATTTCCTCTATAGATGTGTTTATTTCTGCAGTAAACGTGTTTGTGCCTGCTGTAAACATTTTATTCCTACTGTAAACATGTTTATTTCTGCTGTAAACGTGTTTATTTTCGCTGTAAACTTGTTTATTCCTGCTGTAAATGTGTTCATTTCTGCTGTAAATGTGTTTATTTCTGCTGTAAACATGTTTATTACTGCTTTAAACATGTTTATTTCTGCTGTAAACGTGTTTATTATGCTGTAAACATGTTTATTTCTGCTGTAAACATGTTTATTTCTGCTGTAAACATGTTTATTTCTTTTGTAAATGTGTTTATTCCTGATGTAAACGATTTTATTTCTGCTGTAAACATGTTTGGTACTGCTGTAAACGTGTTTATTATGCTGTAAACATGTTTATTCCTACTGTAAACTGGTTTATTACTGATGTAAATGTGTTTATTTCTGCTATAAACATGTTTGTTACTGCTGTAAACATGTTTATTTCTGCTGTAAACATGTTTATTTCTGTTGTAAATGAGTTTATTTCTGCTGTAAACATGTTTATTCCTACTGTAAACATGTTCATTACTGCTGTAAAGGTGTTTATTTCTGCTGTGAGCATGTTTATTTCTGTTGTAAATGTGTTTATTTCTGCTTTAAACATCTTTATTTCTGCTGTAAACGTGTTTATTATGCTGTAAACGTGTTTATTATGCTGTAAACATGTTTATTTCTGCTGTAAACATGTTTATTCCTACTGTAAACTGGTTTATTAATGCTGTAAATGTGTTCATTTCTGCTGTAAACATTTTTATTTCTGCTTTAAACATGTTTATTTCTGCTGTAAACATGTTTAATACTGCTGTAAACATGTTTATTTCTGTTGTAAATGTGTTTATTTCTGCTGTAAACATGTTTATTTCTTCTGTAAACATGTTTAATACTGCTGTAAACATGTTTATTTCTGTTGTACATGTGTTTATTTCTGCTGTAAATGTGTTTATTTCTCCTGTAAACATGTTTATTTCTGCTTTAAACTTGTTTATTACTGCTGTAAATGTGTTTATTTCTGTTGTAAACATGTTTATTTCTGCTGTAAACATGTTTATTACTGCTGTAAACATGTTTATTTCTACTGTAAATATGTTTATTTCTGCTGTAAGCATGTTTATTTCGGTTGTAAATGTGTTTATTTCTGCTGTAAACATGTTGATTTCTTTTGTAAACGTGTTTATTATGCTGTAAACGTGTTTATTTCTGCTGTAAACATGTTTATTCCTGCTGTAAAAATGTTTATTTCTGTTGTAAATGTGTTTATTTCTGCTTTAAACATATTTATTTCTGCTGTAAACGTGTTTATTATGCTGTAAACATGTTTATTCCTACTGTAAACTGGTATATTAATGCTGTAAATGTGTTTATTTCTGCTGTAAACATGTTTGTTACTGCTGTAAACATATTTATTTCTGCTGTAAACTTGTTTATTACTGCTGTAAATGTGTTTATTTCTGTTGTAAACATGTTTATTTCTTCTGTAAACATGTTTAATACTGCTGTAAACATGTTTATTTCTGTTGTACATGTGTTTATTTCTGCTGTAAATGTGTTTATTTCTCCTGTAAACATGTTAATTCCAACTGGAAATTGGTTTATTACTGATGTAAACGTGTTTATTTCTGCTATAAACATGTTTGTTACTCCTGTAAACATGTTGATTTCTGCTGTAAGCATGTTTATTTCGGTTGTAAATGTGTTTATTTCTGCTGTAGACATGTTTATTTCTGCTGTAAACATGTTTATTTCTGCTGTAAGCATGTTTATTTCGGTTGTAAATGTGTTTATTTCTGCTGTAGACATGTTTATTTCTGCTGTAAACGTGTTTATTTCTGCTGTAAACGTGTTTATTATGCTGTAAACGTGTTTATTTCTGCTGTAAACATGTTTATTCCTACTGTAAACTGGTATATTAATGCTGTAAATGTGTTTATTTCTGCTGTAAACATGTTTGTTACTGCTGTAAACATGTTTATTTCTGCTGTAAACATGTTTATTTATGCTGTAAACATGTTTATTTCTTCTGTAAACATGTTTAATACTGCTGTAAACATGTTTATTTCTGTTGTACATGTGTTTATTTCTGCTGTAAACGTGTTTATTTCTGCTGTAAACATGATTATTTCTGCTGTAAACATGTTTATTTCTGTTGTAAATGTGTTTATTCCTACTGTAAACTGGTTTATTACTTATGTAAATGTGTTTATTTCTGCTGTAAAAATGTTTATTACTGCTGTAAACGTGTTTATTTCTGCTGTAAACATGTTTATTCTGCTGTAAACTATTTTATTCCTGCTGTAAACGTGTTTATTTCCGCTGTAAACATGTTTATTACTGCTCTAATTTTATTTATTACTGCAGTAACATGTTGATTTTTGCAGGAAAAATCTTTATTTCTGCTGTAAATTTGTTTTTCTGCTGTCAACATGTTTATTTCTGCAGTAAACGTGTTTATTTCTGCTGTAAACGTGTTTATTCCTGCTGTAAATGTGTTTACTCCTGCTGTAAACGTGTTTATTTCTGCTGTAAACGTGTTTATTTCTGCTGTAAACATGTTTATTTATGCTGTAAACATGTTTATTTCTTCTGTAAACGTGTTTAATACTGCTGTAAACATGTTTATTTCTGTTGTACATGTGTTTATTTCTGCTGTAAACGTGTTTATTTCTGCTGTAAACATGATTATTTCTGCTGTAAACATGTTTATTTCTGTTGTAAATGTGTTTATTCCTACTGTAAACTGGTTTATTACTTATGTAAATGTGTTTATTTCTGCTGTAAAAATGTTTATCACTGCTGTAAACGTGTTTATTTCTGCTGTAAACATGTTTATTCTGCTGTAAACTATTTTATTCCTGCTGTAAACGTGTTTATTTCCGCTGTAAACATGTTTATTACTGCTCTAATTTTATCTATTACTGCAGTAACATGTTGATTTTTGCAGGAAAAATCTTTATTTCTGCTGTAAATTTGTTTTTCTGCTGTCAACATGTTTATTTCTGCAGTAAACGTGTTTATTTCTGCTGTAAACGTGTTTATTCCTGCTGTAAATGTGTTTACTCCTGCTGTAAACGTGTTTATTTCTGCTGTAAACGTGTTTATTTCTTCTGTAAACATGTTTATTTTTGTTGTAAACATGTTTATTTCTGCTGTAAACGTGTTTATTACTGCTGTAAAGGTGTTTATTTCTGCTGTAAACATGTTTATTTCTGCTGTAAGTATGTTTATTACTGCTGTAAATGTATTTATTTCTGTTGTAAACATGTTCATTTTTGCTATAAACATGTTTATTCCTGCTGTCAACATGTTTATTTCTGCAGTAAACGTGTTTATTTTTGCTATAAACGTGTTTATTTCTGCAGTAAACATGTTTATTTGTTTTGTCAATGTGTTTATTCCTGCTGTAAATGTTTTAATTTCTGCTGTAAGCATGTTTATTTCTGCTGTAAATGTGTTCATTTCTGCTGTAAACATGTTTATTTATGCTGTAAACATGTTTATTTCTTCTGTAAACATGTTTAATACTGCTGTAAACATGTTTATTTCTGTTGTACATGTGTTTATTTCTGCTGTAAACTTGTTTATTTCTGCTGTAAACATGATTATTTCTGCTGTAAACATGTTTATTTCTGTTGTAAATGTGTTTATTCCTACTGTAAACTGGTTTATTACTTATGTAAATGTGTTTATTTCTGCTGTAAAAATGTTTATCACTGCTGTAAACGTGTTTATTTCTGCTGTAAACATGTTGATTTCTGTTGTAAACGTGTTTATTATGCTGTAAACGTGTTTATTTCTGCTGTAAACATGTTTATTCCTGCTGTAAAAATGTTTATTTCTGTTGTAAATGTGTATTTCTGCTTTAAATATATTTATTTCTGCTGTAAATGTGTTTATTTCTGCTGTAAACATGTTTGTTACTGCTGTAAACATGTTTATTTCTGCTGTAAACATGTTGATTTCTGCTGTAAACTTGTTTATTACTGCTGTAAATGTGTTTATTTCTGTTGTAAACATGTTTATTTCTTCTGTAAACATGTTTAATACTGCTGTAAACATGTTTATTTCTGTTGTACATGTGTTTTTTTTCTGCTGTAAATGTGTTTATTTCTCCTGTAAACATGTTTATTTCTGCTTTAAACTTGTTTATTACTGCTGTAAATGTGTTTATTTCTGTTGTAAACATGTTTATTTCTGCTGTAAACATGTTTATTTCTGCTGTAAACATGTTTATTCTGCTGTAAACTATTTTATTCCTGCTGTAAACGTGTTTATTTCCGCTGTAAACATGTTTATTACTGCTCTAATTTTATTTATTACTGCAGTAACATGTTGATTTTTGCAGGAAAAATCTTTATTTCTGCTGTAAATTTGTTTTTCTGCTGTCAACATGTTTATTTCTGCAGTAAACGTGTTTATTTCTGCTGTAAACGTGTTTATTCCTGCTGTAAATGTGTTTACTCCTGCTGTAAACGTGTTTATTTCTGCTGTAAACGTGTTTATTTCTTCTGTAAACATGTTTATTTTTGTTGTAAACATGTTTATTTCTGCTGTAAACGTGTTTATTACTGCTGTAAAGGTGTTTATTTCTGCTGTAAACATGTTCATTTTTGCTATAAACATGTTTATTCCTGCTGTCAACATGTTTATTTCTGCAGTAAACGTGTTTATTTTTGCAATAAACGTGTTTATTTCTGCAGTAAACATGTTTATTTGTTTTGTCAATATGTTTATTCCTGCTGTAAATGTTTTAATTTCTGCTGTAAGCATGTTTATTTCTGCTGTAAATGTGTTCATTTCCTCTATTAATGTGTTTATTTCTGCAGTAAACGTGTTTATGCCTGCTGTAAACATTTTATTCCTACTGTAAACATGTTTATTTCTGCTGTAAACGTGTTTATTTCTGCTGTAAATGTGTTTATTTCTGCTGTAAACATGTTTATTACTGCTTTAAACATGTTTATTTCTGCAGTACACATGTTTATTTTTGCTGTAAACATGTTTATTTCTGCTTTAAATGTCTACTTCTGCTGTAAAAATGTTTGTTACTGCTGTAAACATGTTGATTTCTGCTGTAACAATGTTTTTTTTCTACTGTAAACATGTTTATTTCTGCTGTAAACAAGTTTATTTTTGCAATAAACGTGTTTATTTCTGCAGTAAACATGTTTATTTGTTTTGTCAATATGTTTATTCCTGCTGTAAATGTTTTAATTTCTGCTGTAAGCATGTTTATTTCTGCTGTAAATGATTTCATTTCCTCTATAAATGTGTTTATTTCTGCAGTAAACGTGTTTGTGCTTGCTGTAAACATTTTATTCCTACTGTAAACATGTTTATTTCTGCTGTAAACGTGTTTATTTTCGCTGTAAACTTGTTTATTCCTGCTGTAAACGTGTTTATTCCTGCTGTAAATGTGTTCATTTCTGCTGTAAATGTGTTTATTTCTGCTGTAAACATGTTTATTACTGCTTTAAACATGTTTATTTCTGCTGTAAACGTGTTTATTATGCTGTAAACATGTTTATTTCTGCTGTAAACATGTTTATTCCTGCTGTAAACATGTTTATTTCTGCTGTAAACGTGTTTATTTCTGCTGTAAACATGTTTATTTCTGCTGTAAACATGTTTATTTCTTTTGTAAATGTGTTTATTCCTGATGTAAACGATTTTATTTCTGTTGTAAACATGTTTGGTACTGCTGTAAACGTGGTTATTATGCTGTAAACATGTTTATTCCTACTGTAAACTGGTTTATTACTGATGTAAATGTGTTTATTTCTGCTATAAACATGTTTGTTACTGCTGTAAACATGTTTATTTCTGCTGTAAACATGTTTATTTCTGCTGTAAACATTTTTATTTCTGTTGTAAATGAGTTTATTTCTGCTGTAAACATGTTTATTCCTACTGTAAACATGTTCATTACTGCTGTAAAGGTGTTTATTTCTGCTGTGAGCATGTTTATTTCTGTTGTAAATGTGTTTATTTCTGCTTTAAACATATTTATTTCTGCTGTAAACGTGTTTATTATGCTGTAAACATGTTTATTTCTGCTGTAAACATGTTTATTCCTACTGTAAACTGGTTTATTTCTGCTGTAAACGTGTTTATTTCTGCTGTAAACATGTTTATTTCTGCTGTAAACATGTTTATTTCCTTTGTAAATGTGTTTATTCCTGATGTAAACGTGTTTATTTCTGCTGTAAACATGTTTATTTCTGCTGTAAACATGTTTATTTCTTTTGTAAATGTGTTTATTCCTGATGTAAACGATTTTATTTCTGTTGTAAACATGTTTGGTACTGCAGTAAACGTGGTTATTATGCTGTAAACATGTTTATTCCTACTGTAAACTGGTTTATTACTGATGTAAATGTGTTTATTTCTGCTATAAACATGTTTGTTACTGCTGTAAACATTTTTATTTCTGTTGTAAATGAGTTTATTTCTGCTGTAAACATGTTTATTCCTACTGTAAACATGTTCATTACTGCTGTAAAGGTGTTTATTTCTGCTGTGAGCATGTTTATTTCTGTTGTAAATGTGTTTATTTCTGCTTTAAACATATTTATTTCTGCTGTAAACGTGTTTATTATGCTGTAAACATGTTTATTTCTGCTGTAAACATGTTTATTCCTACTGTAAACTGGTTTATTAATGCTGTAAATGTGTTCATTTCTGCTGTAAACATTTTTAATACTGCTGTAAACATGTTTATTTCTGTTGTAAATGTGTTTATTTCTGCTGTAAACATGTTTATTTCTTCTGTAAACATGTTTAATACTGCTGTAAACATGTTTATTTCTGTTGTACATGTGTTTCTTTCTGCTATAAATGTGTTTATTTCTCTTGTAAACATGTTTATTTCTGCTGTAAACATGTTTATTACTGCTGTAAACATGTTTATTTCTACTGTAAATATGTTTATTCCTACTGTAAACTGGTTTATTAATGCTGTAAATGTGTTCATTTCTGCTGTAAACATTTTTAATACTGCTGTAAACATGTTTATTTCTGTTGTAAATGTGTTTATTTCTGCTGTAAACATGTTTATTTCTTCTGTAAACATGTTTAATACTGCTGTAAACATGTTTATTTCTGTTGTACATGTGTTTCTTTCTGCTATAAATGTGTTTATTTCTCCTGTAAACATGTTTATTTCTGCTTTAAACTTGTTTATTACTGCTGTAAATGTGTTTATTTCTGCTGTAAGCATGTTTATTTCGGTTGTAAATGTGTTTATTTCTGCTGTAAACATGTTGATTTCTGTTGTAAACGTGTTTATTATGCTGTAAACGTGTTTATTTCTGCTGTAAACATGTTTATTCCTGCTGTAAAAATGTTTATTTCTGTTGTAAATGTGTTTATTCCAGATGTAAACGATTTTATTTCTGCTGTAAACATGTTTGGTACTGCTGTAAACGTGTTTATTATGCTGTAAACATGTTTATTCCTACTGTAAACTGGTTTATTACTGATGTAAATGTGTTTATTTCTGTTGTAAACATGTTTGTTACTGCTGTAAACATGTTTATTTCTGCTGTAAACATGTTTATTTCTGCTGTAAACATGTTTATTTCTGTTGTAAATGAGTTTATTTCTGCTGTAAACATGTTTATTCCTACTGTAAACATGTTTATTACTGCTGTAAAGGTGTTTATTTCTGCTGTGAGCATGTTTATTTCTGTTGTAAATGTGTTTATTTCTGCTTTAAACATATTTATTTCTGCTGTAAACGTGTTTATTATGCTGTAAACGTGTTTATTATGCTGTAAACATGTTTATTTCTGCTGTAAACATGTTTATTCCTACTGTAAACTGGTTTATTAATGCTGTAAATGTGTTCATTTCTGCTGTAAACATTTTTATTTCTGCTTTAAACATGTTTATTTCTGCTGTAAACATGTTTAATACTGCTGTAAACATGTTTATTTCTGTTGTAAATGTGTATTTCTGCTGTAAACATGTTGATTTCTGTTGTAAACGTGTTTATTATGCTGTAAACGTGTTTATTTCTACTGTAAACATGTTTATTCCTGCTGTAAAAATGTTTATTTCTGTTGTAAATGTGTATTTCTGCTTTAAATATATTTATTTCTGCTGTAAATGTGTTTATTTCTGCTGTAAACATGTTTGTTACTGCTGTAAACATGTTTATTTCTGCTGTAAACATGTTGATTTCTGCTGTAAACTTGTTTATTACTGCTGTAAATGTGTTTATTTCTGTTGTAAACATGTTTATTTCTTCTGTAAACATGTTTAATACTGCTGTAAACATGTTTATTTCTGTTGTACATGTGTTTTTTTTCTGCTGTAAATGTGTTTATTTCTCCTGTAAACATGTTTATTTCTGCTTTAAACTTGTTTATTACTGCTGTAAATGTGTTTATTTCTGTTGTAAACATGTTTATTTCTGCTGTAAAAATGTTTATTTCTGCTGTAAACATGTTTATTCTGCTGTAAACTATTTTATTCCTGCTGTAAACGTGTTTATTTCCGCTGTAAACATGTTTATTACTGCTCTAAATTTATTTATTACTGCAGTAACATGTTGATTTTTGCAGGAAACATCTTTATTTCTGCTGTAAATTTGTTTTTCTGCTGTCAACATGTTTATTTCTGCAGTAAACGTGTTTATTTCTGCTGTAAACGTGTTTATTCCTGCTGTAAATGTGTTTACTCCTGCTGTAAACGTGTTTATTTCTGCTGTAAACGTGTTTATTTCTTCTGGAAACATGTTTATTTTTGTTGTAAACATGTTTATTTCTGCTGTAAACGTGTTTTTTACTGCTGTAAAGCTATTTATTTCTGCTGTAAACATGTTTATTTCTGCTGTAAGCATGTTTATTACTGCTGTAAATGTATTTATTTCTGTTGTAAACATGTTTATTTCTGCTGTAAACATGTTTATTCCTGCTGTCAACATGTTTATTTCTGCAGTAAACGTGTTTATTTTTGCAATAAACGTGTTTATTTTTGCAGTAAACATGTTTATTTGTTTTGTCAGTATGTTTATTCCTGCTGTAAATGTTTTAATTTCTGCTGTAAGCATGTTTATTTCTGCTGTAAATGTGTTCATTTCCTCTATAAATGTGTTTATTTCTGCAGTAAACGTGTTTATGCCTGCTGTAAAGATTTTATTCCTACAGTAAACATGTTTATTTCTGCTGTAAACGTGTTCATTTCTGCTGTAAATGTGTTTATTTCTGCTGTAAACATGTTTATTACTGCTTTAAACATGTTTATTTCTGCAGTACACATGTTTATTCCTGCTGTAAACATGTTCATTACTGCTGTAAACATGTTTATCACTGCTGTAAACATGTTTATTACTGCTGTAAAGGTGTTTATTTCTGCTGTAAACATGTTTATTTTTGCTGTAAACATGTTTATTTCTGCTTTAAATGTCTATTTCTGCTGTAAAAATGTTTGTTACTGCTGTAAACATGTTGATTTCTGCTGTAACAATGTTTTTTTTCTACTGTAAACGTGTTTATTTCTGCTGTAAACGTGTTTATTTCTGCTGTAAACATGTTTATTTCTTTTGTAAATGTGTTTATTCCTGATGTAAACGATTTTATTTCTGCTGTAAACATGTTTAGTACTGCTGTAAACGTGTTTATTATGCTGTAAACATGTTTATTCCTACTGTAAACTGGTTTATTACTGATGTAAATGTGTTTATTTCTGCTATAAACATGTTTGTTACTGCTGTAAACATGTTTATTTCTGCTGTAAACATGTTTATTTCTGCTGTAAACATGTTTATTTCTGTTGTAAATGAGTTTATTTCTGCTGTAAACATGTTTATTCCTACTGTAAACATGTTTATTACTGCTGTAAAGGTGTTTATTTCTGCTGTGAGCATGTTTATTTCTGTTGTAAATGTGTTTATTTCTGCTTTAAACATATTTATTTCTGCTGTAAACGTGTTTATTATGCTGTAAACGTGTTTATTATGCTGTAAACATGTTTATTTCTGCTGTAAACATGTTTATTCCTACTGTAAACTGGTTTATTAATGCTGTAAATGTGTTCATTTCTGCTGTAAACATTTTTATTTCTGCTTTAAACATGTTTATTTCTGCTGTAAACATGTTTAATACTGCTGTAAACATGTTTATTTCTGTTGCAAATGTGTTTATTTCTGCTGTAAACATGTTTATTTCTTCTGTAAACATGTTGATTCCTACTGTAAACTGGTTTATTACTGCTGTAAATGTGTTTATTCCTACTGTAAACTGGTTTATTAATGCTGTAAATGTGTTCATTTCTGCTGTAAACATTTTTATTTCTGCTTTAAACATGTTTATTTCTGCTGTAAACATGTTTAATACTGCTGTAAACATGTTTATTTCTGTTGTACATGTGTTTATTTCTGCTGTAAATGTGTTTATTTCTCCTGTAAACATGTTGATTCCTACTGTAAACTGGTTTATTACTGCTGTAAATGTGTTTATTTCTGTTCTAAACATGTTTATTTCTGCTGTAAACATCTTTATTACTGCTGTAAACATGTTTATTTCTACTGTAAATGTGTTTATTTCTGCTGTAAGCATGTTTATTTCGGTTGTAAATGTGTATTTCTGCTGTAAACATGTTGATTTTTGCTGTAAGCATGTTTATTACTGCTGTAAATGTGTTTATTTCTGTTGTAAACATGTTTATTTCTGCTGTAAACATGTTTATTCCTGCTGTCAAGATGTTTATTTCTGCTGTAAACGTGTTTATTTCTTCTGTAAACATGTTTATTTTTGTTGTAAACGCTTTTTTTCCTGCTGTAAACGTGTTTATTCCTGCTGTAAACGTGTTTATTACTGCTGTAAATGTGTTTATTTCTGTTGTAAACATGTTTATTTCTGCTGTAAACATGTTTATTCCTGCTGTCAACATGTTTATTTCTGCTGTAAACGTGTTTATTTCTGCTGTAAACATGTTTATTTTTGCTGTAAGCATGTTTATTACTGCTGTAAATGTGTTTATTTCTGTCATAAACATGTTTATTTCTGCTGTAAACATGTTTATTCCTGCTGTCAACATGTTTATTTCTGCAGTAAACGTGTTCATTTTTGCAATAAATGTGTTTATTTCTGCAGTAAACATGTTTATTTGTTTTGTCAACATGTTTATTCCTGCTGTAAATGTTTTAATTTCTGCTGTAAGCATGTTTATTTCTGCTGTAAATATGTTCATTTCCTCTATAAATGTGTTTATTTCTGCAGTAAACGTGTTTATGCCTGCTGTAAGGATTTTTTTCCTACAGTAAACATGTTTATTTCTGCTGTACACGTGTTTATTTCTGCTGTAAACATGTTTATTTCTGTTGTAAACTTGTTTATTCCTGCTGTAAACGTGTTTATTCCTGCTGTAAATGTGTTCATTTCTGCTGTAAATGTGTTTATTTCTGCTGTAAACATGTTTATTACTGCTTTAAACATGTTTATTTCTGCAGTACACATGTTTATTCCTGCTGTAAACATGTTCATTACTGCTGTAAACATGTTTATTACTGCTGTAAACATGTTTATTACTGCTGTAAAGGTGTTTATTTCTGTTGTAAACATGTTTATTTTTGCTGTAAGCATGTTTATTACTGCTGTAAATGTGTTTATTTCTGTTGTAAACATGTTTATTTCTGCAGTAAACATGTTTATTTCTGTTGTCAATGTGTTTATTATGCCGTAAACGTGTTTATTTCTGTTGTAAACATGTTTATTTCTGCTGTAAACATCTTTATTACTGCTGTAAACATGTTTATTTCTACTGTAAATGTGTTTATTTCTGCTGTAAGCATGTTTATTTCGGTTGTAAATGTGTATTTCTGCTGTAAACATGTTGATTTTTGCTGTAAGCATGTTTATTACTGCTGTAAATGTGTTTATTTCTGTTGTAAACATGTTTATTTCTGCTGTAAACATGTTTATTCCTGCTGTCAAGATGTTTATTTCTGCTGTAAACGTGTTTATTTCTTCTGTAAACATGTTTATTTTTGTTGTAAACGCTTTTTTTCCTGCTGTAAACGTGTTTATTCCTGCTGTAAACGTGTTTATTACTGCTGTAAATGTGTTTATTTCTGTTGTAAACATGTTTATTTCTGCTGTAAACATGTTTATTCCTGCTGTCAACATGTTTATTTCTGCTGTAAACGTGTTTATTTCTTCTGTAAACATGTTTATTTTTGCTGTAAGCATGTTTATTACTGCTGTAAATGTGTTTATTTCTGTTGTAAACATGTTTATTTCTGCTGTAAACATGTTTATTCCTGCTGTCAACATGTTTATTTCTGCAGTAAACGTGTTTATTTTTGCAATAAACGTGTTTATTTCTGCAGTAAACATGTTTATTTGTTTTGTCAGCATGTTTATTCGTGCTGTAAATGTTTTAATTTCTGCTGTAAGCATGTTTATTTCTGCTGTAAATGTGTTCATTTCCTCTATAAATGTGTTTATTTCTGCAGTAAACGTGTTTATGCCTGCTGTAAAGATTTTTTTCCTACAGTAAACATGTTTATTTCTGCTGTAAACGTGTTTATTTCCGCTGTAAACATGTTTATTTCTTCTGTAAACTTGTTTATTCCTGCTGTAAACGTGTTTATTCCTGCTGTAAATGTGTTCATTTCTGCAGTAAAGGTGTTTATTTCTGCTGTAAACATGTTTATTTTTGCTGTAAGCATGTTTATTACTGCTGTAAATGTGTTTATTTCTGTCATAAACATGTTTATTTCTGCTGTAAACATGTTTATTCCTGCTGTCAACATGTTTATTTCTGCAGTAAACGTGTTTATTTTTGCAATAAACGTGTTTATTTCTGCAGTAAACATGTTTATTTGTTTTGTCAACATGTTTATTCCTGCTGTAAATGTTTTAATTTCTGCTGTAAGCATGTTTATTTCTGCTGTAAATATGTTCATTTCCTCTATAAATGTGTTTATTTCTGCAGTAAACGTGTTTATGCCTGCTGTAAGGATTTTTTTCCTACAGTAAACATGTTTATTTCTGCTGTACACGTGTTTATTTCTGCTGTAAACATGTTTATTTCTGTTGTAAACTTGTTTATTCCTGCTGTAAACGTGTTTATTCCTGCTGTAAATGTGTTTATTTCTGCTGTAAACATATTTATTACTGCTTTAAACATGTTTATTTCTGCAGTACACATGTTTATTCCTGCTGTAAACATGTTCATTACTGCTGTAAACATGTTTATTACTGCTGTAAACATGTTTATTACTGCTGTAAAGGTGTTTATTTCTGTTGTAAACATGTTTATTTTTGCTGTAAGCATGTTTATTACTGCTGTAAATGTGTTTATTTCTGTTGTAAACATGTTTATTTCTGCTGTAAACATGTTTATTCCTGCTGTCAAGATGTTTATTTCTGCTGTAAACGTGTTTATTTCTTCTGTAAACATGTTTATTTTTGTTGTAAACGCTTTTTTTCCTGCTGTAAACGTGTTTATTCCTGCTGTAAACGTGTTTATTACTGCTGTAAATGTGTTTATTTCTGTTGTAAACATGTTTATTTCTGCTGTAAACATGTTTATTCCTGCTGTCAACATGTTTATTTCTGCTGTAAACGTGTTTATTTCTTCTGTAAACATGTTTATTTTTGCTGTAAGCATGTTTATTACTGCTGTAAATGTGTTTATTTCTGTTGTAAACATGTTTATTTCTGCTGTAAACATGTTTATTCCTGCTGTCAACATGTTTATTTCTGCAGTAAACGTGTTTATTTTTGCAATAAACGTGTTTATTTCTGCAGTAAACATGTTTATTTGTTTTGTCAGCATGTTTATTCGTGCTGTAAATGTTTTAATTTCTGCTGTAAGCATGTTTATTTCTGCTGTAAATGTGTTCATTTCCTCTATAAATGTGTTTATTTCTGCAGTAAACGTGTTTATGCCTGCTGTAAAGATTTTTTTCCTACAGTAAACATGTTTATTTCTGCTGTAAACGTGTTTATTTCCGCTGTAAACATGTTTATTTCTTCTGTAAACTTGTTTATTCCTGCTGTAAACGTGTTTATTCCTGCTGTAAATGTGTTCATTTCTGCAGTAAAGGTGTTTATTTCTGCTGTAAACATGTTTATTTTTGCTGTAAGCATGTTTATTACTGCTGTAAATGTGTTTATTTCTGTCATAAACATGTTTATTTCTGCTGTAAACATGTTTATTCCTGCTGTCAACATGTTTATTTCTGCAGTAAACGTGTTTATTTTTGCAATAAACGTGTTTATTTCTGCAGTAAACATGTTTATTTGTTTTGTCAACATGTTTATTCCTGCTGTAAATGTTTTAATTTCTGCTGTAAGCATGTTTATTTCTGCTGTAAATATGTTCATTTCCTCTATAAATGTGTTTATTTCTGCAGTAAACGTGTTTATGCCTGCTGTAAGGATTTTTTTCCTACAGTAAACATGTTTATTTCTGCTGTACACGTGTTTATTTCTGCTGTAAACATGTTTATTTCTGTTGTAAACTTGTTTATTCCTGCTGTAAACGTGTTTATTCCTGCTGTAAATGTGTTCATTTCTGCTGTAAATGTGTTTATTTCTGCTGTAAACATATTTATTACTGCTTTAAACATGTTTATTTCTGCAGTACACATGTTTATTCCTGCTGTAAACATGTTCATTACTGCTGTAAACATGTTTATTACTGCTGTAAACATGTTTATTACTGCTGTAAAGGTGTTTATTTCTGTTGTAAACATGTTTATTTTTGCTGTAAGCATGTTTATTACTGCTGTAAATGTGTTTATTTCTGTTGTAAACATGTTTATTTCTGCAGTAAACATGTTTATTTCTGTTGTCAATGTGTTTATTATGCCGTAAACGTGTTTATTTCTGATGTAAACATGTTTATTTCTGCTGTAAACTATTTTATTCCTGCTGTAAACGTGTTTATTTCCGCAGTAAACATGTTTATTACTGCTCTAAATTTATTTATTACTGCAGTAACATGTTGATTTTTGCAGGAAACATCTTTATTTCTGCTGTAAATTTGTTTTTCTGCTGTCAACATGTTTATTTCTGCAGTAAACGTGTTTATTTCTGCTGTAAACTTGTGTATTCCTGCTGTAAATGTGTTTACTCCTGCTGTAAACGTGTTTATTTCTGCTGTAAACGTGTTTATTTCTTCTGTAAACATGTTTATTTTTGTTGTAAACGATTTTTTTCCTGCTGTAAACGTGTTTATTCCTGCTGTAAACATGTTTATTACTGCTTTAAAGGTGTTTATTTCTGCTGTAAACATGTTTATTTTTGCTGTAAGCATGTTTATTACTGCTGTAAATGTGTTTATTTCTGTTGTAAACATGTTTATTTGTTTTGTCAACATGTTTATTCCTGCTGTAAATGTTTTAATTTCTGCTGTAAGCATGTTTATTTCTGCTGTAAATATGTTCATTTCCTCTATAAATGTGTTTATTTCTGCAGTAAACGTGTTTATGCCTGCTGTAAGGATTTTTTTCCTACAGTAAACATGTTTATTTCTGCTGTACACGTGTTTATTTCTGCTGTAAACATGTTTATTTCTGTTGTAAACTTGTTTATTCCTGCTGTAAACGTGTTAATTCCTGCTGTAAATGTGTTCATTTCTGCTGTAAATGTGTTTATTTCTGCTGTAAACATGTTTATTACTGCTTTAAACATGTTTATTTCTGCAGTACACATGTTTATTCCTGCTGTAAACATGTTCATTACTGCTGTAAACATGTTTATTACTGCTGTAAACATGTTTATTACTGCTGTAAAGGTGTTTATTTCTGTTGTAAACATGTTTATTTTTGCTGTAAGCATGTTTATTACTGCTGTAAATGTGTTTATTTCTGTTGTAAACATGTTTATTTCTGCAGTAAACATGTTTATTTCTGTTGTCAATGTGTTTATTATGCCGTAAACGTGTTTATTTCTGATGTAAACATGTTTATTTCTGCTGTAAACTATTTTATTCCTGCTGTAAACGTGTTTATTTCCGCTGTAAACATGTTTATTACTGCTCTAAATTTATTTATTACTGCAGTAACATGTTGATTTTTGCAGGAAACATCTTTATTTCTGCTGTAAATTTGTTTTTCTGCTGTCAACATGTTTATTTCTGCAGTGAACGTGTTTATTTCTGCTGTAAAAGTGTTTATTCCTGCTGTAAATGTGTTTACTCCTGCTGTAAACGTGTTTATTTCTGCTGTAAACGTGTTTATTTCTTCTGTAAACATGTTTATTTTTGTTGTAAACAATTTTTTTCCTGCTGTAAACGTGTTTATTCCTGCTGTAAACATGTTTATTACTGCTTTAAAGGTGTTTATTTCTGCTGTAAACATGTTTATTTTTGCTGTAAGCATGTTTATTTCTGCTGTAAATATGTTCATTTCCTCTATAAATGTGTTTATTTCTGCAGTAAACGTGTTTATGCCTGCTGTAAGGATTTTTTTCTACAGTAAACATGTTTATTTCTGCTGTACACGTGTTTATTTCTGCTGTAAACATGTTTATTTCTGTTGTAAACTTGTTTATTCCTGCTGTAAACGTGTTTATTCCTGCTGTAAATGTGTTCATTTCTGCTGTAAATGTGTTTATTTCTGCTGTAAACATGTTTATTACTGCTTTAAACATGTTTATTTCTGCAGTACACATGTTTATTCCTGCTGTAAACATGTTCATTACTGCTGTAAACATGTTTATTACTGCTGTAAACATGTTTATTACTGCTGTAAAGGTGTTTATTTCTGTTGTAAACATGTTTATTTTTGCTGTAAGCATGTTTATTACTGCTGTAAATGTGTTTATTTCTGTTGTAAACATGTTTATTTCTGCAGTAAACATGTTTATTTCTGTTGTCAATGTGTTTATTATGCCGTAAACGTGTTTATTTCTGATGTAAACATGTTTATTTCTGCTGTAAACTATTTTATTCCTGCTGTAAACGTGTTTATTTCCGCTGTAAACATGTTTATTACTGCTCTAAATTTATTTATTACTGCAGTAACATGTTGATTTTTGCAGGAAACATCTTTATTTCTGCTGTAAATTTGTTTTTCTGCTGTCAACATGTTTATTTCTGCAGTGAACGTGTTTATTTCTGCTGTAAAAGTGTTTATTCCTGCTGTAAATGTGTTTACTCCTGCTGTAAACGTGTTTATTTCTGCTGTAAACGTGTTTATTTCTTCTGTAAACATGTTTATTTGTGTTGTAAACGATTTTTTTCCTGCTGTAAACGTGTTTATTCCTGCTGTAAACATGTTTATTACTGCTTTAAAGGTGTTTATTTCTGCTGTAAACATGTTTATTTTTGCTGTAAGCATGTTTATTACTGCTGTAAATGTGTTTATTTCTGTTGTAAACATGTTTATTTCTGCTGTAAACATGTTTATTCCTGCTGTCAAATGTTTATTTCTGCAGTAAACGTGTTTTTTTCTTCTGTAAACATGTTTATTTTTGTTGTAAACGCTTTTTTTCCTGCTGTAAACGTGTTTATTACTGCTGTAAATGTGTTTATTTCTGTTGTAAACATGTTTATTTCTGCTGTAAACATGTTTATTCCTGCTGTCAACATGTTTATTTCTGCTGTAAACATGTTTATTCCTGCTGTCAACATGTTTATTTCTGCTGTAAACGTGTTTATTTCTTCTGTAAACATGTTTATTTTTGCTGTAAGCATGTTTATTACTGCTGTAAATGTGTTTATTTCTGTTGTAAACATGTTTATTTCTGCTGTAAACATGTTTATTCCTGCTGTAAACATGTTTTTTTTCTACTGTAAAAGTGTTTATTTCTGCTGTAAACAAGTTTATTTTTGCAATAAACGTGTTTATTTCTGCAGTAAACATGTTTATTTGTTTTGTCAAAATGTTTATTCCTGCTGTAAATGTTTTAATTTCTGCTGTAAGCATGTTTATTTCTGCTGTAAATATGTTCATTTCCTCTATAAATGTGTTTATTTCTGCAGTAAACGTGTTTATGCCTGCTGTAAAGATTTTTTTCCTACAGTAAACATGTTTATTTCTGCTGTAAACGTGTTTATTTCTGCTGTAAACATATTTATTTCTGCTGTAAACTTGTTTATTCCTGCTGTAAACGTGTTTATTCCTGCTGTAAATGTGTTCATTTCTGCTGTAAATGTGTTTATTTCTGCTGTAAACATGTTTATTACTGCTTTAAACATGTTTATTTCTGCAGTACACATGTTTATTCCTGCTGTAAACATGTTCATTACTGCTGTAAACATGTTTATTTCTGCAGTAAACATGTTTATTTCTGTTGTAAATGTGTTTATTATGCCGTAAACGTGTTTATTTATGATGTAAACATGTTTATTTCTGCTGTAAACAATTTTATTCCTGCTGTAAACCTGTTTATTTCTGCTGTAAACATGTTTATTCCTACTGTAAACTGGTTTATTACTGATGTAAATGTGTTTATTTCTGCTGTAAAAATGTTTATTACTGCTGTAAACGTGTTTATTTCTGCTGTAAACATGTTTATTTCTGCTGTAAACTATTTTATTCCTGCTGTAAACGTGTTTATTTCCGCTGTAAACATGTTTATTACTGCTCTAAATTTATTTATTACTGCAGTAACATGTTGATTTTTGCAGGAAACATCTTTATTTCTGCTGTAAATTTGTTTTTCTGCTGTCAACATGTTTATTTCTGCAGTAAACGTGTTTATTTCTGCTGTAAAAGTGTTTATTCCTGCTGTAAATGTGTTTACTCCTGCTGTAAATGTGTTTATTTCTGCTGTAAACATGTTTATTACTGCTTTAAACATGTTTATTTCTGCAGTACACATGTTTATTCCTGCTGTAAACATGTTCATTACTGCTGTAAACATGTTTATTACTGCTGTAAAGGTGTTTATTTCTGTTGTAAACATGTTTATTTTTGCTGTAAGCATGTTTATTACTGCTGTAAATGTGTTTATTTCTGTTGTAAACATGTTTATTTCTGCAGTAAACATGTTTATTTCTGTTGTAAATGTGTTTATTATGCCGTAAACGTGTTTATTTCTGATGTAAACATGTTTATTTCTGCTGTAAACAATTTTATTCCTGCTGTAAACCTGTTTATTTCTGCTGTAAACATGTTTATTCCTACTGTAAACTGGTTTATTACTGATGTAAATGTGTTTATTTCTGCTGTAAAAATGTTTATTACTGCTGTAAACGTGTTTATTTCTGCTGTAAACATGTTTATTTCTGCTGTAAACTATTTTATTCCCACTGTAAACGTGTTTATTTCCGCTGTAAACATGTTTATTACTGCTCTAAATTTATTTATTACTGCAGTAACATGTTGATTTTTGCAGGAAACATCTTTATTTCTGCTGTAAATTTGTTTTTCTGCTGTCAACATGTTTATTTCTGCAGTAAACGTGTTTATGTCTGGTGTAAACTTGTTTATTCCTGCTGTAAATGTGTTTACTCCTGCTGTAAACGTGTTTATTTCTGCTGTAAACGTGTTTATTTCTTCTGTAAACATGTTTATTTTTGTTGTAAACGATTTTTTTCCTGCTGTAAACGTGTTTATTCCTGCTGTAAACATGTTTATTACTGCTTTAAAGGTGTTTATTTCTGCTGTAAACATGTTTATTTTTGCTGTAAGCATGTTTATTTCTGCTGTAAATATGTTCATTTCCTCTATAAATGTGTTTATTTCTGCAGTAAACGTGTTTATGCCTGCTGTAAGGATTTTTTTCCTACAGTAAACATGTTTATTTCTGCTGTACACGTGTTTATTTCTGCTGTAAACATGTTTATTTCTGTTGTAAACTTGTTTATTCCTGCTGTAAACGTGTTTATTCCTGCTGTAAATGTGTTCATTTCTGCTGTAAATGTGTTTATTTCTGCTGTAAACATGTTTATTACTGCTTTAAACATGTTTATTTCTGCAGTACACATGTTTATTCCTGCTGTAAACATGTTCATTACTGCTGTAAACATGTTTATTACTGCTGTAAACATGTTTATTACTGCTGTAAAGGTGTTTATTTCTGTTGTAAACATGTTTATTTTTGCTGTAAGCATGTTTATTACTGCTGTAAATGTGTTTATTTCTGTTGTAAACATGTTTATTTCTGCAGTAAACATGTTTATTTCTGTTGTCAATGTGTTTATTATGCCGTAAACGTGTTTATTTCTGATGTAAACATGTTTATTTCTGCTGTAAACTATTTTATTCCTGCTGTAAACGTGTTTATTTCCGCTGTAAACATGTTTATTACTGCTCTAAATTTATTTATTACTGCAGTAACATGTTGATTTTTGCAGGAAACATCTTTATTTCTGCTGTAAATTTGTTTTTCTGCTGTCAACATGTTTATTTCTGCAGTGAACGTGTTTATTTCTGCTGTAAAAGTGTTTATTCCTGCTGTAAATGTGTTTACTCCTGCTGTAAACGTGTTTATTTCTGCTGTAAACGTGTTTATTTCTTCTGTAAACATGTTTATTTTTGTTGTAAACGATTTTTTTCCTGCTGTAAACGTGTTTATTCCTGCTGTAAACATGTTTATTACTGCTTTAAAGGTGTTTATTTCTGCTGTAAACATGTTTATTTTTGCTGTAAGCATGTTTATTACTGCTGTAAATGTGTTTATTTCTGTTGTAAACATGTTTATTTCTGCTGTAAACATGTTTATTCCTGCTGTCAAGATGTTTATTTCTGCAGTAAACGTGTTTATTTCTTCTGTAAACATGTTTATTTTTGTTGTAAACGCTTTTTTTCCTGCTGTAAACATGTTTATTACTGCTGTAAATGTGTTTATTTCTGTTGTAAACATGTTTATTTCTGCTGTAAACATGTTTATTCCTGCTGTCAACATGTTTATTTCTGCTGTAAACGTGTTTATTTCTTCTGTAAACATGTTTATTTTTGCTGTAAGCATGTTTATTACTGCTGTAAATGTGTTTATTTCTGTTGTAAACATGTTTATTTCTGCTGTAAACATGTTTATTCCTGCTGTAAACATGTTTTTTTTCTACTGTAAACGTGTTTATTTCTGCTGTAAACAAGTTTATTTTTGCAATAAACGTGTTTATTTCTGCAGTAAACATGTTTATTTGTTTTGTCAACATGTTTATTCCTGCTGTAAATGTTTTAATTTCTGCTGTAAGCATGTTTATTTCTGCTGTAAATATGTTCATTTCCTCTATAAATGTGTTTATTTCTGCAGTAAACGTGTTTATGCCTGCTGTAAAGATTTTTTTCCTACAGTAAACATGTTTATTTCTGCTGTAAACGTGTTTATTTCTGCTGTAAACATATTTATTTCTGCTGTAAACTTGTTTATTCCTGCTGTAAACGTGTTTATTCCTGCTGTAAATGTGTTCATTTCTGCTGTAAATGTGTTTATTTCTGCTGTAAACATGTTTATTACTGCTTTAAACATGTTTATTTCTGCAGTACACATGTTTATTCCTGCTGTAAACATGTTCATTACTGCTGTAAACATGTTTATTTCTGCAGTAAACATGTTTATTTCTGTTGTAAATGTGTTTATTATGCCGTAAACGTGTTTATTTATGATGTAAACATGTTTATTTCTGCTGTAAACAATTTTATTCCTGCTGTAAACCTGTTTATTTCTGCTGTAAACATGTTTATTCCTACTGTAAACTGGTTTATTACTGATGTAAATGTGTTTATTTCTGCTGTAAAAATGTTTATTACTGCTGTAAACGTGTTTATTTCTGCTGTAAACATGTTTATTTCTGCTGTAAACTATTTTATTCCTGCTGTAAACGTGTTTATTTCCGCTGTAAACATGTTTATTACTGCTCTAAATTTATTTATTACTGCAGTAACATGTTGATTTTTGCAGGAAACATCTTTATTTCTGCTGTAAATTTGTTTTTCTGCTGTCAACATGTTTATTTCTGCAGTAAACGTGTTTATTTCTGCTGTAAAAGTGTTTATTCCTGCTGTAAATGTGTTTACTCCTGCTGTAAATGTGTTCATTTCTGCTGTAAACATGTTTATTACTGCTTTAAACATGTTTATTTCTGCAGTACACGTTTATTCCTGCTGTAAACATGTTCATTACTGCTGTAAACATGTTTATTACTGCTGTAAACATGTTTATTACTGCTGTAAAGGTGTTTATTTCTGTTGTAAACATGTTTATTTTTGCTGTAAGCATGTTTATTACTGCTGTAAATGTGTTTATTTCTGTTGTAAACATGTTTATTTCTGCAGTAAACATGTTTATTTCTGTTGTAAATGTGTTTATTATGCCGTAAACGTGTTTATTTCTGATGTAAACATGTTTATTTCTGCTGTAAACAATTTTATTCCTGCTGTAAACCTGTTTATTTCTGCTGTAAACATGTTTATTCCTACTGTAAACTGGTTTATTACTGATGTAAATGTGTTTATTTCTGCTGTAAAAATGTTTATTACTGCTGTAAACGTGTTTATTTCTGCTGTAAACATGTTTATTTCTGCTGTAAACTATTTTATTCCCACTGTAAACGTGTTTATTTCCGCTGTAAACATGTTTATTACTGCTCTAAATTTATTTATTACTGCAGTAACATGTTGATTTTTGCAGGAAACATCTTTATTTCTGCTGTAAATTTGTTTTTCTGCTGTCAACATGTTTATTTCTGCAGTAAACGTGTTTATTTCTGGTGTAAACTTGTTTATTCCTGCTGTAAATGTGTTTACTCCTGCTGTAAACGTGTTTATTTCTGCTGTAAACGTGTTTATTTCTTCTGTAAACATGTTTATTTTTGTTGTAAACGATTTTTTTCCTGCTGTAAACGTGTTTATTCCTGCTGTAAACATGTTTATTACTGCTTTAAAGGTGTTTATTTCTGCTGTAAACATGTTTATTTTTGCTGTAAGCATGTTTATTACTGCTGTAAATGTGTTTATTTCTGTTGTAAACATGTTTATTTCTGCTGTAAACATGTTTATTCCTGCTGTCAACATGTTTATTTCTGCTGTAAACGTGTTTATTTCTTCTGTAAACATGTTTATTTTTGTTGTAAACGCTTTTTTTCCTGCTGTAAACGTGTTTATTCCTGCTGTAAACGTATTTATTACTGCTGTAAATGTGTTTATTTCTGTTGTAAACATATTTATTTCTGCAGTAAACATGTTTATTTCTGTTGTAAATGTGTTTATTATGCCGTAAACGTGTTTATTTCTGATGTAAACATGTTTATTTCTGCTGTAAACAATTTTATTCCTGCTGTAAACCTGTTTATTTCTGCTGTCAACATGTTTATTTCTGCAGTAAACGTGTTTATTTCTGCTGTAAACGTGTTTATTCCTGCTGTAAATGTGTTTACTCCTGCTGTAAACATGTTTATTTCTGCTGTAAACGTGTTTATTTCTTCTGTAAACATGTTTATTTTTGTTGTAAACGCTTTTTTTTCCTGCTGTAAACGTGTTTATTCCTGCTGTAAACGTGTTTATTACTGCTGTAAATGTGTTTATTTCTGTTGTAAACATGTTTATTTCTGCTGTAAACATGTTTATTCCTGCTGTCAACATGTTTATTTCTGCTGTAAACGTGTTTATTTCTTCTGTAAACATGTTTATTTTTGCTGTAAGCATGTTTATTACTGCTGTAAATGTGTTTATTTCTGTTGTAAACATGTTTATTTCTATTGTAAACATGTTAATTCCTGCTGTCAACATGTTTATTTCTGCAGTAAACGTGTTTATTTTTGCAATAAACGTGTTTATTTCTGCAGTAAACATGTTTATTTGTTTTGTCAACATGTTTATTCCTGCTGTAAATGTTTTAATTTCTGCTGTAAGCATGTTTATTTCTGCTGTAAATATGTTCATTTCCTCTATAAATGTGTTTATTTATGCAGTAAACGTGTTTATGCCTGCTGTAAAGATTTTTTTCCTACAATAAACATGTTTATTTCTGCTGTAAACGTGTTTATTTCTGCTGTAAACATGTTTATTTCTGCTGTAAACTTGTTTATTCCTGCTGTAAACGTGTTTATTCCTGCTGTAAATGTGTTCATTTCTGCTGTAAATGTGTTTATTTCTGCTGTAAACATGTTTATTACTGCTTTAAACATGTTTATTTCTGCAGTACACATGTTTATTCCTGCTGTAAACATGTTCATTACTGCTGTAAACATGTTTATTACTGCTGTAAACATGTTTATTACTGCTGTAAAGGTGTTTATTTCTGCTGTAAACATGTTTATTTTTGCTGTAAGCATGTTTATTACTGCTGTAAACATATTTATTTCTGCAGTAAACATGTTTATTTCTGTTGTAAATGTGTTTATTATGCCGTAAACGTGTTTATTTCTGATGTAAACATGTTTATTTCTGCTGTAAACAATTTTATTCCTGCTGTAAACCTGTTTATTTCTGCTGTCAACATGTTTATTTCTGCAGTAAACGTGTTTATTTCTGCTGTAAACGTGTTTATTCCTGCTGTAAATGTGTTTACTCCTGCTGTAAACGTGTTTATTTCTGATGTAAACGTGTTTATTTCTTCTGTAAACATGTTTATTTTTGTTGTAAACGATTTTTTTCCTGCTGTAAACGTGTTTATTCCTGCTGTAAACATGTTTATTACTGCTTTAAAAGTGTTTATTTCTGCTGTAAACTTGTTTATTTTTGCTGTAAGCATGTTTATTACTGCTGTAAATGTGTTTATTTCTGTTGTAAACATGTTTACTCCTGCTGTCAACATGTTTATTTCTGCTGTAAACGTGTTTATTTCTTCTGTAAACATGTTTATTTTTGTTGTTAACGCTTTTTTTCCTGCTGTAAACGTGTTTATTCCTGCTGTAAACATGTTTATTTCTACTGTAAATGTGTTTATTTCTGCTGTAAGCATGTTTATTTCGGTTGTAAATGTGTATTTCTGCTGTAAACATGTTGATTTCTGCTGTAAATGTGTTTATTATGCTGTAAACGTGTTTATTTCTGCTGTAAACATGTTTATTCCTGCTGTAAAAATGTTTATTTCTGCTGTAAATGTGTTTATTTCTGCTGTGAGCATGTTTATTTCTGTTGTAAATATGTTCATTTCTGCTTTAAACATATTTATTTCTGCTGTAAACGTGTTTATTATGCTGTAAACATGTTTATTTCTGCTGTAAACATGTTTATTCCTACTGTAAACTGGTTTATTAATGCTGTAAATGTGTTCATTTCTGCTGTAAACATTTTTATTTCTGCTTTAAACATGTTTATTTCTGCTGTAAACATGTTTAATACTGCTGTAAACATGTTTATTTCTGTTTTAAATGTGTTTATTTCTGCTGTAAACATGTTCATTAGTGCTGTAAACGTGTTTATTCCTGCTGTAAAGGTGTTTATTTCTGCTGTAAACATGTTTATTTTTGCTGTAATCATGTTTATTACTGCTGTAAATGTGTTTATTTTTGCTGTAAACGTGTTTATTCCTACTGTAAACATGTTTATTACTGCTGTAAACATGTTTATTTCTGCTGTAAATGTGTTTATTTCTGCAGTAAACATGTTTATTACTGCTGTAAACATGTTTATTTCTGCAGTACACGTTTATTCCTGCTGTAAACATGTTCATTACTGCTATAAACATGTTTATTACTGCTGTAAACACGTTTATTTCTGCTGTAAACGTGTTTATTCCTGCTGTAAATGTGTTCATTTCTGCTGTAAATGTGTTTATTTCTGCTGTAAACATGTTTATTACTGCTTTAAACATGTTTATTTCTGCAGTACACATGTTTATTCCTGCTGTAAACATGTTCATTACTGCTGTAAACATGTTTATTACTGCTGTAAACATGTTTATTACTGCTGTAAAGGTGTTTATTTCTGCTGTAAACATGTTTATTTTTGCTGTAAGCATGTTTATTCCTGCTGTAAATGTGTTTACTCCTGCTGTAAACGTGTTTATTTCTGCTGTAAACGTGTTTATTTCTTCTGTAAACATGTTTATTTTTGTTGTAAATGATTTTTTTCCTGCTGTAAACGTGTTTATTCCTGCTGTAAACATGTTTATTACTGCTTTAAAAGTGTTTATTTCTTCTGTAAACATGTTTATTTTTGTTGTAAACGCTTTTTTTCCTGCTGTAAACGTGTTTATTCCTGCTGTAAACGTGTTTATTACTGCTGTAAATGTGTTTATTTCTGTTGTAAACATGTTTATTTCTGCTGTAAACATGTTTATTCCTGCTGTCAACATGTTTATTTCTGCTGTAAACGTGTTTATTTCTTCTGTAAACATGTTTATTTTTGCTGTAAGCATGTTTATTACTGCTGTAAATGTGTTTATTTCTGTTGTAAACATGTTTATTTCTATTGTAAACATGTTAATTCCTGCTGTCAACATGTTTATTTCTGCAGTAAACGTGTTTATTTTTGCAATAAACGTGTTTATTTCTGCAGTAAACATGTTTATTTGTTTTGTCAACATGTTTATTCCTGCTGTAAATGTTTTAATTTCTGCTGTAAGCATGTTTATTTCTGCTGTAAATATGTTCATTTCCTCTATAAATGTGTTTATTTATGCAGTAAACGTGTTTATGCCTGCTGTAAAGATTTTTTTCCTACAATAAACATGTTTATTTCTGCTGTAAACGTGTTTATTTCTGCTGTAAACATGTTTATTTCTGCTGTAAACTTGTTTATTCTTGCTGTAAACGTGTTTATTCCTGCTGTAAATGTGTTCATTTCTGCTGTAAATGTGTTTATTTCTGCTGTAAACATGTTTATTACTGCTTTAAACATGTTTATTTCTGCAGTACACATGTTTATTCCTGCTGTAAACATGTTCATTACTGCTGTAAACATGTTTATTACTGCTGTAAACATGTTTATTACTGCTGTAAAGGTGTTTATTTCTGCTGTAAACATGTTTATTTTTGCTGTAAGCATGTTTATTACTGCTGTAAATGTGTTTATTTCTGTTGTAAACATATTTATTTCTGCAGTAAACATGTTTATTTCTGTTGTAAATGTGTTTATTATGCCGTAAACGTGTTTATTTCTGATGTAAACATGTTTATTTCTGCTGTAAACAATTTTATTCCTGCTGTAAACCTGTTTATTTCTGCTGTCAACATGTTTATTTCTGCAGTAAACGTGTTTATTTCTGCTGTAAACGTGTTTATTCCTGCTGTAAATGTGTTTACTCCTGCTGTAAACGTGTTTATTTCTGCTGTAAACGTGTTTATTTCTTCTGTAAACATGTTTATTTTTGTTGTAAACGATTTTTTTCCTGCTGTAAACGTGTTTATTCCTGCTGTAAACATGTTTATTACTGCTTTAAAAGTGTTTATTTCTGCTGTAAACATGTTTATTTTTGCTGTAAGCATGTTTATTACTGCTGTAAATGTGTTTATTTCTGTTGTAAACATGTTTATTCCTGCTGTCAACATGTTTATTTCTGCTGTAAACATGTTTATTTCTTCTGTAAACATGTTTATTTTTGTTGTAAACGCTTTTTTTCCTGCTGTAAACGTGTTTATTCCTGCTGTAAACATGTTTATTTCTACTGTAAATGTGTTTATTTCTGCTGTAAGCATGTTTATTTCGGTTGTAAATGTGTATTTCTGCTGTAAACATGTTGATTTCTGCTGTAAATGTGTTTATTATGCTGTAAACGTGTTTATTTCTGCTGTAAACATGTTTATTCCTGCTGTAAAAATGTTTATTTCTGCTGTAAATGTGTTTATTTCTGCTGTGAGCATGTTTATTTCTGTTGTAAATGTGTTCATTTCTGCTTTAAACATATTTATTTCTGCTGTAAACGTGTTTATTATGCTGTAAACATGTTTATTTCTGCTGTAAACAGGTTTATTCCTACTGTAAACTGGTTTATTAATTCTGTAAATGTATTCATTTCTGCTGTAAACATTTTTATTTCTGCTTTAAACATGTTTATTTCTGCTGTAAACATGTTTAATACTGCTGTAAACATGTTTATTTCTGTTTTAAATGTGTTTATTTCTGCTGTAAACATGTCCATTAGTGCTGTAAACGTGTTTATTCCTGCTGTAAACATGTTTATTACTGCTGTAAAGGTGTTTATTTCTACTGTAAACATGTTTATTTTTGCTGTAATCATGTTTATTACTGCTGTAAATGTGTTTATTTTTGCTGTAAACGTGTTTATTCCTACTGTAAACATGTTTATTACTGCTGTAAACATGTTTATTTCTGCTGTAAATGTGTTTATTTCTGCTGTAAACATGTTTATTACTGCTGTAAACATGTTTATTTCTGCAGTACACGTTTATTCCTGCTGTAAACATGTTCATTACTGCTATAAACATGTTTATTACTGCTGTAAACACGTTTATTTCTGCTGTAAACGTGTTTATTCCTGCTGTAAATGTGTTCATTTCTGCTGTAAATGTGTTTATTTCTGCTGTAAACATGTTTATTACTGCTTTAAACATGTTTATTTCTGCAGTACACATGTTTATTCCTGCTGTAAACATGTTCATTACTGCTGTAAACATGTTTATTACTGCTGTAAACATGTTTATTACTGCTCTAAAGGTGTTTATTTATGCTGTAAACATGTTTATTTTTGCTGTAAGCATGTTTATTACTGCTGTAAATGTGTTTATTTCTGTTGTAAACATGTTTATTTCTGCAGTAAACATGTTTATTTCTGTTGTAAATGTGTTTATTATGCCGTAAACGTGTTTATTTCTGATGTAAACATGTTTATTTCTGCTGTAAACAATTTTATTCCTGCTGTAAACCTGTTTATTTCTGCTGTCAACATGTTTATTTCTGCAGTAAACGTGTTTATTTCTGCTGTAAACGTGTTTATTCCTGCTGTAAATGTGTTTACTCCTGCTGTAAACGTGTTTATTTCTGCTGTAAACGTGTTTATTTCTTCTGTAAACATGTTTATTTTTGTTGTAAACGATTTTTTTCCTGCTGTAAACGTGTTTATTCCTGCTGTAAACATGTTTATTACTGCTTTAAAAGTGTTTATTTCTGCTGTAAACATGTTTATTTTTGCTGTAAGCATAATTATTACTGCTGTAAATGTGTTTATTTCTGTTGTAAACATGTTTATTCCTGCTGTCAACATGTTTATTTCTGCTGTAAACGTGTTTATTTCTTCTGTAAACATGTTTATTTTTGTTGTAAACGCTTTTTTTCCTGCTGTAAACGTGTTTATTCCTGCTGTAAACATGTTTATTTCTACTGTAAATGTGTTTATTTCTGCTGTAAATGTCTATTTCTGCTGTAAACATGTTTGTTACTGCTGTACACATGTTGATTTCTGCTGTAACCATGTTTTTTTCTACTGTAAACGTGTTTATTTCTGCTGTAAACAAGTTTATTTTTGCTGTAAACGTGTTTATTTCTGCTGTAAACATGTTTATTCCTACTGTAAACTGGCTTATTAATGCTGTAAATGTGTTTATTTCTGCTGTAAACATGTTTATTCCTACTGTAAACTGGCTTATTAATGCTGTAAATGTGTTTATTTCTGCTGTAAACATGTTTATTCCTACTGTAAACATGTTTATTACTGCTGTAAAGGTCTTTATTTCTGCTGTAAACATGTTTATTTTTGCTGTAAGCATGTTTATTACTGCTGTAAATGTGTTTATTTCTGTTGTAAACGTGTTTATTTATGCTGTAATCATATTTATTTCGGTTGTAAACATGTTTATTTCTGCTTTAAACATGTTTATTATGCTGTAAACATGTTTATTATGCTGTAAACATGTTTATTTCTGCTGTCAACGTGTCTATTATGCTGTAAATGTGTTTATTTCTGCTGTAAACATGTTTATTATGCTGTAAACATGTTTATTCCTGCTGTAAAAATGTTTATTTCTGCTGTAAATGTGTTTATTTCTGCTGTGAGCATGTTTATTTCTGTATTAAATGTGTTCATTTCTGCTTTAAACATATTTATTTCTACTGTAAACGTGTTTATTTCTGCTGTAAACAAGTTTATTTTTGCTGTAAACGTGTTTATTTCTGCTGTAAACATGTTTATTCCTACTGTAAACTGGCTTATTAATGCTGTAAATGTGTTTATTTCTGCTGTAAACATGTTTATTCCTACTGTAAACTGGCTTATTAATGCTGTAAATGTGTTTATTTCTGCTGTAAACATGTTTATTCCTACTGTAAACATGTTTATTACTGCTGTAAAGGTCTTTATTTCTGCTGTAAACATGTTTATTTTTGCTGTAAGCATGTTTATTACTGCTGTAAATGTGTTTATTTCTGTTGTAAACGTGTATTTATGCTGTAATCATATTTATTACTGCTGTAAAGGTCTATTTCTGCTGTAAACATGTTTATTTTTGCTGTAAGCATGTTTATTACTGCTGTAAATGTGTTTATTTCTGCTGTAAACATGTTTATTACTGCTGTAAACATGTTTATTTCTGCAGTACATATGTTTATTCCTGCTGTAAACGTGTTTATTTCTGCTGTAAACATGTTTATTTCTGCTGTAAACATGTTTATTACTGCTGTAAACATGTTTATTTCTACTGTAAATGTGTTTATTTCTGCTGTAAACGATTTTATTCCTGCTGTAACCGTGTTTTTTTCTGCTGTAAACATGTTTATTTCAGTTGTAAATGTGTTTAGTTCTGCTGTGAACATGTTTATTTCTGCTGTAAACGTGTTTATTTCTGCTGTAAACAATTTTATTCCTGCTGTAAACATGTTTATTACTGCTGTAAAGGTGTTTATTTCTGCTGTAAACATGTTTATTACTGCTGTAAACATGTTTATTTCTGCTGTAAACATGTTTATTCCTGCTGTAAAGGTGTTTATTCTTGCTGTAAACATGTTTATTTCTGCTGTAAATGTCTATTTCTGATGTAAACATGTTTGTTACTGCTGTAAACATTTTTATTCCTACTGTAAACTGGCTTATTAATGCTGTAAATGTGTTTATTTCTGCTTTAAACATGTTTATTTCTACTGTAAACGTGTTTATTTCTGCTGTAAACATGTTTATTTCTGCTGTAAACATGTTTATTTCTGCAGTACACATGTTTATTCCTGCTGTAAACGTGTTCATTACTGCTGTAAACATGTTTATTACTGCTGTAAAGGTGTTTATTCCTGTTGTAAATGTGTTTATTCCTGATGTAAACGACTTTATTTCTGCTGTAAACATGTTTAGTACTGCTGTAAAGATGTTTATTTCTGCTGTAAACATGTTTATTCCTTCTGTAAACATGTTTATTTCTGCTGTAAATATGTTCATTTCTGCTGTAAACATGTTTATTACTGCTGTAAACATGTTTATTTCTGCAGTACACGTTTATTCCTGCTGTAAACATGTTCATTACTGCTGTAAACATGTTTATTACTGCTGTAAACATGTTTATTACTGCTGTAAAGGTGTTTATTCCTGCTGTAAACATGTTCATTACTGCTGTAAACATGTTTATTACTGCTGTAAACATGTTTATTTCTACTGTAAATGTGTTTATTTCTGCTGTAAACGATTTTATTCCTGCTGTAAATGTGTTTATTTCTGCTGTAAACCATTTTATTCCTGCTGTAAACATGTTTATTTCTGCTGTAAACAATTTTATTCCTGCTGTAAACGTGTTTATGTCTGCTGTAAACATGTTTATTCCTGCTGTAAACATGTTTATTTCTGCTGTAAACATGTTTATTCCTGCTGTAAGCATGTTTATTCTTGCTGTAAACATGTTTATTTCTGCTGTAAATGTCTATTTCTGCTGTAAACATGTTTGTTACTGCTGTACACATGTTGATTTCTGCTGTAACCATGTTTTTTTCTACTGTAAACGTGTTTATTTCTGCTGTAAACAAGTTTATTTTTGCTGTAAACGTGTTTATTTCTGCTGTAAACATGTTTATTCCTACTGTAAACTGGCTTATTAATGCTGTAAATGTGTTTATTTCTGCTGTAAACATGTTTATTCCTACTGTAAACTGGCTTATTAATGCTGTAAATGTGTTTATTTCTGCTGTAAACATGTTTATTCCTACTGTAAACATGTTTATTACTGCTGTAAAGGTCTTTATTTCTGCTGTAAACATGTTTATTTTTGCTGTAAGCATGTTTATTACTGCTGTAAATGTGTTTATTTCTGTTGTAAACGTGTTTATTTATGCTGTAATCATATTTATTACTGCTGTAAAGGTCTTTATTTCTGCTGTAAACATGTTTATTTTTGCTGTAAGCATGTTTATTACTGCTGTAAATGTGTTTATTTCTGTTGTAAACGTGTTTATTTATGCTGTAATCATATTTATTTCGGTTGTAAACATGTTTATTTCTGCTTTAAACATGTTTATTATGCTGTAAACATGTTTATTATGCTGTAAACATGTTTATTTCTGCTGTCAACGTGTCTATTATGCTGTAAATGTGTTTATTTCTGCTGTAAACATGTTTGTTACTGCTGTACACATGTTGATTTCTGCTGTAACCATGTTTTTTTCTACTGTAAACGTGTTTATTTCTGCTGTAAACAAGTTTATTTTTGCTGTAAACGTGTTTATTTCTGCTGTAAACATGTTTATTCCTACTGTAAACTGGCTTATTAATGCTGTAAATGTGTTTATTTCTGCTGTAAACATGTTTATTCCTACTGTAAACTGGCTTATTAATGCTGTAAATGTGTTTATTTCTGCTGTAAACATGTTTATTCCTACTGTAAACATGTTTATTACTGCTGTAAAGGTCTATTTCTGCTGTAAACATGTTTATTTTTGCTGTAAGCATGTTTATTACTGCTGTAAATGTGTTTATTTCTGTTGTAAACGTGTTTATTTATGCTGTAATCATATTTATTTCGGTTGTAAACATGTTTATTTCTGCTTTAAACATGTTTATTATGCTGTAAACATGTTTATTATGCTGTAAACATGTTTATTTCTGCTGTCAACGTGTCTATTATGCTGTAAATGTGTTTATTTCTGCTGTAAACATGTTTATTATGCTGTAAACATGTTTATTCCTGCTGTAAAAATGTTTATTTCTGCTGTAAATGTGTTTATTTCTGCTGTGAGCATGTTTATTTCTGTTGTAAATGTGTTCATTTCTGCTTTAAACATATTTATTTCTACTGTAAACGTGTTTATTTCTGCTGTAAACAAGTTTATTTTTGCTGTAAACGTGTTTATTTCTGCTGTAAACATGTTTATTCCTACTGTAAACTGGCTTATTAATGCTGTAAATGTGTTTATTTCTGCTGTAAACATGTTTATTCCTACTGTAAACTGGCTTATTAATGCTGTAAATGTGTTTATTTCTGCTGTAAACATGTTTATTCCTACTGTAAACATGTTTATTACTGCTGTAAAGGTCTTTATTTCTGCTGTAAACATGTTTATTTTTGCTGTAAGCATGTTTATTACTGCTGTAAATGTGTTTATTTCTGTTGTAAACGTGTATTTATGCTGTAATCATATTTATTACTGCTGTAAAGGTCTATTTCTGCTGTAAACATGTTTATTTTTGCTGTAAGCATGTTTATTACTGCTGTAAATGTGTTTATTTCTGCTGTAAACATGTTTATTACTGCTGTAAACATGTTTATTTCTGCAGTACATATGTTTATTCCTGCTGTAAACGTGTTTATTTCTGCTGTAAACATGTTTATTTCTGCTGTAAACATGTTTATTACTGCTGTAAACATGTTTATTTCTACTGTAAATGTGTTTATTTCTGCTGTAAACGATTTTATTCCTGCTGTAACCGTGTTTTTTTCTGCTGTAAACATGTTTATTTCAGTTGTAAATGTGTTTAGTTCTGCTGTGAACATGTTTATTTCTGCTGTAAACGTGTTTATTTCTGCTGTAAACAATTTTATTCCTGCTGTAAACATGTTTATTACTGCTGTAAAGGTGTTTATTTCTGCTGTAAACATGTTTATTACTGCTGTAAACATGTTTATTTCTGCTGTAAACATGTTTATTCCTGCTGTAAAGGTGTTTATTCTTGCTGTAAACATGTTTATTTCTGCTGTAAATGTCTATTTCTGATGTAAACATGTTTGTTACTGCTGTAAACATTTTTATTCCTACTGTAAACTGGCTTATTAATGCTGTAAATGTGTTTATTTCTGCTTTAAACATGTTTATTTCTACTGTAAACGTGTTTATTTCTGCTGTAAACATGTTTATTTCTGCTGTAAACATGTTTATTTCTGCAGTACACATGTTTATTCCTGCTGTAAACGTGTTCATTACTGCTGTAAACATGTTTATTACTGCTGTAAAGGTGTTTATTCCTGTTGTAAATGTGTTTATTCCTGATGTAAACGACTTTATTTCTGCTGTAAACATGTTTAGTACTGCTGTAAAGATGTTTATTTCTGCTGTAAACATGTTTATTCCTTCTGTAAACATGTTTATTTCTGCTGTAAACATGTTCATTTCTGCTGTAAACATGTTTATTACTGCTGTAAACATGTTTATTTCTGCAGTACACGTTTATTCCTGCTGTAAACATGTTCATTACTGCTGTAAACATGTTTATTACTGCTGTAAACATGTTTATTACTGCTGTAAAGGTGTTTATTCCTGCTGTAAACATGTTCATTACTGCTGTAAACATGTTTATTACTGCTGTAAACATGTTTATTTCTACTGTAAATGTGTTTATTTCTGCTGTAAACGATTTTATTCCTGCTGTAAATGTGTTTATTTCTGCTGTAAACCATTTTATTCCTGCTGTAAACATGTTTATTTCTGCTGTAAACGTGTTTATTTCTGCTGTAAACAATTTTATTCCTGCTGTAAACGTGTTTATGTCTGCTGTAAACATGTTTATTCCTGCTGTAAACATGTTTATTTCTGCTGTAAACATGTTTATTCCTGCTGTAAGCATGTTTATTCTTGCTGTAAACATGTTTATTTCTGCTGTAAATGTCTATTTCTGCTGTAAACATGTTTGTTACTGCTGTACACATGTTGATTTCTGCTGTAACCATGTTTTTTTCTACTGTAAACGTGTTTATTTCTGCTGTAAACATGTTTATTCCTACTGTAAACTGGCTTATTAATGCTGTAAATGTGTTTATTTCTGCTGTAAACATGTTTATTCCTACTGTAAACTGGCTTATTAATGCTGTAAATGTGTTTATTTCTGCTGTAAACATGTTTATTCCTACTGTAAACATGTTTATTACTGCTGTAAAGGTCTTTATTTCTGCTGTAAACATGTTTATTTTTGCTGTAAGCATGTTTATTACTGCTGTAAATGTGTTTATTTCTGTTGTAAACGTGTTTATTTATGCTGTAATCATATTTATTACTGCTGTAAAGGTCTTTATTTCTGCTGTAAACATGTTTATTTTTGCTGTAAGCATGTTTATTACTGCTGTAAATGTGTTTATTTCTGTTGTAAACGTGTTTATTTATGCTGTAATCATATTTATTTCGGTTGTAAACATGTTTATTTCTGCTTTAAACATGTTTATTATGCTGTAAACATGTTTATTATGCTGTAAACATGTTTATTTCTGCTGTCAACGTGTCTATTATGCTGTAAATGTGTTTATTTCTGCTGTAAACATGTTTATTATGCTGTAAACATGTTTATTATGCTGTAAACATGTTTATTTCTGCTGTAAACATGTTTATTACTGCTGTAAACATGTTTATTTCTACTGTAAATGTGTTTATTTCTGCTGTAAACGATTTTATTCCTGCTGTAAATGTGTTTATTCCTGCTGTAAACATGTTTATTTCTGCTGTAAACGTGTTTATTTCTGCTGTAAACAATTTTATTCCTGCTGTAAACGTGTTTATGTCTGCTGTAAACATGTTTATTTCTGCTGTAAACATGTTTATTCCTGCTGTAAGCATGTTTATTCTTGCTGTAAACATGTTTATTTCTGCTGTAAATGTCTATTTCTGCTGTAAACATGTTTGTTACTGCTGTACACATGTTGATTTCTGCTGTAACCATGTTTTTTTCTACTGTAAACGTGTTTATTTCTGCTGTAAACAAGTTTATTTTTGCTGTAAACGTGTTTATTTCTGCTGTAAACATGTTTATTCCTACTGTAAACTGGCTTATTAATGCTGTAAATGTGTTTATTTCTGCTGTAAACATGTTTATTCCTACTGTAAACTGGCTTATTAATGCTGTAAATGTGTTTATTTATGCTGTAAACATGTTTATTACTGCTGTAAACATGTTTATTTCTGCTGTAAACATGTTTATTCCTGCTGTAAACATGTTTATTCTTGCTGTAAACGTGTTCATTACTGCTGTAAACATGTTTATTACTGCTGTAAACATGTTTATTACTGCTGTAAAGGTGTTTATTCCTGTTGTAAACATGTTTATTTCTGCTGTAAATGTCTATTTCTGCTGTAAACATGTTTGTTACTGCTGTAAACATGTTGATTTCTGCTGTAACCATGTTTTTTTCTACTGTAAACGTGTTTATTTCTGCTGTAAACAAGTTTATTTTTGCTGTAAACGTGTTTATTTCTGCTGTAAACATGTTTATTCCTACTGTAAACTGGCTTATTAATGCTGTAAATGTGTTTATTTCTGTTGTAAACATGTTTATTCCTACTGTAAACTGGCTTATTAATGCTGTAAATGTGTTTATTTCTGCTGTAAACATGTTTATTCCTACTGTAAACATGTTTATTACTGCTGTAAAGGTCTTTATTTCTGCTGTAAACATGTTTATTTTTGCTGTAAGCATGTTTATTACTGCTGTAAATGTGTTTATTTCTGTTGTAAACGTTTATTTATGCTGTAATCATATTTATTACTGCTGTAAAGGTCTATTTCTGCTGTAAACATGTTTATTTTTGCTGTAAGCATGTTTATTACTGCTGTAAATGTGTTTATTTCTGCTGTAAACATGTTTATTACTGCTGTAAACATGTTTATTTCTGCAGTACACATGTTTATTCCTGCTGTAAACGTGTTTATTTCTGCTGTAAACATGTTTATTTCTGCTGTAAACATGTTTATTACTGCTGTAAACATGTTTATTTCTACTGTAAATGTGTTTATTTCTGCTGTAAACGATTTTATTCCTGCTGTAACCGTGTTTTTTTCTGCTGTAAACATGTTTATTTCAGTTGTAAATGTGTTTAGTTCTGCTGTGAACATGTTTATTTCTGCTGTAAACGTGTTTATTTCTGCTGTAAACAATTTTATTCCTGCTGTAAACGTGTTTATTTCTGCTGTAAACATGTTTATTACTGCTGTAAAGGTGTTTATTTCTGCTGTAAACATGTTTATTACTGCTGTAAACATGTTTATTTCTGCTGTAAACATGTTTATTCCTGCTGTAAAGGTGTTTATTCTTGCTGTAAACATGTTTATTTCTGCTGTAAATGTCTATTTCTGCTGTAAACATGTTTGTTACTGCTGTAAACATGTTTATTCCTACTGTAAACTGGCTTATTAATGCTGTAAATGTGTTTATTTCTGCTTTAAACATGTTTATTTCTACTGTAAACGTGTTTATTTCTGCTGTAAACATGTTTATTCCTACTGTAAACTGGCTTATTAATGCTGTAAATGTGTTTATTTCTGCTGTAAACATGTTTATTCCTACTGTAAACATGTTTATTACTGCTGTAAAGGTCTTTATTTCTGCTGTAAACATGTTTATTTTTGCTGTAAGCATGTTTATTACTGCTGTAAATGTGTTTATTTCTGTTGTAAACGTGTTTATTTATGCTGTAATCATATTTATTACTGCTGTAAAGGTCTATTTCTGCTGTAAACATGTTTATTTTTGCTGTAAGCATGTTTATTACTGCTGTAAATGTGTTTATTTCTGCTGTAAACATGTTTATTACTGCTGTAAACATGTTTATTTCTGCAGTACACATGTTTATTCCTGCTGTAAACGTGTTTATTTCTGCTGTAAACATGTTTATTTCTGCTGTAAACATGTTTATTACTGCTGTAAACATGTTTATTTCTACTGTAAATGTGTTTATTTCTGCTGTAAACGATTTTATTCCTGCTGTAACCGTGTTTTTTTCTGCTGTAAACATGTTTATTTCAGTTGTAAATGTGTTTAGTTCTGCTGTGAACATGTTTATTTCTGCTGTAAACGTGTTTATTTCTGCTGTAAACAATTTTATTCCTGCTGTAAACGTGTTTATTTCTGCTGTAAACATGTTTATTACTGCTGTAAAGGTGTTTATTTCTGCTGTAAACATGTTTATTACTGCTGTAAACATGTTTATTTCTGCTGTAAACATGTTTATTCCTGCTGTAAAGGTGTTTATTCTTGCTGTAAACATGTTTATTTCTGCTGTAAATGTCTATTTCTGCTGTAAACATGTTTGTTACTGCTGTAAACATGTTTATTCCTACTGTAAACTGGCTTATTAATGCTGTAAATGTGTTTATTTCTGCTTTAAACATGTTTATTTCTACTGTAAACGTGTTTATTTCTGCTGTAAACATGTTTATTTCTGCTGTAAACATGTTTATTTCTGCAGTACACATGTTTATTCCTGCTGTAAACGTGTTCATTACTGCTGTAAACATGTTTATTACTGCTGTAAACATGTTTATTACTGCTGTAAAGGTGTTTATTCCTGTTGTAAACATGTTTATTCCTTCTGTAAACATGTTTATTTCTGCTGTAAATATGTTCATTTCTGCTGTAAACATGTTTATTACTGCTGTAAACATGTTTATTTCTGCAGTACACGTTTATTCTTGCTGTAAACATGTTTATTACTGCTGTAAACATGTTTATTACTGCTGTAAACATGTTTATTTCTACTGTAAATGTGTTTATTTCTGCTGTAAACGATTTTATTCCTGCTGTAAATGTGTTTATTTCTGCTGTAAACCATTTTATTCCTGCTGTAAACATGTTTATTTCTGCTGTAAACGTGTTTATTTCTGCTGTAAACAATTTTATTCCTGCTGTAAACGTGTTTATGTCTGCTGTAAACATGTTTATTCCTGCTGTAAACATGTTTATTTCTGCTGTAAACATGTTTATTCCTGCTGTAAGCATGTTTATTCTTGCTGTAAACATGTTTATTTCTGCTGTAAATGTCTATTTCTGCTGTAAACATGTTTGTTACTGCTGTACACATGTTGATTTCTGCTGTAACCATGTTTTTTTCTACTGTAAACGTGTTTATTTCTGCTGTAAACAAGTTTATTTTTGCTGTAAACGTGTTTATTTCTGCTGTAAACATGTTTATTCCTACTGTAAACTGGCTTATTAATGCTGTAAATGTGTTTATTTCTGCTGTAAACATGTTTATTCCTACTGTAAACTGGCTTATTAATGCTGTAAATGTGTTTATTTATGCTGTAAACATGTTTATTCCTACTGTAAACATGTTTATTACTGCTGTAAAGGTCTTTATTTCTGCTGTAAACATGTTTATTTTTGCTGTAAGCATGTTTATTACTGCTGTAAATGTGTTTATTTCTGTTGTAAACGTGTTTATTTATGCTGTAATCATATTTATTTCGGTTGTAAACATGTTTCTTCCTGCTGTAAGCATGTTTATTCTTGCTGTAAACATGTTTATTTCTGCTGTAAATGTCTATTTCTGCTGTAAACATGTTTGTTACTGCTGTACACATGTTGATTTCTGCTGTAACCATGTTTTTTTCTACTGTAAACGTGTTTATTTCTGCTGTAAACAAGTTTATTTTTGCTGTAAACGTGTTTATTTCTGCTGTAAACATGTTTATTCCTACTGTAAACTGGCTTATTAATGCTGTAAATGTGTTTATTTCTGCTGTAAACATGTTTATTCCTACTGTAAACTGGCTTATTAATGCTGTAAATGTGTTTATTTCTGCTGTAAACATGTTTATTCCTACTGTAAACATGTTTATTACTGCTGTAAAGGTCTTTATTTCTGCTGTAAACATGTTTATTTTTGCTGTAAGCATGTTTATTACTGCTGTAAATGTGTTTATTTCTGTTGTAAACGTTTATTTATGCTGTAATCATATTTATTACTGCTGTAAAGGTCTATTTCTGCTGTAAACATGTTTATTTTTGCTGTAAGCATGTTTATTACTGCTGTAAATGTGTTTATTTCTGCTGTAAACATGTTTATTACTGCTGTAAACATGTTTATTTCTGCAGTACACATGTTTATTCCTGCTGTAAACGTGTTTATTTCTGCTGTAAACATGTTTATTTCTGCTGTAAACATGTTTATTACTGCTGTAAACATGTTTATTTCTACTGTAAATGTGTTTATTTCTGCTGTAAACGATTTTATTCCTGCTGTAACCGTGTTTTTTTCTGCTGTAAACATGTTTATTTCAGTTGTAAATGTGTTTAGTTCTGCTGTGAACATGTTTATTTCTGCTGTAAACGTGTTTATTTCTGCTGTAAACAATTTTATTCCTGCTGTAAACGTGTTTATTTCTGCTGTAAACATGTTTATTACTGCTGTAAAGGTGTTTATTTCTGCTGTAAACATGTTTATTACTGCTGTAAACATGTTTATTTCTGCTGTAAACATGTTTATTCCTGCTGTAAAGGTGTTTATTCTTGCTGTAAACATGTTTATTTCTGCTGTAAATGTCTATTTCTGCTGTAAACATGTTTGTTACTGCTGTAAACATGTTTATTCCTACTGTAAACTGGCTTATTAATGCTGTAAATGTGTTTATTTCTGCTTTAAACATGTTTATTTCTACTGTAAACGTGTTTATTTCTGCTGTAAACATGTTTATTCCTACTGTAAACTGGCTTATTAATGCTGTAAATGTGTTTATTTCTGCTGTAAACATGTTTATTCCTACTGTAAACATGTTTATTACTGCTGTAAAGGTCTTTATTTCTGCTGTAAACATGTTTATTTTTGCTGTAAGCATGTTTATTACTGCTGTAAATGTGTTTATTTCTGTTGTAAACGTGTTTATTTATGCTGTAATCATATTTATTACTGCTGTAAAGGTCTATTTCTGCTGTAAACATGTTTATTTTTGCTGTAAGCATGTTTATTACTGCTGTAAATGTGTTTATTTCTGCTGTAAACATGTTTATTACTGCTGTAAACATGTTTATTTCTGCAGTACACATGTTTATTCCTGCTGTAAACGTGTTTATTTCTGCTGTAAACATGTTTATTTCTGCTGTAAACATGTTTATTACTGCTGTAAACATGTTTATTTCTACTGTAAATGTGTTTATTTCTGCTGTAAACGATTTTATTCCTGCTGTAACCGTGTTTTTTTCTGCTGTAAACATGTTTATTTCAGTTGTAAATGTGTTTAGTTCTGCTGTGAACATGTTTATTTCTGCTGTAAACGTGTTTATTTCTGCTGTAAACAATTTTATTCCTGCTGTAAACGTGTTTATTTCTGCTGTAAACATGTTTATTACTGCTGTAAAGGTGTTTATTTCTGCTGTAAACATGTTTATTACTGCTGTAAACATGTTTATTTCTGCTGTAAACATGTTTATTCCTGCTGTAAAGGTGTTTATTCTTGCTGTAAACATGTTTATTTCTGCTGTAAATGTCTATTTCTGCTGTAAACATGTTTGTTACTGCTGTAAACATGTTTATTCCTACTGTAAACTGGCTTATTAATGCTGTAAATGTGTTTATTTCTGCTTTAAACATGTTTATTTCTACTGTAAACGTGTTTATTTCTGCTGTAAACATGTTTATTTCTGCTGTAAACATGTTTATTTCTGCAGTACACATGTTTATTCCTGCTGTAAACGTGTTCATTACTGCTGTAAACATGTTTATTACTGCTGTAAACATGTTTATTACTGCTGTAAAGGTGTTTATTCCTGTTGTAAACATGTTTATTCCTTCTGTAAACATGTTTATTTCTGCTGTAAATATGTTCATTTCTGCTGTAAACATGTTTATTACTGCTGTAAACATGTTTATTTCTGCAGTACACGTTTATTCTTGCTGTAAACATGTTTATTACTGCTGTAAACATGTTTATTACTGCTGTAAACATGTTTATTTCTACTGTAAATGTGTTTATTTCTGCTGTAAACGATTTTATTCCTGCTGTAAATGTGTTTATTTCTGCTGTAAACCATTTTATTCCTGCTGTAAACATGTTTATTTCTGCTGTAAACGTGTTTATTTCTGCTGTAAACAATTTTATTCCTGCTGTAAACGTGTTTATGTCTGCTGTAAACATGTTTATTCCTGCTGTAAACATGTTTATTTCTGCTGTAAACATGTTTATTCCTGCTGTAAGCATGTTTATTCTTGCTGTAAACATGTTTATTTCTGCTGTAAATGTCTATTTCTGCTGTAAACATGTTTGTTACTGCTGTACACATGTTGATTTCTGCTGTAACCATGTTTTTTTCTACTGTAAACGTGTTTATTTCTGCTGTAAACAAGTTTATTTTTGCTGTAAACGTGTTTATTTCTGCTGTAAACATGTTTATTCCTACTGTAAACTGGCTTATTAATGCTGTAAATGTGTTTATTTCTGCTGTAAACATGTTTATTCCTACTGTAAACTGGCTTATTAATGCTGTAAATGTGTTTATTTATGCTGTAAACATGTTTATTCCTACTGTAAACATGTTTATTACTGCTGTAAAGGTCTTTATTTCTGCTGTAAACATGTTTATTTTTGCTGTAAGCATGTTTATTACTGCTGTAAATGTGTTTATTTCTGTTGTAAACGTGTTTATTTATGCTGTAATCATATTTATTTCGGTTGTAAACATGTTTCTTCCTGCTGTAAGCATGTTTATTCTTGCTGTAAACATGTTTATTTCTGCTGTAAATGTCTATTTCTGCTGTAAACATGTTTGTTACTGCTGTACACATGTTGATTTCTGCTGTAACCATGTTTTTTTCTACTGTAAACGTGTTTATTTCTGCTGTAAACAAGTTTATTTTTGCTGTAAACGTGTTTATTTCTGCTGTAAACATGTTTATTCCTACTGTAAACTGGCTTATTAATGCTGTAAATGTGTTTATTTCTGCTGTAAACATGTTTATTCCTACTGTAAACTGGCTTATTAATGCTGTAAATGTGTTTATTTCTGCTGTAAACATGTTTATTCCTACTGTAAACATGTTTATTACTGCTGTAAAGGTCTTTATTTCTGCTGTAAACATGTTTATTTTTGCTGTAAGCATGTTTATTACTGCTGTAAATGTGTTTATTTCTGCAGTACACGTTTATTCTTGCTGTAAACATGTTCATTACTGCTGTAAACATGTTTATTACTGCTGTAAACATGTTTATTACTGCTGTAAACATGTTTATTTCTACTGTAAATGTGTTTATTTCTGCTGTAAACGATTTTATTCCTGCTGTAAATGTGTTTATTTCTGCTGTAAACGTGTTTATTTCTGCTGTAAACAATTTTATTCCTGCTGTAAACGTGTTTATGTCTGCTGTAAACATGTTTATTCCTGCTGTAAACATGTTTATTTCTGCTGTAAACATGTTTATTCCTGCTGTAAGCATGTTTATTCTTGCTGTAAACATGTTTATTTCTGCTGTAAATGTCTATTTCTGCTGTAAACATGTTTGTTACTGCTGTACACATGTTGATTTCTGCTGTAACCATGTTTTTTTCTACTGTAAACGTGTTTATTTCTGCTGTAAACAAGTTTATTTTTGCTGTAAACGTGTTTATTTCTGCTGTAAACATGTTTATTCCTACTGTAAACTGGCTTATTAATGCTGTAAATGTGTTTATTTCTGCTGTAAACATGTTTATTCCTACTGTAAACTGGCTTATTAATGCTGTAAATGTGTTTATTTATGCTGTAAACATGTTTATTCCTACTGTAAACATGTTTATTACTGCTGTAAAGGTCTTTATTTCTGCTGTAAACATGTTTATTTTTGCTGTAAGCATGTTTATTACTGCTGTAAATGTGTTTATTTCTGTTGTAAACGTGTTTATTTATGCTGTAATCATATTTATTTCGGTTGTAAACATGTTTCTTCCTGCTGTAAGCATGTTTATTCTTGCTGTAAACATGTTTATTTCTGCTGTAAATGTCTATTTCTGCTGTAAACATGTTTGTTACTGCTGTACACATGTTGATTTCTGCTGTAACCATGTTTTTTTCTACTGTAAACGTGTTTATTTCTGCTGTAAACAAGTTTATTTTTGCTGTAAACGTGTTTATTTCTGCTGTAAACATGTTTATTCCTACTGTAAACTGGCTTATTAATGCTGTAAATGTGTTTATTTCTGCTGTAAACATGTTTATTCCTACTGTAAACTGGCTTATTAATGCTGTAAATGTGTTTATTTCTGCTGTAAACATGTTTATTCCTACTGTAAACATGTTTATTACTGCTGTAAAGGTCTTTATTTCTGCTGTAAACATGTTTATTTTTGCTGTAAGCATGTTTATTACTGCTGTAAATGTGTTTATTTCTGTTGTAAACGTGTTTATTTATGCTGTAATCATATTTATTACTGCTGTAAAGGTCTTTATTTCTGCTGTAAACATGTTTATTTTTGCTGTAAGCATGTTTATTACTGCTGTAAATGTGTTTATTTCTGTTGTAAACGTGTTTATTTATGCTGTAATCATATTTATTTCGGTTGTAAACATGTTTATTTCTGCTTTAAACATGTTTATTATGCTGTAAACATGTTTATTATGCTGTAAACATGTTTATTTCTGCTGTAAACATGTTTATTACTGCTATAAACGTGTTTATTTCTGCTGTGAAGTTGGTCTTTTTAACATGGGAGTCTATATGGATTCGCTCTGTTTTGGCACCCCTAGTGGATGAAGACGGAACTGCAGGTTTTGGCACTTTGCATCGGCTGCCAGCCGAGGTTGCTCCTTCATGTGGATGGAGGAATTAAAGCCACAGATGCAGCCTGAAGGAAAGTGAGTCAGGGGAGTCTTCTGTACAGAAATGCGCGACGTCTCTGGAATGTGTTCAGGCTGAACACGGTCCTCCTGGGTTGCTGCATAAACCAACAATGTCTCTGTGCATGCTTATAGTCATCAGTCATCACTGAGAAGCTTCATGATATGAAAATGTTTATTTAAGCTGCTGCTTATTGTCCTGGCAGGACACATGATGCACTTGCCATGCAGTAAATTCTGGCTGCTTAGAATAACGTCAAGGTTTAGTATCAGCTGGTCATTTCTATCCCTCCACACATTAAACACCAAAAACACAAATCACTGTCCTCTCTGTGTATGTGTGGGTTCTCTCCGGGCTTCCCGGTGTCCTCCTACCCACATGACATGTTTTCGGCCTACTGATCTCTTCTTTCATGCAAGTGGCTGTGGATGGGTTTAAACCGGGGCAGGTCTACATGCTGCCTGGTGATCTGTTAGCTTCTGGAAGTAAACCAGGAGGAAATGATGAAGAGGACAATGTTGATAAACCTCAGTAAACCAACAGGATACATTTCGGCTGCCAGGTAGAAAAGCTTCATGCTAGCTGGTGTGGGAGACGGAGACTTCTGAAACCTGCAGGACTGCGGTTCTGGACCACCTCAGTTTGACTCTCCTGCTGGTTTTTATCATTGAGTCGTGTTCTGTGCCATGTTTTCACGTCATGCTGCGGTTCTTCAGGTCCTCACAGATCGGGCTGTTTAGCTGTCAGGATTTTAGCTGATGGTCCAACAACGACATTTTATTTATTTACAGCACTTCAAATCAGGACATGACGGTCTGTGCAGATTCTGGACTCATCCAGACACATTTTCTGTCCTCCGTCTCACATCTGATGCAGCAGATGATCCAACTGGACCACATCAGGCTTTTCTGTTCTTCATAAAAATGTTTTACAGGCTGAAACTTGAGTCTGAGGCCAAGTTCTCTGTTCTGCAGCTCCGACATGGGAAAGCGAGGATTACTCCACATGATTCATGCTTTCTTCCACCTTCAGTAAGTTCTGGTGGGAAAACAGAAACATGGAAATATTATTCCCATCCAGCTCGTTTCTCATGAGGAGTGTTTGTCACACCCGTACTACTGTTCTCCGGACACATCCACTCATCCCAACAGTTTATTCACCCCTCAGCAAGTCCCAGCTCTCCGATCACATCCAGTTGGTCTGTGGGAAGAAAAACGTTCCGCTTCAACACAGCAAGAGCTGCTGGAGGAATCCGCTCGATGATAAACCTCCTGCTGTTACCGAACCTGAAAACCAACCCGATGAAATCCATAAAACATCTCATCTGTGATGAAACCACGATGCTGATAAAACCGCTTTAACCCAGAAGTCTACGGTGTCCCACATGGCCCAAACTCCCAGAGTAAAGCAGCCATTGTGGAAAGTTCCTTCTTCTTCTATGTGGAACGTGGGTTCTGCAGCACATGGAATGTGGGTTCTGCAGGACATGGAACCTGGGTTCTGCAGCACCTGGAACCTGGGTTCTGCAGCACCTGGAACCTGGGTTCTGCAGCACCTGGAACCTGGGTTCTGCAGCACCTGGAACGTGGGTTCTGCAGCACCTGGAACCTGGGTTCTGCAGGACGTGGAACGTGGGTTCTGCAGGACATGGAACGTGGGTTCTGCAGGACATGGAACGTGGGTTCTGCAGGATGTGGAACGTGGGTTCTGCAGGACGTGGAACGTGGGTTCTGCAGGACATGGAACATGGGTTCTGCAGCACCTGGAACGTGGGTTCTGCAGGACGTGGAACGTGGGTTCTGCAGGACGTGGAACGTGGGTTCTGCAGTGCAGTCCGTGTTGCGTCCTGGCGGCGGGTAAACGGAGGAGTCTTCAGGCTGAAAGCAGATCTGCTGTTTTACAGCTGCTTGCAAAACAAGCGGCGTTTTTAATGTGATGCGGTTCTGATGGGAACCCCACCGAGCCAGCAGCCTGCAGAGGCTCATTTAATTGTTGCAGGTGTTCTGGCTCGGGGAACATAGCTGGGATGCACGGGGATCTGCAAATAAAACTCCAAAGCATGCATGTGTGAACGGGAACACAAACAAGCGAGCTGAGTCCAACGCAGCTGCGTGTGAGGCGGCGGTGCCAAGGTTCATCGCCGGACGGAGGAGCGAGGCCTCCTTTCCCTCCAGTCCTGCAGAACGCCGCCGCTGAGCCACAGCTCAGCCTTTTATGCACCCAGAACTAAACCAGAGACCATAAACCTGCAGCAGTTTCACCTTTAAGGAGGCAGAAATAACAATGTAAACTGTTCATTTCTAATAATGGAACGACATGTTTCCATCAGGGATCAATTAGTCCTGATGAGGGGACGGATCATCTGCAGCCTGGGAAGATCTGCTCATTGCTGATTTTAAGAAGGACGAACAGGGAGTAAACATGTTTTTATTTTTGCATCATCCTTTCATTTGTCTCCTTGGAAACGGCTCCTCCATGGCAACACATGAACCACACCTGGACAGGTCTTCAGGCCATCACAGGGAGAAAAACAACCCCTCACCCCTCAAGTTACCAACCGGTCACCGGTTAGCGTTATGGTTGGAGCAAGTCCACGGTGAGAACATGAAAACCCTTCAGCATCACTGAGATGGTCTGCAACCCCCCCTCCCAGCAGGTGGGATGACTAATGAAACAGGAAGTAAAGCCAACAGTTTGGGTTGAAACCAAGTGGCAACCTCTGACAGTTAAAAGTGAAGCCGATGCAGAAGTGCATAAAACTGCAGTTCCCCCTTCATCCACTAGAGGCTGCAGAACAGAGCAAATCCCCATAGACTCCCATGTTAAAAAGACCAACTTCCCAGCAGGAATAAACATGTCTACAGCAGGAATAAACACGTTTACAGCAGAAATAAACATGTTTACAGCAAGAATAAACATGTTTACAGCAAGAATAAACATGTTTACAGCAAGAATAAACATGTTTACAGCAGGAATAAACACGTTTACAGCAGAAATAAACACGTTTACAGCAGAAATAAACACGTTTACAGCAGAAATAAACATGTTTACAGCAGAAATAAACATGTTTACCGCAGGAATAAACACGTTTACAGCAGGAATAAACATGTTTACCGCATGAATAAAAATGTTTATAGTAGGAATAAACATGTTTACAGCAGAAATAAACACGTTTACAGCAGAAATAAACACGTTTACAGCAGAAATAAACATGCTTACAGCAGAAATAAACATGTTTACAGCAGAAATAAACATGTTTACCGCAGGAATAAACACGTTTACAGCAGGAATAAACATGTTTACCGCATGAATAAAAATGTTTATAGTAGGAATAAACATGTTTACAGCAGAAATAAACATGTTTACAGCAGACATAAACACGTTTACAGCAGAAATAAACATGTTTACAGCAGAAATAAACATGCTTACAGCAGGAATAAACATGTTTACAGCAGGAATAAACATGTTTACAGCAGAAATAAACATGTTTACAGAAGAAATAAACATGTTTACCGCAGAAATAAACATGTTTAGAGCCGAAATAAACATGTTTACAGCAGAAATAAACATGTTTACAGTAGGAATAAACATGTTTACAGCAGAAAAAAACGTGTACAGCAGGAATAAACATGTTTACACCAAGAATAAAAATGTGTCTAGTAGGAATAAACATGTTTACAGCAGGAATAAACATGTTTACAGCAGGAATAAACATGTTTACAGCAGGAATAAAAATGTTTATAGTAGGAATAAACACGTTTACAGCAGGAATAAACATGTTTACAGCAAGAATAAAAATATTTAAAGTAGGAATAAACATGTTTACAGCAGAGATAAACACATTTACAGAAGAAATAAACATGTTTACAGCAGTAATAAACATGTTTACAGCAGGAATGAACATGTTTACAGCAGGAATAAAAATGTTTATAGTAGGAATAAACATGTTTACAACAGGAATAAACATGTTTACAGCCGAAATAAACATGTTTACAGCAGGAATAAACATGTTTATAGTAGGAATAAACATGTTTACAGCAGAAATAAACATGTTTACAGCAGAAATAAACATGTTTACCGCAGAAATAAACACGTTTAGAGCCGAAATAAACATGTTTACAGCAGAAGTAAACATGTTTATAGTAGGAATAAACATGTTTACAGAAGAAAAACACGTTTACAGCAGGATTACACATGTTTACAGCAAGAATAAAAATGTGTCTAGTAGGAATAAACATGTTTACAGCAGTAATCAACATGTTTACAGCAGTAATGAACATGTTTACAGCAGGAATAAACATGTTTACAGCAGGAATAAACATGTTTATAGTAGGAATAAACATGTTTACAACAGGAATAAACATGTTTACAGCCGAAATAAACATGTTTACAGCAGGAATAAACATGTTTATAGTAGGAATAAACACATTTACAGAAGGAATAAACATGTTTACAGCAAGAATAAAAATATTTATAGTAGGAATAAACATGTTTACAGCAGAGATAAACACATTTACAGCGAAAATAAACATGTTTACAGCAGTAATAAACATGTTTACAGCAGTAATGACCATGTTTACAGCAGGAATAAACATGTTTACAGCAGGAATAAAAATGTTTATAGTAGGAATAAACATGTTTACAACAGGAATAAACATGTTTACAGCCGAAATAAACATGTTTACAGCAGAAATAAAAACGATTACAGCAGGAATAAACATGTTTACAGCAGGAATAAAAATGTGTCTAGTAGGAATAAACATGTTTACAGCAGGAATAAACATGTTTACAGCAGGAATAAACATGTTTACAGCAGGAATAAAAATGTTTATAGTAGGAATAAACACGTTTACAGCAGGAATAAACATGTTTACAGCAAGAATAAAAATATTTAAAGTAGGAATAAACATGTTTACAGCAGAGATAAACACATTTACAGAAGAAATAAACATGTTTACAGCAGTAATAAACATGTTTACAGCAGGAATGAACATGTTTACAGCAGGAATAAAAATGTTTATAGTAGGAATAAACATGTTTACAACAGGAATAAACATGTTTACAGCCGAAATAAACATGTTTACAGCAGGAATAAACATGTTTATAGTAGGAATAAACATGTTTACAGCAGAAATAAACATGTTTACAGCAGAAATAAACATGTTTACCGCAGAAATAAACACGTTTAGAGCCGAAATAAACATGTTTACAGCAGAAGTAAACATGTTTATAGTAGGAATAAACATGTTTACAGAAGAAAAACACGTTTACAGCAGGATTACACATGTTTACAGCAAGAATAAAAATGTGTCTAGTAGGAATAAACATGTTTACAGCAGTAATCAACATGTTTACAGCAGTAATGAACATGTTTACAGCAGGAATAAACATGTTTACAGCAGGAATAAACATGTTTATAGTAGGAATAAACATGTTTACAACAGGAATAAACATGTTTACAGCCGAAATAAACATGTTTACAGCAGGAATAAACATGTTTATAGTAGGAATAAACACATTTACAGAAGGAATAAACATGTTTACAGCAAGAATAAAAATATTTATAGTAGGAATAAACATGTTTACAGCAGAGATAAACACATTTACAGCGAAAATAAACATGTTTACAGCAGTAATAAACATGTTTACAGCAGTAATGACCATGTTTACAGCAGGAATAAACATGTTTACAGCAGGAATAAAAATGTTTATAGTAGGAATAAACATGTTTACAACAGGAATAAACATGTTTACAGCCGAAATAAACATGTTTACAGCAGAAATAAAAACGATTACAGCAGGAATAAACATGTTTACAGCAGGAATAAAAATGTTTATAGTAGGAATAAACATGTTTACAACAGGAATAAACATGTTTACAGCTGAAATAAACATGTTTACAGCAGAAATAAAAACAATTACAGCAGGAATAAACATGTTTATAGTAGGAATAAACATGTTTACAGCAGAAATAAACACGTTTACAGCAGAAATAAACATGTTTACAGCAGAAATAAAATTGTTTACAGCAGAAATAAACATGTTTACAGCAGGAATAAACACGTTTACAGCAGAAATAAACACGTTTACAGCAGAAATAAACACGTTTACAGCAGGAGTAAACACATTTACAGCAGACATAAACACGTTTACAGCAGAAATAAACATGTTTACAGCAGAAATAAACATGCTTACAGCAGGAATAAACATGTTTACAGCAGGAATAAACATGTTTACAGCAGAAATAAACATGTTTACAGCAGAAATAAACATGTTTACAGAAGAAATAAACATGTTTACCGCAGAAATAAACATGTTTAGAGCCGAAATAAACATGTTTATAGCAGAAATAAACATGTTTACAGTAGGAATAAACATGTTTACAGCAGAAAAACACGTTTACAGCAGGAATAAACATGTTTACACCAAGAATAAAAATGTGTCTAGTAGGAATAAACATGTTTACAGCAGGAATAAACATGTTTACAGCAGGAATAAACATGTTTACAGCAGGAATAAAAATGTTTATAGTAGGAATAAACACGTTTACAGCAGGAATAAACATGTTTACAGCAAGAATAAAAATATTTAAAGTAGGAATAAACATGTTTACAGCAGAGATAAACACATTTACAGAAGAAATAAACATGTTTACAGCAGTAATAAACATGTTTACAGCAGGAATGAACATGTTTACAGCAGGAATAAAAATGTTTATAGTAGGAATAAACATGTTTACAACAGGAATAAACATGTTTACAGCCGAAATAAACATGTTTACAGCAGGAATAAACATGTTTATAGTAGGAATAAACATGTTTACAGCAGAAATAAACATGTTTACAGCAGAAATAAACATGTTTACCGCAGAAATAAACACGTTTAGAGCCGAAATAAACATGTTTACAGCAGAAGTAAACATGTTTATAGTAGGAATAAACATGTTTACAGAAGAAAAACACGTTTACAGCAGGATTACACATGTTTACAGCAAGAATAAAAATGTGTCTAGTAGCAATAAACATGTTTACAGCAAAAATAAACACATTTACAGCAGAAATAAACATGTTTACAGCAGTAATAAACATGTTTACAGCAGTAATGAACATGTTTACAGCAGGAATAAACATGTTTACAGCAGGAATAAACATGTTTATAGTAGGAATAAACATGTTTACAACAGGAATAAACATGTTTACAGCCGAAATAAACATGTTTACAGCAGGAATAAAAATATTTATAGTAGGAATAAACATGTTTACAGCAGAGATAAACACATTTACAGCGAAAATAAACATGTTTACAGCAGTAATAAACATGTTTACAGCAGTAATGACCATGTTTACAGCAGGAATAAACATGTTTACAGCAGGAAAAAAAATGTTTATAGTAGGAATAAACATGTTTACAACAGGAATAAACATGTTTACAGCCGAAATAAACATGTTTACAGCAGAAATAAAAACGATTACAGCAGGAATAAACATGTTTACAGCAGGAATAAAAATGTTTATAGTAGGAATAAACATGTTTACAACAGGAATAAACATGTTTACAGCTGAAATAAACATGTTTACAGCAGAAATAAAAACAATTACAGCAGGAATAAACATGTTTATAGTAGGAATAAACATGTTTACAGCAGAAATAAAATTGTTTACAGCAGAAATAAACATGTTTACAGCAGGAATAAACACGTTTACAGCAGAAATAAACATGTTTACAGCAGGAATAAACATGTTTACAGCAGAAATAAACATGTTTACAGCAGAAATAAACACGTTTATAGCAGAAATAAACATGTTTACAGAAGGAATAAACATGTTTACAGCAGGAATAAACATGTTTACAGCAGGAATAAACATGTTGATAATAGGAATAAACATGTTTACAGCAGAAATCAAAACGTTTACAGCAGAAATAAACATGTTTACAGCAGGAATAAACATGTTTATAGTAGGAATAAACATGTTTACAGCAGAAATAAACACGGTTACAGCAGAAATAAACATGTTTACAGCAGAAATAAACATGTTTATAGTAGGAATAAACATGTTTACAGCAGAAATAAACACGTTTACAGCAGAAATAAACATGTTTACAGCAGAAATAAAGACCTTTACAGCAGAAATAAACATGTTTACAGCAGGAATAAACATGTTTACAGCAGAAATAAACATGTTTACAGCAGAAATAAACATGTTTACAGCAGGAATAAACATGTTTACAGCAGAAATCAAAACGTTTACAGCAGAAATAAACATGTTTACAGCAGGAATAAACATGTTTGTAGTAGGAATAAAAATGTTTACAGCAGAAATAAACACGTTTACAGCAGAAATAAACGTTTACAGCAGGAATAAACATGTTTACAGCAGAAATAAACATGTTTACAGCAGAAATAAACATGTTTACCGCATGAATAAAAATGTTTATAGTAGGAATAAACATGTTTACAGCAGAAATAAACATGTTTACAGCAGACATAAACACGTTTACAGCAGAAATAAACATGTTTACAGCAGAAATAAACATGCTTACAGCAGGAATAAACATGTTTACAGCAGGAATAAACATGTTTACAGCAGAAATAAACATGTTTACAGCAGAAATAAACATGTTTACAGAAGAAATAAACATGTTTACCGCAGAAATAAACATGTTTAGAGCCGAAATAAACATGTTTACAGCAGAAATAAACATGTTTACAGTAGGAATAAACATGTTTACAGCAGAAAAACACGTTTACAGCAGGAATAAACATGTTTACACCAAGAATAAAAATGTGTCTAGTAGGAATAAACATGTTTACAGCAGGAATAAACATGTTTACAGCAGGAATAAACATGTTTACAGCAGGAATAAAAATGTTTATAGTAGGAATAAACACGTTTACAGCAGGAATAAACATGTTTACAGCAAGAATAAAAATATTTAAAGTAGGAATAAACATGTTTACAGCAGAGATAAACACATTTACAGAAGAAATAAACATGTTTACAGCAGTAATAAACATGTTTACAGCAGGAATGAACATGTTTACAGCAGGAATAAAAATGTTTATAGTAGGAATAAACATGTTTACAACAGGAATAAACATGTTTACAGCCGAAATAAACATGTTTACAGCAGGAATAAACATGTTTATAGTAGGAATAAACATGTTTACAGCAGAAATAAACATGTTTACAGCAGAAATAAACATGTTTACCGCAGAAATAAACACGTTTAGAGCCGAAATAAACATGTTTACAGCAGAAGTAAACATGTTTATAGTAGGAATAAACATGTTTACAGAAGAAAAACACGTTTACAGCAGGATTACACATGTTTACAGCAAGAATAAAAATGTGTCTAGTAGCAATAAACATGTTTACAGCAAAAATAAACACATTTACAGCAGAAATAAACATGTTTACAGCAGTAATAAACATGTTTACAGCAGTAATGAACATGTTTACAGCAGGAATAAACATGTTTACAGCAGGAATAAACATGTTTATAGTAGGAATAAACATGTTTACAACAGGAATAAACATGTTTACAGCCGAAATAAACATGTTTACAGCAGGAATAAAAATATTTATAGTAGGAATAAACATGTTTACAGCAGAGATAAACACATTTACAGCGAAAATAAACATGTTTACAGCAGTAATAAACATGTTTACAGCAGTAATGACCATGTTTACAGCAGGAATAAACATGTTTACAGCAGGAAAAAAAATGTTTATAGTAGGAATAAACATGTTTACAACAGGAATAAACATGTTTACAGCCGAAATAAACATGTTTACAGCAGAAATAAAAACGATTACAGCAGGAATAAACATGTTTACAGCAGGAATAAAAATGTTTATAGTAGGAATAAACATGTTTACAACAGGAATAAACATGTTTACAGCTGAAATAAACATGTTTACAGCAGAAATAAAAACAATTACAGCAGGAATAAACATGTTTATAGTAGGAATAAACATGTTTACAGCAGAAATAAACACGTTTACAGCAGAAATAAACATGTTTACAGCAGAAATAAAATTGTTTACAGCAGAAATAAACATGTTTACAGCAGGAATAAACACGTTTACAGCAGAAATAAACATGTTTACAGCAGGAATAAACATGTTTACAGCAGAAATAAACATGTTTACAGCAGAAATAAACACGTTTATAGCAGAAATAAACATGTTTACAGAAGGAATAAACATGTTTACAGCAGGAATAAACATGTTTACAGCAGGAATAAACATGTTGATAATAGGAATAAACATGTTTACAGCAGAAATCAAAACGTTTACAGCAGAAATAAACATGTTTACAGCAGGAATAAACATGTTTATAGTAGGAATAAACATGTTTACAGCAGAAATAAACACGGTTACAGCAGAAATAAACATGTTTACAGCAGAAATAAACATGTTTATAGTAGGAATAAACATGTTTACAGCAGAAATAAACACGTTTACAGCAGAAATAAACATGTTTACAGCAGAAATAAAGACCTTTACAGCAGAAATAAACATGTTTACAGCAGGAATAAACATGTTTACAGCAGAAATAAACATGTTTACAGCAGAAATAAACATGTTTACAGCAGGAATAAACATGTTTACAGCAGAAATCAAAACGTTTACAGCAGAAATAAACATGTTTACAGCAGGAATAAACATGTTTGTAGTAGGAATAAAAATGTTTACAGCAGAAATAAACACGTTTACAGCAGAAATAAACGTTTACAGCAGGAATAAACATGTTTACAGCAGAAATAAACATGTTTACAGCAGAAATAAACATGTTTACCGCATGAATAAAAATGTTTATAGTAGGAATAAACATGTTTACAGCAGAAATAAACATGTTTACAGCAGACATAAACACGTTTACAGCAGAAATAAACATGTTTACAGCAGAAATAAACATGCTTACAGCAGGAATAAACATGTTTACAGCAGGAATAAACATGTTTACAGCAGAAATAAACATGTTTACAGCAGAAATAAACATGTTTACAGAAGAAATAAACATGTTTACCGCAGAAATAAACATGTTTAGAGCCGAAATAAACATGTTTACAGCAGAAATAAACATGTTTACAGTAGGAATAAACATGTTTACAGCAGAAAAACACGTTTACAGCAGGAATAAACATGTTTACACCAAGAATAAAAATGTGTCTAGTAGGAATAAACATGTTTACAGCAGGAATAAACATGTTTACAGCAGGAATAAACATGTTTACAGCAGGAATAAAAATGTTTATAGTAGGAATAAACACGTTTACAGCAGGAATAAACATGTTTACAGCAAGAATAAAAATATTTAAAGTAGGAATAAAACATGTTTACAGCAGAGATAAACACATTTACAGAAGAAATAAACATGTTTACAGCAGTAATAAACATGTTTACAGCAGGAATGAACATGTTTACAGCAGGAATAAAAATGTTTATAGTAGGAATAAACATGTTTACAACAGGAATAAACATGTTTACAGCCGAAATAAACATGTTTACAGCAGGAATAAACATGTTTATAGTAGGAATAAACATGTTTACAGCAGAAATAAACATGTTTACAGCAGAAATAAACATGTTTACCGCAGAAATAAACACGTTTAGAGCCGAAATAAACATGTTTACAGCAGAAGTAAACATGTTTATAGTAGGAATAAACATGTTTACAGAAGAAAAACACGTTTACAGCAGGATTACACATGTTTACAGCAAGAATAAAAATGTGTCTAGTAGGAATAAACATGTTTACAGCAAAAATAAACACATTTACAGCAGAAATAAACATGTTTACAGCAGTAATAAACATGTTTACAGCAGTAATGAACATGTTTACAGCAGGAATAAACATGTTTACAGCAGGAATAAACATGTTTACAGCAGGAATAAACATGTTTACAGCAGGAATAAAAATGTTTATAGTAGGAATAAACATGTTTACAACAGGAATAAACATGTTTACAGCCGAAATAAACATGTTTACAGCAGGAATAAACATGTTTATAGTAGGAATAAACACATTTACAGAAGGAATAAACATGTTTACAGCAGGAATAAAAATGTTTATAGTAGGAATAAACATGTTTACAGCGGAAATAAACATGTTTACAGCAGGAATAAACATGTTTACAGCAGAAATAAACATGTTCACAGCAGTAATAAACATGTTTATAGTAGGAATAAACATTTTTACAGCACAAATTAAAACGTTTACAGCAGAAATAAACATGTTTACAGCAGGAATGAAAACGTTTACAGCAGGAATAAACATGTTTACAGCATAAATAAACATGTTTATAGTAGGAATAAACATGTTTACAGCCGAAATAAACACGTTTACAGCAGGAATAAACATGTTTACAGCAAGAATAAAAATGTTTCTAATAGGAATAAACATGTTTACAGCAGAAATAAACACATTTACAGCAGAAATAAACATGTTTACAGCAGGAATAAACATGTTTACAACAGGAATAAACGTGTTTACAGCAGAAATAAACATGTTTACAGCAGAAATAAACACGTTTACAGCAGAAATAAACATGTTTACAGCAGGAATAAACATGTTTACAGCAGAAATAAACATGTTTACAGCAGAAATAAACATGTTTACAGCAGAAATAAACACGTTTACAGCAGAAATAAACATGTTTACAGCAGGAATAAACATGTTTACAGCAGGAATAAACATGTTTATAGTAGGAATAAACATGTTTACAGCAGAAATCAAAACGTTTACAGCAGAAATAAACATGTTTACAGCAGGAATAAACATGTTTATAGTAGGAATAAACATGTTTACAGCAGAAATAAACACGTTTACAGCAGAAATAAACATGTTTACAGCAGAAATAAACATGTTTACAGCAGAAATAAACATGTTTACAGTAGGAATAAATATGTTTACAGTAGGAATAAACATGTTTACAGCAGAAATAAACATGTTTACAGGAGAAATAAACACATTTATAGCAGAAATAAACATGTTTACAGCAGGAATAAACATGTTTACAACAGGAATAAACGTGTTTACAGCAGAAATAAACATGTTTACAGCAGAAATAAACACGTTTACAGCAGAAATAAACATGTTTACAGCAGGAATAAACATGTTTACAGCAGAAATAAACATGTTTACAGCAGAAATAAACATGTTTACAGCAGAAATAAACACGTTTACAGCAGAAATAAACATGTTTACAGCAGGAATAAACATGTTTACAGCAGAAATAAACATGTTTACAGCAGAAATAAACATGTTTACAGTAGGAATAAATATGTTTACAGTAGGAATAAACATGTTTACAGCAGAAATAAACATGTTTACAGCAGAAATAAACACATTTATAGCAGAAATAAACATGCTTACAGCAGAAACAAACATGTTTACAGCAGAAATAAACATGTTTACAGCAGGAATAAACATGTTTACAGCAGAAATAAACATGTTTACAGCAGGAATAAACATGTTTACAGCAGGAATAAACATGTTTATAGTAGGAATAAACATGTTTACAGCAGAAATGAAAACGTTTACAGCAGAAATAAACACGTTTACAGCAGAAATAAACATGTTTACAGCAGGAATGAAAACGTTTACAGCAGAAATAAACACATTTACAGCAGAAATAAACATGTTTACAGCAGGAATAAACATGTTTACAACAGGAATAAACGTGTTTACAGCAGAAATAAACATGTTTACAGCAGAAATAAACATGTTTACAGCAGAAATAAACACGTTTACAGCAGAAATAAACATGTTTACAGCAGGAATAAACATGTTTACAGCAGGAATAAACATGTTTATAGTAGGAATAAACATGTTTACAGCAGAAATCAAAATGTTTACAGCAGAAATAAACATGTTTACAGCAGGAATAAACATGTTTATAGTAGGAATAAACATGTTTACAGCAGAAATAAACACGTTTACAGCAGAAATAAACATGTTTACAGCAGAAATAAACATGTTTACCATAGGAATATACATGTTTACAGTAGGAATAAACATGTTTACAGCAGAAATAAACATGTTTACAGCAGAAATAAACACGTTTATAGCAGAAATAAACATGCTTACAGCAGAAACAAACATGTTTACAGCAGAAATAAACATGTTTACAGCAGGAATAAACATGTTTACAGCAGGAATAAACATGTTTACAGCAGGAATAAACATGTTTACAGCAGGAATAAACATGTTTATAGTAGGAATAAACATGTTTACAGCAGAAATGAAAACGTTTACAGCAGAAATAAACACGTTTACAGCAGAAATAAACATGTTTACAGCAGGAATGAAAACGTTTACAGCAGAAATAAACACATTTACAGCAGAAATAAACATGTTTACAGCAGGAATAAACATGTTTACAACAGGAATAAACGTGTTTACAGCAAGAAATAAACATGTTTACAGCAGAAATAAACACGTTTACAGCAGAAATAAACATGTTTACAGCAGGAATAAACATGTTTACAGCAGAAATAAACATGTTTACAGCAGAAATAAACATGTTTACAGCAGAAATAAACACGTTTACAGCAGAAATAAACACGTTTACAGCAGGAATAAACATGTTTACAGCAGGAATAAACATGTTTATAGTAGGAATAAACATGTTTACAGCAGAAATCAAAACATTTACAGCAGAAATAAACATGTTTACAGCAGGAATAAACATGTTTATAGTAGGAATAAACATGTTTACAGCAGAAATAAACACGTTTACAGCAGAAATAAACATGTTTACAGCAGAAATAAACATGTTTACAGCAGAAATAAACATGTTTACAGTAGGAATAAACATGTTTACAGTAGGAATAAACATGTTTACAGCAGAAATAAACATGTTTACAGCAGAAATAAACACGTTTATAGCAGAAATAAACATGCTTACAGCAGAAACAAACATGTTTACAGCAGAAATAAACATGTTTACAGCAGGAATAAACATGTTTACAGCAGAAATAAACATGTTTACAGCAGGAATAAACATGTTTACAGCAGGAATAAACATGTTTATAGCAGGAATAAACATGTTTACAGCAGAAATGAAAACGTTTACAGCAGAAATAAACACGTTTACAGCAGAAATAAACATGTTTACAGCAGGAATGAAAACGTTTACAGCAGGAATAAACATGTTTATAGTAGAAATAAACATGTTTACAGCAGGAATAAACATGTTTACAGCAGAAATAAACATGTTTACAGCAAGAATAAAAAATATTTATAGTAGGAATAAACATGTTTACAGCAGAGATAAACACATTTACAGCAGAAATAAACATGTTTACAGCAGAAATAAACATGTTTACAGCAAGAATGAAAACGTTTACAGCAGGAATAAACATGTTTATAGTAGGAATAAACATGTTTACAGCAAGAATAAACATGTTTACAGCAGAAATAAACATGTTTACAGCAGAAATAAACACGTTTACAGCAGAAATAAACATGTTTACCACAGGAATAAACATGTTTACAGCCTGGTACAAAAATCCATTTTAGGTTTAATAGGTCAGGTTTACCTTTATGACAACTGTGGGGGGAGTGAATTTCTTTTCTAACTCGCCCGTTTAAAAGTAATTTATTCTCGAAGTTCGGCATATTTAGGGGCGTGTCCTTTCGATTGACAGGTACTGATCTCCCGCTTCAAGTCAGAAGAACGTAGAACAACCGCGGTTTTTAAGCCGGTTAACAACATGACTTAGCTTTAGCCCACTTACCTCCGTTAGCTGGTTAGCTCCTGTTATCTCCGGGTTTGCTCGGTTAGCTCTTAGCTACAGAAAGCTTGGAGTTCGCTAGATGTCAATCATCCACTATGACGCTCACAGCCCTCCTCTCAGCTCCACCTCTTTGCCCATATTTGTATTTTCCGGGCGAGACGACGCACATGCCCCTGCCAAGATGGCGATGGTAGGAACCGCCCATCGAGCTTCAATTCAGCTCTTCAGAAACCTACGGGTGACGTCACAGAGGCTCCGCCCATCTTTTATATACAGTCTATGGTTGAAACACTACAAAATAAAACAGGAAGAAAGCCAACAGTATCTGTGTCTCTCTTATGTCATCGTTTTTTATTCTTATCAGGGTTTGTTTGAATGGAGGCTTCTGTTTTGTTTTCTTGTATTTGTTGTGTTGTTCATTTTGTGCAAATATATAAAAAATAAATAAAGAATAAAAATAAGTCTCCATGAAATCATCACGTCTCCATGGAAACATCCTGGCTCCATGGAGCCTGGGATAAAAAGCTTCCGGTCTTGACCAGCTGGTTTCTGTTTGCATCTGAAGCTGTTTATGTTTCTAAAATTACTTCATGTTGCTGCCACGTTGCGTTTACCCCACCCTTCGGGGTCTTTACTCCACCCGTCTGAGGGGTGAGGTCAGAGTGGCTGAAGCGGGATAAACATGTTCCTGTCAGCAGACGTGTTGCAGCGTCCTGCGTGTCCGAGTGACGCCAAAGTAAAGAACGTTGCAGAAATCGAGCCGCGTCGCCATAAAAGCAGGAATTAGTTCCAAAATCCTGTCTTGAAAGATGTTTAACTTCTCCCAGGAACAAACCAGATTCAGCCACTGCACTGGTTTGCCTGTCTGGATTAAAACCAGTCCAGTTTCACTCCCAGATGTGTCGCAGCAGATTTACAACACGGTGCCAGAAGGCCCAGATCAGCAGCAGGACCCACCAGAACCAGGACCGGAAACCAAAACTTACTTTTTTTTCAGGAAAATGAAGAAAATTCAGGCTTTGAGCTCATTAAGACAGTCTGAGAGTTTTTGTAGAGAATAAGTTTCAGGCGGACATAAACCAGATCGTCATCAGCGTAGAGATGGAAAGCCCGATGTGCTTCCTAATGACGACGGCGGGATGGAGGCATAAGGAGCAGAGGCCCCAGAATGGACCCCTGTGGGACCCCCACATGTCAGAGGAGCAGGGAATGACTGGGAATGGCCCCGTTTACCAGAAAAGGTCAGACCAGTAGGACCTGAACCATTCCAGGGCAGTACCATGAATACCAACACAATGATCCAGACGGCTCATCAAGATGTGAAAATGACTTTTCACTGCATGGAAGTCAGATTCCAGGAATCCAGGAGTCTGCAGTCGATTGTTCGAACCCCCCAGCAGAAAAACCTCCAGAACATTATCCATCCCTAACCATCGTGGTACTGGGAGAGAACCATCGTGGTACTGGGAGAGAACCATCGTGGTACTGGGAGAGAACCATCGTGGTACTGGGAGAGAACCATCGTGGTACTGGGAGAGAACCACCGTGGTACTGGGAGAGAACCACCGTGGTACTGGGAGAGAACCATCGTGGTACTGGGAGAGAACCATCGTGGTACTGGGAGAGAACCATCGTGGTACTGGGAGAGAACCATCGTCGTACTGGGAGAGCAGCCAAGCCTCCTTCTTGGACGTCAGCGAGGGGAAAATTCTCTGATGAAATGTGGCGCAGACCCCAGAATGCAACTCCCAGCTTCCACATCTGCCAGAGATGAAACCAGTTCCTGATTTTACAGCCATGATGTCAGACAGATCCGTGACAGCGCTCCATCAGCGTCCAGGTGGTCAGAAGCTTCCTTCACGCTCCGCCTGCAGCGTTTTCCAGGAAACCATCTGCAGCCGGCGATTACTCTGCTCTTCCAGCCCCACCAGCTGACTCAGTCTGGTCGCCATGACAACCACAGACCATGCTACTCCTGACCCGCTACTGGTCCAGCAGTGATCTGTTTTAGGTTTATTTTAGAGTTTCCCCGACCCGAAGCCGGTTCTGGACCAGGAGAGAGTTTCCCCGACCCGAAGCCGGTTCTGGACCAGGAGAGAGTTTCCCCGACCCGAAGCCGGTTCTGGACCAGGAGATCCCTGCTGCTTTTTCCTGTTTCTGAACATCGGTATTGTTTATTGTATCTGTATTTACAAGCTGTGCACATCGTCGTCATGGTAACCCGACACAATCATGACGGTTTTTCCTCCTCACGGTGAAATGCAGGATGGAAATCTAGCATCCCTTAGTTATGCTGCTATAGGTTTAGACTGCTGAGGGACATTTCCTGATACGCTGAGCTTCTTTCTCTTTATCATCTCAAGATGCTTTTATTTAGCATCTTGAGATGGCATTGCCGTGATTTGACGCTATATAAATAAAGTTGAATTGAATTGAAATCAGGAAAAAAAAGGAGTAAATATGTAAACAGCTTCTATTATGAGTTAGTTTCACCGTTTTCTCCCCAAAGCCAAAAGCTGAGAGACGATGAAAGGAGAAAAGACCTCATCGCTCTTCATCTCGGTGTATTTCTGCTAAGTTCTGTGAGGAGTAAATTGTTTGTTTCGTTATATTGTTGTATGACTTGAAACATTCAGAAAACAGCTCCCAGTGGGGTTCCTGATCGTCTTGAAGCTTGAATGTTGCTCCTCGCTCACCATGTGTCCTGTTCAGGAGATTAAAAACCAGGTCAGGCTCTTTGGCGGATCACTCCAAACTGCTGCAAATTAGAACAAGGTGGCCTCCAGCAGCCTATAATAACCTAACAAGAGGTAAATTACTCATGGCTTAAACAAACAAACACGTGTGATCCCATAAAATCTCCTCCATCAACATAAACAGCAGCAGGACCACAAGCAGACCTTCAGCGGAGTTAAAGCATGACCTCAGACTCACATTGAATCACTTAGCTTCAAGCTTTCTGCTGTAAACACAAACAAATGTGTCTATCATTATGTCCCATTGTTAAGTCAGCAGTCTGCTATCTGAGGCAAATGTGTCCATTATGTCATCGAGAATCTGCTTTTACAGAGTAAATACTGGTCCACGAAGGGCCGCAAGCTCTGCTAGCAAACCTGTGCTAACGAGGCTCACCTAATAACGTTCATCTAATAACATTCAGCTAATAATGCTCAGCCAATAGCGCTCAGCCACCTGAACGTTTCACGCCGACCTGAAAGTTTCACGCCGACCTGAACGTTTCATTCCGACGTGAACGTTTCACTCCGACCTGAACGTTTTACGCAGACCTGTACGCTTCACGCAGACCTGAACGTTTCACGCAGACCTGAACGTTTCACGCAGACCTGAACATTTCAAGCCGACCTGAACGTTTCTGCTGACCTGAACATTTCACGCAGACCTGAACGTTTCACGCCGACCTGAACGTTTCACGCCAACCTAAACGTTTCTGCTGACCTGAACATTTCACGCAGACCTGAACATTTCACGCCGACCTGAACGTTTCTGCTGACATGAACGTTTCACGCAGACCTGAACGTTTCACGCCGACCTGAACGTTTCACGCCAACCTAAACGTTTCTGCTGACCTGAACGTTTCACGCCGACCTGAACGTTTCTGCCGACCTGAACGTTTCTGCCGACCTGAACGTTTCACGCAGACCTGAACGTTTCACGCAGACCTGAAAGTTTCAAGCCAACCTGAACGTTTCACGCAGACGTGAACGTTTCACGCCGACGTGAACGTTTCACGCCGACCTGAACGTTTCTGCTGACCTGAACGTTTCACGCCGACCTGAACGTTTCACGCCGACCTGAACGTTTCACGCCGACCTGAACGTTTCTGCCGACCTGAACGTTTCACGCCGACCTGAACGTTTCTGCCGACCTGAACGTTTCTGCCGACCTGAACGTTTCACGCAGACCTGAACGTTTCACGCAGACCTGAAAGTTTCAAGCCAACCTGAACGTTTCACGCAGACGTGAACGTTTCACGCCGACGTGAACGTTTCACGCCGACCTGAACGTTTCTGCTGACCTGAACGTTTCACGCCGACCTGAACGTTTCACACCGACCTGAACGTTTCTGCTGACCTGAACGTTTCACGCCGACCTGAACGTTTCTGCTGACCTGAACGTTTCACGCCGACCTGAACGTTTCACGCAGACCTGAATGTTTCACGCAGACCTGAACGTTTCACTCCGACCTGAACGTTTCATTCCGACCTAAACGTTTCACGCCGACCTGAACGTTTCACGCAGACGTGAACGTTTCACGCAGACCTGAAAGTTTCACACCAACCTGAACGTTTCTGCCGACCTGAACGTTTCACGCCGACCTGAACGTTTCTGCCGACCTGAACGTTTCTGCCGACCTGAACGTTTCACGCAGACCTGAACGTTTCACGCAGACCTAAAGGTTTCACGCCAACCTGAACGTTTCACGCAGACGTGAACGTTTCACGCCGACCTGAACGTTTCACGCCGACCTGAACGTTTCTGCTGAGCTGAACGTTTCACGCCGACCTGAACGTTTCACGCCAACCTGAACGTTTCTGCTGACCTGAACATTTCACGCAGACCTGAACATTTCTGCCGACCTGAACGTTTCTGCCGACCTGAACGTTTCACGCAGACCTGAACGTTTCACGCAGACCTGAAAGTTTCACGCCAACCTGAACGTTTCACGCCGACCTGAACGTTTCTGCCGACCTGAACGTTTCACGCAGACGTGAACGTTTCACGCAGACCTGAACGTTTCTGCTGACCTGAACATTTCACGCAGACCTGAACGTTTCACGCAGACCTGAATGTTTCACGCCGACCTGAACGTTTCACTCCGACCTGAACGTTTCATTCCGACCTGAATGTTTCACGCCGACCTGAAAGTTTCACGCCAACCTGAACGTTTCACGCAGACGTGAACGTTTCACGCCGACCTGAACGTTTCACGCCAACCTAAACGTTTCTGCTGACCTGAACATTTCACGCAGACCTGAACATTTCACGCCGACCTGAACGTTTCTGCTACCTGAACATTTCACGCAGACCTGAACATTTCACGCCGACCTGAACGTTTCTGCTGACATGAACGTTTCACGCAGACCTGAACGTTTCACGCCGACCTGAACGTTTCACGCCAACCTAAACGTTTCTGCTGACCTGAACGTTTCACGCCGACCTGAACGTTTCTGCCGACCTGAACGTTTCTGCCGGCCTGAACGTTTCACGCAGACCTGAACGTTTCACGCAGACCTGAACGTTTCAAGCCAACCTGAACGTTTCAAGCCAACCTGAACGTTTCACGCAGACGTGAACGTTTCACGCCGACGTGAACGTTTCACGCCGACCTGAACGTTTCACGCCGACCTGAACGTTTCACGCAGACCTGAACGTTTCACGCCGACCTGAACGTTTCACGCCGACCTGAACGTTTCTGCCGACCTGAACGTTTCACGCCGACCTGAACGTTTCTGCCGACCTGAACGTTTCTGCCGACCTGAACGTTTCACGCAGACCTGAACGTTTCACGCAGACCTGAATGTTTCACGCAGACCTGAACGTTTCACTCCGACCTGAACGTTTCATTCCGACCTAAACGTTTCACGCCGACCTGAACGTTTCACGCAGACGTGAACGTTTCACGCAGACCTGAAAGTTTCACACCAACCTGAACGTTTCTGCCGACCTGAACGTTTCTGCCGACCTGAACGTTTCACGCCGACCTGAACGTTTCTGCCGACCTGAACGTTTCTGCCGACCTGAACGTTTCACGCAGACCTGAACGTTTCACGCAGACCTGAAGGTTTCACGCCAACCTGAACGTTTCACGCAGACGTGAACGTTTCACGCCGACCTGAACGTTTCACGCCGACCTGAACGTTTCTGCTGAGCTGAACGTTTCACGCCGACCTGAACGTTTCACGCCAACCTGAACGTTTCTGCTGACCTGAACATTTCACGCAGACCTGAACATTTCTGCCGACCTGAACGTTTCTGCCGACCTGAACGTTTCACGCAGACCTGAACGTTTCACGCAGACCTGAAAGTTTCACGCCAACCTGAACGTTTCACGCCGACCTGAACGTTTCTGCCGACCTGAACGTTTCACGCAGACGTGAACGTTTCACGCAGACCTGAACGTTTCTGCTGACCTGAACATTTCACGCAGACCTGAACGTTTCACGCAGACCTGAATGTTTCACGCCGACCTGAACGTTTCACTCCGACCTGAACGTTTCATTCCGACCTGAATGTTTCACGCCGACCTGAAAGTTTCACGCCAACCTGAACGTTTCACGCAGACCTGAACGTTTCACGCCGACCTGAACGTTTCTGCTGTCCTGAACATTTCACGCAGACCTGAACGTTTCACGCCGACCTGAACGTTTCACGCCAACCTGAACGTTTCACGCCGACATGAACGTTTCACGCCGACATGAACATTTCACGCAGACCTGAATGTTTCACGCAGACCTGAACGCTTCACGCCGACGTGAACATTTCACGCCAACCTGAACGTTTCTGCTACCTGAACATTTCACGCAGACCTGAACATTTCACGCCGACCTGAACATTTCTGCTGACCTGAACATTTCACGCAGACCTGAACATTTCACGCAGACCTGAACGTTTCACGCCGACCTGAACGTTTCACTACGACCTGAACGTTTCACTACGACCTGAACGTTTCTGCCGACCTGAACGTTTCACGCAGACGTGAACGTTTCACGCAGACCTGAACATTTCACGCCGACATGAACGTTTCACGCAGACCTGAACGTTTCACACAGACCTGAACGTTTCACGCAGACAATGTTTCACTCCGACCTGAACGTTTCACTCCGACCTGAACGTTTCATTCCGACCTGGACATTTCATGCCGACCTGAACGTTTCTGCTGACCTGAATGTTTCACGCAAACGTGAACGTTTCACGCCGACGTGAACGTTTCACGCCGACCTGAACGTTTCTGCTGACCTGAACGTTTCACGCCGACCTGAACGTTTCACGCCGACCTGAACGTTTCTGCTGACCTGAACGTTTCACGCCGACCTGAAAGTTTCACGCAGACCTGAATGTTTCACGCAGACCTGAACGTTTCACTCCGACCTGAACGTTTCATTCCGACCTAAACGTTTCACGCCGACCTGAACGTTTCACGCAGACGTGAACGTTTCACGCAGACCTGAAAGTTTCACACCAACCTGAACGTTTCTGCCGACCTGAACGTTTCTGCCGACCTGAACGTTTCACGCCGACCTGAACGTTTCTGCCGACCTGAACGTTTCTGCCGACCTGAACGTTTCACGCAGACCTGAACGTTTCACGCAGACCTGAAGGTTTCATGCCAACCTGAACGTTTCACGTAGACGTGAACGTTTCACGCCGACCTGAACGTTTCACGCCGACCTGAACGTTTCTGCTGAGCTGAACGTTTCACGCCGACCTGAACGTTTCACGCCAACCTGAACGTTTCTGCTGACCTGAACATTTCACGCAGACCTGAACATTTCTGCCGACCTGAACGTTTCTGCCGACCTGAACGTTTCACGCAGACCTGAACGTTTCACGCAGACCTGAAAGTTTCACGCCGACCTGAACGTTTCACGCCGACCTGAACGTTTCACGCCGACCTGAACGTTTCACGCAGACGTGAACGTTTCACGCAGACCTGAACGTTTCTGCTGACCTGAACATTTCACGCAGACCTGAACGTTTCACGCAGACCTGAATGTTTCACGCCGACCTGAACGTTTCACTCCGACCTGAACGTTTCATTCCGACCTGAATGTTTCACGCCGACCTGAACGTTTCACGCCAACCTGAACGTTTCACGCAGACGTGAACGTTTCACGCAGACCTGAACATTTCACGCAGACCTGAACGTTTCTGCCGACCTGAACGTTTCTGCCGACCTGAACGTTTCACGCAGACCTGAACGTTTCACGCAGACCTGAACGTTTCACGCCAACCTGAACGTTTCACGCCGACCTGAACGTTTCTGCCGACCTGAACGTTTCACGCAGACGTGAACGTTTCACACAGACCTGAACGTTTCTGCTGACCTGAACATTTCACGCAGACCTGAACGTTTCACGCAGACCTGAATGTTTCACGCCGACCTGAACGTTTCACTCCGACCTGAACGTTTCATTCCGACCTGAATGTTTCACGCCGACCTGAAAGTTTCACGCCAACCTGAACGTTTCACGCAGACGTGAACGTTTCATGCAGACCTGAACGTTTCACGCCGACCTGAACGTTTCTGCTGTCCTGAACATTTCACGCAGACCTGAACGTTTCTGCCGACCTGAACGTTTCACGCAGACGTGAACGTTTCACGCAGACCTGAACATTTCACGCCGAAATGAACGTTTCACGCAGACCTGAACGTTTCACACAGACCTGAACGTTTCACGCAGACAATGTTTCACTCCGACCTGAACGTTTCACTCCGACCTGAACGTTTCATTCCGACCTGGACATTTCATGCCGACCTGAACGTTTCTGCTGACCTGAATGTTTCACGCAAACGTGAACGTTTCACGCAGTCCTGAAAGTTTCACGCCAACCTGAACGTTTCACGCAGACCTGAGCGTTTCACGCCGACCTGAACGTTTCACGCCGACCTGAACGTTTCTGCCGACCTGAACGTTTCAAGCAGACGTGAACCTTTCACGCAGACCTGAACTTTTCTGCTGACCTGAACGTTTCACGCAGACGTGAACGTTTCACGCAGACCTGAAAGTTTCACGCCGACCTGAACGTTTCACGCAGACGTGAACGTTTCACGCAGACGTGAACGTTTCACGCCGACATGAATGTTTCACGCAGACCTGAACGTTTCACGCAGACCTGAACGTTTCACGCCGACCTGAACGTTTCACGCCGACCTGAACGTTTCTGCCGACCTGAACGTTTCACGCAGACCTGAACGTTTCATGCAGACCTGAAAGTTTCACGCCAACCTGAACGTTTCACGCAGACGTGAACGTTTCACGCAGACCTGAACGTTTCATGCCGACATGAATGTTTCACGCAGACCTGAATGTTTCACGCAGACCTGAACGTTTCACGCCGACCTGAACGTTTCACGCAGACCTGAACGTTTCTGCCGACCTGAACGTTTCAAGCAGACGTGAACGTTTCACGCAGACCTGAACGTTTCTGCTGACCTGAACGTTTCACGCAGACCTGAACGTTTCACGCAGACCTGAAAGTTTCACGCCAACCTGAACGTTTCACGCCGACATGAACGTTTCACGACGACCTGAACATTTCACGCAGACCTGAACGTTTCACGCCGACATGAACGTTTCTGCCGACCTGAACGTTTCACGCAGACGTGAACGTTTCACGCAGACCTGAACATTTCACGCCGACATGAACGTTTCACGCAGACCTGAACGTTTCACACAGACCTCAACGTTTCACGCAGACAATGTTTCACTCCGACCTGAACGTTTCACTCCGACCTGAACGTTTCATTCCGACCTGGACATTTCATGCCGACCTGAACGTTTCTGCTGACCTGAATGTTTCACGCAAACGTGAATGTTTCACGCAGTCCTGAAAGTTTCACGCCAACCTGAACGTTTCACGCAGACCTGAACGTTTCACGCCGACCTGAACGTTTCACGCCGACCTGAACGTTTCTGCCGACCTGAACGTTTCAAGCAGACGTGAACCTTTCACGCAGACCTGAACTTTTCTGCTGACCTGAACGTTTCACGCAGACGTGAACGTTTCACGCAGACCTGAAAGTTTCACGCCGACCTGAACGTTTCACGCAGACGTGAACGTTTCACGCAGACGTGAACGTTTCACGCAGACCTGAACGTTTCACGCCGAAATGAATGTTTCACGCAGACCTGAACGTTTCACGCAGACCTGAACGTTTCACGCAGACCTGAAAGTTTCACGCCAACCTGAACGTTTCACGCCGACCTGAACGTTTCTGCCGACCTGAACGTTTCACGCAGACGTGAACGTTTCACGCAGACCTGAACGTTTCTGCTGACCTGAACATTTCACGCAGACCTGAACGTTTCACGCAGACCTGAATGTTTCACGCCGACCTGAACGTTTCACTCCGACCTGAACGTTTCATTCCGACCTGAATGTTTCACGCCGACCTGAAAGTTTCACGCCAACCTGAACGTTTCACGCAGACGTGAACGTTTCACGCAGACCTGAACGTTTCACGCCAACCTGAACGTTTCTGCTGACCTGAACATTTCACGCAGACCTGAACATTTCTGCCGACCTGAACGTTTCTGCCGACCTGAACGTTTCACGCAGACCTGAACGTTTCACGCAGACCTGAACGTTTCACGCCAACCTGAACGTTTCACGCCGACCTGAACGTTTCTGCCGACCTGAACGTTTCACGCAGACGTGAACGTTTCACGCAGACCTGAACGTTTCTGCTGACCTGAACATTTCACGCAGACCGGAACGTTTCACGCAGACCTGAATGTTTCACGCCGACCTGAACGTTTCACTCCGACCTGAACGTTTCATTCCGACCTGAATGTTTCACGCCGACCTGAAAGTTTCACGCCAACCTGAACGTTTCACGCAGACGTGAACGTTTCACGCAGACCTGAACATTTGACGCCGACCTGAACGTTTCTGCTGACCTGAACATTTCACGCAGACCTGAACATTTCACGCCGACCTGAACGTTTCTGCTGACCTGAACATTTCATGCAGACCTGAACGTTTCATTCCGACCTGAACGTTTCAAGCCGACCTGAACGTTTCAAGCCGACCTGAACGTTTCTGCCGACCTGAACGTTTCACGCAGATGTGAACGTTTCACGCAGACCTGAAAGTTTCACGCAGACCTGAAAGTTTCACGCCAACCTGAACGTTTCACGCCGACATGAACGTTTCACGCAGACCTCAATGTTTCACGCAGACCTGAATGTTTCATGCAGACCTGAACGTTTCACGCCGACCTGAACTTTTCACGCCGACCTGAACGTTTCTGCCGACCTGAACGTTTCACGCAGACGTGAACGTTTCACGCCGACCTGAACGTTTCACGCCGACATGAACATTTCACGCCGACATGAACATTTCACGCAGACCTGAATGTTTCACGCAGACCTGAACGTTTCTGCTGACCTGAAAATTTCACGCAGACGAACATTTTACGCAGACCTGAACGTTTCATGCTGACCTGAACATTTCACGCAGACCTGAACGTTTCACGCCGACCTGAACGTTTCACGCCGACATGAACGTTTCACGCAGACCTGAACGTTTCACGCCGACCTGAACGTTTCACGCCAACCTGAACGTTTCTGCTGACCTGAACATTTCACGCCGACCTGAACATTTCTGCTGACCTGAACATTTCACGCAGACCTGAACATTTCACGCCGACCTAAACATTTCTGCTGACCTCAACATTTCACGCAGACGTGAACGTTTCACGCAGACCTGAACATTTGACGCCGACCTGAACGTTTCTGCTGACCTGAACGTTTCACGCCAACCTGAACGTTTCACGCCGACCTGAACGTTTCTGCCGACCTGAACGTTTCACGCAGACGTGAACGTTTCACGCAGACCTGAACGTTTCTGCTGACCTGAACATTTCACGCAGACCTGAACGTTTCACGCAGACCTGAATGTTTCACGCCGACCTGAACGTTTCACTCCGACCTGAACGTTTCATTCCGACCTGAATGTTTCACGCCGACCTGAAAGTTTCACGCCAACCTGAACGTTTCACGCAGACGTGAACGTTTCACGCAGACCTGAACATTTGACGCCGACCTGAACGTTTCTGCTGACCTGAACATTTCACGCAGACCTGAACATTTCACGCCGACCTGAACGTTTCTGCTGACCTGAACATTTCATGCAGACCTGAACGTTTCATTCCGACCTGAACGTTTCAAGCCGACCTGAACGTTTCAAGCCGACCTGAACGTTTCTGCCGACCTGAACGTTTCACGCAGATGTGAACGTTTCACGCAGACCTGAAAGTTTCACGCAGACCTGAAAGTTTCACGCCAACCTGAACGTTTCACGCCGACATGAACGTTTCACGCAGACCTGAATGTTTCACGCAGACCTGAATGTTTCACGCAGACCTGAACGTTTCACGCCGACCTGAACTTTTCACGCCGACCTGAACGTTTCTGCCGACCTGAACGTTTCACGCAGACGTGAACGTTTCACGCCGACCTGAACGTTTCACGCCGACATGAACATTTCACGCCGACATGAACATTTCACGCAGACCTGAATGTTTCACGCAGACCTGAACGTTTCTGCTGACCTGAAAATTTCACGCAGACGAACATTTTACGCAGACCTGAACGTTTCATGCTGACCTGAACATTTCACGCAGACCTGAACGTTTCACGCCGACCTGAACGTTTCACGCCGACATGAACGTTTCACGCAGACCTGAACGTTTCACGCCGACCTGAACGTTTCACGCCAACCTGAACGTTTCTGCTGACCTGAACATTTCACGCCGACCTGAACATTTCTGCTGACCTGAACATTTCACGCAGACCTGAACATTTCACGCCGACCTAAACATTTCTGCTGACCTCAACATTTCACGCAGACGTGAACGTTTCACGCAGACCTGAACATTTGACGCCGACCTGAACGTTTATGCTGACCTGAACATTTCACGCAGACCTGAACATTTCACGCCGACCTGAACGTTTCTGCTGACCTGAACATTTCACGCCGACCTGAACGTTTCACGCCGACCTGAACGTTTCACGCCGACATGAACATTTCACGCCGACATGAACATTTCACGCAGACCTGAACGTTTCACGCAGACCTGAATGTTTCACGCAGACGTGAACGTTTCACGCCGACCTGAACGTTTCACGCCGACATGAACATTTCACGCCGACATGAACATTTCACGCAGACCTGAATGTTTCACGCAGACCTGAACGTTTCATGCTGACCTGAACATTTCACGCAGACCTGAACGTTTCACGCCGACCTGAACATTTCACGCCGACATGAACGTTTCACGCAGACCTGAATGTTTCACGCAGACCTGAACGTTTCACGCCGACCTGAACGTTTCACGCCAACCTGAACGTTTCTGCTGACCTGAACATTTCACGCCGACCTGAACATTTCTGCTCACCTGAACATTTCACGCAGACCTGAACATTTCACGCCGACCTAAACATTTCTGCTGACCTCAACATTTCACGCAGACGTGAACGTTTCTGCTGACCTGAAAATTTCACGCAGACCTGAACATTTTACGCAGACCTGAACGTTTCATGCTGACCTGAACATTTCACGCAGACCTGAACGTTTCACGCCGACCTGAACATTTCACGCCGACATGAACGTTTCACGCAGACCTGAATGTTTCACGCAGACCTGAACGTTTCACGCCGACCTGAACGTTTCACGCCAACCTGAACGTTTCTGCTGACCTGAACATTTCACGCCGACCTGAACATTTCTGCTGACCTGAACATTTCACGCAGACCTGAACATTTCACACCGACCTAAACATTTCTGCTGACCTCGACATTTCACGCAGACGTGAACGTTTCACGCAGACCTGAACATTTGACGCCGACCTGAACGTTTCTGCTGACCTGAACATTTCACGCAGACCTGAACATTTCACGCCGACCTGAACGTTTCTGCCGACCTGAACATTTCACGCCGACCTGAACGTTTCATTCCGACCTGAACGTTTCAAGCCGACCTGAACGTTTCACGCCGACCTGAACGTTTCACGCCGACATGAACATTTCACGCCGACATGAACATTTCACGCAGACCTGAACGTTTCACGCAGACCTGAATGTTTCACGCAGACGTGAACGTTTCACGCCGACCTGAACGTTTCACGCCGACATGAACATTTCACGCCGACATGAACATTTCACGCAGACCTGAATGTTTCACGCAGACCTGAACGTTTCATGCTGACCTGAACATTTCACGCAGACCTGAACGTTTCACGCCGACCTGAACATTTCACGCCGACATGAACGTTTCACGCAGACCTGAATGTTTCACGCAGACCTGAACGTTTCACGCCGACCTGAACGTTTCACGCCAACCTGAACGTTTCTGCTGACCTGAACATTTCACGCCGACCTGAACATTTCTGCTGACCTGAACATTTCACGCTGACCTGAACATTTCACGCCGACCTAAACATTTCTGCTGACCTCAACATTTCACGCAGACGTGAACGTTTCTGCTGACCTGAAAATTTCACGCAGACCTGAACATTTTACGCAGACCTGAACGTTTCATGCTGACCTGAACATTTCACGCAGACCTGAACGTTTCACGCCGACCTGAACATTTCACGCCGACATGAACGTTTCACGCAGACCTGAATGTTTCACGCAGACCTGAACGTTTCACGCCGACCTGAACGTTTCACGCCAACCTGAACGTTTCTGCTGACCTGAACATTTCACGCCGACCTGAACATTTCTGCTGACCTGAACATTTCACGCAGACCGGAACATTTCACACCGACCTAAACATTTCTGCTGACCTCGACATTTCACGCAGACGTGAACGTTTCACGCAGACCTGAACATTTGACGCCGACCTGAACGTTTCTGCTGACCTGAACATTTCACGCAGACCTGAACATTTCACGCCGACCTGAACGTTTCTGCTGACCTGAACATTTCATGCAGACCTGAACGTTTCATTCCGACCTGAACGTTTCAAGCCGACCTGAACGTTTCAAGCCGACCTGAACGTTTCTGCCGACCTGAACGTTTCACGCAGACGTGAACGTTTCACGCCGACCTGAACGTTCCACGCCGACATGAACATTTCACGCAGACCTGAATGTTTCACGCAGACCTGAACGTTTCTGCTGACCTGAAAATTTCACGCAGACGAACATTTTACGCAGACCTGAACGTTTCATGCTGACCTGAACATTTCACGCAGACCTGAACGTTTCACGCCGACCTGAACATTTCACGCCGACATGAACGTTTCACGCAGACCTGAATGTTTCACGCAGACCTGAACGTTTCACGCCGACCTGAACGTTTCACGCCAACCTGAACGTTTCTGCTGACCTGAACATTTCACGCCGACCTGAACATTTCTGCCGACCTGAACGTTTCACGCAGACGTGAACGTTTCACGCCGACCTGAACGTTCCACGCCGACATGAACATTTCACGCCGACATGAACATTTCACGCAGACCTGAATGTTTCACGCAGACCTGAACGTTTCTGCTGACCTGAAAATTTCACGCAGACGAACATTTTACGCAGACCTGAACGTTTCATGCTGACCTGAACATTTCACGCAGACCTGAACGTTTCACGCCGACCTGAACATTTCACGCCGACATGAACGTTTCACGCAGACCTGAATGTTTCACGCAGACCTGAACGTTTCACGCAGACCTGAACGTTTCACGCCAACCTGAACGTTTCTGCTGACCTGAACATTTCACGCCGACCTGAACATTTCTGCTGACCTGAACATTTCACGCAGACCTGAACATTTCACGCCGACCTAAACATTTCTGCTGACCTCAACATTTCACGCAGACGTGAACGTTTCACGCAGACCTGAACATTTGACGCCGACCTGAACGTTTCTGCTGACCTGAACATTTCACGCAGACCTGAACATTTCACGCCGACCTGAACGTTTCTGCTGACCTGAACATTTCACGCCGACCTGAACGTTTCACGCCGACCTGAACGTTTCACGCCGACATGAACGTTTCACGCCGACATGAACATTTCACGCAGACCTGAACGTTTCACGCAGACCTGAATGTTTCACGCAGACGTGAATGTTTCACGCCGACCTGAACGTTTCACGCCGACATGAACATTTCACGCCGACATGAACATTTCACGCAGACCTGAATGTTTCACGCAGACCTGAACGTTTCTGCTGACCTGAAAATTTCACGCAGACCTGAACATTTTACGCAGACCTGAACGTTTCATGCTGACCTGAACATTTCACGCAGACCTGAACGTTTCACGCCGACCTGAACATTTCACGCCGACATGAACGTTTCACGCAGACCTGAATGTTTCACGCAGACCTGAACGTTTCACGCCGACCTGAACGTTTCACGCCAACCTGAACGTTTCTGCTGACCTGAACATTTCACGCCGACCTGAACATTTCTGCTGACCTGAACATTTCACGCAGACCTGAACATTTCACGCCGACCTAAACATTTCTGCTGACCTCAACATTTCACGCAGACGTGAACGTTTCACGCAGACCTGAACATTTGACGCCGACCTGAACGTTTCTGCTGACCTGAACATTTCACGCAGACCTGAACATTTCACGCCGACCTGAACGTTTCTGCTGACCTGAACATTTCACGCCGACCTGAACGTTTCACGCCGACCTGAACGTTTCACGCCGACATGAACATTTCACGCAGACCTGAACATTTCACGCCGACCTGAACGTTTCTGCTGACCTGAACGTTTCACGCAGACCTGAATGTTTCACGCCGACCTGAACGTTTCACTCCGACCTGAACGTTTCATTCCGACCTGAACATTTCACGCCGACCTGAACGTTTCTGCTGACCTGAACATTTCACGCAGACCTGAACATTTTACGCAGACCTGAACGTTTCACGCCGACCTGAACGTTTCACGCCAACCTGAACGTTTCTGCTGACCTGAACATTTCACGCCGACCTGAACATTTCTGCTGACCTGAACATTTCACGCAGACCTGAACATTTCACGCCGACCTAAACATTTCTGCTGACCTCAACATTTCACGCAGACGTGAACGTTTCACGCAGACCTGAACATTTGACGCCGACCTGAACGTTTCTGCTGACCTGAACATTTCACGCAGACCTGAACATTTCACGCCGACCTGAACGTTTCTGCTGACCTGAACATTTCACGCCGACCTGAACGTTTCACGCCGACCTGAACGTTTCACGCCGACATGAACATTTCACGCAGACCTGAACATTTCACGCCGACCTGAACGTTTCTGCTGACCTGAACGTTTCACGCAGACCTGAATGTTTCACGCCGACCTGAACGTTTCACTCCGACCTGAACGTTTCATTCCGACCTGAACATTTCACGCTGACCTGAACGTTTCTGCTGACCTGAACATTTCACGCAGACCTGAACATTTTACGCAGACCTGAACGTTTCACGCCGACCTGAACGTTTCACGCCAACCTGAACGTTTCACGCCAACCTGAACGTTTCTGCTGACCTGAACATTTCACGCCGACCTGAACATTTCTGCTGACCTGAACATTTCACGCCGACCTAAACATTTCTGCTGACCTAAACATTTCTGCTGACCTGAACATTTCACGCAGACGTGAACGTTTCACGCAGACCTGAACATTTGACGCCGACCTGAACGTTTCTGCTGACCTGAACATTTCACGCAGACCTGAACGTTTCACGCCAACCTGAACGTTTCACGCCGACCTGAACGTTTCTGCTGACCTGAACGTTTCTGCTGACCTGAACGTTTCACGCCGACCTGAACGTTTCACGCGTACCTGAACGTTTCTGCTGACCTGAACATTTCACGCAGACCTGAACGTTTCACGCCAACCTGAACGTTTCACGCCGACCTGAACATTTGACGCCGATCTGAACGTTTCTGCTGACCTGAACATTTGACGCAGACCTGAACATTTGACGCCGACCCTAACGTTTCTGCTGACCTGAACGTTTCACGCAGACCTGAATGTTTCACGCAGACCTGAACGTTTCACGCCGACCTGAACGTTTCACGCCGACCTGAACGTTTCACGCCAACCTGAACGTTTCACGCCGACCTGAACATTTCTGCTGACCTGAACATTTCACGGACCTGAACATTTCACGCTGACCTAAACATTTCTGCTGACCTGAAAATTTCACGCAGACCTGAACATTTTACGCAGACCTGAACGTTTCACGCAGACCTGAACATTTCACGCAGACCTGAACGTTTCACGCCGACCTGAACGTTTCACGCCGACATGAACGTTTCACGCAGACCTGAATGTTTCACGCCGACCTAAACGTTTCACGCCGACCTGAACGTTTCACGCCAACCTGAACGTTTCTGCTGACCTGAACATTTCACGCCGACCTGAACATTTCTGCTGACCTGAACATTTCACGCCGACCTGAACATTTCACGCCGACCTAAACATTTCACGCCGACCTAAACATTTCTGCTGACCTGAACATTTCACGCAGACGTGAACGTTTCACGCAGACCTGAACGTTTCTGCTGACCTGAACATTTCACGCCGACCTGAACATTTCTGCTGACCTGAACATTTCACGCCGACCTAAACATTTCTGCTGACCTAAACATTTCTGCTGACCTGAACATTTCACGCAGACGTGAACGTTTCACGCAGACCTGAACATTTGACGCAGACCTGAACGTTTCTGCTGACCTGAACATTTCACGCAGACCTGAACGTTTCACGCCGACCTGAACGTTTCTGCTGACCTGAACGTTTCTGCTGACCTGAACGTTTCACGCCGACCTGAACGTTTCACGCGTACCTGAACGTTTCTGCTGACCTGAACATTTCACGCAGACCTGAACGTTTCACGCCAACCTGAACGTTTCACGCCGACCTGAACATTTGACGCCGATCTGAACGTTTCTGCTGACCTGAACATTTGACGCAGACCTGAACATTTGACGCTGACCCTAACGTTTCTGCTGACCTGAACGTTTCACGCAGACCTGAATGTTTCACGCAGACCTGAACGTTTCACGCCGACCTGAACGTTTCTGCTGACCTGAACATTTCACGCCGACCTGAACATTTCTGCTGACCTGAACATTTCACGCCGACCTAAACATTTCTGCTGACCTAAACATTTCTGCTGACCTGAACATTTCACGCAGACGTGAACGTTTCACGCAGACCTGAACATTTGACGCCGACCTGAACGTTTCTGCTGACCTGAACATTTCACGCAGACCTGAACGTTTCACGCCAACCTGAACGTTTCACGCCGACCTGAACGTTTCTGCTGACCTGAACGTTTCTGCTGACCTGAACGTTTCACGCGTACCTGAACGTTTCACGCGTACCTGAACGTTTCTGCTGACCTGAACATTTCACGCAGACCTGAACGTTTCACGCCAACCTGAACGTTTCACGCCGACCTGAACATTTGACGCCGATCTGAACGTTTCTGCTGACCTGAACATTTGACGCAGACCTGAACATTTGACGCCGACCCTAACGTTTCTGCTGACCTGAACGTTTCACGCAGACCTGAATGTTTCACGCAGACCTGAACGTTTCACGCCGACCTGAACGTTTCACGCCAACCTGAACGTTTCTGCTGACCTGAACATTTCACGCCGACCTGAACATTTCTGCTGACCTGAACATTTCACGGACCTGAACATTTCACGCTGACCTAAACATTTCTGCTGACCTGAAAATTTCACGCAGACCTGAACATTTTACGCAGACCTGAACGTTTCACGCAGACCTGAACATTTCACGCAGACCTGAACGTTTCACGCCGACCTGAACGTTTCACGCCGACCTGAACGTTTCACGCCAACCTGAACGTTTCTGCTGACCTGAACATTTCACGCCGACCTGAACATTTCTGCTGACCTGAACATTTCACGCAGACCTGAACATTTCACGCCGACCTAAACATTTCACGCCGACCTAAACATTTCTGCTGACCTGAACATTTCACGCAGACGTGAACGTTTCACGCAGACCTGAACATTTGACGCCGACCTGAACGTTTCTGCTGACCTGAACATTTCACGCAGACCTGAACGTTTCATTCCGACCTGAACGTTTCAAGCCGACCTGAACGTTTCAAGCCGACCTGAACGTTTCTGCCGACCTGAACGTTTCACGCAGACGTGAACGTTTCACGCAGACCTGAAAGTTTCACGCCAACCTGAACGTTTCACGCCGACATGAACGTTTCACGCAGACCTGAATGTTTCACGCAGACCTGAACGTTTCACGCCGACCTGAACTTTTCACGCCGACCTGAACGTTTCTGCCGACCTGAACGTTTCACGCAGACGTGAACGTTTCACGCCGACCTGAACGTTTCACGCCGACATGAACATTTCACGCCGACATGAACATTTCACGCAGACCTGAATGTTTCACGCAGACCTGAACGTTTCACGCCGACCTGAACGTTTCACGCCAACCTGAACGTTTCTGCTGACCTGAACATTTCACGCCGACCTGAACATTTCTGCTGACCTGAACATTTCACGCAGACCTGAACATTTCACGCCGACCTAAACATTTCTGCTGACCTCAACATTTCACGCAGACGTGAACGTTTCACGCAGACCTGAACATTTGACGCCGACCTGAACGTTTCTGCTGACCTGAACATTTCACGCAGACCTGAACATTTCACGCCGACCTGAACGTTTCTGCTGACCTGAACATTTCACGCCGACCTGAACGTTTCACGCCGACCTGAACGTTTCACGCCGACATGAACATTTCACGCAGACCTGAACATTTCACGCCGACCTGAACGTTTCTGCTGACCTGAACGTTTCACGCAGACCTGAATGTTTCACGCCGACCTGAACGTTTCACTCCGACCTGAACGTTTCATTCCGACCTGAACATTTCACGCCGACCTGAACGTTTCTGCTGACCTGAACATTTCACGCAGACCTGAACATTTTACGCAGACCTGAACGTTTCACGCCGACCTGAACGTTTCACGCCAACCTGAACGTTTCTGCTGACCTGAACATTTCACGCCGACCTGAACATTTCTGCTGACCTGAACATTTCACGCAGACCTGAACATTTCACGCAGACCTGAACATTTCACGCCGACCTAAACATTTCTGCTGACCTCATTTCACGCAGACGTGAACGTTTCACGCAGACCTGAACATTTGACGCCGACCTGAACGTTTCTGCTGACCTGAACATTTCACGCAGACCTGAACATTTCACGCCGACCTGAACGTTTCTGCTGACCTGAACATTTCACGCCGACCTGAACGTTTCACGCCGACATGAACATTTCACGCAGACCTGAACATTTCACGCCGACCTGAACGTTTCTGCTGACCTGAACGTTTCACGCAGACCTGAATGTTTCACGCCGACCTGAACGTTTCACTCCGACCTGAACGTTTCATTCCGACCTGAACATTTCACGCTGACCTGAACGTTTCTGCTGACCTGAACATTTCACGCAGACCTGAACATTTTACGCAGACCTGAACGTTTCACGCCGACCTGAACGTTTCACGCCAACCTGAACGTTTCACGCCAACCTGAACGTTTCTGCTGACCTGAACATTTCACGCCGACCTGAACATTTCTGCTGACCTGAACATTTCACGCCGACCTAAACATTTCTGCTGACCTAAACATTTCTGCTGACCTGAACATTTCACGCAGACGTGAACGTTTCACGCAGACCTGAACATTTGACGCCGACCTGAACGTTTCTGCTGACCTGAACATTTCACGCAGACCTGAACGTTTCACGCCAACCTGAACGTTTCACGCCGACCTGAACGTTTCTGCTGACCTGAACGTTTCTGCTGACCTGAACGTTTCACGCCGACCTGAACGTTTCACGCGTACCTGAACGTTTCTGCTGACCTGAACATTTCACGCAGACCTGAACGTTTCACGCCAACCTGAACGTTTCACGCCGACCTGAACATTTGACGCCGATCTGAACGTTTCTGCTGACCTGAACATTTGACGCAGACCTGAACATTTGACGCCGACCCTAACGTTTCTGCTGACCTGAACGTTTCACGCAGACCTGAATGTTTCACGCAGACCTGAACGTTTCACGCCGACCTGAACGTTTCACGCCAACCTGAACGTTTCTGCTGACCTGAACATTTCACGCCGACCTGAACATTTCTGCTGACCTGAACATTTCACGGACCTGAACATTTCACGCTGACCTAAACATTTCTGCTGACCTGAAAATTTCACGCAGACCTGAACATTTTACGCAGACCTGAACGTTTCACGCAGACCTGAACATTTCACGCAGACCTGAACGTTTCACGCCGACCTGAACGTTTCACGCCGACATGAACGTTTCACGCAGACCTGAATGTTTCACGCCGACCTAAACGTTTCACGCCGACCTGAACGTTTCACGCCAACCTGAACGTTTCTGCTGACCTGAACATTTCACGCCGACCTGAACATTTCTGCTGACCTGAACATTTCACGCAGACCTGAACATTTCACGCCGACCTAAACATTTCACGCCGACCTAAACATTTCTGCTGACCTGAACATTTCACGCAGACGTGAACGTTTCACGCAGACCCGAACGTTTCTGCTGACCTGAACATTTCACGCCGACCTGAACATTTCTGCTGACCTGAACATTTCACGCCGACCTAAACATTTCTGCTGACCTAAACATTTCTGCTGACCTGAACATTTCACGCAGACGTGAACGTTTCACGCAGACCTGAACATTTGACGCCGACCTGAACGTTTCTGCTGACCTGAACATTTCACGCAGACCTGAACGTTTCACGCCAACCTGAACGTTTCACGCCGACCTGAACGTTTCTGCTGACCTGAACGTTTCTGCTGACCTGAACGTTTCTGCTGACCTGAACGTTTCACGCCGACCTGAACGTTTCACGCGTACCTGAACGTTTCTGCTGACCTGAACATTTCACGCAGACCTGAACGTTTCACGCCAACCTGAACGTTTCACGCCGACCTGAACATTTGACGCCGATCTGAACGTTTCTGCTGACCTGAACATTTGACGCAGACCTGAACATTTGACGCCGACCCTAACGTTTCTGCTGACCTGAACGTTTCACGCAGACCTGAATGTTTCACGCAGACCTGAACGTTTCACGCCGACCTGAACGTTTCTGCTGACCTGAACATTTCACGCCGACCTGAACATTTCTGCTGACCTGAACATTTCACGCCGACCTAAACATTTCTGCTGACCTAAACATTTCTGCTGACCTGAACATTTCACGCAGACGTGAACGTTTCACGCAGACCTGAACATTTGACGCCGACCTGAACGTTTCTGCTGACCTGAACATTTCACGCAGACCTGAACGTTTCACGCCAACCTGAACGTTTCACGCCGACCTGAACGTTTCTGCTGACCTGAACGTTTCTGCCGACCTGAACGTTTCACGCGTACCTGAACGTTTCACGCGTACCTGAACGTTTCTGCTGACCTGAACATTTCACGCAGACCTGAACGTTTCACGCCAACCTGAACGTTTCACGCCGACCTGAACATTTGACGCCGATCTGAACGTTTCTGCTGACCTGAACATTTGACGCAGACCTGAACATTTGACGCCGACCCTAACGTTTCTGCTGACCTGAACGTTTCACGCAGACCTGAATGTTTCACGCAGACCTGAACGTTTCACGCCGACCTGAACGTTTCACGCCAACCTGAACGTTTCTGCTGACCTGAACATTTCACGCCGACCTGAACATTTCTGCTGACCTGAACATTTCACGGACCTGAACATTTCACGCTGACCTAAACATTTCTGCTGACCTGAAAATTTCACGCAGACCTGAACATTTTACGCAGACCTGAACGTTTCACGCAGACCTGAACATTTCACGCAGACCTGAACGTTTCACGCCGACCTGAACGTTTCACGCCGACATGAACGTTTCACGCAGACCTGAATGTTTCACGCCGACCTAAACGTTTCACGCCGACCTGAACGTTTCACGCCAACCTGAACGTTTCTGCTGACCTGAACATTTCACGCCGACCTGAACATTTCTGCTGACCTGAACATTTCACGCAGACCTGAACATTTCACGCCGACCTAAACATTTCACGCCGACCTAAACATTTCTGCTGACCTGAACATTTCACGCAGACGTGAACGTTTCACGCAGACCTGAACATTTGACGCCGACCTGAACGTTTCTGCTGACCTGAACATTTCACGCAGACCTGAACGTTTCATTCCGACCTGAACGTTTCAAGCCGACCTGAACGTTTCAAGCCGACCTGAACGTTTCTGCCGACCTGAACGTTTCACGCAGACGTGAACGTTTCACGCCGACCTAAACATTTCTGCTGACCTCAACGTTTCACGCCGACATGAACGTTTCACGCAGACCTGAATGTTTCACGCAGACCTGAACGTTTCACGCCGACCTGAACTTTTCACGCCGACCTGAACGTTTCTGCCGACCTGAACGTTTCACGCAGACGTGAACGTTTCACGCCGACCTGAACGTTTCACGCCGACATGAACATTTCACGCCGACATGAACATTTCACGCAGACCTGAATGTTTCACGCAGACCTGAACGTTTCTGCTGACCTGAAAATTTCACGCAGACGAACATTTTACGCAGACCTGAACGTTTCATGCTGACCTGAACATTTCACGCAGACCTGAACGTTTCACGCCGACCTGAACATTTCACGCCGACATGAACGTTTCACGCAGACCTGAACGTTTCACGCCGACCTGAACGTTTCACGCCGACCTGAACGTTTCACGCCAACCTGAACGTTTCTGCTGACCTGAACATTTCACGCCGACCTGAACATTTCTGCCGACCTGAACGTTTCACGCAGACGTGAACGTTTCACGCCGACCTGAACGTTCCACGCCGACATGAACATTTCACGCCGACCTGAACATTTCACGCAGACCTGAATGTTTCACGCAGACCTGAACGTTTCTGCTGACCTGAAAATTTCACGCAGACGAACATTTTACGCAGACCTGAACGTTTCATGCTGACCTGAACATTTCACGCAGACCTGAACGTTTCACGCCGACCTGAACATTTCACGCCGACATGAACGTTTCACGCAGACCTGAATGTTTCACGCAGACCTGAACGTTTCACGCAGACCTGAACGTTTCACGCCAACCTGAACGTTTCTGCTGACCTGAACATTTCACGCCGACCTGAACATTTCTGCTGACCTGAACATTTCACGCAGACCTGAACATTTCACGCCGACCTAAACATTTCTGCTGACCTCAACATTTCACGCAGACGTGAACGTTTCACGCAGACCTGAACATTTGACGCCGACCTGAACGTTTCTGCTGACCTGAACATTTCACGCAGACCTGAACATTTCACGCCGACCTGAACGTTTCTGCTGACCTGAACATTTCACGCCGACCTGAACGTTTCACGCCGACCTGAACGTTTCACGCCGACATGAACGTTTCACGCCGACATGAACATTTCACGCAGACCTGAACGTTTCACGCAGACCTGAATGTTTCACGCAGACGTGAATGTTTCACGCCGACCTGAACGTTTCACGCCGACATGAACATTTCACGCCGACATGAACATTTCACGCAGACCTGAATGTTTCACGCAGACCTGAACGTTTCTGCTGACCTGAAAATTTCACGCAGACCTGAACATTTTACGCAGACCTGAACGTTTCATGCTGACCTGAACATTTCACGCAGACCTGAACGTTTCACGCCGACCTGAACATTTCACGCCGACATGAACGTTTCACGCAGACCTGAATGTTTCACGCAGACCTGAACGTTTCACGCCGACCTGAACGTTTCACGCCAACCTGAACGTTTCTGCTGACCTGAACATTTCACGCCGACCTGAACATTTCTGCTGACCTGAACATTTCACGCAGACCTGAACATTTCACGCCGACCTAAACATTTCTGCTGACCTCAACATTTCACGCAGACGTGAACGTTTCACGCAGACCTGAACATTTGACGCCGACCTGAACGTTTCTGCTGACCTGAACATTTCACGCAGACCTGAACATTTCACGCCGACCTGAACGTTTCTGCTGACCTGAACATTTCACGCCGACCTGAACGTTTCACGCCGACCTGAACGTTTCACGCCGACATGAACATTTCACGCAGACCTGAACATTTCACGCCGACCTGAACGTTTCTGCTGACCTGAACGTTTCTGCTGACCTGAACGTTTCACGCGTACCTGAACGTTTCACGCGTACCTGAACGTTTCTGCTGACCTGAACATTTCACGCAGACCTGAACGTTTCACGCCAACCTGAACGTTTCACGCCGACCTGAACATTTGACGCCGATCTGAACGTTTCTGCTGACCTGAACATTTGACGCAGACCTGAACATTTGACGCCGACCCTAACGTTTCTGCTGACCTGAACGTTTCACGCAGACCTGAATGTTTCACGCAGACCTGAACGTTTCACGCCGACCTGAACGTTTCACGCCAACCTGAACGTTTCTGCTGACCTGAACATTTCACGCCGACCTGAACATTTCTGCTGACCTGAACATTTCACGGACCTGAACATTTCACGCTGACCTAAACATTTCTGCTGACCTGAAAATTTCACGCAGACCTGAACATTTTACGCAGACCTGAACGTTTCACGCAGACCTGAACATTTCACGCAGACCTGAACGTTTCACGCCGACCTGAACGTTTCACGCCGACATGAACGTTTCACGCAGACCTGAATGTTTCACGCCGACCTAAACGTTTCACGCCGACCTGAACGTTTCACGCCAACCTGAACGTTTCTGCTGACCTGAACATTTCACGCCGACCTGAACATTTCTGCTGACCTGAACATTTCACGCAGACCTGAACATTTCACGCCGACCTAAACATTTCACGCCGACCTAAACATTTCTGCTGACCTGAACATTTCACGCAGACGTGAACGTTTCACGCAGACCCGAACGTTTCTGCTGACCTGAACATTTCACGCCGACCTGAACATTTCTGCTGACCTGAACATTTCACGCCGACCTAAACATTTCTGCTGACCTAAACATTTCTGCTGACCTGAACATTTCACGCAGACGTGAACGTTTCACGCAGACCTGAACATTTGACGCCGACCTGAACGTTTCTGCTGACCTGAACATTTCACGCAGACCTGAACGTTTCACGCCAACCTGAACGTTTCACGCCGACCTGAACGTTTCTGCTGACCTGAACGTTTCTGCTGACCTGAACGTTTCACGCCGACCTGAACGTTTCACGCGTACCTGAACGTTTCTGCTGACCTGAACATTTCACGCAGACCTGAACGTTTCACGCCAACCTGAACGTTTCACGCCGACCTGAACATTTGACGCCGATCTGAACGTTTCTGCTGACCTGAACATTTGACGCAGACCTGAACATTTGACGCCGACCCTAACGTTTCTGCTGACCTGAACGTTTCACGCAGACCTGAATGTTTCACGCAGACCTGAACGTTTCACGCCGACCTGAACGTTTCTGCTGACCTGAACATTTCACGCCGACCTGAACATTTCTGCTGACCTGAACATTTCACGCCGACCTAAACATTTCTGCTGACCTAAACATTTCTGCTGACCTGAACATTTCACGCAGACGTGAACGTTTCACGCAGACCTGAACATTTGACGCCGACCTGAACGTTTCTGCTGACCTGAACATTTCACGCAGACCTGAACGTTTCACGCCAACCTGAACGTTTCACGCCGACCTGAACGTTTCTGCTGACCTGAACGTTTCTGCCGACCTGAACGTTTCACGCGTACCTGAACGTTTCACGCGTACCTGAACGTTTCTGCTGACCTGAACATTTCACGCAGACCTGAACGTTTCACGCCAACCTGAACGTTTCACGCCGACCTGAACATTTGACGCCGATCTGAACGTTTCTGCTGACCTGAACATTTGACGCAGACCTGAACATTTGACGCCGACCCTAACGTTTCTGCTGACCTGAACGTTTCACGCAGACCTGAATGTTTCACGCAGACCTGAACGTTTCACGCCGACCTGAACGTTTCACGCCAACCTGAACGTTTCTGCTGACCTGAACATTTCACGCCGACCTGAACATTTCTGCTGACCTGAACATTTCACGGACCTGAACATTTCACGCTGACCTAAACATTTCTGCTGACCTGAAAATTTCACGCAGACCTGAACATTTTACGCAGACCTGAACGTTTCACGCAGACCTGAACATTTCACGCAGACCTGAACGTTTCACGCCGACCTGAACGTTTCACGCCGACATGAACGTTTCACGCAGACCTGAATGTTTCACGCCGACCTAAACGTTTCACGCCGACCTGAACGTTTCACGCCAACCTGAACGTTTCTGCTGACCTGAACATTTCACGCCGACCTGAACATTTCTGCTGACCTGAACATTTCACGCAGACCTGAACATTTCACGCCGACCTAAACATTTCACGCCGACCTAAACATTTCTGCTGACCTGAACATTTCACGCAGACGTGAACGTTTCACGCAGACCTGAACATTTGACGCCGACCTGAACGTTTCTGCTGACCTGAACATTTCACGCAGACCTGAACGTTTCATTCCGACCTGAACGTTTCAAGCCGACCTGAACGTTTCAAGCCGACCTGAACGTTTCTGCCGACCTGAACGTTTCACGCAGACGTGAACGTTTCACGCCGACCTAAACATTTCTGCTGACCTCAACGTTTCACGCCGACATGAACGTTTCACGCAGACCTGAATGTTTCACGCAGACCTGAACGTTTCACGCCGACCTGAACTTTTCACGCCGACCTGAACGTTTCTGCCGACCTGAACGTTTCACGCAGACGTGAACGTTTCACGCCGACCTGAACGTTTCACGCCGACATGAACATTTCACGCCGACATGAACATTTCACGCAGACCTGAATGTTTCACGCAGACCTGAACGTTTCTGCTGACCTGAAAATTTCACGCAGACGAACATTTTACGCAGACCTGAACGTTTCATGCTGACCTGAACATTTCACGCAGACCTGAACGTTTCACGCCGACCTGAACATTTCACGCCGACATGAACGTTTCACGCAGACCTGAACGTTTCACGCCGACCTGAACGTTTCACGCCGACCTGAACGTTTCACGCCAACCTGAACGTTTCTGCTGACCTGAACATTTCACGCCGACCTGAACATTTCTGCCGACCTGAACGTTTCACGCAGACGTGAACGTTTCACGCCGACCTGAACGTTCCACGCCGACATGAACATTTCACGCCGACCTGAACATTTCACGCAGACCTGAATGTTTCACGCAGACCTGAACGTTTCTGCTGACCTGAAAATTTCACGCAGACGAACATTTTACGCAGACCTGAACGTTTCATGCTGACCTGAACATTTCACGCAGACCTGAACGTTTCACGCCGACCTGAACATTTCACGCCGACATGAACGTTTCACGCAGACCTGAATGTTTCACGCAGACCTGAACGTTTCACGCAGACCTGAACGTTTCACGCCAACCTGAACGTTTCTGCTGACCTGAACATTTCACGCCGACCTGAACATTTCTGCTGACCTGAACATTTCACGCAGACCTGAACATTTCACGCCGACCTAAACATTTCTGCTGACCTCAACATTTCACGCAGACGTGAACGTTTCACGCAGACCTGAACATTTGACGCCGACCTGAACGTTTCTGCTGACCTGAACATTTCACGCAGACCTGAACATTTCACGCCGACCTGAACGTTTCTGCTGACCTGAACATTTCACGCCGACCTGAACGTTTCACGCCGACCTGAACGTTTCACGCCGACATGAACGTTTCACGCCGACATGAACATTTCACGCAGACCTGAACGTTTCACGCAGACCTGAATGTTTCACGCAGACGTGAATGTTTCACGCCGACCTGAACGTTTCACGCCGACATGAACATTTCACGCCGACATGAACATTTCACGCAGACCTGAATGTTTCACGCAGACCTGAACGTTTCTGCTGACCTGAAAATTTCACGCAGACCTGAACATTTTACGCAGACCTGAACGTTTCATGCTGACCTGAACATTTCACGCAGACCTGAACGTTTCACGCCGACCTGAACATTTCACGCCGACATGAACGTTTCACGCAGACCTGAATGTTTCACGCAGACCTGAACGTTTCACGCCGACCTGAACGTTTCACGCCAACCTGAACGTTTCTGCTGACCTGAACATTTCACGCCGACCTGAACATTTCTGCTGACCTGAACATTTCACGCAGACCTGAACATTTCACGCCGACCTAAACATTTCTGCTGACCTCAACATTTCACGCAGACGTGAACGTTTCACGCAGACCTGAACATTTGACGCCGACCTGAACGTTTCTGCTGACCTGAACATTTCACGCAGACCTGAACATTTCACGCCGACCTGAACGTTTCTGCTGACCTGAACATTTCACGCCGACCTGAACGTTTCACGCCGACCTGAACGTTTCACGCCGACATGAACATTTCACGCAGACCTGAACATTTCACGCCGACCTGAACGTTTCTGCTGACCTGAACGTTTCACGCAGACCTGAATGTTTCACGCCGACCTGAACGTTTCACTCCGACCTGAACGTTTCATTCCGACCTGAACATTTCACGCCGACCTGAACGTTTCTGCTGACCTGAACATTTCACGCAGACCTGAACATTTTACGCAGACCTGAACGTTTCACGCCGACCTGAACGTTTCACGCCAACCTGAACGTTTCTGCTGACCTGAACATTTCACGCCGACCTGAACATTTCTGCTGACCTGAACATTTCACGCAGACCTGAACATTTCACGCAGACCTGAACATTTCACGCCGACCTAAACATTTCTGCTGACCTCAACATTTCACACAGACGTGAACGTTTCACGCAGACCTGAACATTTGACGCCGACCTGAACGTTTCTGCTGACCTGAACATTTCACGCAGACCTGAACATTTCACGCCGACCTGAACGTTTCTGCTGACCTGAACATTTCACGCCGACCTGAACGTTTCACGCCGACCTGAACGTTTCACGCCGACATGAACATTTCACGCAGACCTGAACATTTCACGCCGACCTGAACGTTTCTGCTGACCTGAACGTTTCACGCAGACCTGAATGTTTCACGCCGACCTGAACGTTTCACTCCGACCTGAACGTTTCATTCCGACCTGAACATTTCACGCTGACCTGAACGTTTCTGCTGACCTGAACATTTCACGCAGACCTGAACATTTTACGCAGACCTGAACGTTTCACGCCGACCTGAACGTTTCACGCCAACCTGAACGTTTCACGCCAACCTGAACGTTTCTGCTGACCTGAACATTTCACGCCGACCTGAACATTTCTGCTGACCTGAACATTTCACGCCGACCTAAACATTTCTGCTGACCTAAACATTTCTGCTGACCTGAACATTTCACGCAGACGTGAACGTTTCACGCAGACCTGAACATTTGACGCCGACCTGAACGTTTCTGCTGACCTGAACATTTCACGCAGACCTGAACGTTTCACGCCAACCTGAACGTTTCACGCCGACCTGAACGTTTCTGCTGACCTGAACGTTTCTGCTGACCTGAACGTTTCACGCCGACCTGAACGTTTCACGCCGACCTGAACGTTTCACGCGTACCTGAACGTTTCTGCTGACCTGAACATTTCACGCAGACCTGAACGTTTCACGCCAACCTGAACGTTTCACGCCGACCTGAACATTTTACGCAGACCTGAACGTTTCACGCCGACCTGAACGTTTCACGCCAACCTGAACGTTTCTGCTGACCTGAACATTTCACGCCGACCTGAACATTTCTGCTGACCTGAACATTTCACGCAGACCTGAACATTTCACGCAGACCTGAACATTTCACGCCGACCTAAACATTTCTGCTGACCTCAACATTTCACGCAGACGTGAACGTTTCACGCAGACCTGAACATTTGACGCCGACCTGAACGTTTCTGCTGACCTGAACATTTCACGCAGACCTGAACATTTCACGCCGACCTGAACGTTTCTGCTGACCTGAACATTTCACGCCGACCTGAACGTTTCACGCCGACCTGAACGTTTCACGCCGACATGAACATTTCACGCAGACCTGAACATTTCACGCCGACCTGAACGTTTCTGCTGACCTGAACGTTTCACGCAGACCTGAATGTTTCACGCCGACCTGAACGTTTCACTCCGACCTGAACGTTTCATTCCGACCTGAACATTTCACGCTGACCTGAACGTTTCTGCTGACCTGAACATTTCACGCAGACCTGAACATTTTACGCAGACCTGAACGTTTCACGCCGACCTGAACGTTTCACGCCAACCTGAACGTTTCACGCCAACCTGAACGTTTCTGCTGACCTGAACATTTCACGCCGACCTGAACATTTCTGCTGACCTGAACATTTCACGCCGACCTAAACATTTCTGCTGACCTAAACATTTCTGCTGACCTGAACATTTCACGCAGACGTGAACGTTTCACGCAGACCTGAACATTTGACGCCGACCTGAACGTTTCTGCTGACCTGAACATTTCACGCAGACCTGAACGTTTCACGCCAACCTGAACGTTTCACGCCGACCTGAACGTTTCTGCTGACCTGAACGTTTCTGCTGACCTGAACGTTTCACGCCGACCTGAACGTTTCACGCGTACCTGAACGTTTCTGCTGACCTGAACATTTCACGCAGACCTGAACGTTTCACGCCAACCTGAACGTTTCACGCCGACCTGAACATTTGACGCCGATCTGAACGTTTCTGCTGACCTGAACATTTGACGCAGACCTGAACATTTGACGCCGACCCTAACGTTTCTGCTGACCTGAACGTTTCACGCAGACCTGAATGTTTCACGCAGACCTGAACGTTTCACGCCGACCTGAACGTTTCACGCCAACCTGAACGTTTCTGCTGACCTGAACATTTCACGCCGACCTGAACATTTCTGCTGACCTGAACATTTCACGGACCTGAACATTTCACGCTGACCTAAACATTTCTGCTGACCTGAAAATTTCACGCAGACCTGAACATTTTACGCAGACCTGAACGTTTCACGCAGACCTGAACATTTCACGCAGACCTGAACGTTTCACGCCGACCTGAACGTTTCACGCCGACATGAACGTTTCACGCAGACCTGAATGTTTCACGCCGACCTAAACGTTTCACGCCGACCTGAACGTTTCACGCCAACCTGAACGTTTCTGCTGACCTGAACATTTCACGCCGACCTGAACATTTCTGCTGACCTGAACATTTCACGCAGACCTGAACATTTCACGCCGACCTAAACATTTCACGCCGACCTAAACATTTCTGCTGACCTGAACATTTCACGCAGACGTGAACGTTTCACGCAGACCTGAACGTTTCTGCTGACCTGAACATTTCACGCCGACCTGAACATTTCTGCCGACCTGAACATTTCACGCCGACCTAAACATTTCTGCTGACCTAAACATTTCTGCTGACCTAAACATTTCTGCTGACCTGAACATTTCACGCAGACGTGAACGTTTCACGCAGACCTGAACATTTGACGCCGACCTGAACGTTTCTGCTGACCTGAACATTTCACGCAGACCTGAACGTTTCACGCCAACCTGAACGTTTCACGCCGACCTGAACGTTTCTGCTGACCTGAACGTTTCTGCTGACCTGAACGTTTCACGCCGACCTGAACGTTTCACGCGTACCTGAACGTTTCTGCTGACCTGAACATTTCACGCAGACCTGAACGTTTCACGCCAACCTGAACGTTTCACGCCGACCTGAACATTTGACGCCGATCTGAACGTTTCTGCTGACCTGAACATTTGACGCAGACCTGAACATTTGACGCCGACCCTAACGTTTCTGCTGACCTGAACGTTTCACGCAGACCTGAATGTTTCACGCAGACCTGAACGTTTCACGCCGACCTGAACGTTTCTGCTGACCTGAACATTTCACGCCGACCTGAACATTTCTGCTGACCTGAACATTTCACGCCGACCTAAACATTTCTGCTGACCTGAACATTTCACGCAGACGTGAACGTTTCACGCAGACCTGAACATTTGACGCCGACCTGAACGTTTCTGCTGACCTGAACATTTCACGCAGACCTGAACGTTTCACGCCAACCTGAACGTTTCACGCCGACCTGAACGTTTCTGCTGACCTGAACGTTTCTGCTGACCTGAACGTTTCACGCGTACCTGAACGTTTCACGCGTACCTGAACGTTTCTGCTGACCTGAACATTTCACGCAGACCTGAACGTTTCACGCCAACCTGAACGTTTCACGCCGACCTGAACATTTGACGCCGATCTGAACGTTTCTGCTGACCTGAACATTTGACGCAGACCTGAACATTTGACGCCGACCCTAACGTTTCTGCTGACCTGAACGTTTCACGCAGACCTGAATGTTTCACGCAGACCTGAACGTTTCACGCCGACCTGAACGTTTCACGCCAACCTGAACGTTTCTGCTGACCTGAACATTTCACGCCGACCTGAACATTTCTGCTGACCTGAACATTTCACGGACCTGAACATTTCACGCTGACCTAAACATTTCTGCTGACCTGAAAATTTCACGCAGACCTGAACATTTTACGCAGACCTGAACGTTTCACGCAGACCTGAACATTTCACGCAGACCTGAACGTTTCACGCCGACCTGAACGTTTCACGCCGACATGAACGTTTCACGCAGACCTGAATGTTTCACGCCGACCTAAACGTTTCACGCCGACCTGAACGTTTCACGCCAACCTGAACGTTTCTGCTGACCTGAACATTTCACGCCGACCTGAACATTTCTGCTGACCTGAACATTTCACGCAGACCTGAACATTTCACGCCGACCTAAACATTTCACGCCGACCTAAACATTTCTGCTGACCTGAACATTTCACGCAGACGTGAACGTTTCACGCAGACCTGAACATTTGACGCCGACCTGAACGTTTCTGCTGACCTGAACATTTCACGCAGACCTGAACGTTTCATTCCGACCTGAACGTTTCAAGCCGACCTGAACGTTTCAAGCCGACCTGAACGTTTCTGCCGACCTGAACGTTTCACGCAGACGTGAACGTTTCACGCAGACCTGAAAGTTTCACGCCAACCTGAACGTTTCACGCCGACATGAACGTTTCACGCAGACCTGAATGTTTCACGCAGACCTGAACGTTTCACGCCGACCTGAACTTTTCACGCCGACCTGAACGTTTCTGCCGACCTGAACGTTTCACGCAGACGTGAACGTTTCACGCCGACCTGAACGTTTCACGCCGACATGAACATTTCACGCAGACCTGAATGTTTCACGCAGACCTGAACGTTTCTGCTGACCTGAAAATTTCACGCAGACCTGAACATTTTACGCAGACCTGAACGTTTCATGCTGACCTGAACATTTCACACAGACCTGAACGTTTCACGCCGACCTGAACATTTCACGCCGACATGAACGTTTCACGCAGACCTGAATGTTTCACGCAGACCTGAACGTTTCACGCCGACCTGAACGTTTCACGCCAACCTGAACGTTTCTGCTGACCTGAACATTTCACGCCGACCTGAACATTTCTGCTGACCTGAACATTTCACGCAGACCTGAACATTTCACGCCGACCTAAACATTTCTGCTGACCTCAACATTTCACGCAGACGTGAACGTTTCACGCAGACCTGAACGTTTCACGCAGACGTGAACGTTTCACGCCGACCTGAACGTTTCACGCCGACATGAACATTTCACGCCGACATGAACATTTCACGCAGACCTGAATGTTTCACGCAGACCTGAACGTTTCTGCTGACCTGAAAATTTCACGCAGACCTGAACATTTTACGCAGACCTGAACGTTTCATGCTGACGAACATTTCACGCAGACCTGAACGTTTCACGCCGACCTGAACATTTCACGCCGACATGAACGTTTCACGCAGACCTGAATGTTTCACGCAGACCTGAACGTTTCACGCCGACCTGAACGTTTCACGCCAACCTGAACGTTTCTGCTGACCTGAACATTTCACGCCGACCTGAACATTTCTGCTGACCTGAACATTTCACGCAGACCTGAACATTTCACGCCGACCTAAACATTTCTGCTGACCTCAACATTTCACGCAGACGTGAACGTTTCACGCAGACCTGAACATTTGACGCCGACCTGAACGTTTCTGCTGACCTGAACATTTCACGCAGACCTGAACATTTCACGCCGACCTGAACGTTTCTGCTGACCTGAACATTTCACGCCGACCTGAACATTTCTGCTGACCTGAACATTTCACGCAGACCTGAACATTTCACGCCGACCTAAACATTTCTGCTGACCTCAACATTTCACGCAGACGTGAACGTTTCACGCAGACCTGAACGTTTCACGCAGACGTGAACGTTTCACGCCGACCTGAACGTTTCACGCCGACATGAACATTTCACGCCGACATGAACATTTCACGCAGACCTGAATGTTTCACGCAGACCTGAACGTTTCTGCTGACCTGAAAATTTCACGCAGACCTGAACATTTTACGCAGACCTGAACGTTTCATGCTGACGAACATTTCACGCAGACCTGAACGTTTCACGCCGACCTGAACGTTTCACGCCAACCTGAACGTTTCTGCTGACCTGAACATTTCACGCCGACCTGAACATTTCTGCTGACCTGAACATTTCACGCAGACCTGAACATTTCACGCCGACCTAAACATTTCTGCTGACCTCAACATTTCACGCAGACGTGAACGTTTCACGCAGACCTGAACATTTGACGCCGACCTGAACGTTTCTGCTGACCTGAACATTTCACGCAGACCTGAACATTTCACGCCGACCTGAACGTTTCTGCTGACCTGAACATTTCACGCCGACCTGAACGTTTCATGCCGACCTGAACGTTTCACGCCGACATGAACATTTCACGCCGACATGAACATTTCACGCAGACCTGAACGTTTCACGCAGACCTGAACGTTTCACGCAGACCTGAACGTTTCACGCAGACCTGAACGTTTCACTCCGACCTGAACGTTTCATTCCGACCTGAACATTTCACGCCGACCTGAACGTTTCTGCTGACCTGAACATTTCACGCAGACCTGAACATTTTACGCAGACCTGAACGTTTCACGCAGACCTGAACATTTCACGCAGACCTGAACGTTTCACGCCGACCTGAACGTTTCACGCAGACCTGAATGTTTCACGCAGACCTGAACGTTTCACGCCGACCTGAACGTTTCACGCCAACCTAAACGTTTCACGCAGACCTGAACATTTGACGCCGACCTGAATGTTTCACGCAGACCTGAACGTTTCACGCCGACCTGAACGTTTCACGCCGACATGAACATTTCACGCCGACATGAACATTTCACGCAGACCTGAACGTTTCACGCAGACCTGAATGTTTCACGCAGACCTGAACGTTTCACTCCGACCTGAACGTTTCATTCCGACCTGAACATTTCACGCCGACCTGAACGTTTCTGCTGACCTGAACATTTCACGCAGACCTGAACATTTTACGCAGACCTGAACGTTTCACGCAGACCTGAACATTTCACGCAGACCTGAACGTTTCACGCCGACCTGAACGTTTCACGCCGACATGAACGTTTCACGCAGACCTGAATGTTTCACGCCGACCTGAACGTTTCACGCCGACCTGAACGTTTCACGCCAACCTAAACGTTTCACGCAGACCTGAACATTTGACGCCGACCTGAACGTTTCTGCTGACCTGAACATTTCACGCAGACCTGAACATTTCACGCCGACCTGAACGTTTCTGCTGACCTGAACATTTCACGCCGACCTGAACGTTTCACGCCGACCTGAACGTTTCACGCCGACATGAACATTTCACGCCGACATGAACATTTCACGCAGACCTGAACGTTTCACGCAGACCTGAATGTTTCACGCAGACGTGAACGTTTCACGCCGACCTGAACGTTTCACGCCGACATGAACATTTCACGCCGACATGAACATTTCACGCAGACCTGAACATTTTACGCAGACCTGAATGTTTCACGCAGACCTGAATGTTTCACGCAGACCTGAACGTTTCACGCCGACCTGAACGTTTCACGCCAACCTAAACGTTTCTGCTGACCTGAACATTTCACGCCGACCTGAACGTTTCACGCCGACCTGAACGTTTCATTCCGACCTGAACGTTTCACGCCGACCTGAACGTTTCACGCCGACCTGAACTTTTCACGCCAACCTGAACGTTTCTGCCGACCTGAACGTTTCACGCCGACGTGAACGTTTCACGCCAACCTGAACGTTTCTGCTGACCTGAACATTTCACGCCGACCTGAACATTTCTGCTGACCTGAACATTTCACGCAGACCTGAACATTTCACGCAGACCTGAACGTTTCACGCCGACCTGAACGTTTCACTACGACCTGAACGTTTCACTACGACCTGAACGTTTCTGCCGACCTGAATGTTTCACGCAGACGTGAACGTTTCACGCAGACCTGAACGTTTCACGCCAACCTGAACGTTTCACGCAGACCTGAAAGTTTCACGCCAACCTGAACGTTTCACGCAGACGTGAACGTTTCACGCAGACGTGAACGTTTCACGCAGACCTGAATGTTTCTGCCGACCTGAACGTTTCACGCAGACGTGAACGTTTCACGCAGACCTGAAAGATTCACGCAGACCTGAACGTTTCACTCCGACGTGAACGTTTCACGCCGACCTGAACGTTTCACGCCGACCTGAACGTTTCACGCCGACCTGAACGTTTCTGCCGACTTGAACGTTTCACGCAGACGTGAACGTTTCACGCAGACCTGAACGTTTCTGCTGACCTGAACGTTTCACGCAGACCTGAACGTTTCACTCCGACCTGAACGTTTCATGCCGACCTGAATGTTTCATGCCGACCTGAACGTTTCTGCCGACCTGAACGTTTCACGCAAACGTGAACGTTTCACGCAGATGTGAACGTTTCACGCAGACCTGAACGTTTCTGCTGACCTGAACATTTCACGCAGACCTGAACGTTTCACGCCGACCTGAACGTTTCACGCCGATCTGAACGTTTCACGCCGACCTGAACGTTTCTGCCGACCTGAACGTTTCACGCAGACCTGAACGTTTCACGCAGACATGAACGTTTCACGCAGACCTGAACTTTTCACGCCGACCTGAACGTTTCACGCAGACGTGAACGTTTCTGTCGACCTGAACGTTTCACGCCGACCTGAACGTTTCTGCCGACCTGAACGTTTCACGCAGACCTGAACGTTTCACGCAGACGTGAACGTTTCACGCAGACCTGAAAGTTTCACGAAGACCTGAAAGTTTCACGCCAACCTGAACGTTTCACGCAGACCTGAAAGTTTCACGCCAACCTGAACGTTTCACGCCGACCTGAACGTTTCACGCCGACCTGAACGTTTCTGCCGACCTGAACGTTTCACGCAAACGTGAACATTTCACGCAGATGTGAACGTTTCACGCAGACCTGAATGTTTCACTCCGACCTGAACATTTCACTCCGACCTGAACATTTCACTCCGACCTGAACATTTCACGCCGAGTACAGGAGTCTATGATGGACAAAAACATGCTGATCAGCTTCCTAAAACAAACAAGCAGTTTTTTTTCTTCTCCTGAAGGCTTCATGTTCATGTTGATGAATTTAATAAAGATCTTGGTAAAAGCTTCATCATCATTGTCATCATCATATTCTGTTACGTCTCTTCATCACTCCTCTTCCTCTCCATGCTGGTACCCGGTCCCGGTTGGGAGGTTCTGGCCCGGACCCAGCACCTGCCTGACGGTTACATTGACCCTGGAGGCCCGGATGTACCTGGAGACCACTGCCCAGTCCTGTTCTGAAACTGGCTCCAAGACCCCGCCCTCATGGAGTTTTGGGGGGGGCAGCAGGCTCGTTGTCTCTAAAAGCTCTGCTCGGTCTGGCGGCGCCAAAAGGATGCGCGGGACGGCGTGGTAGAGGAGACGGCTCTGCCCCGACATCACCATGATGTCCCCGCTGTGCATGAACATGGCGTTGGGGGGGTCCTGTCTGCGCGTGCCCCCCAGAAGGAAGACAGCCGACTGTCCGAAGCTGTCCACAAAAGACAAGCAGAGTCAGACCGAGACTTTTCCAGAAGTCAACATCCTGAGGACGGTCTGCACCTGAAGGACAGCAGAGGAGGAGTGTGGTCCAACTCGGACTCGTCCACATGGATTCCCAGAGACGAGTCCAGATGGTAGTAGTTCAGGATGGCGGCTTCAGACCTGAAGCCCTGGAACCCGCAGGCCGCCGCCACCTGGACGGACAGCGCTTGGAGGTCCACCGGGAACGGCGTGAAGTTCTCCCCTGAGTACGTCTGAGGACAGACAACCGGGGGTTAAGGTTAAACTGAATGTGCTGAACATGCTGTAGCACGTGCTGGGGGACGTTCTGGGGACGTGTGGGGGGCGTGCGGGGGGCGTGCCGGGGGACGTGCTGGGGGACAAGCCGGGAAAGTGCCGGGGGACATGCCGGGGGACGTCCTAGGGGACGTGCCAGGAAACAAGTGGGGGGATGTGCTGGGGGACATGCCGGGGGACGTGCGGGGGGACACGCTGGGTGACGTGCTTGGGGACACGCTGGGTGACGTGCCCGGGGGACGTTCTGGGGGACGTGCTGGGGAACACGCTGTAGCACGTGCTGGGGGACGATCTGTTGACGTGCCGGGGGACGTGTGGGGGGACGTGCTGGAGGACGATCTGTTGACGTCCCGGGTGACGTGTGGGGGGACGTGCTGGAGGACGTGCCAGGGGACGTTCTGGGCACGTGCTGGGGGATGTGTCCGGGGGACGTTCTGGGGGACGTGCTGGGGAACACGCTGGGGGGCATTCTGGGGGACACACTGGGGGACGTGCGGGGGGCAAGCTTGGGGACGTGCTGGAGGACACACTGGGGGAGGTGCGGGGGCGTGCTGGGGACATGTTAAAGACTTGCTGCAGGACAGAGATAGGAGAGCAGCACTGTGAGGAAAACATCCACAACCTCGGTCCAGAAGTAAAACCCATCAAAATAAAATAAATCTGTGTTTCCTACCTTGCTGTCCCAGTTGTAGTGATATCCCAGTGTGACCCAGCGCAGCTTCTCCAGTAGAGTTTTTACTGGTCTCTTCCCAGCAGGGACACTGTGGGAGACAGAGGACAGAGCAGACTTGAGGACTTGTGTCCCTGCAGCATCACCTGCTGGCTGAATTTGGATCTTTCTGGTAAAATCATCTGAATGCGTCACCAGAAGACATCAGCACTCTTTCCCCAGATGTCCTGCGTGTCTGAAGGAGACATGTGCATGTCCAGGTTACAGATGTTGGGTTTCTGGGGGTACGTCTTTAAACACTGTCTGACCCAGAAGGCTTGGGACCCTCGAAGGAAGGGATTGGAGATGAAAATGAACCCTGAGGACAGAAATGTTCTTGATTAGAGACATGCAGAGACACTGGAATGACGGAGATGGCTTCATCATGGGCCTACCTGGACGGTCCCGCAGGCCGAAGGCGCTCCAGTCTCTGACGGGCTTCAGTCCAACCCGAGCAGCGTCCTCGTCGCTCACAGCAGCAGGACACAGCTGGGCGGGGACGACCTGCCAGATCCGACCAATCACAGCATAGATTAACACACATCAGAGTTCATCATAACGACGCCAACCGCCTCCATCTTCCACCTCAGAGCCTGCAGACCGCGGAGCGGCGGGACGACCTGAGGCAAATTCCTGCCCACGAGCCCATCGACCCATCCCTCCTGGGGAGGAGGGGGGGTGTGGCGAGGAGGAGGAGGAGGAGGAGTGTGGCGAGGAGG